>NC_082712.1:147517818-148158260 GCF_030144855.1 Hypanus sabinus | reverse complement strand
AGCTCAGACAAAAATTATTCATTCAGATGAGTGCATTTAAAATCCTAGACTCAACATTCATTAAAAAGAAATCCCAGACGTAGAGAGAATCCACTGTTAAAACATACCTTGTGCAAAAAGTGATAGTTTTCCCAGTCTTTCAGTGTTATTACATCAGGGAAATTTGTGTTGGTCAAATGCAGTCATGCAGTGCCAGCGCATCAATTAGTTCAGCAAAATCTTAGTTTGATAAATCTGCCAAGACTTTTTGCTCCTGATCACTATCAGTGAGAATCCCTCAAGAGATAAGCATTCACCAAGAATGGAGAATTGGGATTTGGTACAAATGCTTCACTGTCAAGTAATGACTCATGAATACTGAACACAAAAAGTCCTACAACATAAACCCTAGAAAGGCTCAAATACATTTATTTAAAGAGAAAACAGAAGTAAATTGCATATCAAAACATAATGTAAAAGATCCCTTTGGAAGAGGTGTTTAAATTTAGTTAGTCATGTAATAACTCCATGTGCCCGAATTAAGACAGATTAAAATGATGCCCACAATTCAATGAATTCAAAGAATTCAAGTCCTTATTATTAGTCAATTTAATGTTTGACTGAGTAGGTTAGATTGAGATTACATCAGTGTCAAACATCTGCTAAAAATAAGAATTGTTCTATCAGAATTATGCAAGATCAGAATACCAAGTTACTGTCATTATTGAGAAGAATATAACCTGTTGTGCCTTTAATGTTTCTAAAGATTCCTTATGTATTTGCATATTTACTCAAACTCCTTAAATTTAGTCTTCAGGAACACCACCACATTAATTATCTGGACCTGTTCTACTCAGTGAATCTAAACCATCTTAATGATCCTGCATATGCAAACATGTTTTCCAAAAATTGTGTCAACTGAAAAATAATTCAATTTAAAACAGTTAAGCAGGTAAAGAAGCGAGTAACCCGACTTACTGTTCCAATTTAAAATGTTGGTACCACATTGTTCACACTTTGAAGTAAATAAAACGAATGCATACTTCGTTATTAAATCTAATGTTTATTTAACATATGCCTGACTTAACCTGATTGACTATCCAAATTTGGGAAATTCCTGTCTGCATCCATTTAAGCATTTCTTGATTTTTAAAGAGAAACCCAATAACAAACTAAAGGACTTAAAACAGTCAAAGATATCAGAATTTTTCTTTGACTTACAATAAGGTCATATTTGTGTTGGGGGATAAACAATTAAAATTTTAGCCCTTCGTTGCCTGTAACATAGTGAGTAGCAACATTATCTGGACAACAATTGCTGTACTTAAACCAAGCACAGGTCTAGCACATGGTCCGCACCTATGGATCACCAACCTTGCATTTCTGGTTAAAAATAATCATCAACATACTAGCTGTGTACAGCATTGAATTCATAAAATGGTAGTACTTACAGACTGTTTAGATCTAGAACAGATCTATCCCCAGTTATCATCAGCATCCAACTACAATCAAATACAAAATGCTGGAGTACAGGTCTGCTGAGTTCCTCCAGAATTTTATCTGTTGCTTGGATTTCCAGCATCTGCAGATTTTCTCTTATTCAAAAAAACTGGTAGTATTGGTTTTTAACATATTCAAACAATCATCTTTATGGGAATGATTTCTATTTGACTCTTCCTGATCATAAGAATCCTGTCCAATTGACATATACATTTTAATGTGGCCAAAATAGCTAACTAGCAATTACACATTTGTTAAATCTCAATCATTAATGAACATAGTTGAAATTTAATCAGCTGCATTGTTAAAAATGAACTTAACACTTTCAATTGGGAGCAGCAGCAAAGAACGGTTCAGAAAAACATGAAGATACAGGATTGATTTAAGATCACACCAGTCACACTGGGAACAGCAAGGGCTCCGTTGGTCAGGGTTGACATGGATGCCGTATCCTAACTGTCTAGATCCGCAAGCTTGGGCAGCACAATATGGAGAGCAAGCTATTGCCCATGTAGCAAGCTCCCTCTCTCCATGCATCTGATGAACACAAAGACACAACAGAGACCAGTTCTGCAGCAGCATGTTACAGGAGGTGCCAGTCAGCATTGAACTTAACATGGGACTGCCATAGGACAGCTCTGGATTTTTGTCTCAGGGTTTACTCTCAAAGTCCTCCACATGAGGTACAGCTGCAAGGCAGCAGCGGTTTGAAATCAGTTTTCCTTCTCCTAGATGAGCTGCAATCATAGCCGACAAGCACATCTGCGTGAAGCGGCTAATTTTAAGATACCAGTAACTCGTCCTTGCCCCTTCTCCTATCAATAGAAGTGATTCTGTCAGGCTCAGTAGCTGAGCCACGAGGGCCAGGAGCTGGACGTGGCTGTCAGAGGCTATTTGAGGCGCACATCATTGGCAGCATTGAATAGGTTAGTGGGAGCCTCTCCCCATTACCCAACACCTGACTGTAACCACCTTAACTGGGGATGGAGATATCTGCGCTGTTACTGCAAGTCATCTTAATCGTTCAGACTTTTTCCATTAATGATGACCTAACCTTACACACAATTGCCAAGGAAAAATTACAACTCAGGCATTAAAGATTGTAATCTAAAATATTTATGTAATGTTTTTCAAAAGAGAACCTAATTTAAAATTCATCTGAGTGCATGTTATACACAAAGGATAATCGATACAAATAAAATTCTGCTTTAAACTGCCAAATTAACAAGACAAAAAGAATACTTCTATGAAGTCATGGGAAAATATTTTCTTGACTAAACACTTAGGTTATCAAGCAACTTTTTAGTTTGAGAATATTAACTTTAAAACATTTATATACATTTATACATATGCTACACTATTGCCAGGGCAGCCAGCAACTACATAAAGATCCTCAATTTGCTATTAAATACACCAATTGCGGTATCATAGAAACAATTAAAACCAAACTTTGTCGAAAGGTTGTCAATTTGAGCCACATTCCTTGAATACTCATCTGAATCACTCCTAAAATGAAGCCAAACTAAGGACAGTTTAGTCAGGGCAGACCAAAAATTCTGTTTTTGTTATATGACTACCTAAAATTGTCATGTCATCTTACAATGGCCCATGAGCTTTCAAGTTTTACCAAAACTTAGGAACAATATACCATGAGTAAAGCATCACTTACCACAAGATGATCCACAACCCTATCTCCTAGCCACCGATCTTTAACTGGTACAATACAAATGCCAAAGATCAGGTTCCAACTTAATCATGGTAGATATGGTCCACTACTGCACCACTGGCAGATCTGAACGATACCTGAATAACTTCAAATCTTCCATTACCATCTATTCTGCACCGTCAACAGAGAACACTCAGACTAATGAAACATGCCCAATGCATTAACACAGAACTGATCACCTGCCATATATGCCAATAACAAATCAGACATTTAAATATTGTTCTATCCCAAATTCAAAATGCCCTGGTACCTGAGCTTCCTAGCACTAAACATTGAAGGTTTTAACACCTGTACTAATATAAATATCAGACAAACTAGGGATCTGAATTGATGCTGAAATACCTACCTGGTGTATCAAGAATCAATGACACATTGCAGAATAGGCAAAGAAAAATAACAAACACGGGCCTATCATCTAAATTGTATGAGCAAACATACGAGAAATTAAATTATTTCATTTACCTTCTAGAAAATCCACATATATACTAAGTGCCAAACTCAAAAGTTCTTGTCACAACTAATTTCTAAGTGACTGAATGACGTAGAAAAATCATTAGTTTCCAGTTCAAAAATTACTTCAATACATCTAAATCTTTGATTCAAACATTCAAACAAACAATGAAACTGACTGGTCTTTGCAGTGCTTTTAAGCAATACGTTAATGCTAGTTTATTACACAACTACAGTGTAACATTAGTTCATATTTCACACTGAAAGCAATACTACATTTTAACTGTATTAATAAGATGCATTCAAAATATGATCAAAGCTCTGCAAAATGAATACATACACAATACTTCAGACAATATAAAAGCAGCTTCAACATATTAAATTTCTTTATAATTCAGAAGCTTACAAGATTAGCTTTGTCATATGTATGTTGAAACATCGAAGCAGTGAAATGTGTTGCTTGTGTCAATAGCCAACATTCCAAGGATGTCCTGGAGTCAGCCCGCAAGTAGAGCCCGCAAGTATCATCATACTTCCATTGCCAACTTAGCACGCTCACAGCTTACTAATTCTAACCTGAACGTCTTTGGAATATGGGAGAAAACCTGAGCATTCTGAGGAAACCTACATGGCCATGAGGAGAATGTACAAGCTCCTTACAAAGGTGGGAATTGAACCACAGTCACTGACCACTGGCACGGTAAAGCATTGTGGTAAGTGCTTCACAACTGTGCTGCTCATAATCTTTAATCACAGATGTTGCCTGTCTTGTTGAGTTTTTCCAGCAAGTTTGTTTTCATTTTATAAATTCTAAGGTACAGTCTCAGATTGCAGGACAAGAAATTCACTGTGAGGTGAGGTGACCCAGCAGTTTTGCTAAAAATAGGTAGTAATCAGCCATGATTGTACTGAAATGGCAAAGCAGGTTCAATGGACAGAATGGTCTACAGCTCATTACCTTTACTTCCAATCTGCAGGCACATCACATTCATGCAACAAAAACCTTCATGGATTACAAAATTTGTTCAATGTTGTTCTGAAAGTGACCCTTTGAATGCATATACACAAATATACGTAACTGAGTCATTCAAAACTGTAATAAGTACATGGCAACAACAGGGGAACTGTGTATACATCTCTAAAACTGCCAGGACACTTTGGGACCATGGTTAATAAAAGCATAAGGGTACCTTGACTACAAATGAAGGCTTGGAATACAAAAGCAAGGTGTTGAGTCTTCATAATACTGGTTAGGTCACAATATAATTGTTGCACCTAAATCTGATCATGACACGTTTCAAAAACTAGGAATACCATAAAGGATGCAGATTTATTAGAACAGTTCAAGCGATGCCAAAAATCAAGGAAGAATTTCAAAACTTTTCAGAACTGAGAATGTTGAGAGGAGATTTAAGACAAATATGCAAGATCAAGACAGGTTTTCAGAGGATGAATAGAGAACCTGCACCCTTCAACAGGCTGCTCAAAAAATAGAGGAAATCATTTTTAAAAAAGATGCATAGATATAGGGCTATGCAAAGAACAACTGTGTTTTATGCAGCAAATCAAGGTCTTCACAGGGGATTCAAGGGAAAATTATGAGTGTCAATTGAGGAGCAGCAGAAAAGGGGGAACTACTAGATTCCACCAGAGGTAAGTAATGGTTTTAGTGATCATGTGACCTCCTCCTTCATGGCTCTATGAATAAGGACTCAGAGGCATGGCTTATATTATTAAAACAGAGCAAATATTTAATATGGCTGGAAGTACTCAGGGATGGGGTGCAAAAGTTACTAGTCTGCTTTCTTCATAATAAAAACAAATATATACATTGGAGTACTACATTTTGAAATTTCTGAATTAGTAACATTCTAGAGAGGTGCACAGTTACTTGAACATACAGGGATGTAGCATTCCAACAGCAAGGTTAGATTGAAGCTGCTAAGGTTTACTCCGTAGAATACACACACACATATATATGTACAAAGGCACAGGAAAAGATGGTTCTACTGAAATTTACAGTTAAACCCCAAACAAGCTGAGGAGAGCAGTCAGTCATCTCAGTTTAGTATGAATTTGGACCCCTGAAATGTTATTTTTTTTAAAAAACTTACGAAACTTGAACCGATCCATTTAATTAGATTTGTCCAATTTCTCTTTCAGATAGCAAACAATAAATCTTATTTGCAGCAATTCTATACCTACTTAACTAAGATAGGTTTATACCCATTTCTATAAATATAGATTCCAACATTTGAATGTTAAACATTATTATGCTCTGCTTGAATCTGAATTGGAGAACAACCCAGCAAATATTAAACATTTTAAGATAACATTTGAGTAAAGATGTACACAGAGCATGAGCCAGAACAATGATATGTATATAAACAACTGCCATCAATTTACACCATTATTCCAAATAAAGCCATCAGGACAGAGTAAGCAGAAGTCAAAATGCCAAAATGCTAGCACATAAAGCAAAATGCAATATCATAAGAAAATTAGCTGCATTTCTAACAGATGTAATTCATAAATTAAAAAAATATGGCTCACGAATTTGATTCCTAGTCTGCGTTCAAATGTTTAAAAAAAGCCTACACTGACAAGAACCTAATGAACATCAAAGTCTAAAAACAATTATATTCTGCAGGTGTTTGCTATCTTAACTTCATAAAGCACCAATATTCATTATACTTAAAAACTGATCAACAGAATTATAAAGAAGTGATTTTAAAATCCAAATTAAACTTGGCCTTCATCCACAAAGCTGATAGAAGTCCTATTACAAGTGTGGAAGTTCAAATTAAAATAGGTTAAAAAATGATCATTCATCTCCAAAGATGATAATAACTTCATTACAATGAACAAACCTTCAATTTAGAATCAGGTGCTTTTGTTAACAGGTACTGCAGCTTCCAAAAGAGATAGGCAGTCATTTTATACCAGCAATTGTATCTGGGACATGAGGCAAGGACAAGAGAACTGGAAGGAGAAATATTTTCTTGTTGATTGCTGCAGTGATTTAGGGAAAAAAAATTGAAATTAAATTAAAAGGGATTCTATGTCTGAATCAAACTAGGTCAACATATTCTTAAGGTTTGCTGAAAGAAATAAAACAAAAGAAAATTGAACATGAAAATCAGATGACAAGAGCTAATATCATTGAACAGAAAGAGCAATAACTACAAACATCTCCTTATAGATACCTTATTTTCAAACATTATAACAATATGCTTACTGAACCACAATTTTGTGAGCCCAAATATGTGTAAATTTGCAGCACTACATTTTTATACTCAAAGCTTTGAACAAAACATTTCGCCCAAAAGATTCAGTAAAATGTTAATATTCTGTAATTAGTGCAAAATACAAAAACTTAATTCCACAGAAGCTTCAATTCACAACAGATCAACAGCCCCCTTTCACCAGTTAAAAAAAATTAACATGCAGTGTTAATAAGCTCAAATATCTCTTGCATTCATACTGCAAAAGTTTAAAAATCTGCATTAATAAAATGAGCCTTTCTGCTTGAAATGCAGCTAATTTCCCCACAAAGCCAGTGTGAGCAAATGGAAACAGACAGAGGAAAGGCAGACTCCACAGGAACAAACTGACAAAAAGAAATCAGCAACAAGCTGCAAGTGTGCAACACATCTTTATTGAAACTTTCTCTGATGCAGCAACATCAATTTACAAACTCACACTTCTCAGGAGCTCTAAAAGGCAGAGAAGAAAAAGAAATACAGCCTCAGTTTAAAAACCAGTGAATCAAACATCCGCAAATGAACGTTATCAAAATACTCCCAGAAAGGGACAAATGGTGGCAGCATAAAGATGGTAGTAAGAAATTTTTTTTACAAAAAAATAAATTAAGGAATTTTCAAGTGTTCAGGAACAAAACTGACATACCATTTGCTCTTTTATCACAGGCGTCACTCTCGCTCTTTCGCATTCTATGTAGATGCAAACTACCAGAAACAGTTTCTGCTCAATTGAACGTGATTATTTATAAAGCAGGGTTATTTTTGTTCGAAGCTGACAAAGTGAAAACAAAGATTAAAGCTCCAAAGCTTCAACAAAAATGTTCTGGATGGGATATCTGAATCAAGTTTGTGTGGCCTACTTTTAAGAATAAATTTGTAATTCGACAACTCCCTCTAGAATGGAGCAGCACTGTGGCTGTGAAAGACAAAATTAAGCACTGCCAATATTTCACTTTCTCCAGTCCTTCATTAGGAGCGCATCACTTGAGCATTACCTCGAGGAGTGCCCCGAGGTCCACCAGGTCCAGAGCCACGCTTGAAGTTTTGCTGATATCCATCCTACAAAACAACAAATATTTGTTAAGTCTGTTTCCTGATTAGAAAGAAAATTATAAGACATGTGAATTCTGGTATCTCAGATCAAAGCAAAATTAACATCTTAACACATACTAATGAAAACTATTGGTTCTGTACTTTCAGGACTGAAAACAAATCTTTCAAGTCCTCAACAAAATTTAGGAGATTTACCACTGAGGAAATTTGAACAAAATGAATCTACTCAATGGCTAGATCAACCTGAGAGCTATAATTTATACAAATACAATTCAATCTGGCTTAATGCTTACTTTTGTTAGATTTCCTAATGGTCATATGGCAGCCAGAATTGAACTACTCATATCTTCACAGCAAGCTATTTTTCCAAGGAGCAATATTAATTCACTGTTTTTAAGTTGCTTTAAATTTGTATACTTAATTTAGAACATGGTTCACAAATCTTTGAATATGTAGTACTTCTGGAAGTATTTAGTGAATTCCAGCAGGGCTAATATAATAAACAGGTACTCCAATTTCAAGGTTACTAAACACAGGAAGATTTTCACTTACATTACCCTAAACATTAGTTCGTAGTTTCAATTAAGATCACTAATTTTGATATTCTTTTGAAAATAAATCTATTTTATCAAACTTTTTTCATCCTAACAAAGCACAGAAAGGAGCAAAAAATCCATGCAGAAACTATAAGCCAACCTTTCAATTACACAATTATTTTGTGCTAAAAAAAAATTTCTTGGCTTAATTAGCATTCACAATGAATGAGATCAATGAACAGGGAATCAGGACCCAGAATGTAGCTTATAGCTTATTAAGTGACTAAAGATAATACACATCTTTTCCAACATCTAATTATGTTTAAAGGAGTTCTATTTACCTAATGGACCTGGATCTCTACTGAAATATCTTACTGAAAATACCAAAATTTGCTTATACATTACTGATTACAATTTAGATAGAATAAAGAAATAAAACGATACATTGGAACTCTTACTGACATCTTCAGAAGTGAATCCATGACAAATATAATCAAATAGCACAAGTAAAAGGCATCAGGTCCAATGAATTACAAATAAAAATGGTTAGTGCTGTCATTGGTGGCTGAAATACATCTTAAAATGTTATGTTGTTAAAATTCAATATATTTCTAGTTTGTCAGCCTAACAATTTTGCTATTTAACATCTAGATCTGGAAATACCACCTGCAAAATATTCTATTTCAAAATTCTTAATTCAATCATGTATTTACTTTTTCATTTGTTTTCTAACTAGTGTACCTGAAGTCAACACATCTTCAAACTTACACTAATGCCATAGTTTTGTGAAAACATATTTTGAAACCATGCTCGAATGAGCACTCAAGTTAATAATGTACCATTTAATATTATAACACACTGCAAACTAACAAACACAGAAAGCTAACTGTACATTTCTGATGTTCTCCAACCAAACCATCCAAATTCTGGACTGTTGATAGCCAACTGACATAGGTAGAGTACTTACACGTTGGTATCCAGAATTGGAGTAGTCACGAGGGGCAGGAAACGGAGACTGTCCATAATTACTACTTGGAGTGTTTGAAAATGGAGGGCGATAGCTTTCATATCCACCTGAAACAGAAATATTTGGTCAAAGACCAAACACTAACTAGGCTTTTCCAATGCACATTGAAGAGTTTCAAAATTAGCACAAATGCAGATGGTAAAAAAATGACTTAATTACTTGTGAATAAACACTTTAAGTCCATTGGACAGAAGCCTTCAGAAAATACTTCCAACTCTCATTAACTTTTTACCTATGGGCACAAAAAGGCACCACCCAAAGATCAAGTTACATTTAAGTGAAATATCTAGGTGTCACCTGTCCAGGTGGACATTCTACATACACAAGAGAGAATCCAAATCTTCACAAGATGTGTCATACATATATTTTGTACTCTTCCTGCTTCAGTTCAGTCCCTTTCTGTTTAGCCAACTACAACAGATTAGTAAACTCAATATCATCATTTATACATGAGAACAGCACTGCATAGTGACTTCTGTAAATGTACAATTGGAGACAGCTCTTAAGTTTAAAAGTACAATATTAAATTTATAGTTATCTGGTCACTACAGCACAAAATAGGTTGAAATATATGAATGCCATTTGGAAGCAAGCCAAAGTTTTCTCTCAAGACATGGAAGTTGTTGGCAAGATCACTCAATGCCTAAAACAAGTAGCACCTCTAGGCAATTTAACGATACAATCTTAATCATTAAACTGTCTGGAGATACTGCTTGTGGGTCATTTCTTACTGAACTACCAGAATGCAAGTGGTGAAAGTCTCCACATGTGGCCAAGCAAATCAATGGGTTGTTCCATTTCAAAAGCAGACACCCTCCCACATGACTCAAATCAATTGCTCAGACTGGGTAAATATAAAAAAATTATTTACATTAGTGAGCCACATTTTGCAAAAATAACCCAGATGTTCACCGCTAAGACACAAAAGGCTATTGACCAAATACTGGAAAATGGGATTAGTACAGATGGGAACTCAATGGCTGACATGAACACAGTGAGCTAAAGAACACATTTCTACTCTATATGACTACCCTGGGATCTTTAAAACTCATTTCTGCTTAAACCAATCACCTTACTGGGACATAAGCCACTGACAGCAGTTCACCGGAGTCCTTTGTCCTGGCCCAAAGGTTGATCAGTCCTCTGATCTTGTACACCTGATAAGAGCTGTACAAGATAATGAGAGGCATTGATCGTGTGGATAATCAGAGGCTTCTTCCCAGGGCTGAAATGGCTAGCACGAGAGGGCATAGTTTTAAGCTGCTTGGAAGAAGGTACAGAGGAGATGTCAGGGGTAAGTTGTTTTTTTTTTTAAAAACGCAGCAAGTGATGAGTGCATGGAATAGGCTGCTGGCAGCGGTGGAGGTTTTTTTAAGGGACTCCTAGATGGTTACATGGAGCTTATAAAAATAGAGGGCTAAGAGTAAGCCTAGGTAGTTCTAAGGTGAGGACATGTTTGGCACAGCTTTGTGGGCCGAAGGCCCGGTATTGTGTCATAGGTTTTCTGTGTTTCTATGATTCCATTCACCACACAAATCCACATGTCTGCTAGGTGAAGATCCTTCCTCTCCCAGGAACAGTGTCTCCAAGAAATTCTTTAGCCCACTTCTTTATATATTAATTTACTGTGTTACTAACCCTATTAATGTAACTTTAAAACAAGATCTCAAAAAAGTGACCAAGATATTGCAGCTCCATGTGTCAAAAATTTGCACTAGCTTCTAGTATCTATATATTTTGCTCGCATACTGTTTAACATCAAAATTAAATATGTGATTCATGAGTTATCTGTAATTTTTCAATTAACTGGAAGTTGCAGTCAAATAGGTGAGACAGAAGACACTAGATGTTATTTAAATGTTTATTAACAATAAATCCCTGGCCCAGTATGTGGTCTCATTCCTAGCAAGTTTTGAGAATTACAAAGAAATTTACTTTTCTGACCTTCTTTCCCTCTTTTGCTTGCACCTTCTTTTCCATGCACCTCATTTTAAAAACTTCCACGCTCCTCACTGCTTTTTAGCCAATTCTTAGATTTCACTATTAAAGGGGACAACATGTCATTTGCATCCTTCAATCAGTAACAACTACAACTTAAAGGGCACAAAAGATTAAATTAGGTGCTCTAGATCAGCAGACTTAAAAATTGTAGTATACTTACACATAATTGCTCTAATCTTTACAAGTTAGACGCAATATGACTATAAGACAAGTTAAATCCTACCTCTAAACCCATTAGCAGGTCCGCGATAGCCATTCATCCCACCGCGTGCGTTGCGTGGTCCACCACGTGACACACCTCTGCTGTTGTAGAAGGCCTGTCCTGTGCGTGTAAAGCTTGAATTCTGTTGAGGCTGTTGGGACAGCTGTTGATGTGGTGCTCCAGCAGGGTGTGTTTGATCTTGAGTTGCATGGTAAGGACTAACCACTATGCAAAATGAAAAATAAAGCATCTAATCAGTTTAGGTCATATCATGACCACATTATCTTAAAACAAATCAAATGAACAATGGTGCAATCCTGACTGATTTCATTTACCCTGCATATAAATGAAAAACTGTTCAAATGAAAATGTTTTACATTTTCAGTTGGCAGCTTTTAATTATTTTGTTTAGTCGAAAATCCCAAACAGAAGGTATTTATTTTATTGTAACTGGACTAAAGCTTGTTCAGCTCCAAGAAAGAAATCCTTTAAGCAAAGCCTGTAGAAACCCATTACTTCTGCCACTGAAAAATCCACCAAAGGTAGACAAATTGAAAATTCAAAATTGAGAGAACAAGATATAGATGACAAAACCTACTTCTGCTGCATTCCAGGAATTTTATAAATGCTTACAGCTATTATAACATTAATACAAAAAAAAATGATGACATCTAATTCCCCTGACAAGATGATTAAATCACACAAGAGTATGGATTTAAAATCTTGCCATTAAACTCCAACTTCCCAAGTTTCATTCAACTTCTTCAGTCTGGTTAAATTATACATCTAGCTGTGATAGGACATTGTAACATTCATTAACGATACTTTTCTGAACACAAGTATCTTGCAACCATCATCAATGCTAACTGATGACAAATTGTGGAATTGATTTAATGAAGTTCAGAAACACTAAAATGTAACTCCAATTTTCCTTTATAGATGTGTGACCAAATTTGTTTTCTTACTTGATTTCTAACAAACTATTTAACTTCGTGTTAATATGGGACACCATCATAATTATTGGTTTCATTTGAAAAACATTTTATTGCAATGTTATTTTTACCTTAGCACAAAACTGATTTACAGAACCATAATGCTAGAAAAGGTCACACATCACTTTTGTGAAATTGGTAATTTAGCATTCATCAGATGTTCCATGTAATGCTTCATGTTAAGTTTGGAAGCTGCTGAGTTACTTGACGGCAACCTACCTCTGACACAAACATTGTTCAGCCACTTGTATTTCCAGTACACGGATAGCCATAATACCTTAACTCCCCAGGAGCATATACCCACAGACAATTAACAAAAAGAAAAGCAATCTTTAACATATATCAGGGTGGGTAAAAAGACTATTGACAAACAGGCCAAATTATAGCAAACATAACAGTTTGAAACTCACCAGTTGGATATACTGAAATTTGAGTACAACTGTTTAAGACAAAAACAGTCAAAATATCATAAAATGCAACTTTTGGGTACTAATATTTATGACCCCAGAGGTTGGCGTGATTTTGTACATTCTGTCAATAAACAAAACAAAGGGATGCTTGACTGCACCGCGTGCATTCACAGGAGAGCACAATGAGTAAGTGGCTGGCTGAGGGGCGGTTCAGGCAAAGGCAAGTTCTACCTGCTCCGCACTTACTCTGTAAATACACTATTATTTTCTACATTATTTTATTTTTACTATGATATAATTATGTATTTCATTATCTGTCTAGATGGCACGCAAAAAAGCAAATCTTGAAAAACATTATCAGAATAGTTGACCTGGTTCAAGGTAAGTGTTTTGAAAATTAAAATGCTTAAATTTTCTGAGGTTTCTTTATAACTTCTCCGATTGTGTCAGCATTTTAGTGGTTTGGTTGAAATTTCAGAATATTTCAAATTTGAAAAAGTCATGTTATACTTATCCATTCCAAGTATTAACAAAGTTTGATCAAGATCTGTTTAGGAAAGTTAGAGATAACTGCAAATATGTCAATCCCTGAAATGTTTTAATGAAACCATGTTTCTCTTTTTCACTGGATGTTTAAAATTAATTGACCAAGTTTCATAGAGATGCTGCAAAAGTGGATGAGCAGCAGTAACATTCAGTATGCCACCAACACCAATGAACCTGACATTTCCCTCAAATATATCTGTGATCTTCCCCAACCATATTCCACAAATAAATCTACTGTACCTGTTCCTGTTCCTTGTCCCTATGCCTGAAAAATTCAAACACAAGGGACTTGATCATTTTGGGGCTCTGGTCATAGTTGCTTGGATACCATTACAACTCAATGATGCTGCTGTACACCATTCATGCAAATTAATCCTCATTCTTTTCCAACACCTCTTGCATCTCCTACATCCTTACACTGTGACAACATCCATAGAATCTCCCGGATAAACTCAGCCTCATTCTATCAGAGATGTTCCCTTTATCATGCGGCACCCCTACCCTATCCACTAGCAAGGTATAACTAAAGTTCTCTTTTTCCCAGTTCTGATGGTATTCTCAATTTAAAATGCTAATTCAGTTTCTCCTAAAACAAATGTTGGCTGACCAACTCACATTTCTGGGATTTGCTGTTTTAATTTTAGATTTTCAGCACTTGCTCTTTCTTTGACTTTCACTACAGTCTAAAACTGAAATACATGCAAGAGTAATACTGACATCAAGGAACCATTTTAAGTGGTTCATTTTAACAAGACAGAAATCAACTGGAATGAAGGGGGAAATTTCTTCTCCAAATAGTTAGGCATCCAGAGATGGCTGCAGCTGCTGGATATCAAGATGAGGAATATGATGGAGTATTATCCACTTGCTTAGATGATTTTAGTTTCGAACTGTCATAATCTGGACTTTAAAAATTCACCCTGCCTGTTGCTGGTATACCTAGCTGCAACGCATGCTATTTCTAAAAGAGACTGCAAAATTTACCAACTCCAACACTATCCAACACATGACCTTTATCTCATAAAGAACAAAATGAGCAACAGCATCGATAGCATCATCTTGTGGCAACCCACTTCCTAGCGCACTTGAACCAGCTCACAAATAGCCAGCGCGCCAGCATAAAGGCCAGTACCAAAAGGGCGCCAGGTCTGCTTCACTAACAAATGGAAAAGCTCGCGCGGGACTGTGAATACGTGCCTCCTACAGCATCCGCGCCCGGGGAGGGCGGGATCAGGGAGGCTTTAAAGCGAGGCCGTGAAATTCGAATAAAATCTTCTTTAACTGCAGTTTACCGACTCCGTGTCGTTATTTCAGCGCTGCGTGTAGCACACCGCTACAATTGGTGACTCCGATGGTCCAAATGATATTTGGACTGGAGATGAACGACGTCGCATCTGTTCATGCAGTTTTGATGAAACTGCCAAGCTTCTGGATGCTGCGACCTCACCTGTGGTTCCAGCAAGCGGAAGCCTAATTCCACGTTCAGCAGATAACCTCAGAGGACACACGTTACTACTACGTGGTGTGCTCCCTCGACCAGGACACAGCGGCCCAGGTTGAGGAGTTCGTACAGTCTCCCCCAGCAGACGGCAAGTACACAGAATTCAAAGCCCTGCTCATAAGGACTTTCGGACTCTCACGGCGCGAGCGGGCTGTCCGTTCACTGCACCTGGATGGTTTGGGGGACAGACCTCCATCGGCTTTAATGAATGAGATGATGTCTCTGGCCGGAGGACACAAGCCCTCCCTCATGTATGAGTAGGCATTCCTGGAGCAGATGCCCGAGGACATACGCCTGATGCTGTCCGACGCGGATTTCAGTGACCCCCTGAAGGTGGCAGCCTGGGCGGACTTGCTGTGGAAAGCCAAGAAGGAGAGTGGTGCGCCCGTCGCACATATCACCAGGCCACGCTCCCAGCAGCAAACCAGACCCGGCCCGGCCACAGAGCCCGCTCACCCCAGAGGCAGGGGTGGGGAGCCCAACGAACAATGGTGCTTCTACCACCAGCAGTGGGGCGCAGAAGCCCGCCCTGCAAGTTCCCGGGAAACGCCAGGGCCAGTCGCCGCTGATGGCTACAGCGGCTGGCCATCGGGATAGCCTCCTGTATGTCTGGGACAAGCGGTCGGGACGCCGTTTCTTGGTCGACACCGGTGCCAAGATCAGCGTCTTACCTCCGACGAGTTACGACACCCGCAACAGGGCACCGGGTCCCCTCCTGAGGGCCGTGAATGGCCTGCACATTACCTTCAAGGGTTATTCTATCAGTCCCCTCTCTACAACAAAGTCAAATAAACAAAGAATAGCATGCAACCTTCATCAAACAAGACAGATTTGGGCACAAATGTATGCAACAAAAGAACTTCCAACAAGCGCAGTGTTCATGAACTTAAAGGCGAGGTTAGACAAAAATAATTCTAATTCATCCAATTTCTAGTAATGGCATTTAGTGTCAAAGTTTAAATCTATGACAACAAAAAAAGCTGCTCTATCGAAGATGTCATAATTTGGACACTGCTGTAGTTTCCACAGGGAATAGCCAGAAACAGCAACAATTCATTTGCAAATCAAAATACTAATTCAGCAAATTATAAAAGATGAAAGTGAATACTTAGTTGATTTTTTTTTAAAACATATAAAATCATGGCAAGGTCCCATGATACTTTTCCTAGCTTCAGGCCAGACTGCAAAAATGTGTCATCTAGTAAACTAAAGTAGCACTAAAAAATAGGACTCCCTGAAAATACCAGAATGGGAAACAGCTACAGAGTCTAGAACTGGTAGCACTTGGATTTACATTTAATATACCCAAACGCCCACAACTTTATCCCCAATCCAAAAATAGTCTTAACTTGCGTTTTTGACAAAATTCTATAATTAAAGCCACAAATCTATCTCTAGACAATTTTAGGACATTTGAAACAAAAATAAAAAGAGTACACATTTCAGCTTTATGGAAAATCATCCTACCAGTTGCAAGTGTTTCCTGCTGCAATTCAGATTGTTCCACCTGATGCTGAGGCTGGCTACTGAAACCTTGACCGTAGCTGGCCTGATAGGGACTCTGCTGTTTGAGTGTGTCAGGGTCACTAGCAGGAGGCACTGGTGCATTCATATTAAACACCTTTTTAAAAAGAGTAGAAAACATAAATTAATTTAAAGACAGACTCCACTGTAACTTGGCAACACCTGTATGAAACAAAGAACAGTAGCCTAAATTCTGGGATTAAAATATCAAGGGTATTATAAAGACAGTAAACAAATTACTTAAACAAATTCGACTTCCAAAGAATACAAGATGTATATAATCAACATCTGTCACACCAGGTGAATATTATCTGTATTTAATCATTAATTTTTTACTAAACAAATCCAGAAAATCTAATGGAAGCAAATTAATGAAAACGTGAAAACATTCAGTTCAGGACAGCTCAATACATATTAAAGTTCAAGGAATTTGTTTTAATGTTTTCTAGAAAGACATACATTTATGTAGTACATGTCCATGCCAGAACTTCCAAAGCACATTATACTTAAAGTACTAATGAAGTACATGAAGTGCGAATTTGCACTTGACGAATTCCCACAAATGAAGTGAAAATGACCAATGGCTTGGACACTGCAATTAATTCCTTGACTCTCAAGAATATAGAATGGTACATGCCCTAAACCCTTCTAGTAAATGAGACACAGCTTAAGACAGGTGAACATGTACATGAATTAGAATTTTTTTTTTGTCAAACATTAGCAAATGGGACTCACTTAGATGGGCCATCTTGGTCTGCATGGACCAGTTGAACTAAAGGGCCTGTTACTGCATTGTGAAGCACTATGATTCTGAATCACAAAGGTGGCCCCATTACCCAAATAAACAAACAACTATTATGTGACTGTTCTGTAGTCGCAAATCATAATCCTTCTGTGATAATGATTTATGCAGACTGGTGAAACATGTTTTGAAACTATTCCAGAATCTCTATGACATCCCAAGTTCAATCCCGTAAGTGCTTATGGGAAAAAAGACATTCAAGCCTTTGTCAGTCCACTTTGTTCAAAGTTTATACCCACAATTGCAACATGGGTTAGTGAGATTTAAGAACTAGCACACATTTGAGACCACAGCCTCATCACTATACAAATGGAAAAACTGAATTAAAAATTTAAAATCAATCATAGCACCATGCTTTGAAGCATTAAACAAACTGCCACAAAACAAAGCCACTACAAAAGACATTAAGGACCAATCTACAAACTTCCAATTAAAAGCAGAGAAGAACACCAAGTTTTTTGATCCCATTTATTTTTGTTTTTCATTTGAATAGTAGAACTTACATTTCATTTGATATCCTGGACTTCATTTTAATCTTTATCAATCATTAATATGTGCTAGTACAGATAGACAACATCTCTATATTCAACATCAGCATGGGTGCACTATAGGGCTGTGCCATTAGCCCTCCTCCTGCCCGCTGTACTCACTTTACTTCACTGCACAGTGATAAGTATGAAGCTCCAATGCTGTACAACCACTCCAGCACCATCACTGTAGTTGGCCACACCAAAGGTGGCGACAAATTGATACATAGGAGCAACAATGAAAATCTGCTTGATTGGTGCCACAACCACCACATCCCACTCAATGTTAGTAAAACCAAAGAGCTGATTATCAACAAAACGAGGAAGAACCTGGAAGCCCATGAGTCTGTCCTCATTAGAACAGAGGTGGAGAGGATCAGTCCTGGGACAAGCACTTAAATGTCATCACAAAAAAGGCACAACATCTTGTATTTGTGCAGATTCCGATCCCCGAATGCAGATAACTGACAGCTTGTCCCCAATTAATTTCAAAGCCTTTAAGCAAGCAATTTACCATGCCAATGCACTCACTGATTGTGCATCATTTTTCATGCAGCATTCCAGCTGCCTAGCTTTCCAGTATGTCTATGTATGACATCTGGGTTTTTTTTAAACTGCTAATTTCCATTCCCTTTCAATTCCACTGCTTCCTTCACTAACATTCACTTTTAATGATTCTTTCTCTACCAGCATCACCTCAACATTTCATAAGAACATAAGAAATAGGAGGAGTAGGCCACCTGGCCCATTGAACCTGCTCTGCTACTCAATAAGATCATGGCTGATCAGACCATGGACTCATCTCCACATCACATTTCCCCATAACCTTTAATTCCCCTATTATGTAAAAAATCCATCCAACCTTGTCTTAAATATATTTACTGAGATAGCCTCCACTGCTTCATTGGGCAGAGTATTCCACAGATTCATCATTCTCTGCGAAAAGCAGTACCTCCACATCTTCATCCTAAATCTACTCTCCCGAATCTTGAGGCTATGTACCCTAGTTCTAGTCTTACCCACCAGCAGAAACAACTTTTCTGCTTCTATCTTATCTATCCCTTTCATAATTTTATGTGCTTCTATAAAATTTACTCTCATTCTTCTGAAGTCCAGTGAGTACAGTCCCAGGCGACTCACTCTTTCCTCACAGTCTAACCCCCTCATCTCTGGAATCAACCTCGTGAACCTCCTCTGCACCGCCTCCAAAGCCAGTATATCCTTCGTCAAGTAAGGAGACCAGAACTGTGCGCAGTACTCCACGTGCGGCATAACCTGCCCTTAAATACAATCCCTCTAGCAATGAAGGCCGACATTCCATTTGCCTTCTTGATAGCCTGCTGCACCTGATTCAAGCACAAGCACTCCCAAGTCCCTCTGCAAAGCAGCATACTGCAATTTTTTTAACCATTTAAATAATAATCTGCTTTCATTTTTCCTTACAAAGTGGATAACCTCTCAATTACCAACATCGTACTCCATATTGCATTGCACATTCCACTGCACACTCACTTAACCTATCTCTCTCTGTATCTTCTGCACAATTTGCTTTTCCACTCAATTTACTATCATCAAACTTAGATACACTGCACTCAGTTCTCTCTTCCAGATCATTAATGTCTATCGTGAACAGTTGCAGGCCCAGCACTGACCCCTGCGGCACACTGCTCACTACTGATTGCCAACCAGAGTATTACCCATGTATCCCAACTGACTTCTTTTTATTAGTTAACCAATCCTCTATCCGTGCTAATACATCACCCCCAACTCTATGCATCCTTACCTTATGGGCACCTTTTATGCGGCACACAATCCAACGCCTTCTGGAAATCCGAGTAAATAACTTCAATCTGTTCCCCTCTATTCACTGCGCCCCTTATATCCTTCAAGAATACAGGTAAGTTTATCAAATAGGACTTGCCTTTACTGAATTCATGCTGCATCTGTCTGACGGATCCATTTCTTTCCAAACGCCTATTTCTTCTTTAATGATAGCTTCAAGCATTTTCCCCAACTACAGTTGTTAAATTAACTGGCCTATAGTTTACTACCTTTCCCCTACATTCTTTTTTATAACAGTGGCATGACATTCACTGTCCTCCAATCCATTGGGACCTGCAAAGAATTTTGGTACATTATCACCAAAGCCTCTACTATAACTTCTGCCATTTCAGTACCCCAGGCTGCATTCCACCAGGACCAGGGGACTTGTCTATCTTCAGGGCCACAAGTTTGCTTAGCACTACCTCTTTAGTGTCAGCTATTGTACTGAGATGACAATTACAGAGAGAACTTATGCCATCTGCATCAAACCACTGCAAACTTAAACTTTACTAACTGCTTGTTTCACTTCTTTCTTCCTCACTCATTCACATTGGACATTCTTGCACATCATTCCTTCTTATTTTCTCTTCCATTGCCCAGGTATACTTTCTGGGTTCAAAAGTGAATTAAGTGCCCTTGACTGGATCTGACCAAGGCACACACTAAATAAAAAGCTGTACAAATTTGAGAGAAAAACCTACAATTTCCTCAAAACCATTTATTCTATCACAATAGAAAAACATTTAGACCTAGAGATATGCCTGCCTTACTTCCTCTAACATCAATCCCACTAAGTAAATTCCACAATCCCCACACTCAGCCATGAGTTCATTTTTAGATTCATTGTTTTATTTCTATTCTCTTCCTCCTTTACATTCATAACAATTGAACCCCCGGATTTGGCTAAAAATTATTTCAGCAGAAATTTTATTGTAACAAAGTAATATTAACTACAACGTATTTCCACTTTCATATTTTGATTATAAATGAGAAATTCTGCAGATGTTGGAAATCCAAATCAACACACAGAATCCTGGAGGAACTCAGCAGGTCAGGCAGCATCCACTGAAATGGACAGTCAACGCTTCGGACCAAGACCCTTCTTCAGGGCAGATTTTGATTACGTAATAGTCTGTTCAGATGGACAGTTTCAAAGTGAAAAAAGATGATAAATAAAATAATGAAAGCCATACCGATCTTCATAAATGATGTACTTTTGGTCAAAGGTTTGATAAATTTGTAAGTTCAAAAGAGCCAATCTTACCGTTTGCATTGATTGGAATGGAGCAGCATTCACATTTATGCCACTGCTGTGAAGAGGTTTAGTAGGAGGTGCCTTGAAAGCTTGTGACTGGGAAGCAACAGGAAGTGCTGTTGATACTGGAGTCTGTTCAGAAGTCAGTGACATAGTAGTCTAAGATATACAGAAGTTGGAAGACCAAAGAAAGTTACCAAACCACAAATAACTGTTAGCGACTTCAAAACAGCATCTTCAACCTTACTGCATAAGTAACTGAGACATAGTCATAGATGATAAGAATTTTACATTACTAGTTAATCCTAGAACAGGACATGTCCACAAAAGCCTGATTGTAAAATCCAATCATAATTTCTTGTTAAGTTTTGGAAAGAATGCAGAAATAAACATTTACCATTTTTTATTCTAAATATGATGACTCAAATCCCTTGAGTAATTATGATTTTAAACCTGTTGGGCTGGCACAATATATCTAAGCTGAAAATTACTGATACTTTGATTAAAAAAAGCCAAAATTCAAAAGTGTAGTATATACAATCATGAAAATTTACAAGGCCAATACAAAATAGAACCTCAGACTTGAGAACGCTGGAAATGTTAACATGCCTACTATGTGGTTAGTGCAAGATGGCCCCCAATGTTGCTCTATAACATATTTACTTAGAAAAGGTGAATATTTTTGGAAATGGGTGAAAGTGAAGAGTACCTAGTTTATTGTACCAATTTTATGTACTTGTGTTGTAGTTACCTGAATAGATTCAATGGAATCTTTTTGGGTTCTTTGCTCTGTCATATGGGAAGGCTGGTACATAGGCTGAGAGGGTGCATATGGTTCAGTTGTGGAAGACACTAAAGGTACCTTAGTAATTAAAAGAAAACAAACAGGAGAAAAGCTTAAGCATTTATGGATTGCACCACAGGGACTTGGCAAAAACAGATTTAGCTGGAATGGGTCAAGTTAACACAATTATCAATAGTTAAAATCCTCCTTCTCAAATACATATTAATAAGCAAATGGATGTCAATATTGAAATTTCTATTAATATTTTTACAAAAAGTCTGTCATTAATAAGGATAAAACAAGAACATTTTATAACAGATATGTTACCTTAAATAAAATACAATATGCTTAATCTACCAAGGAGTTAAGAACTTCACAATGGAAATCAATGAAACAAAAACAATCACACACCTACTCTGAGTTTTACTTTCTAATATAGAGCATGGAGCAGAGTACTTGGAAACTGGAAACATCACAAGGTTTAAGCATTTGCAATAAATGCTGGCAACATCACCCCTCCTCCCACCCAAGACCTAGATTTTTAGGTGGCTCATGAAATCAAAGGATACTACAAAGTTAAAATATTTCAGCATATGGGAAAAGGAAACCTGTATTTATATACTGCTTGCAATAGGTGAGAGATCATTTCTACATTCACCCTCTCTTGTAGCCCATCCCAGCCTTTAATGTCCAATGTTTAGTCTGTCCACTTTTATGGTTCTAATGTGCCTGCTACTACTTCTAAGAAGTCAGCCGTCATGCTTCATGTGCACTAGCTTATGTGACAGGTGATATCCAAACATCTTACACCTCTCTTGCCCCAAAGGCACACCCATATAGTAATTTACACAATATGGCCACAATACTTAGAGAATTTGCACAAGAGCATCTTCCAGCATGGAAGCAAGCTACCCTGCCTAAAGAGCATGACACAGAAGAATTTGTACTTGATGCCCCAGAATGCACAATGGATACAGGTTGCCTATTCACTATTGGTGAAATTGAAACAGTGCAACATGCACTAATGTCACACTTGACTGCATTGTTAAAACTCCAATTTGTTATAAAATTAAATAAATGCTTTTCTTCATATAAATATACATCCTAGCAAAAATATGTCCAGGTTAGTAGCTGATGTATTTACTTCTAATTTATCAGGGTCATTACACATCAGTAAATCAAAAAGTTACAAAGATTAGAAGGTAAACAATGGATTTTCTTAAGGTCAGTAAAAAAAAGATTGATCAAAGATATTTGGTAAATGCAACACACACAGGGAAAAAGTTCTGCATTTCACAAGATACATTATGGCAAAGAAACTAAAATGTCTCCAGATGAGCAAAGTCAAAATGACAAATCCAAATATCCTTAATTCCATGTCAACATCAACAAACACCACTGCCTCTGCCTCATCATGTAAAATTTGGATAATGAAAAATTTCCTTATACAATGTGTAACACTGCAAATTCAATAGCTAGCCTGTGAAGGTTACAGTACCTGTGTGGCTTCTGACTGAACAGAAACTGCATTGGGCTGTCCATGCCTGGATTCACTATGCACTATGGAAAGGACAGAATGACAACTAATCACAACAGCATAAAACCAGAAACATTTTCCTAGAATTGTTAAATCTTAGAATTTAATCTAAAATAAGTCAAGTTACCTTTTACCCAGAATCAATTAACCTAGTAACTTGAGCCTTTGCTTTTAACAATATACCATTTAATATAGAAACCAATCATACAAACAGAACTCAAAACAAAACAATTTGTTACAAAGTTTATACAGTTAATTATAGAACCATTCACAGATCTCAGCTTACTGTGAAGACGTGATAACCTGGAATTTATGGTTCAAAAAATTACCTTGTGTGCAAACCATTTGTTGCATCTCCATGGATTGTGCCGTATTCATGGGCTGCACTGAAACAATTGCAGGGTCTATTGCTTGACTCTCAAACTCAAGCATGGATTCCTTTGAGAGGAAAAGAAGAATCATTTCCCACTGTATGTTTAATATCAAACTTAAGGTGAACAGGAAGCTTTCATCAGAAACTATACAGTATACAATGTGTATCAATAGGGACTCTGCTGCATAATACACTAGCTCTGGTGAAATGTTATCAAGGAGAGATATTGAAAACATTCACCATTATGTTTTTATTTCACATATCAACATTTCTAATTTAATGGTAGGAATACTTTAAGTAGAGAATTGATCAAGTCAGATGGATATGCACTTGATACCTGCTAGGAGGACACATACAGTTATTTGAATAACCCTTTTCCTTCAGAAATCAGATCAGTAATGATCATACAGTAGGCCCTCTCCTACTCCTAATCATGTTAATCGTCATAGATTTGTGTTTATTCTTTAACACACCCAGCTCGGAGAAGGGGTTCATTTGGTCCTTCAATGACTTCTGTTCTGAACTGTTCTCCACATCACTGTGGAACGTAAACATCTAATGAACTTGCTAGTTTCTACTGCAGAATCTGCAGACATTGTGAAGAAAAGAGTATAGATTACATAAAGCTTGTAATTACATGCTTCCAGTTCTCCAATGTGATTGTACATGTAGGATTGGAAAACTCGTATTACATGAAAGCCTAATAGCTCCCATCCTTCCTCCATTACACTGAACTTGCTATTTAGTCTCTTAAGTATTATCGGTAATTCAACTATCTGACCACTAATAAACCATCACGGTGGAGGCAAAGAAATAAATGAAATCTTGTTTGAATTCACTAAGGGGATAAGTACAGCTAGAGATATTTGAATAGTCTGGAAAAAGTCAGTATTAAGCCTGAGGTGCCCAATGTCTTGGAATACATACTGCAAATCTCCAGGGCAGGATTAGACTGCCCCCAGAATATTATTGAGAACAAGGGCAGATGCTTCAGAGCAAATTTCTATAGATGTACAACAGAGAGCATTCCGACTGCTTGCACTACTGTCTGGTATGAAGGTGCCATTGTACAGAACTGGAAAGCTGCACAAGTTTGAATCTCAAGAAGTGGCATCCACATGCCTCTTCTCTTTGGTGTCAGGGAGATAGTACAAAAACCTGAAGAGACACACTCAACATTCTTGGAACATCACCATCTCCTCCATCAATTTTCTGATCGGACCATGAACACAATCTCACTTTTTGCACTTATTATTTCATGTATGGGTTATAATAATTTATGTATTGCATTGTACTGCTGCCGCAAAGTAACAAATTTCATGACAGTCATCGAAACATTTCCAGTGGTTGAATACTTATTAACAGAAGGCCAGGTTCAAGCTAAGTGGTGAAGTAATGAATTACTCACCCAGCTTTGATCTGCAATAGCAAATTGTAATTATTATAAAATGATATGACATCTGCAAGAAAAAATAACTAGATTATGGATAAAGAGAAAAGATGGAGACTAAATGGATTGAAATTTAAAGACAAATATTTTATCTTGCACTGACAGGGCAAACTCAATTGCCCAAATGTCAAGTGAGATGGAAAGCCAAATTTTGTCACCCAATTGTTATCAACAAAAATGCAAACAGCAGTTAACTGTTCTCAAAACAAACCTGGATTTAAAAGTTGTCACATTAAAACATTTATATTCAAACTGTGGATTTTAGCTCTTGAAATAGATTTGGATAATACCTACTTGAATAAAGTTGAAGGTTCCTTGCATCTGTGCCATAAGATCTTGCACCCTCTGCCTCCTGACCAAGGGATCTGAGGGAGCAACAGTGTTCAGTGCATGATTTTCAGGTACTGCTGGTGGCTGCACCTGTTGCTGTGGTTGCTGCTGCAGTGAATTTACAACCTACCAAAGAGAAGGTGGGGATTAATGCAGTACTTTCACCATTCTGTTTTGTATTTTGTACATAATTGCTGACCCTGACACAAAATCATATTTTTTTTATTTCTTATTTATACATACAGGACCTAATAAGGCCGTCCAGTACTTTGAGCAGCGCTGCTAGCAACCCACCAATTTAATCCTAGCCTAATCACGGGACAATTTACAATAACCAATTAACCAGTATGTTTTTAGACTGTGAGAGGAAACCAGAGCACCCTAGGAAAATCACCGATACATGGGGAGGACATACAAACTTCTTACAGAGGATGTCAGGATTGAACTCCGAACCACAACGCTCTGAGCTGTAATAATGCCTCGAAAAGTATTTCTCTTTTTAATCCAACCAAAAAAAGATGGTAAGTTCTCAAACGTCTTTACCGCATTGAGTTAGCCATCAACATTGAACATATTGTTATTAATTTCACTTAATTAGCAACAAATGCATCACACTAAGGGCACAAGCACAAAGCTGTATTTGCTCAAAAAAAAAGTTGAAAAATTAAGTGGCTTATTCTATTGAAGTATGTTTTTACAAACCCAATTTCCAGAAAAATTGGATTTTCCAAAATGCAATAAGAACAAAAATCTGTGATATGTTAATTCACGTGAACCTTTATTTAACTGACAAAAGTACAAAGAAAAGATTTTCAATAGTTTTACTGACCAACTTAATTGTATTTTGTAAATATACACAAATTTAGAATTTGATGGCTGCAACACACAACAAAAGTTGGGACAGAGGCATGTTTACTATTGTGTTACATCACCTTTCCTTTTAATAACACTTTTTAATCGTTTTGGAACTGAGGATACTAATTGCAGTAGATTTGCAACTGGAAATTTTGTCCATTCTTGCTTGATACAAGACTTAAGCTGCTCAACAGTCCGTGGTCTCCGTTGTCTGATTCTCTTCATGATGCGCCATACATTTGCAATAGGAGATAGATCTGGACTGGCAGCAGGCCAGTCAGGCACACACACCCTGCGTCTACAAAGCCACGCTGTTGTAGCCCGTGCAGAATGTGGTCTGGTATTGTCCTGCTGAAATAAGCATGGACGTCCCGGGAAGCGATGTTGCCTTGATGACAACATATGTCTCTCTAAAATTCTAATATACGCTTCAGAGTCAATGGTACCTTCACATACATGCAACTCACCCATGTCGTGGGCACCCCCATACCATCAGATGCTGGCTTTTGCACCTTTCGCTGATAACAATCAGGATGGTCGTTTTCATCTTTGTCATGGAGAACTCGGTCCGTTTTTTCTGAAAACTAGCTGAAAAGTGGACTCATCTGACCACAGCATACGGTTCCACAGTCTTTCGGTCCATCTGAGATGATTTCGGGCCCAGAGAACTCTATAATTGTCACAGTAGCATGACGGTTTCTTAGGCAGTGTCACCTGAGGGCTCGAAGATCACGCGCATTCAACAGTGGTTTCCGACCTTGCCATTTACGCACTGAGATGTCTCTGAATTCTCTGAATCTTTTCACAATATTATGTACTATAGACGTTGAAAGACCTAAATTCTCTGCAATCTTGTGTTGGGAAATATTCCTTTTGAACTGACTAAAAATTCTCTCACAAATTTTGGCACAAAGGGGTGAGCCACGACCCATCCTTGCTTGTAAAGACTGAGCCTTTGATGGACGTTACTTTTATACCCAGTCATGATACCTCACCTGCTACCAATTAGCCTGCTTAATGTGGAGTCTTCCAAACCAGTGTTACTTGAATATTCTGTGCACATTTCAATCTTATTTTAACTCTGTCCCAACTTTTGTTGAGTGTGTTGCAGCCATCAAATCCTAAATTTGTGTATATTTACAAAATACAATTAAGTTGGTCAGTAAAACTATTGAAAATCTTTTCTTTGTATTTTTGTCAGTTAAATAAAGGTTCTCATGAATTAACATATCACAGATTTTTGTTTTTATTGCATTTTGGAAAATATCCCAACTTTTCTGGAAATGGGGTTTGTATATGCTGTCCAACAACCTCATGGAAAATAACCTCTTATAATACTGGTACACTATGGAACTGCAGAGGGTGAGAAATAAGCCCATACACTGCTATTATATGATCTAAAATAATAGTATTAACCACAGCACCAGAACTAACTTCACAATTCTGGTGTGAGTGAGGAAATAAGGCCAATGTTGGCTCTTGCTATTCAGCGACACTTACTGCAAGAAAGTTTACTATAAAGAATATTACGCTCTATAACCAATCTGACAATTGCATACATCCATATAGAAGAATGCACACTCATGATGCCAGAAAGATAAACTACTGTGGAAATGTATCCAGCCCCAAGAATCAGCAAACTTGAGAGACTTAGGGAGTCCAGGGGACGGAAGAGCCAAGCATTCTACAAAGCCATGTACCAAGTCATTGGTTTTCAATGGCTGCAAACATATTCCAAGCAATATGACACAAAAAAAGGTTACCTCAACAGTTTCTGTATTCCAATCATCAGCTTGCTCTTTTTGGCTACTGCTAAATTGTGTCTCTGCAATGAACTGTCTGTTTACAAACTGAAACACAAGCAAAATATTAAAAGATCACCACCAAGCTGAAAAAGGGAATTCCGAGTTCAAAATGATAAGGGTAATTTAGCTATCAAATACAGCAATGAAGTAAAGCAGTTCAAAGATGAAATATTTGTCTACCTGCAGAATTTAAATGAATTTATGGTGTTTTATTGGCTAACTGCTCTGCCTTTATCATAAAATGACAATTCTTTTAGGGAAGAGATTTTCTGTGACAATGCTGTATAACTTAACCATCCAGGTTAAATCAAGTTCACAAAAATACTGAAGGAATTCAGCAGATCAGGCCGCATCTCTGGAAATGAATAAACAGTTGATGGAAGAGGGAAAAAACCAGAACAAGATTAGTGGAGGGGAGGGAGGACAAGCTGGTCAGTGATAGATGAAGCCAGGTTGGTGGGGGAGGGGAATGAAGCATGAAGCTGGGAGGTGACAGGTGATAAAGGAATCTGATGAGAGGAGAGTGGATCATGGGAAAAAGGGAAGAAGGATCACTGGGGGAGGTGATAGTCAGGTAAAGAGTACCAGAAATTAGAACAATTGATACGCATGCCATTTGGTTAGAGACTACCCAAATAGAATGAGGTGTTGTTCTTCAACAAATGAAGTAGGTGACCCCAACAGATTGACATGTAAAGTGTTGCCTCATTTTGAAGGACAACTTGGGGCCCTGAATGGACGTGAGGGAGGGGGTGAATGGGCAAGTGTCAGGAGAGAGATTAGCAGGGAGGGAGTGGACGAATGGACAAGGGAATTATGAATAGAGGGATCTCTGCAGAAAGTGGAGAGTGGTGGGAGGTAAAGATGTGGCTGGTGGTAGGGTCACGCTGAAAATAGCAGAAATCGTGGAGAGCGATGTGCTAGATAGAAGCTTCGTACACCAACGCTCACCTACTGTACCCAAACAAATAAAAAATTACAGAAGCTAGTAACCCAAGGCCTGAATTTGCAAGCTGACTTGAAGCACTGCACACTTCTTGCAGTTATCTTGTCAATGCAAAGTTTCAGGTTTATTCCATACAGTTATCTATAACACAAAAATGAACTGTAGAAGTCATGCAAGTTGCAACTTTCTTGCAAAAGAACAGATTTGCTATCCAAATTTGCACATGTGCATTGCAAAGCAATTTGACAAACTGGATCCAAAACTGGTTTGTCAATAGGAGGCAGAGGGTGAGAGCCAAGTGCTGTTTCTACCACTGGAAGTATTGACAAGTGATATACCATAGAATGTCTAATGGCACCTTGATTTAACTCAGGTAATAGAAAGTGTTTAATTTTGGGAAGTTCAAGCAGGCTATGATATAAAGACTGAATGAAAGGACCCTAGAAAGTAGGGAAGGACAGAGGGAACTTGATTCAGCCTTATTGAAGTCCATAGATCGCGACTAACGCTAATCCCTCACTGAGCTTAGCTTGGATACACTGTCAAAAAACTTCAAAATAAATTCTTCAAATTTATGAAATATGATCAGTGCACAGTCATGCTGCATCCAGACATGACCTCTCTCTCAGAAAGCTGTAGAGAGCTTGGAAGTGATCTTCTAAGGACAAAGCTATGCATGATAGGATGCATGAAAGCTACATGATAGGATGGTCACCACACAATAGGAAGGATAGGGTGCAGAGCAGATTTGCTAGGATACTACACAGCATGAAACACCTCATTTTTGGAGAGAACCAGGACAAGCAGGATATATACTGCTCAGAGTAGTACATGAAGAGGAATAGGTAGGGTAGATGGTGAGAAACTTTATGCTATGGATGTATCTATGACCTGACAAAAGAGGTTTTTAAATGTAAAAATTGGAAGATTTTAAGGGGGTTTGAGAAAGAAATATTTCAACCCTGAACATTAATGAGATCTAGAAAGTATTTGACTGCATGTCGGGAGATATTCCCATAACATTTCAGTGCAATTTAGATGAGCACTCGAAGTGCCTTGGACTAGGAAATGGGGTCAATAGACAGATACCCAATAATTAGTAGATGCAGTGGGCCAGGTCTGGCTTTCATAATGTCTGACTTAACAAATTTACAAATTTTACAACTTTCTTCTAGCTGACTTGACTCCCACGTCTTCTGGAAAACTCTGGCTGAGATTTCATGTGAGTTCCCCTCCCCCCAACAGTGACTTTCTCTTTGCTGCTCTCCCAGAAAGTGGCAACTGGTGAAGCACCAGGGCAAAAGTTGCTGTATGCATAGTCTCTCTCATCTCAACCACTGAAGCTTGCAATTCCTCCAGTTTACATAAGTCTCTTGGTGACCTCCCTCACCAGCTCCCTTTTCACACAGTCACTCAGTTTTGAGAACAGGCAGATTTACAGCTGTGCTGTATACTTTCAATGTCTTGACGATCGACTTAACTGTACTCGAAGGGATATTTATTGGATCCAACTCCTCACAAGTGCTTTTCAATAATCTTTGCACAGAATTGTTTGGATAGTTCTTTGAGCAAACACGAGGAAATCTGCAGATGCTGGAAATTCAAACAACAACATGCACAAAATGCTGGTAGAACACAGCAGGATAGGCAGCATCTATAGGGAGAAGCGTTGTCGACGTTTCAGACCGAGACCCTTCATCAGGACTAACCGAAAGGAAAGATAGTAAGAGATTTGAAAGTAGTGGGGGGAGGGGGGGGGGGCGCGAAGGGTCTCGGCCCGAAACGTCGACAGCACTTCTCCCTATAGATGCTGCCTAGCCAGATGTGTTCTACCAACATTTTGTGTGTGTTGTTGGATAGTTCTTTTGTCTTCGTGGTGTAGTTTTTGGCAGGATACTCACCAAGAATTGGACCTTTCATATACAAGTGTATTTTTACTACAATCAATTGAAACACCTTGACTGTACACAGCAATCTCTATTTTAACTAATCATGTGACTTCTAAAACCAATTGGCTGTACCAGTTATGATTTGGGCGTGTTATATTAAGGGTGGGGAGTGAATACTTAGGCAATCAATTATTTTGTATTTCACATTTGTAATTAATTTAGCACACTTTTTAGAGGTCCGTTTTCCCTTTGACACAAATGTATCTTTTTCTGTTGATCAGTGTAAAAAAAACATAACACTCCTTACCTCTCTTGCCTCCACGTCAGTTTGCTCCACATATTCTTCCACTGCTTCAGGTTCTATAAAAGTAAGGTTAATTCTTTGTCTTTATGAATGAAAATATTAAATAAAATGCAGCAGCAATATTTTGCAATTCAGGACCATAAAAACCAAAATACTTGAGTGAAAACGGTAGGAAAGAAGAATTTCCTTGTCTCCTTCAAAACAGTATCATCTGATGGTGGTCTCTGATCTAAGACAGCATCCATGACCTTATATTAACGTATCTGGCCTCTTGCACTCCTTTTGCCTCTACTGTACAAGATTATTTACCAAGGGATTTGAAACCAGAAAACCTAACTTAGATGCAGTGCAGCCAACAAATCCAAAGTTGACATTAAGCCACTGAAAAATATGTCTAAAGAGATCCACCTAGAATAACTCAAGAAGTGTAAATGACACCCTTAACACTTAAACCATCCTTTTTTTAAAATCAAAATTATGAAGTAGTGCACAAAACACAATAAGCCAACAAGGAAACAATTGGCTCTGCTCAATTATTCACATCTAATTAAAAACACAATTCTCAAATCAGTGCCAAATGCAACAACATGACGAGAGAAAGGAAAACCACAAAACACAGCACCAACATTGACCAGAACAAACTACTAGCTGCCAGGGTGAACCTCTGAGTCAGCATAGTACTTTAAGATCTTCCAAAATACATCTTGCTTTTACTGAAATAGCTAATGTGATATCAGGATCACATTATTCTGATTTCAAATATTTAGATACAATGGGTCCTTCTACCATAGAAAAAGCAAATAGGCTAGCTTTCAGAGTTGGAAACCACATTAGAGAGTGCACAGGTAACATCAAGTACCATCCAGGCTCAAAAGTTACAAAATACTTTTCATTGTCTGACATTGTACTTCATATGAATTTTTACGATGCAGGTTAACATGTTAGCTTTAATCAACAGAAAGAGCATGCCTCTAAGTATGGAGTGTACAGTGGGCAAATGACATTAACTAGTATGTTAATGTCATTTATACGACATCAACGTATACGTTATATATGTCAATGTATATGTTCGTATAGAAGGCATCCATGTCATAAGGTAAATTACATAAATATTCAATTAAAATCCAGTATTACTTTAGTTATTTAAAAAGCCACGTACCCATACGCCTTATTAATTTTCTATGCAGAAGATACAAAATATTAAAAAATCAGGTTAGATCCGAACAAAATTATGAGGATTCGAGAGCTGGGGTGTAAGAAAGGGAAAGTGTAATAACAGACACTTGGTTAGTGACAACTGCAGCACTGAGTGTCTGTTACACAAAAAGCAATATATTTGAATTTAATATATATCTCTCAAATATTCTTTTACTGTAAAAGACCATACAGACTAGCTTCTTACCTGGTTCTGGAGGCTGTTCCTCAACAGGCACTGGTGAAGGTTCCTCCTCTTCACATACACCATTCTGGTGATTATGAATACTGTCAAAATAGCCACTCTGTAGGAGTCTATTGACAATTGCCTTAAGGTTCTTGTCTAGAAATTAGAAATTAGTTCATCACTTGACTCTTCTGAAAGCAAATCACAATGCTCATTAAATTCAATTCACTCTTTAAATCCTTCAAAATATTGATCATCAAATTTTCTTTCTACTTTTCTACTCTGGATAATAACCTCAACTTTCATGTGTCATTCATTTAACTGTCCTCTTCCTTGGAGTCATACCAGTGAATTTGATGTGAACCCTTTTAAAAATGTGCATATTTTCTCTAAAGCAAGAGGTCTAGAATTATGTATAATCATATTGTCCTCCAAAATTTTATTGTAGGTTTAACAATACAGCTTTACTGCTGCCAGTTTCTACTGAAATATCTATGTATTGGAGTATCCATAATCTTCAGATGTGCTCTGTGACCTTTACAGTCCTAGGGCATCATGCAGAGCAATACGAGTAAAGGCCTCCCCATCAATCAGCACATCCACACAAAACAGCATCCATCATCAAGGACCCCACATGCTCTCTTCTTGCTGTTGTCATCAGATAGGTGGTACAGCAGCCTCAAGACTCGCACCACCAGGTTCAGGAAAAGTTACCAACCATCAAGCCCATGATTCAAAAGAGATAACTTTACTCCATTTCACTTAACCCATCAATGAAATGTTGCCAAAACCTATGGACTCACTTTCAAGGACTTTTAATCATATTTGATTTGTATTGCTTTATTTATTATTATTTCTGCATTTGCACACTGGTTGAACATCCAGTTGGTGCAGTCCTTCAGTTACTTTGCTACGGTTATTATTTTATTATGGATTAATTGGGTATCCCACAAGAAAGTGAATCAGGGTTGTACATTGTGACATATGCACTTCGCTAATAAATTTATTTTGAACTTAATAAAAATTTGTGAACATATTTCAGTAGCAGTTTCTGATGTGCAACACTTAAAAACTATACTATATTGCTCAGTCTACTGTATTTTTGTTGTTTTTGAATTTCCTATCAAATGAAATTTCCATTCATCTAGCCAGTCAATGGCCATGAGCTATAATGTATAATAACCATTACATTAATATACATTTTAATGCTACCTTCCACTAAATACAAATTGAAGGTTTGCATCAACTGTAGTTCTAAATCCAACCTCATTGAAATACAGCCAAATAAATTCCTCTACCACTATCTTCTACAAAACCCCATACAAAAAGTTCAGTCTTTCAGCATCATTATTTCTATCCCTTACACAAATGATTACATTTTAATAACAAATACAAAAGTTCTTCACGATATCCTACATCATTTAAATGAAAAAAAATCTCAACTTTTCCTCAACTAGCCACCACCAAAAGAGTGTTTTGTTGAATTCAAAGGCACATCTTCCTGGAACATAAGAGCACAGAAACAAGCCTTTCCACTCAAATGGTCCATACCAACCAAGATGACCCATCCAAATTAGCCCCATTTGCCAGCATTTGGTCATAACTTTCTAAACCTTTCCAATTAGTACCTATACGATTGTCTTTTAAAAGTTATTGTACGTGTCTCAGCCAGCTGATTCCACAGACACTGCCCTTGGTGTAACCAGTTGCTCAAGTTCCTCTTATCAAATAGGGGTTTAAAAAAATGTATATTCTTGCTTGAATAGGAGAGCATAAGAGTAATTCCAATTCCATTTGTCTAAAGCAAATAAGCTTAATATGACAATTTCTTTGTTAATGTATCAGATCGAAGCATTTTATCCTAACTAGAGTTTTTGTTGTTAATTTAAACAGAGGAATATGATAATAAGTAGCATCTTCAGAATTTTTTTTCAGTTCCCCCCCCCCTCACTGCACTGAAAATCCTTGTAACTGAGATAAAGACTAATGAATAGATGAATAGTGCTCACAAAAGATTTGTGAAATTTGTTTTGAGTACTAAACGTTTAACTTAAATACAAAGGCCCAAACAATGGTGTCATTGTACACCAGTCATTGAAGGTGGACATGTAGGTACAGCAGGCGGTGAAAAAGGCAAATGGTATGTTGGCATTCATAGCAAAAAGATTTGAGTACAGGGACAGGGAGGTTCTACTGCAGTTGTACAAGGCCTTGGTGAGACCGCACTTGGAGTATTGTGTGCAGTTTTGGTCCTCTAATCTGAGGAAAGACATTCTTGCCATACAAAGAAGGTTCACCAGATTGATTCCTGGGATGGCAGGACTTTCATATGAAGAAAGACTGGATCGACTAGGCTTATACTCACTGGAATTTAGAAGATTGGGGGGGGGGGGGGGGGGGATCTTATTGAAACGCATAAAATTCTAAAGGGATTGGACAGGCTAGATGCAGGAAGATTGTTTCCGATGTTGGGGAAGTACAGAACGAGGGGTCACAGTTTAAGGATAAAGGGGAAGCCTTTTAGGACCGAGATGAGGAAAAACTTCTTCACAGAGAGTGGTGAATCTGTGGAATTCTCTGCCACAGTAAACAGTTGAGGCCGGTTCATCGGCTATATTTAAGAGGAAGTTAGATATGGCCCTTGTGGCTAAAGGGATCAGGGGGTATGGAGAGAAAGCAGGTACAGGGTTCTGAGTTGGATGATCAGCCATGATCATACTGAATGGCGGTGCAGGCTCAAAGGGCCGAATGGCCTACTCCTGCACCTATTTTCTATGTTTCTATATAAACCATCACTTGGGCCTCCATTTATTGTAGATTGATCTTTCAGGTAGAGCAAACTATAATTTGAAATGAGACTTGTCAATTACAAAAATGCTACTTTGAACTTATTAAGCATGGTAACTACTTCAGCACACTTGAAAATCCCATTGACCAAGTGGCATAAACATGCATTTTGATTTATTTTAAAAAAATTCTCAAGTACTTCATTTAAACAATTTCTGTCGAGTGTATTTATTCAAATTTCAGCATTAATAACAACATACACAACTTAATTTAAGCAGCTGAATGATAAAAAGATAGTTTAGGAAGCATTAATGAAAGGGCTTCCTATAATCAAAAACTATGCTGAGAATAAAGTTAGCTTCTGATTTGAACTTCAATGGATTTTTTTTAAACAAAGGATAAGAATAAACAAGCACAAGTTTACGAAAACATACTGTAAACTTCCTTGTGAAATTTTTGAAGGTGTATTTGACCAAACCTCAGACCATAAAGCAACAAGTTTAACATAGCAAAAAAAAATACTGAATCCTAAATTTACCCTGTTCAAAAAAATTCCCTAAAACTCACATATCTAAACCTTGCAACCAAACTTGTATAACAAACCACTGTACAAATTAGTATCAGATGATCTTAGGCTAAGCCCAAGCCACAGAATTGTTCAAAAGATTTCCAACAGAGCTAAACTCTACTCAAACACAACCCATCCTTAAAGACACTACCTTCACTAAAAGCACCCTGACTTCAAAATTATTTGCAAATATTTTGAGATGGCTTGATTTCTTTTGTGTCAAATAAACTCAAACTACCAATTATAATTACAAAGTACAATGTCACAAATTGAGACCCTCCCATTGCTACATTACTGTTTCCTTTGAGCTATGAAAATTAGCAAGTTTGTCATAACTTGAACCCTGCATGTGCCGCGGATAAAGGATGAAAATAAAGAATACCCAGGAACAGAGCAAAATATACTTTACAGTCTTTCTTATTTTGTCCTGCCAAAGATCAGATACTCACAAGTTGTGGCCCCAACTTTCTTGTCTTTGCCTTCCAGTAGATCCCATAAGTGTACTGATGCTTGTTCAAATTGTTCGCATAGTCTGTTAACCATAAAATAAAAAGGTTAAGCTCTGAGAGCACATAACATCAAATGGTTATTTCTGGAACATTTATTAATTTTAAAATTGAGTACTAAAATTTAAATAATCAAAGCAAATTCTGACATTTCATCTTGCAGAAAAGAAAAATGGTCAACTTCACCTTAAGTACTCATTCTCATCTCTCAAGTATAACCTATATTATCATACACGTGAGATGAACACAATGTTGCACTGGTACGTGCACTGCAGGAAGTTCAGTGGGGGAAGAGGACAGAGGTGAAGTAGCCTGTTTGGAGAAATAGGAATACATCTCCAGTGGAAAGAATTCCTGGTGTGAAATGCTTTCTGGTTACCCTAAGTTTCTGAAATGTAAACCTGTTAGCACAACACAACAGATTCAAAACAAGGAGTGCCACACAGAGCAAACTGATTTAAAAAAATATACACACACACATAAAAGGTACTGTATTAAAATCATCGAAGCAGGATTGTTTACATTGACCAGGAGAAACTCAGTAAAATTCTCTTACAAAAGACATTATCAACTCTTTACAGCATAGCCAGGAAATACCAACCTATGCTGCCCACCTATCAACAAATCACAGCATCAACATGTCTAAATTCTGATCATGCCATGGACTCTACACTATCAATTATAGGGAGTTCACATGATTAGCACTTGCACACTCTTCCATGAAAGTGGTTGCTTCAGTGATTTACTGATCCGACAACTGTCCAAGTGAAAATGAAGACAAGATTCATAATTACTAAGCAATTGGATCATTATGCTCTGAATCCTCCCAAAAAGGTGTTGAACTTTTTAAAAGCAGAATTATTCTGATTCCCTCCACTGTTGCTGCCAAGCCAAGTGCTTCTAGCATGTTTTCATCGAATGATAAAAATAGAAACCCTGGAAAGCCGTTCAAGAGCACGTTAGCAAGAATACAGACTATAGCGCAAAAAAAAACAAAGTAGAATGCTGTGCATCTTCCCATTCATTTAATTTGAATAGAAATTTCACCAAGTTTCTTAGTATTTACTGGAAAGATGCTATGAATATTTAATTGCTACTGAAGTGAGTGGTATGAGGAAAAATGTTATCTCCATATTCATAAACTTTCCAAAGTTTCTAAAGTTTGTAGCATTCTACTCAACTTTTTATAAATGGTTAATTGACAATAGGTTCAGGTAAATATTTTGACATCCTATCATTTGCTCATTCCATAATATAGATACTGTTTCTGTGCAAACATTTGAAATGTGAATACAGCTTTTTAAAGTGAACAGGCAATTACTTTAACTATCAATCAGACTCCACTTTTAAAGACTGGATTCTATTAAGGACAGCATCATCTGGTGCTACAGAAATTGGACTTCTATTCTTTGGAGTTTAGAAGAGCGAGGAGTGCTCTTACTTAATCATGTAATAGCCTGAGGAAGTTTTCCCACATGTGGGCAAATCTCAAATGAGGTGACAGTTACAAGATTAGCTGATGGTCACGTACAATTGGAGTGGACTGGAAAGCAACACTTCAATGGATTTTGGGGGCTCATAGCACTGAAGGTATTTAAAAAATTCATGTCCTTCCCAGGTTACAAACCCATGATTTATGGAAATCCCTGTATTTCACTGAGTTTTTGCGACACCACCAGGCTGTGTGGGAATGTATTTACCAAATGTTGCTTGAATCTTCTGGTTCACAATAGAGCACTTCCACATGCCTCTTTCCAACCCCCACCCCTTCCAGGTGCTGCAACAATTTTGGGCTGGGTCAAGCTGAACAGGGCTGGCAGCATTAAGCAGTCTCAATAACTGAGCCAGCAAGACTGGCTGGCCTCTGCTCTTCTGCTCACGCTTTCATCAAAACTACAACTTACGTCCTCAGTATTGTTTATTTACTTATTGTTTGTATTTGCACTTTATCTTCTTTTGTACATTGGTTGTCAGTTACTATGTGTAGTTTTTCATTGATTCAATTGTATTTCTTTGTTCTATTATGAGTGCCTGCAAGAAAATGAATCTCAGGGTAGTATTTGATGACATACATGTACTTTGACAATAAATTTACTCTGAACTTTGCAAACTAACTCTCCCACACAGTGCCTTTGTTCATTACCAAATTATGAACTATTCTCAGGAACAGCACCCCAACATAACCTGGGGACAGCCTGTAGAAACATTTAAAAAAAAACAGAATTGAGACTTAAGAACTGGCACAACACCACAGTCATTTTGAATGATAGGGCAGTCTTGAAGTATTAGAGGAGCCAAGCTGATTCACTGACTGGTTACCTGTAAAGTTAATTCTCTTTTTGGGTTTCCCAACAATAGCTTTGCCCTACACTTTACACCTTTTATAATTCCCCTTAGTTACCTCTCTCTCCAACTGCCCCCATTTATCTACTGTGCAGGCATCTTTGTAATTAGCAGAACCAAGTCATGATCTAATGCCAGAGATATTCACTTTGTCTTATTAAATGAAATGAACATGGTAGCACTGCAATCCCCTCAATCTCCATCAGACAGATTTATCCCTTGGATACTGATGAGAACGATGGCTTCTTGGCTAAGTGCTGCCAGTCAGAAGTGTTACAGCACAAACATCACAGCTGTGCAAGAGGGGAGGAAGCCAAATGAAAACTGAAGGACCAGGGTAAGCATAAAACCGGGAGAGCAGATAAAGGTGAAACAAATAGGGGTTTATTTACAAACTTAACAGAACTATTCTAGAGCCCAAACTTGAATCAGCTAAACAGAAATTGGTTACAACAACATAGAAAAATACTCCTCAAACCAAGAGACACCACTCATCTCCTGACTGCGGTTTATATTTGATGCTGGCCAGTCTGTAGTAAATTGCAGGGGAGAAAAAACATTCCTCTCCTTAAAAAGATACAGCATAAAAAGGAAGCAGCTCCAGAGAACACCCCTCTGGCTGTAAGCAGAATGGCCCAAATCAATCATCCAGTCCCATCTACTTAGGCTGGTATAATACAACAGCTCAGTCGTTTTACCAGATTATCAGGAGGATGGTCGGCTACAGGACACTTTAATATGCCCAGTTGATGGTGCGGCTGATAACTGCAGCCGCCACACTGACCACCAGATTTATCAATGGTGGTGATGGGGGGTGGGGGGGGGGGGAGGGGAAACGTAGCCATTTGCATCATTATAGTTCCAACTCCACAATGGTATGATGTCTCCTTGGTTTAAGTTCAAGGATGCTACTGAAAGAAAGCTGAACAACTTGAAGGGGGAAGTAACTAGCCAGAGGTTGTATCAGCAACAATAGCACAGCTAAGGCAGAAAGTCAGGGAGCTAGAGAATGTCAATCTTCAAAAGGTTGACATTTTAGAAAATAGCACAGGAGTAACGGCCTAAATTGGTCATGAATGCAGCAAATTTCGGGGGAAGACAACACCTCTTGAAGACAGAAGGACTACACCTCAATGGGAATGAATCCAATGTGCTCATTGGAAGACAGGCCTCTTAAATGTTATTATTGTTCCTGTCTGCACCACCTCCTCAGGAAATTCAATTCAGATACCAACTACTGTATAAAAATACCCTCAGTTCCCTTTTAAATCTCTCCTCCAACCTTGAACCTCTGCCTTCTTAAGACACCCTACCACTGGAAACTCTGTCTATCTCAGCCTCTAATTCTATGTACCTCTATCCCTCAGTTACTTTTGCACCAAGGAAAACAAACCAAGCCTATCCAATCTCTACTTTTAACTGAAACCCTCTAAACCATTCATAATAAACATTGGCTGAAAAAGATGCTGCATTGAGTGTTAAATATGGATCGGGAAATGTTTCAAATTGAAGCGCCCGATCTGTACTTAAGAGTTTTGATAATAGATCTCTGACCTAGACATTGCCTATGCAACTAAATTTTTGCAGCATTTTTTAAAATTTTCAGATTCCAGCACTGCAGTTTTGATTTGATTTGCTTGGGATTAAGCATTTCAGGATATCAAGTGTTTGGGAAAGACTAGAGAAGATTGAGAAGGGATATTGGTATTGATGAAAAAAATACTGGAGAGAAGACAGCAAAGGTCAAACACAAAACCATAAACACAAACTTTGCAGAGGCTGGAAATCCAAGAGAACACACAAAATGCTGGAGGAACTCAGCAGGTCAACAGCATCCATGAAAATGAATAAATGGTCAACATTTCGGGCAGCGACCTTTCTTCAGAACTGGAAACGAAAGGGGAAGACACCAGAATAAGGAGGTAGGGAAAAGGAGGATAGATAGAAGGTGATGGGTGGGAAACAAAGGCTGGAAATGGAGGAATCTGATAGAAGAGGAGAATGGGCCATAGGAGAAAGGGAAAGAAGAGGGGGATCAGGGGAAGGTGACAGGCAGATGAGAAGAGGTATGAGGTAAGGGGAATAGACAGAATCATTTTAGTTAGAAGAAAGGAATAGAAGTAGCATTATTTTGCTGGTGTATTCCATCAGTCACCAAAGTGTGGGAGAGCTCTGGCAACCAATTATGCAAGAAAAAGCAGAGTTAAGATTATAGGGCAATTATAATCTGGGATATTAGATATCCCAATGAAAAATGACTAAAATATGGTCAGCATGTTCTCAAAGTTCAAAGTAAATTTTGTTACCAGAGTACATATATGTCACCACATACAACCGAGATTCATTTTCCTGCGAGTATACTGCCAATCTAGAGAACAGCAACTATAACTAGATCAAAGAAAGATCAACCAGACTGTAGAAGACAACAAACTGGGCAAACAGAAATATAAATAACAGGAACATGAAATAACAACGTGATGAGTCCTTGAAGTAAGATAATTAGTTATGGGAACATGTCAATGGATGGGCAAGGAGTATAGTTGCCCTCTTTGTTCAAGAACCTGTTGATTATGGGAGGGTAACCATTCTTGAATCTGGTGTGAGTTCAGGGGCTCCCATACCTTCTACCTGATGGCAGCAGCAAGAAAAAAGCAAGGTCTAGGTTGTGAGAATTTCTGATAATGGATGCTGATTTCCTACGACAGCATTTCATGTAGATGTGCTCAATGGCTGGGAAAGCTTTACCAGTGAGGCACTGAGCCAAATCCATTACCTTTTGTAGGCTTTTCCCATACCAGGCTGTGATGCATCCATTCAATACACTGCCCATAACATATCTATAGAAGTTTGTCAAAGTATTTGGTGTCATGCTGAATCTCTGCAAGACACCCAAGGAAGTACAGGCACTGCTTCACCTTCACCTCTGCACTTATATGCTGAGTCCAGGATAGGCACTCTGAAATAGTAACCCCAGGAATATAAAGTTGCTAACTCTCCCCGCCTGAGCCTCCATTGAGGACTGACTGGCTCATGGACCTTTGGCTTCCCTCACCTGAAGTCTCATCTTTCTTACACTGAGCGAGCAGTTGCTGCAATGACATCACTCAGCCAAGCTTTCAATCTCCCTCCCGTTTGCTGATTCTTCACCACCTTTGATAGGACCCACAACAATGGCATCATCAGCAAACTCTTATTGGAGCTGTGCTAATCCACAGTTATAGGTGTAAAGCAAGGAGAGCAGGGGGCTAAGCACACAGATGTGATGCACCTGTGCTCAAGGAGATCATGGATATGTTTTTGCCAATCCAAAATGACTGAGGTCTACAGGTGAGGAAATCCAGGATCCAATTTCACAAGGAGGTACTGAGGCCAAGGTCATGGGAGCTTTTTGATTAGTTTGAAGGGATGATGATATTCAATGCTGAGCTGTAAGCAATGAAGAGCCAATGAGATGGCATCTGCTGTGGACCTGTTCCAAGTCGCCTCTCAGGCAGGAGCTGTTATGTTTCAAGTCAAGTCACTTTTTATTGTCATTTCGAGCATAACTGCTGGTACAGTACACAGTAAAAACCAGACGTTTTTCAGGACCATGGTGCTACATGAAACAACACAAAAACTACACTGAACTATGTAAAACAACACAAAAAAGCTACACTACACTACAGACCTACCCAGGACTGCATAAAGAGCACAAAACAGTGCAGGCATTACAATAAATAATAAACAAGACAATAGGCACAGTAGAGGGCAGTAATTTGGTGTCAGTCCAGACTCTGGGTATTGAGGAGTCTGATGGCTTGGGGAAGAAACTGTTAAAGTCTGGTCGTGAGAGCCCAAATGCTTCCGTGCCTTTTCCCAGATGGCAGGAGGGAGAAAAGCTTGTATGAGGGGTGCGTGGGGTTGTTCATAATGCTGCTTGCTTTGCGGATACAGCATGTGATGTAAATGTCTGTAATGGCGGGAAGAGAGACCCTGATGATCTTCTCAGCTGACCTCACTATCTGCTGCAGGGTCTTGCGATCCGAGATGGTGCAATTTCCGAACCAGGCAGTGATGCAGCTGCTCACGATGCTCTCAATACAACCTCCGTAGAATGTGGTGAGGATGGGGGGGGGGGGGTGGGAGATGGACTTTCCGCAGCCTTCACAGAAAGCAGAGACGTTGCTGGGCTTTCTTTGCTATGGAGTTGGTGTTGAGGGACCAGGTGAGATTCTCAGCCAGATGAACACCAAGAAATTAGGTGCTCTTAACGATTTCTACCGAGCAGCCGTCAATGTTCAGCGGAGAGTGGTCGCTCTGTGCCCTCCTGAAGCCCCTCAAGACACTTCATCATCATAGATGCAACTGGGCAACAGTCATTAAGACTGTTCTTCTTGGGCACTAGTATAATTAAATCCTGCTTGAAGCAGTTGGGTACCACACTGCCAAAGTGAAATGTTAAAAGATAACAGTGAACACACCAGCCAGTTGGTGAGCACAAGTCTTCAGCACGTGGCCAGGTACCCTGACCAGTTCGAATGTAGTACTGTACCCACTTTTGATCCAACAAAGAAAAAGGAACTGTTGGACAAATTTCTGGGAACTCAAGTGCACCAGAGGTTTGATGACGATCCTTACAAAAGACTTAAGTAGCTAAAGAGAGGAAGCAAAACAAAGTCAAATTTATTAATTGGAAAGTTAACTACAATGGGGTGAAGAGAAAGCTGAAGAGATTTGAGCGTGGGCAAAGCAGACAGCGGAGACCTTCCTTCCAGTTGCAGGCTTTAGGACTGGAGACTAAAATAAAGGCAAAAAAAGGGCCTCTAACAAGCACGTCAGTCTACATAGAAACAATTTAAAATTACAATGACAATTAGAGATACAGCATGGTAACAGTCTCTCCAGCCCAATGAGCTTGTGCCACCCAATTACACCTACATCATCAATGAACCCAACAGGTCTTTAGGATTTGATAGGAAATCAGAGCACCTGGAGAAAAACCATGCAATTTTGGGGAGAACATACAAACTCCTTACAAGCAGCAGCAGAAATTGAACCCAGGTCACTAGTCTACAGAATCTTAACTGCAGAACAAGAGATGCGTAGTCAGTGAACCTACAAAAGTGCACAGAAGACTTGTATTTTTGTAGTTAGGAAAACAACTGCAATATTTACACCCGCCTTCCATCACCAGACCTCTCCTTGACAAATTCATCCAGTTTTTCTCTTCCAGGCACTTCAAATTTTCTTTGCAAGTCATTAATTAGGCTTTAATAATATTTAATTTTACTATTTGAAGATCGTTAAATGGAATAAGATCATATGAAAGCTTGAGAAAATCAGTTTAACTGTTCTTTCTTCCTTTCCAGTTTTATTCCCACATCCTTCAAGGTACCTTTTAAAATTAAAACTCAAACCTCCTTAGATTTACCAACCACGAGGAAATCTGCAGATGCTGGAAATTCAAGCAACACACAGAAAATGCTGGTGGAACGCAGCAGGCCAGGCAGCATCTGTAGGGAGAAGCAATGTCGATGTTTTGGGCTGAGACCCTTCGTCCTGACTCGGCCCGAAACGCCAACAGTGCTTCTCCCTACAGATGCTGCCTGGCCTGCTGCGTTCCACCAGCATTTTCTGTGTGTAGATTTACCAACCTTCTGAGTTCTGTAACCTGAAAAATAACTTAAGTTCTGAAACACTGTGCTCTGCACACATTATTGGAGATGACCTGGTCCTCTATCTTAAAGGGCTTAAAACTCCCATCCCTGCAAACCACTGATCTGAAGTTGTCAATTAAATTACACAGTATACAGCTATATGCTGTATAGCATAAAGATATATGCTAATTAAATATTACACTGTATTAGCTGAAGTCAAAAAATTATTTTCAACTAAATCAGATAAAGATCAAACTATTTAGAAATCCATTTAAACATTCAAGACAATGAATAATACAAGAAATTTCTTCATAGCATAAGAGAAAATATTTTCACAGGATGTTAATAAATTTATTACCTTAAGCTCATGTCTCTCTCAGGTTGTACTAGCTTATAAAATTCATCCAACATTCCCAATTCTTCTTCAGTGAGCACAGTGGAACCATTCCAACCTTGTTTCAAGTCAGTGCGTGTATCATCGTCACCCAATTTGTCCAAAAGATACTGTAGCTCAAGGACTGTTTTTAATCGTTTTTGCTCCACTTCTTCTCGCATCAATTGTTCCCGACGAGCTGCTTTTTTCAGTGATTTCTGGATCTACATAGAATTGTAAAAAAGACAGGATATTTTTATAAAAATAAACCAACTAAGGCTTCAATACTCAAGGCAGTAAATGTGCTAATGAAACCGGGTTGGTTCTTAAGTGCACTCAACAGCCAAGCATCCCAACTCAGCTTATACAGTACTATCTTTTCTCAAGCAATTTGATTGAGTAATCAAAATTGGCCTCTGGTTGATGCTCACATTGCACCAAAGAATAAAACTGCACAGACTAAATAGCATACGTTAATAACTGAGCTTGTCCAACAACCAAAGTGCAGAAGATCTAAGGTAATATACGGTAATATAAGTTCAGTCAAGGAATAAAAGCATAGACTGTTTTCTAAATGGGAAGCAATTTCAAAAATCAGTTGCAAAGGTCCTTGGGAGGGAGTCCTACTGCAGTATTCCCTAAAGGTTAACTCGCAGTTGAGCCAGTAGTCAGGAAGGCAAATGCAATGTTTGCATTCATTTCAAAAGGACTAGAATATAAAGGCAAAGATATAATGCTGAGATTTTTCTAAGACATTGCTGAGACAGAAAATGGTCCAGAGGAGGTTCACAAGAATGATTCTGGGAATGAAAAGATTACGCATTTGATAGTCTGGGTCTATACTTGCTACAGTTAGAAGTGGGAGTGGGGTGGAAATCTCATTGAAACCTATTAAATATTGAAGGCCCCAAATAGAGTGGATGTGGAGAGAATGTTTCCAATAGTGGGAGAATCTTGGACCCTTTAGAGCAGGGATGAGGAAGAATTTCTTTAGCTCAAGGGTGGTGAACCTGTAGAATTTAATACTACAGATGGCCGGAGGCAAATCATTGGGTATATTTAAAGCAAAGATCAATAAGTTCTTGTTTAGTAAGGATGTCAACGATTAGTTGGAGCAGACTCAATGGCCCATATAGCCCAATTCTGCTCCTCTGTCTTATGGTCAGTAGAAGATAGAAAAGGAAGTAAAATAATGGGAAGAGGGGCAGACAGAAAGGATCAAAGGTACAGTGAACAGATCCAGTCAAGGGTTCTGAAATATCCTCCCCAACTGTGGCTTCCCAACTACCACAATAGTGTATGGAGTTTCATCCGAGCAATTACAACAAGACAAAGGACCGGAAAAAATTAATTGTTACAGGAAGCAGAGCGAGAAAAATTTAAATTGAGACAGCGATTTCACTTTGCAATCTCACCATCAACATTGGTCACTAATCTATCAGAAGATGGAGATGGGAGAATTCTGAACTTCTATCTCATTTCTAGTATTTTTGTCATCTTGTTTGTTGAAGTTTTAGGCAGTCTACCAAAGATGTCAGAACAATTCTCAATTGTTCCTGGAAAGGTGTTTGTTAATCAGTTTCCTTCCAGAAACATTTGAGCAATTTTTGGGCCATGTTCTAAGGCCACTTACAGCAAAAGATGCATACCCAGAAGATGATGTCTTAATATCAAGTTTTGTTAAACAATGCAAAATATAAAAGTTCTTATTTAAGTTGTGCCGTATCATTGCAAGAACGCAATGCAAGAAATGTTGATCAGATAGAACGCAACATATCCCTTTTCTCCATAGGAGCAAGTATAGACAATTCAATGCAATGTTATTCCTACACAAGTATTCTATGGCTAAATAGAAATAGCAGATTAATGTTCATTAAGAGGATACTTTTCCAGAAGTTAGATTTCAAGGGACTGAAATATTACCACTGAAGTATGTTTTGCATGGGCAGCAATTTTCAGCACAAAATGAACCCAAAGGAATAAACTGGTACAGAAGTGTTTACACCTATCCTTCCCCTCTCACACATACAATATTAGAAATGTCAGCCAGAGCAGATTTAAAAATAGACTTGAAGTAAAACACCAGTATCTCATTTAACATGCAGAATACAGCCTCAGGAAAGAGAACGGTAATGGAATCAGCACAGGAATGGGTCTTTATACCATTAGGTATTGACAGATCCATTACTAACAGTGCTTCTGTACTTGGAAAACTGGCGCAAATCCATCCTTTACAAGACTACAGCAGAAACCTGGTGGGCAATTCAGCAATGGATTACCCATACGCCAGCAGTGAAGAAGCTACTTATTATAACCTTTACCCACCAGTGCATTTTACATATTTCAAAAAGCTGATTGCCCAGTTGTGACGAAATCTGTAAATTATGCTTCAGTTTCTATCCAATTAACAGCCTAGCTCATCACCACTCCCCCTTCCCCCAAACAACTCTTGGGATACTTACATCTTGGCCTAATGTAATGAAGCTCCGTTGCAGTTCACGAGCAAACTCCAGATTATTTGCAACTTCCTGTAACTTTCCAACAGCTTCCTATAAGCAAAGACACATATTATAACATAAGCTTTAAAGGCCACCAACTCACCATAATCACAAATTCAGTTTTAAAGGTTACCATATTCTAACTGTAGATTTTGCAAATGATTAGGCAGTGAGAAATTCTCAGCAGTTAAGAGCAGAATTCTTTTATCAATTCAAGCTAATGTATAACAATAAATGTTTAATGCTGTCAGAATTTAAGCCAACTGAAGGGGTTTAATTTGAGATTTTAACATGCAAAAGTAGACTCTAAATCTCACTTTCATTCATTATCCATATCTGTAGATATATTCTTGGATAGATGGGAAAATAAAATGGATATCTCAATGTAACTACAAAATTTAAATTTGGTGTAATGGATTTTCAATTCAGCTTGGACAGAATGTTGACATTAAAAAAAAACTGCTTGCAAAGATCTAGCAATCAATGCTGGTTGTCACTGTGCAGTTTTAGGTGACAATGGTATCCAAAAACATTAATGCCACACTGTCTCTACAGCCAATTGTAAGGAAGATTAGTCACAGCAAAGCAGAAAGGATAAAGCGTAATCTTTAACATATTGCCAAGTGCAAAACAAAGATCAGAACACATAACTAGAAACAGGAGTCAAGCTTTAATTTATGAATAAAAAGCTTAATTTGAAATATTTATTCAAGATAATTAGAACCCACAAATACGGACTTAAGTCTGCCAGAAATGCCCCTAAACTTGAATTACGACTTTAGTACAGCCTTTGCAACAAGTATAACACTAAGAGTAAATTATAGTAAGCAAAGTATATAAACACAAAATTCTCATTGGTTTCATTCCTCCAGATTGCACAGAAGAAAACGAGGAGGAGGAGCAAGAAATTACCTTCAGCACCTTCGGGAGTATGTGGACTCTCAATTAAAACTGTAAATCCAGGATCTGCTGTCAGTTTCAGTGAATGCTTTAAACTTTATTGCTAAACCTCAAAATGTTTCATGTTCTCTTCTTTTGGATAAGTATGATCTTGTTAAGTGTGAAGGACAAAGAGACCTAGGGTACTAATCCATAAATTACGGGAGGCTGGAGCACAAGTGGAGAGGGCCAGTAAGTAAACACATGGAATTCTTACCCCAATCAGCCTTGGTACAGAATACAAGACCTAGGACAATGTGTTACAACTTCATAACAATAGCTAAGACAAATAAGATCATACTTATTCAGAAGTGTAGGCCTCAGTTAGTCTTGATAGACCATGAATTTGCACCCTGGAAAGTTTCCAAGGCGCAAGCCTGGGCAAGGTTTTCTTATATATGGAAGACCAGCAATTACCCAAGCTTCAAGTCTCTCCTCTCCATGCCACCAATGTTGTCCAAGGGAAGGGCATTAGGGCCCATACAGCCTGGCACCCGTGTCATCGCAGAGCAATGTGTGGTTAAGTGCCTTGCTCAAGGACACACACGCAGCCTCAGCCAAGGCTCGAACTAGCGACCTTCAGATAACTAGACAAACGCCTTAATCACTTGGCCAACAAAAGAAGAGAACATAAAACACTGAGGTTTAGCAATAAAGTTGAAAGTATTCACTGAAAATGACAGCAGATCCTGCATTTGCAGTTTTAATTGTGAGTCCATATACTCCAGAGCTTGCTGTACATAATTTCTTGCTCCTCCATTGTATATTTTATTTTATATTCTTTGTGCAATCTTGGAGAATCAAGTAGTTCTAGTTACCATATTATAAGGATGCAACTGTGGGGAAGATGTAGAAATAATTGTAGGATGTCGCCTGTATTGAAGTTTTTCAGTTTTAAGGAGAAATTGCACAGGCTGAGCTTGTTAACCATTTTTGTTTAACCAACAAAAGGGATAGAAAAACATTACAGTATTACAAATGTCTTTCAAAAACCATCCAACTTTATGCCAAAATATGCATATGCAAATCTTCCAAAAACAGAATGAAAGGCAGTTTTTAACAGTATAGAAAAGAGTTGTCAAAGTACTCATGTAAGTTATGCAGGTTTCCTTATGCAGCACGTATATAATTTCTATACACTGTGTTGCTTAAGGAAACCTACATTTTTAAAAGCTTCAGAATTGCAATGAAGCATTAAAAAAACAAACCTTTGTTAGGTACAGAGTAACTTGTGAATTACATTAAACTCAATCCACAGTATTAGCTTGTAAAAAAATTTACTTGCACATACAAATGCAATTTGCATGACTTAAGGCAAAGAACTCTGATCTTCTATCCTTCCTTGCATTTGGCCAGCTAATTACAGAATGGAGGGAGAGAGATGTTAACTTCCAAAAATGACACTGCTCTTGCACCTGCAATTTTTTTTTAAATCCTAAATTTACTTACCAGTTGGTCTTGGTTAAGTACTTCCCCTCTGTCAAGCCTTTCTTGATAGTCGTCCAGTTTGCCCTTTAAAAAAAAGAATTTCCAGATCAAAAATGTTGAAAATATTTCCGTGCAGCTAAAAGACTTCAAAATACAAAGACTAGAAAACACCCAATTATCTAGATTGTGCTATTTTGAATAATAACTTTATTGTCCCACATTACTTACTGTACATTCAGTTTCTGTTTTAATCCATTGAAAAAATGCAATTGTTAGTACAACTTGCACACAGAATGTAATCCTAGGATCTGAAGGACCAGGGTGGTGCAAAATAAGGAAATGAACTACATGTTTTGAAAACACCTTGCTGAACAAAGTTCCTACACATCCACACTTTTGCGAGTGGTAGATGAACAATTTCACTGACAAAAGCAAAAAAAGTTCAGAGGTGCAACAAGCTCAAAAGAGCATCTCTTGGTTATCACAGTGTAAAAGCCCAGACAAAAGCTGAGCTACAAATGGAGCTTTTCTTACAAAACTGCAGACACTGCCTTGAACACAAGATCTGTTTCAACACATTAACTGCAATGCTTAATCAATATTTCCTTATCCAATACAATGGGGGGGGGGGGGAGAAGAGGGGGGGTGAAGAGAAAGCCCTAATACATAATGACAGGCCAACTCCTCCACAAAATTAATACTTCACTTTAAGGACAGCTAACTCATGGTTAATTAAAGTTTGCATTTGTACCATGCTAACAAACTAATGCAAATTTAGAATTAAAAGCAGGATATTAAGTAGTTAAATCGCACAAGTATGCAAAAAGCAACAATGACAAATTTTCTCTGTAACCTTCAGCTTGCTACGAAATTGTATTTTCTTAGCTTGTTTATTTACTTTACAATTTTAACTACTTTTTCACTATTTGATGAAATTGCATGTACAAACTGAGAAAAGCTGGATATGAAATACAAGTTCACCCTGTCCTTGTTATATGCATCTTCAGACAATGTGGATTCATAGTTATACAAGGAACCTATTTCTACCAACTTCTCCTTATATGCGTCCAAAACTCAGTTATGCGAGGAGCACTGCTTTCCCGCCAATACAAGTCACGTGCGCACATTTCACAGTTGGGCTGAGAAGCACTGCTTTCCCACCAATACCAGTCACACGCGCACATCTCAGTCTCACTCCCACCAGTCTCGCATTAGTTTTGGCAACGCGTGGATGTGCGATCATATGCTCTTAAACTTCTGTTGTTTTTACCTATGGTGCAGTAATTTTGTGCTTGAAATATTTAATTATGTCTCCTAAGTGACGGATGCAAGTCCTGGGCCATCAGCCAAGCAGCAGAGAACTTAACACTTGAAAAAAGGTTGAACATTATAAACAGGGCGCCGTCGGGTGAAGGTAACACAGCTCTCGGACGCTACTTCCGCCTGGGTGAATCCACGATCAGAAACACAGAAAAGTGCTGAGAAAATAAAAAATGCAGTGATTGATTCATCACAATTATCTTCAAAGATTGTTACCAAAGTGCGTAACCTGATTAGGACAAAAAATGGAGAAAATATCGAGTTTGTACATTAAGCATGAAACAAAAGAAAAAACACCGAGTTCTGATCATCTTCGTGTGAAAGCTTTGGAAATTACGGTCGCCTTTGTTCAGGGGCTAGTGAGGAAGTGTCAAGTGATATTGTTAGCTTTAATGCAAGTAGGGGATGGTTTTCTAAGTTTGTTAGTCGTCACAGGCTTCACAATATAGCTGTGCGTGATGAGCAAGCAAGTGCTGACCACAAAGCTGCTGAACGCTACCCTGTGCAGTTGCGGGCTACAATAGCTGAGTTAGGCATCACACCAAAGCAGATGTTTAATGCAGACGAGACCGGGCTTTTTCTGGAAGCGCATGCTGAAACGCACTTGCATAAGTAAGGATGAAAAAACTGCGTCAGGTTTCAAGGCAGCAAAGGCCGAAGAAGACTGTAAGATGAAGCCTCTCTTTGTTTACAATTCACTAAACTGTGCTATTAAGGGTTTGAGTACTGTACACCCTAGTATGTTAACTTTCTGTGATTTATTACATTGAATATTACCTTAAATTGATGAAGTATAATATGAATGTTGCCTTGTGGTACTGCTTTTGTGTCGTATTGGTATGAAAATGTGAATAAATTACTGATAAAAACATATTTAAGAAGCCCTCCAGAATGCATCCCTGTTTTCTCCATTTAACTAATTATTCACATTATGCTTTGACTGTGAGGGACATATTCCCTGCATATAATGAGGATAGGGTGTTTCATGAAAGCAATAAAAATTCTCCCCATCTACTTAAACAGACCAATTTACAAACCAGGAGGCATGGTAAAGTGGCAGCTAACATTAATTTCAACTCGAGGGATCAATTCCCACCACTTGCTGTAATGAGTTTGTACAATCTTCCTACCACCATGTGTGTTTCCTCTGGATGATCCTGTTTCCTCCCACAGTCCAGACATTCTGGTTTGTAAGTTGTTGACATGTAGGCTGACCCAATATATCCTCATACTGTGTTGGTTATTGACAGAAACATATTTCACTGAATATTTTATATTTATGACAAAGTTAATCGATTTGCAATACTGCAACTTATTACTTTTCTAGTCATTTGCTGCTGCTGTAGTTAAACATTTCTCTATGACCTCACTGACACTGGCAAAAAATGTCAACCACAACCAACAAACAACAGCTTGCCCACTATAAACCAAGGAGTTAACTTCAAGAAAATTACTTTTAAAATCTAATGTTGACAACCCAGGAATCAAGGATTATACACACATTACAACAGAATTCTAACACAAGAAACTATAGAACCATACATAGTGTGAGCATTTCAAAATCACCATTTTTTTAAAAATTGGGCATCATTGGCCAAGCATACATTCATTGTCTAAAGAACTTTAATTTTGGAAGAGGGAGAGAAAAAAATGAGCCACACCTTAAAAAGTTAACAGTACTTCCATGGCAGATCAGCAAAATCCTTCCAAGTCAAGATGAGTAACACCTGGCGGGGAAATTTCACATTGTATTCCCATGTACTTGCTGTCCTCATCATTCTTAGTGGTCGGGATCACAGGTTTTGAAGTATTGTCAGAGTAGTCAGGGCAAATAACTATTGTGCATTTTGTAACAGGGCACATTTAGCGTAGTTGTGGCAGCACTTGAAATTTGAACCTACTAATTGGAAGATAACTATCATTGTTTATTCATGGCTAATATGCTATGCCACTAGAAAGTGAGGAAATTGCCCAGAACCATTTTAGACCACAAGACATAGGAGCAGAATTAGGCTACTCGGCCCATAGAGTCTGCTCCATCATTCCATGATTTTTTTTATCCCTCCCCAACCCCATTCTCTTGCATTCTTCCCAACACACTAACCAATAACCTATCAACCTTTGCTTTAAATGTACTCATTGACAAAGCCTCCACACCCATTCGTGGCAATGAATTCCAGGTTCACCACCTGCTGGCTAAAGAAATTCCTTCTCATCTCTGTTCTAAATGGATGTCTGGTCCTAGACTCACCCACCATAGGAAACATCCACTCTATTTAGGCCTTTCAATATTCGATCGGTTTCAATGAGAACACTCATTTTTCTAAACTACAGTGGGCACATGCCCAAGTGCTTCCGACACATTAATACAAAATCAATACATTGATACAAGATCAATCTTCTGAGTCACCTCTCCAACATTAAAGGGGGCCCAAAATTACTCACGATACCCCGAGTGTGGTCTCAACAATGCCCTGTAAAACCACATCTTAAATTCTTTATCTTATATTCTAGTCCTCTCGAAAGGAAATGCCAACATTGCATTTGCCTACCTTATCATCGACTTAACCTGCAAGTTAAACTTCAGGAAATCTTGTACAAGGACTCCCATGTCCTATTGCACCTCTGAGTTTTAATTTTGCTCTATGTTTAAAAAATATTCTACTAAAATGCATGACCAAACACTTTGCTACACTATATTCCATGTGCTGCTGCTTCGCCTACTATCCTAATCTTTCCAAATCCTTCTACAGACTCACTGCCCCCTCAACACTAATTGCCCTCCATCTACCTATCACGTAGATCTTAACCACTATTTAGATTAAAATCTACAAGACACAAATTATGTAATGAAAGTCTGGGCGAAAAAACATACTGAAGGTGAATTGGTCAATTGATGCAATATACATTCAGAACATCAAGTTTCAACAAGCTTGGTGGCAAAAATGTATCCTTACTGAAGGGGAGAAAGAGCCAATAATAATTAGAGTTTACTTCTGAGTTGCAGAGTATCTGTTGAATATTACAGAAATATTAGATAATTTCATCTCTAAGATTAGATTCTCTTAATCAAACACAAGGAAATTGTGGAACAAAGTCATCTTTTCTTTCCTACAATCAAAACTAAAGCCCCTCAAAAGAACGTATATGATATATACTAAATGCAAACATAACTATCAATGCATAATCAGAATGAATATATGCCAAGGTAATTTAGCAATATAAAAAGAAACTGCTATGAATGTTCAGCAAGTGGCATATGTAAAGAGTTAATGTTACAAGTTGAAAATGCATTGTCAGAACTGAAATCAAGAAAAACCAAGTTAATAAGGGAAGTCAGATTTGTACCGGAGATTGGTTGCCTAAATTCATCAAAGGAGGCACTCAGAGGCCAAATTAACAGAAAAAGAGGGAAAAAAGGGGCCAAATAATAGTTGGATGACTTACAGAGAAATCATCACATCTGACCCAAAAAGAACAAGTTTCCTAAATTTTGGAATTTAATATCAAATCCAGAAGATAATATCCCTGATGGAAAAAGTGTGGATCCTCAAAATTGCATTAGGCTTCACTACAGCACTACAGGAGACCAGAAGTTTGGAATTAAATAATTGTTTCATTTAAAAATACTACTTAAGTCTCTGGAAGATGTAAAGTGTAGAGATAATGCAGCAGTCATGTCATTCCCTTTGGTTGCACGAGGAAGTACTGTAAGATGGGATGTGATTGGTGAGGACGAAAATGCAGACATTTGTGAAAACAATACATCCCTCAATGTTGAGAAGGGTATGGTGGAATCATGAAGCTAGTAAGGATTTCAATAGTTTTATATTTACTCTATTTAGAGAGAGAGGAAGAGAGAACAAATGTGTGGGAAATCAGAGATGAGGTCAAAAACCCCATAGACTATGATTCAAGAAAGATGGCAATGTCTTTGTATGGAATGATGTCATCCAGGCAACAATGATGAAATGGAAGAATTGAGAGAACAGAACCCTATCAGGAAGTAGAGAGGACATAAGTAGAGAAGGCAGCTCTGTACATTTGTAAGATTGTAATAGATTCTCTGGCTAGCCTGAGAAAGATATCCAGAAAAGTCACAGATGACCCATCTGTGGAGGATGCACCTAGATCGGGGCTCGGCAACCCGCGGCTCCGGAGCCACATGTGACTCTTTTACGTCTGTGCTGCGGCTCCCTGTTGCTTTGGGAAATAATTGGTCAGTATTTAATTAAAATGTATTTTATGTTAGTTTGTTAGTTTTTGAAATGTAATTCTAAATTTGAAGATTATGGTGATCTTGTACAATCTAAATTAGACGTTGTGGCGACCCATTTCCTGACACATCCAAACCGGCTCACAATTAGCCAGCGTTCAGGCTAAGGGAGATAGCCTACGGGGGTTTGTGAGTACGTGTCTTTTGCAGCATCCGCGCCCATGGGGGGCGGATTGAGGAAGGCTTAAAAGCAAGGCTGTTTAGTTCGAATAAAGCTATCTTTGACTGCAGTTTACTGACTGCGTGTAGCACACCGCTACAACGTGTTTTTATCGCTGGCTGTCCAGAGGGGAGGTGCTGAAACGCTTTGTCGTGTGTCTGGAAGAAGTGAAAACTTTCCTGGGCAGCAAAGGGCTCACCTTTCCTGAGCTGGAACAGCCAGAGTGGCTGGAAAAGCTACACTTCATGGTAGACATGACAGCGCACCTGAACACGCTGAACACAGCTCTTCAGGGGTAAGGACGTACAGCCCTGCACATGTTGGAGGATGTTTTGGCATTCGAGCGCAAGTTGACAGTGCTTGCCAGAGATTTACAGAAAGGCACATTGTCTCACTTCCCCAATTTGAGAGAGTTCAAACAAGGTCACGACATGATAAATTTGGAGTATTTACATTCTGCAATCATCGCAATGCAAACATCGTTTGAGAAACGCTTCTGTGAGTTCAGAGAGGGAAAAAACACATTATCCTTCCCGGTCACTCCCCTAAGCATCGATCCATCCCTACTGAATACGACTGCATTGTCAGGTGTGAGTCAACATGACCAAGTATGATAAATATTTTAATTGCCTATTATTTTACGTATATTCATATGTTTTCATTGTTCAGTGAAATAGTCCTTTTATTTTTCAGGTTGACAGCTGGCTGACGTTATTTTTGGTTTGCTGCTGGCGGCAAATTTAAGTTTGGCGTTTTTCATAAATACAAGAAGGACTCAAATAGACGTTGAGTATTTTACTTCAAAGTAACCTTCAACCCAACGTCTTTTTTTTGGAGTTCAAAATGTTTTTGTTGCATGCAGAAATGTAATTTCGTTTTCTCTACAGGAGTTCATCAATTTCATAAATGCAACACATTATAGTTTGTTTATACATAGCATAAAGGCAAAACAAAACGTTGTATGCAGTGTTATTTCATTTTAAATGTCAAACGGGTTTTGCGGCTCCCAGTGTTTTCTTTTCTGCGGGAAACGGGTCCAAGTGGCTCTTTCAGTGGTAAAGGTTGCTGACCCCTGGCCTAGAGTAATAGCAGCAACTCCCTAGGAGAATCAGAACAAATTCTGTATTTTGCAAAATTTCAGCCAGAACTCATACAAGCTCCATAGCTACAACTCAGATTTTTAGATACTTTGACGTGGAGAAGTTGCTCAATATAAAGATGAGTTCAGCTAAATGAGTGAATGGGAATGAGTTGTGTGCCTATGCAAAAAAAAAAGTGAACTGTTAAGACCTTCCTGATTGTGGATAAAAGTCAGAAGAATTGCATATCACTGCAAAATAAACCAAATCAGAGAAGGTAATTGGAAATTGTCTACGTGCTGGAGGGCACCAGAGGTGTCATGGATGTGAGAGTAAAGGGACTGGACAAAGAAAGGAAAAAAATGGAAGATAAAATGGAGAAATATATTTTCAGTAAGAGCAGGCTGAAACCATGGATCTGCCTGGCCAATGCTACTTACAGACCATGGGCAGAGGGTAGAAGGCAAGGAAATACCTGGAAGAATCTGTGGAAGGAAGGTCTCCTGAGGAAAGATAGTCAACATTTCCCAGGTCATAAGACAGTGAGTTCAATGTTAGGATCATGATTCAGAGGAATGCATGGCTTATGCAAGTAAAAATTAAAAAATCTCAACACAGATTTCATAAATCTGGATGGAAAGAAAAATCATGTAACCAAGAGCTGGTGTTTAGCACATATGAAATAGAAGTCAGTTCAGACCATAACAGCATCACTCTTGCAGGCAGGTTTGGTGACATTACCTGGTCTGGTTTTAATAAGCAGGGTGCTGCAATTTCAGAATGAACTAGGTTACAGCGCATGAAGCAACAGGAAAAAATACAGTGGTCAATATTGCAGTTAGCAATAATTAGAAACAGAGGGCAAGAAGCAAGAGAGAATCCAAATGGATAGGGAATTCTGGAGAAAGGAGCCAGTGCCCAAGACTCTTGGCTAATGTACGTCTAGACACAGACAGCTTTAGGTTCAAGATCAATGTGACTTTCTTTTAAATTACAGAAGCCTGCAGAATCAAGAAGAGAGAAGAATAGCCTTTAACTTGGCAGTGGAGTTATCGAGGCACCGTCATGACAGTGTTTCCGTAGCAAGCTATTCTTGTTTTTACGAAGCTGAGTTGCTAGCTCGACGCTCAACCCAACTTGGATATGAACTCAGGAACCTTTGCTCCGGAGTCCGGAGCTGATATTATTGCGCCACCAAGAGGGCCTACAGAATCAGAATTATTATCACTGGCATGTTGTTGTGAAATTTGTTAACTTAGATGTTAGATTCTTCTAAATAAATTTTTAAATTTAGGCTGGAGATCCTCACTCCAAGCCAAGGGAACATTTGCTCAATTAATTGAATAATCATGCAAAAATTAAAACCGCAAGGAAGAAAAATCATGGAAATTTTCAATAAAGAGAATTGATCATGGACAATGACAAAAACATCAACTTTGTTCTGGAAATTTAATTCCTGACCAATTTTGAAAATGGATCACAAACAGTAACATATGCAATGGCATTCATTATTTTTTTTAAAAAATTGCAAAATTTAATTCAGTTTATTATATTAGCAAAGTAAATTCTGTGAACAGGATACTAATATCAAAATACAACTACAAAATTATCAAATTTAGTTTCCACTCATATGAAACATGAGAAGTCCACTTATACAAACTTTTATTATAAAGAACTTTAAAGACTACGGCCAAAAAACAGCAAAGTAAAACATGTTGGATAAATTATAGTTAAATAAGGATGAAATCCCAATGACCATTTGCATGGCTGGATGGTGTGAGATATGCAGCAATTCCCTATTCCTTACAAGCCTAGACAAGCATGAATAGTAGAGAAAGAGTATATTTGAACATCAGAACCAGCGGAATCAAACTTCAAACATTTGAATCAAAAAGGGTGCCAAAATAAATTTGGTTAACTAGCCTCCGAGAAAAGAAAGTTACTATTTTATATATGGCAGTTATTACAATGTCAAATGTTTCCTCTAAAATTTTAAATCAAAACTTGTCCAATGAATAATTTCTGAAGGATAAAGTCATCTTCACTAAAAGCTACCTAAAATTTGGTGATCCATGAGGTAGCCTGGATTAAGTATATACAATGGCTCAAATAATCCAGGCAGATTTAGCATCTCTCCCCCCTCCCATCACAGCAAGCTTCCTTTCTTCATTTCCCCAAACATCAAATACTTGAAGCACATCTGCACTAAACCCAGTTTAGAAATAAATTAATGACTAAATTAGCAAATTCACCATTTTTTAGCATATGCCCAAATCGCCCAAACATTTTTTTTGTCCTTAATTAACGCATTAATGAAATATGGCTGTAGAGAAGAAATTTGCATGAATTTCTGTTTAAAAGCATATCAAAACAGATTTTAAAACCAGTTTTAATTTGAAGAGATGTTTTCTACAATTCTGATTAACGCACCTAAGGTATTGGTCTAACAAAAGTAGGACAAAGTTTCTGATTTATGGGAACAACTTTAATTGTGAAATAATTTTGAAAAAGCTTCAATTTATTATGCAATCTATATGACTTGACAACAAAGAGCTTGAAAAACATGTGCATTCATGCCTCAATGTGAAATGGTTTTAGCTATAATTATGAAGAAATTGGGCACAGTGATCAACCATACTGGGCAGCTTTAAGCACAATACTTCTTTGGTAAATCCAGGCTTCAAAGTTATGCTTTTTAAAAAAAAATAAATCCAGCTTACCAGCATTCAGTCAAGAGCAAAGTTCAATTTTTTTGTCTCCAGAGTACATTATTAATTCATTTGATTGGGCCAAGCAATCTTGTCAATTCTACTGAATCTTCAAGATTCAAAGATTCAAAGCAACTGGTGTTCATTGTTATGTGGTCTAGCAACTTCAAAAGACAATGCTGCTAAATACAATAATTGAAATTCGCCAATCCTTGTTAATGCTCCCTGCAAATTACATTCAGTCATCTGTCTCACTGCTGCCAATGTTACAATGCTGTTATACTTAGATGGCTTATCCCAAGAAAACTTACAAAACATAATGGACCATTACCTCTATTTTTCCTTGAAATATGGGAGCAGTCATTCAGACTATGCTCTATGCTGGCTCACAGTGCAGTCCCACTCCCCCACTAATTTTACCTGCAACCTTTATATTTCACATTCCACACTCTTTTATAAAGTTGGGAGATTGATGAATAATCAATTTAGATACCAAGCCAAGACTTCAGATTGATGCAAACCATTTTAATCCCCCTCTCTACTGCACCTGTCTTGTCCTCAACTGCCAAGGTGTAGCCAAAGGAAACCAGAGGAACAGCCCCTTTCATTCCATCTAGGCGGTCTACAACCAAATATCATGAACACAGAATTCTGATTTCAGACAAACTGCTCCAATTTGCCACTTTTTTCTCTCCTCCTGATCTACCCAATTCCTCCTACACAGCTAACACCAAAATCACCCTGCATCTTTCTTCTATCCATCTCCATTATCCTCCCGAGACCAGTCTTTCTACTGAGTCCTGTTCCCCCACTTCTCCGATCTACCCATCAACCTCCTTTAGTTGGTTCCAGGATTCCCCTTCCTTTCCGATCAGATTCCATCACCTGCAGCCGTTTGTTCACCACTCACTTATCATCACACACTCTAATGTTACTTCCACGCTTTTCTCCTCCAACTGCCCATCACTCCTCACGTGGATCCAATCACTTGCAGGCCCTTGCTCCACATTCTCTCCATCTAATATTAGTCATCTCTCATCTACTCTTGCAGTCCAAATGTGACTTATCCACTGTCCACATATGCTGCCTGACCTAATGAGATTCTCCAATAATTTGTTTATTCTGCTCCAGACTCCATCAACTGCAATCCCGTACCTCAATTTTATTTGGCTCAAGCTAAATTTATTTCCCAGATTTCATTAAGCACAATAAGGAAATGCTTCCCTTTACCAAATCACCAGGATGCACCAAGCTCCATGCCACCAGACACCACAGATTGAGCATAATGTTAAAAGACATAAATTAAAGCCAAGTGCATTCCAGGTATAATAGAAGTCAGAATCAAATAAATATTTGCAATGTTTCACGTAGTTTCAATTAATTCCACTTGCCGCACCAAAAATAAAACATCCATTTTTGAGGTAGTTATGATCTTCAATAACAGCAAAGCTGAATAAAATTCTAGGTATCCAGTACTGTTGCTCAGCCATCAGTACCAGCTGCTTTGCCCTTATTATCATCTGAGATTGATCAACAAATTTCAAATAATTGCATGGTATTTCTTTTGGATCTTCACTATAAATTAAGGTAAGCACATACTTAACAAGGAATAATCTTGATGCAGTTATGAAGTGTCAGGATAAGTGTTGTAAATAGCCCACATTATAGATCAGGCATGGGCAAACTACGGCCCGTGGGCCATATGCGGCCCGTTAAGCTTTTTAATCCGGCCCACAGAACTTGATGAAATTATATTAATAAACCTTAACGTTTTTTCCTCGCAATTCTGGCGTTTTCCCAATAGATGACGCACTCTATATACATTGACCTTTGTTGAGGTGCAGCGTATTACTCCACATTTGCGCTTTACTTTGTGACCTTGTGGCGACCCATTTCCTGGCACATCCGAACCGGCTCACAATTAGCCAGTGTTCCGGCTAAGGGAGATAGCCTGCGGGGATTTGCGAACACAGAGCTCCGCATACTGGCGCGCTCTCACTGTTCTGTCATTGTGCGGGTCGTTGTTGAGTTTTGGCACAGGGGACAATTGAATAAGAAGGAGCAGGACAAGTAGACCTGCATCTCCTACCGTTTTTGAAATAAAGACAGTCAGGAGGAGAGTGATGATGATAATATCTTGAAGGATAACAGAATTTTCAGTGTTCTAAAAGTCATTTCAATAAATAGCTAAATACCATGGGACTTCAAAGACAGAAATTTTGTTGTAATGCATTTGTTCATTTTCAATCGAAATTAAAGCACATGTTTTCTACATATCCCATGATATTTTGTTTTCTCTTATGAGGTGTATTACCAAAACACTCCGTCCATCTGCTCCTGGTCCGGCCCCCCTGTCAAATTTTAGAACCCTTTGTGGCCCTCAAGTCAAAAAGTTTGCCCACCCCTGTTATAGATGCTCAACTGATACAAGCATTGTGGATTCTTTCACTGGCTTCCTTAAAATGATCCAACACTTTGCCAAGACAGACAATGCTTATAATCGACTTTTCTCAACATACAGGTACTGAGCAATTATGCAACATGGTAGGGCAGAAACAATGGGAAGAAGTGAAAACAGAAAGCAAGCAAGAGTGAAATGAGCAAACAAACATCTGTCTTGGATTCTGCCTTAAACATTTTCTTATATTTATATACTTCTTTTGGATAAAGCTAGTAAAGACTCAATTGCTCAAATAATACAGGAAATATTTCGCCTACCCTACATACGTTGATTCAAGTATTTCCATTTCAAGAACAGATGTCAACTGAAAAATAAGTAATTTTAAAGTAATTTAAAGTACCCTTTATAGCTAGCAGTCATCAATAATAGCTAGTATAGCAAACCCCGTAGATCAGAAAGTTATTTCCATGCCAAGTTAACTAACTCAGTAAAACTTCAATTATGATTAGCTCCTATAACCTTAACTCCTAAGGCGAAAATCAAGCCCAGGGTTGCACTCATTAGTAGCAGTAACTTAATGAAAAAATGTGCACACACTAGGCAAGGACAAGTTCTGCATAGCATATTTCTTAGCATAAGCAGCCCCCTGATAGTGATTAGACAAGCTCACAAGAAAAATGGTATTAGTGATGGGTTGAAGTCTATCGGCACTGAATTAAGAATGGTTCGTTCCACTGCAATGGCTAAAATTTAAGTAAGGAAAAAGGTTGAATAACAATTTATAATTCATAAGCTTCAGTTTAAGCAATTTTCAAACAGGAAAAATAACACAGCCGCATCTTTCAGCTTTAAACCTCAAAGAGAGAGCAGGGATAGAAAATTTTGACTAAGTATTCCTCTATTGAGCTACTTATACAATGGCGATACAAATCAACCTCAAAATAACCATATTTTATGGTTCATGTATATCAGAACAAGAGTTATATTTGTTTCAATTTACTCAGAGGATGATCAAAACTATTTGCATTATGAATTTGAATTGAATCATTTAAACTGGATTCGTAAGACCAGCTTGAAAACAAAAATCCCTGTAATCTTAATAGATCAATGCTAAACCACCCATGGCTGCCACCTCGGCTGGTACAAAACAAGTCCTTCAGCATTCACACATCCTTAAAACTGAGAACCAGGAAGGTGTTGCATTATTTACCATTGAAGAAAGTTTGCAAGATGGAACTTGGAGAATAAACGAAACAGATTTCAACTGTGATTCTTAAAAAAAAAATTAGACTCATTGTTCCCTCTATTGCACCATGTTAGAAAACCACAGGTGTAAATGCCCCCACCTCACCCCTAAAACTGATTGATTAAACAATTTTCGCTCCTTTCATCCAATAGTATGGGTATAGCTTCTGAAGGAGAACACTTCTGAAATACCATATTTTGTCCTGAAAAAGGACATCTATGGTTCCTCCAAAAGGAACCATACAACTCATTTACACGACAGTTCACATGACACAATCATCTCAGCCAAATACAAAAACATGCAAATTAGTTCACCAAGCTAATGGAATGTTTATTTAATGTGTTGTAGCCATCAAAAAATAAATATTACCACGCGGAGCATTTTGCAAATAATTCACTTTGTCTCAACTGCAGCAGCTTTGTTATCCAAAGGATTACATCTGATTTATGATTCATGTTTATGGTGTTTCATTAGTTGTGTTCAATGCAGCAAATTACCATTCAAAGACTTAATTTAAGTAATGATATTTAAAAAGGACAGTTATGCAATATTCTGTCACGTTAGTATGAAATAAAAATACAAAAAATGCTAATCAGCAGTATTGTGGAAAGAGAAAGACAATGAAGGGTCTTTACTAGAACCTCCCCCTCATCCAACTCCCGATTCAACTGCAAAAAAACATTAAAGATTGTTTATCACAAGTAATTATACTTAATTTACATTTAATATCATCTTAAGAGCTCATAACATTAGTCACTCGGAATGAAGTGGCAATCAATATGGGAGAACATTCCCCCACTCAAATATGCATCAGAAATTCATCTACCCACTTTGGTTATGACAACATCAAATAAATTTAAAACTTTCAATTTAACTTTTAAAATTTCAACGGAACTAGCCTCATCAGTTTTTAGTGTTAAGTTTCAAATTTCTTTCAAGCTGTGTGAAAATATTTCCTGAAATTAACCCCGCATGGAGTTTAATTTATTTAAATCGCTTCCATGTCCTCACAAAAAAATGTAATTGAAGAATTAACAAATTTACAAAAAACATATTTGCTTATACTAAACATTTAATCAAAAAAAAACTTAGAAGACACCAAGTCTAGAGTAGCTGCAGCTCTTTATATTAAACTTCAGGCAATGCTTTCGAACAACAGCAGGCCTCTACTATGACACCAATATTCAATCTAAAGAGGGCTGGGGTTCAGTTAAGCATCCAGTATACAAAGCCTGAAAATCTGAGATAGCTGCGGTATTATGGAGCTCCAATTTGACTAGCATTCATTTTAAATGAAGGCCAAAGCCTCCTGCACTGGGACAGCTAGGCCTGGCTCCCCTTTTACCTTCTTCTTTTCCATGTTGCGCACTTTCTTGTCGATGACATTGAGAACCTGCCTGAGTGCCTCATTCTGCGGGTGCGCCGCCTGGCCCTGCCCGGCCTGGAGACTCACCGCAGCGGCGGCGGCGGCAGCCTCGGCTCCGGCGGCGGAAGAGGATCGGGATTCGATTGCTTTTGTGGCGGTGGCTGCTGGCATTTTCCCTCTTTCTCTTGGAAGCTGAATTAATTTTTTTTAAGGCGGCTATGAAACAGGCGCTGGGGGAAAAAAGTTTCTACTTTTGTTGAAACGAAAAAAAAATGCGGAGAAGCAGCTGGAGCTCTCCGCGCGACAGCACACCGAGACTGAAGAGCGGGAGCGCGCAGTGGGCGCGCACTCGCTGCCATCGGCCAGGACCCCTCAAGGCCCGTCTGTCCGCACCGCGCCGGCGTCCTACAAAGCAGCCCCCATCCGACCGGGGCCCCAAATTGAGAAAGCATCCCATTTTTATAAATATATTTTAAATAATACACATGAAATTTGACTAATTATATTTTTAAACCGGCTTGAATTTACTAATGAAATGCAACAACACATTTTAGGCACTCTTTCGGCAACTAAATACAAAAGGAAGGAGTAACTAATGAGCAAGCGACGGGAGCTGCAGGCCGCGCGGCCAGAAGTGAAACCCAGTGAAATTAACGAACACTTCTCATGCTCATGAGTGTCGTACTCTCCTGAGAGATATGTAATTTTTTTTATTATATCCACGTGAGATTTGTCGTGTAATTTACTGATAGACACCAAAGAAAACATGACGTTCCACGCAAGGCAAATTAAACATTTTGAAAGCAATTCGATCAATTAGAAATACCTCGTATATTCATTTCTGAAGCTACAAATTCCTTACTCGGTTCCATAAAGTATTTCCACCCCTGTGCTCACCAAAGGAAATACCAATCAACAGCACGCCATCATAAAACATGACCACGTTTTAAGGCCCACGTTAAACAAGCTTTGCTACTCTATTTTTTTTTAAAAAATCCTGTTAAATAATTAATCTGAAGAGTTACTTCACTTCCTTCCACAGATGTCATCTAACCTGATTTCCAGCATTTTCTGTCCTTATTTCGAATTTACAGGATCTGCAGACTACTCCCATCACCCCTCCCTTCCCCCCCCCCCCCCACGCCGCCAAGTCATGGCAAAGTGAAGTCAATTTGTTCAACCTATAAACCGTGTCTTGTAATAATATCATTATCCACAATTTTCGTCATCTCCAAAAGGTTCATACCACTAAATACATCTTTACCTCCCCACTCACTTTCGCTTACCCCAGGACTGTCCCCTCTGTATTTTCCTTATCCATTCGTCTCATCCCACTAATCTCCCTCATGGCACTTAAACTTGCAAGAGGCCAATGTGCTACACCTGCCCATTCACTTCCGTTCAGAGCCCCAGTCCTTCCAAGTGAGGCAACACTTCACCTGTGAATTTGCTGGGGTCACATCTATTGTATCCAGGGCTCCTGATGCAGCCTCCTCTACATTGGATGACCTGTCGTAAATCAGGGACCACATTGTCATGCACCATCACTCCATCCACCAAAAATGGAACTTACAGGTGACTCGGCATTTTAATTCCTATTCTGACATTTCGGTCCGTGGCCTCTTGTTGAGATCACCCCCAGCGTGGAGGAGCAACACCTTATATTCTGTCTGGGTAGTCTCCAACTTAATGGCATGAATATCAAGTTCTCTTTTCAGTTAAAAAAAATTCCCTCCCTCCCCTCTTCTATTCCCCATTCTAGCCTTTTACTTCTTCTCACCTGCCTATCAACTTTCCCAGTGCCTCTCCTCCTTCCCTTCCTCCCACAGTCCATGTTCCTTTCCAACCAGCTTCTTTCACTTCTCGCCCTTTACCTTTCCCACCCAGTTTCACCTATCGCCTTCTAGCTATCATTCTTCCCCGCCCTCCACCTTTTTATTCTGGCATCTTCCCTCTTTCTTTCCCGAACTGAAGGGTCTCAGCCTGAAATATTGACTGTCATTTCCATGGAGGCTGCCTGACCTGCTGAGTTCCTCCAGCATTTTGTGTATGTTGCTGTAATGTATTCTTATCAAAAACAAGCATCTGATCGCAATGTCTTGATGGGACAGGGGTCTCAAAAGGCAACAAACTGAAGCAAAATAGAAATGCCAATACACAAATCAGGTCAGAAGGCACCTTTAAAAGTTGTACAGTGACTGTTTCAAGTCAGTAACCTCCTTCCATGAGACATATACATACTTGGATAATAAATTTACTTTGAACTTACTTACTTTCTCTTGGCTTCAAACCTACAGCCAAATGTGGAAATTATTACTGACCCCACAGCTCAGTTTTACTCATGCCTCAAACCTGATAATTCCCAACCAGCAGGAGCTTCAGCTTAATAGGGACTTGCCCAACCATCTCCTACTATTAAGTCATTGTTCCTAATCTGCACTAAGCAGTCCCCCATTTGGAGGCACAGTGGACATGACCTTCACTGTGTAACAGCTGTTTTAATAGAATATACCACGTATTTTACCTGGCTTTTTTTCAATCTTATAGAGGCTTTTGACGGTCAATCATGAGTTGCACTCCTCAAATTTGCCTGCCTGCAGAAATTGGTCTTCATCGTATGCTTGCTTAACAAAGCTGTGATTCTAAGCAATAAGCACAAAATAAAACCAACCTCACTGAAGAGCAAGGTCAAATAATTGCCCCACTTTCTGATGTTCCTACTGGGGTGGAAATAATCTACAGAATTAAAGAAAAACTGTTCAGCAAGAGTTCCCAACCTGGGGTTCACGGACCCCTTGCTTAACGGTAATGGCCCATGGCATAAGATAGGTTGGGAACTCCTTCTCCAGCACCTAACCCACTCCAAAACTTAAGTTGCACTAATCTCAGTAGTTGAGCTACAATCCCAGCAAGGGTAAATATCAATGATTAAATTAAATATCACCAAAGGACACAGATGTTTGAAGATCAAAATCTCAAACTGGCACTGAACTCATCATCCACTGGGTGACAGTGATCCTTGCCCTCCTGGAACTTGAATCATCTACAACAGGGATTTCAAAAAGAAATGACCAACACCAGACTCCTGAAACCAATGCACTTTTCTGAGACTTGTCACAAGAATAATTACCAGGCAGACAGAGGTATTCAAGGATGTTCTCAAAATTGCCTTGAATAAAAATGCAAAATCTAACAGATCCATGGAACTTATGGCCTATAATTATTCAAAGTCTAGAAGCAACATTCAGAATAGCAATGATAATCTCAAGGTCTACACAGTGCACTATTTAACAAATACCTGTGGCATGTCACAGGACCCACAAAACTAGAATAGAATGAGTCATCCTTGATCTCAAGTAATGTTAACGTTGATGACAAAGGAGATTGATGATATGCAGAGGTTACAATCTGACAGTCTAGAGCAATATTGACCACCTAGTTATTACCTTTCCACTTTGAACAGAAAGTGGCTTATTTCCCCCTTTAGAGTTTCTTAAAGTTTAGTGACTTTTATTAGTAATCATCCCATCAAACCTACAAAGAGACCCCACAATCAAGTTTATTTGATTCCAGACCAAATATTCCCAGGTATGATTTTAGTTAAGAGTAAAACATGCACCAGATTAGAATTTATTTACTATTCTTCAAATCCAGAGATCTTTTAAAACAAGATGGCCAATATAAAGAGGAACTAATTAAACATCTCCTCTCCATGTCCCAGACCCTCAATACCAATGTATCAGCCTAGAACAAAACATAAGATTAGATCATGTGGCTTTGAGCTTGCTCCATCACTGAATAAGACCATGGCTGATTAGGTCTTGACCTCAATTGTATTTCCTACCAATTTCTTAATAACTTTTGTCGTCCCCATGGAAAAGTTTAAAGACCACCCTAACCTTGAACATTTCAATAATTCATGCTTCACAACTCTCTGGATACTGAATTCCAAAGATTCATGACCCTGGGAAGTAACTGCTCCTCTTGACCTTAAAAGTATAACCACTTATTCTAGTTCAGGATTTCCCAGAAAGAGAAAACTCTCAGAACCTAAATTTTCAAGCCCAATTAGAATCATACACATTTCAACAAGATTCAGAAGGAGCTTAAAAGGATAGATTCTAAGAATCTCACTCTAAACTCCACTGAGCACAATCTGCTACGCCCCCACTTCATAAACCTTCATCCTAGGAGTCAACCTAGAGGACCTTAAAGAAAAAAAACAGGGCATAGCATAGTGAATGTATTTGTATTATGAAAGCCAAATAAAGTTTGAAAAAGTTATTAGGGTTATTTGAGGATGTAACAAATGAGGTGGATAAACGGGGAACCATTAAATGTAGTTTGTGAGGTCTGGAGAATAGAAGATTAATTCAGCAAGGAATGTCAAGGAAGTGCAATCAAATAACATATTGGTTAAGGAAACCTCTGCAAGTCAAGAATGAGCACTTAAAAAAAAACGTTAAGGCACTGCATCAGAATGCAAGCAACATCTTCCTCAAAATGTACCAGTAAAAGTTAGTTTGATGCAAATGAAATTGAATTTCCATCTTGGAATAGGATCTTTTCAGTATATTTAGTAGTTACAAGAAAAAGCAAATTCCATCAAATGAAAACAGTTTACAAAGATCCTAGCTTAGAAACTCAAGATGTAGAAACAGTTTGAGTGGAAGAGAAAAAAAATCATAACAATAGTGTTTCCTTTAACAGTAGACAGTATCCAGCACAGAACTAATCAGAATATTGATGTGGACGGAACATACGCATGAAGAAATTTAATCCTCATGTAGGCTAGAAAGATGACAATTGCAGCAAGAACATTGGACAAGTTCTCCGATTGCATTCAAGACATTTTCTTGTTCAGTCTGTCAAGGAATCAACTAACAGTCAGGCTATTCAACATCAGTACTGTACCATGTAACAGGTATTAGCAAATTTACAATAATATTACTAATTAGTATTTTTTCCACACTGGCAAAATGATGATATTTCAAAAATACAGTAAAAGTCCAATAGTTCAACACCCTTGAGACTTCAGCACTGCCACAGCAGCAGCTTCCTGGGTTATTAGTTGTGACTCCTATCAATACCCAAATGTACTGGTATTTCAATATTTTCAATTATACAGTGGTGTAAAAGATGTTCCAGTGACCACAGCAAGTTCAAGGTTGTGGGAATTAGACAAGCACTCTGATTCTGTCTCCAACCATACTCTTCATTTGCACTCTAGAATCCATTGGACATTCAGACTAATGAGCAAGCCAGATGCCCAACCACATCACTTAGGGAAGTAACAGTAATATTTGCAATGTCTCTTAAAGAGGTTGGAACTCCAAAAATTGCTAAAAAGAAAAGGATGAATAGCATAAGAAGAATCTACAGATCAGAAGTCCCAGATTTTACAATCAGTAAAAACTTTTGCTGTTTCCCTGGAATCAGATGATGTATCCATGAAGTTCCACCCAAGTCGGTATCGCACAAAATATACTGTGATGGGAGAGAACTGAAGGCATTATTGTGAATTGATTTACCCTACAGCCAACAAGTGAGTCACTTTTGGGTTAGCACACTATCACAGGTGGGATACTGCATGGGTTAGTGCTTCGATCTAAGCTATTTGCAACCAATGATATAGGTAAGTGATGTATCCAAATCTACTGACAAGGTACAAGCTTGGTTAAGTTTCACCAAGACAGCAAGTGGCTACAAAGAGATATGGACAGGTTAAAAGATTGATTATCCACTGAGGTTGAAAATAAAAAAGTGAAACATTATGTTCTTTGGTTTTTAAACAACAGAGGGCTTAATAATATTGTAAAAACTACAATCAAGAACCTGATATTACAAACTTACACAAAACTTCAAACACGCAAGTTTCTGAAATAGTTTCCCCTTCTTTGTCTAATCCTTAATTATACTGATCATACAATAAGCCCAATAGCACCCCAATGTAATATTCAGAGGAACAGCAAATATTTGTATACAAACCAAAAGGAACATACAACAGCAAGTAGGAAAGCAAAAGGCAAGCTACACACAACTGCAAGTCTTCCTTCAATGATAGACAGCTTTTTGTAAGACTACAAATTCTTAACCTTCCTCTCCAAGGATATTTGTAACCTAGAGGGAATGCAACAATAGGCATCTAACATCAAATCAGCTTCAAAAACCCATGCAAGGTGCAGAACAGAAATAAGAGTTTCAACAGTGCACAGAAGAAACACACCTGCTTAACTGATAATGTAGACTTCATCATCTAGTGTTGCTAATTATATTTTAAGGCTTATAATGTGAACATTTTAAGCTTTACATCTATTGTAAAAGTTACAATCAGGAACCTGACATTACAAACTTACACAAAACTTCAAACATGCAAGTTTCTGAAATAGTTTCCCCTTTCTTTGTCCAATCTTAATTATACTGATCATACAATAAGCACTCCAATGTAATATTTTCAGGCTAAACAATATTCTCTTTGTGCCTTGTAATCAACTTATAATCAAGTTACTGTAATAACCTTAAATCACCCCAAGTTTTCAATTCCAAATCTTCACAGCCAAAAGGCACAATTTAGCCCTTCACAAAGCAAAGTTGACTACTTTCTTGATAGGAAGGTCAAGACCAACCATAACTTACCAAATAAGTGGCAGAGGTGGAAATAAAATAGATTTCAAATCAGCGCAAATCAACCAATGACTTTGTTGTTCATTTATTTGAGCTTGTGGAGTAGAAACAAAGAACATAGAAAACCTATAGCACAATACAGGCCCTTCAGCCCACAAAGCTGTGCTGAACATATCCTAACCTTCGAAATTACCCAGGGTTACCCATAGCCCTCTATTTTTCTAAGCTCCATGAACCTAATCCAAGAGTCTCATAAAATACCCTACCATATCCACCTCCACCACCGTCACTGGCAGCCCATTCCACATACTCACCACTCTCTGAATAAAAAAAAACTTAACCCTGACATCTCCTCTGGACCTACTTCCAAGCACCTTAAAACTGTGCCTCTTGTGCTAGCCATTTCAGCCCTGGGAAAAAGCCTCTGAATATTCACATGATCAATGCTTTTCATCACCTTGTACACTTCTATCAGGTCACCTCTCATCCTCAGTCACTCCAAGGAGAAAAGGCCATGTTCACTCAACCTATTCTCATAAGGCATGCTCCCCAATCCAGGCAGCATCCTTGAAAATCTCCTCTGCACCCTTTCCATAGTTTCCACATCCTTCCTGTAGTGAGGTGACCAGAACTGAGCACAGTACACCAAGTGGGTCCAGGGTCCTATATAGCTGCAACATTACCTCTCGGCTCCTAAACTCAATCCCATGAATTATGAAGGCCAATGCACCATATGCCTTCTTAATCAGAGTCAACCTGCTTAGCAGCCTTGAGTGTCCCATGGACTCAGACCCCACCTCCCCAAGATCTCTCTGAATCTCCACACTGCCAAGAGTCTTACCATTTATATTCTGTCATCATATTTGACCTACCAAAATGAACTACCTCACACTTATCTGGGTTGAACTCCATCTGCCACTTCTCAACCCAATTGCGCATCCTATCAATGTCCCACTGTAACCTCTGAAAGCCCTCCACACTATCCATGCCCAACCTGTGTCATCAGCAAATTTACTAACCCATCCCTCCACTTCTTCATCCAGGTCATTTATAAAAATCATGAAGAGTAGAGGTCCCGGAACAGATTCCTGAGACACACCACTGGTGACTGACCTCCATGCAGAATATGAACCATCTTCAACCACTCTTTGCCTTCTGTGGGCAAGCCAGTTCTGGATCAACAAAGCAATGTCCCCTTGGATCCCATGTCTCCTTATTTTCTCAATAAGTTTTGCATGGGGTACCTTGCCAAATGCCTTGCTGAAACCCATATACACTACATCTATGGATCCACCTTCATCAATGTGTTTAGTCACATCCTCAAAAAATTCAATCAGGCTCGTAAAGCATTACTTGTCTTTCACAAAGCCATGCTGACTATTCCTAATCATATTATCCTTCTCCAAATGTCCATAATTCCTGCCTCTCAGGATCTTCTCCATCAACTTACCAACCACTGAAGTAAGTCTCACTGGTCTATAATTTCCTGCGGCATCTCTACTCCTTTTCTTGAATAAGGGAACAACATCCGCAGCCCTCCAATCCTCCAGAACCTGTCCCGTCCCATTGATGATACAAAGATCATCGCCAGAGGCTCAGCAATCTCCTCTCTCGCCTCCCACAGTAGCATGGGGTACATTTCATCCGGTCCCAGTGACTTATCTAACTTGATGCTTTCCAAAAGCTCCAGCACATCATCTTTCTTAATATGTACATGCTCAAGCCTTTCCGCCTTTAAGTTGTTCCATCTTACTGCCCAAAGTATTTTTCCGAAAGAAATTAACCAATTTTGCCAGACACTAACAAGAATTAGAGAAAAAAAATGTGAAGATAAATAATCACACATTCACCTCTTATCTACAAGCCAACGGATGCATAGTACAAAGGATTCTGGTTAATTTTGCCATCAGTAAAGTGGGACAGACCATTGCCAAACAGTTTCTAACTAGATTGTACACCATGCTTAGCGCGAAGTTTTTAAATAGCATCAGTTGCACACGCTGTATTCAAAAAGCAGTGATTTTTTTTTTAATTAATAGTGGCCAAAAATAAGCAGCAAGACAATTCAGAACTGTTTTGCTCACTGCAGCTTCAAGTACAAGGTTTGGAGATTCCAGAAACAGTTGGGAGTGAAAATGAAACAATTTCACTACTTCAACAAGTCAGGGACGACAAAGAATTTAAAGGTATTGAAATTATCTTGAATGTTACCATGCAAATGAAGATATGGAGGATGCAATCACTGAAAGCATTGCATGAAGGCAGTCCATTATCTTCAGCAGGTGTCTGTGATGATTTCGTTCATTTACAGTTTTAACACCCTCAAGAAGGTCTCATTGCTAATGCAATGGTCTTACTGCACGTAGAAGCACTGTTTGGGTTATGGTTACAGTTAACGGGTGCTTTGGAATGTGAGCAGTCCAATGAGGGCAGCGTGTTTTCGTGCTCTGTGCCTGAACTGGGTCTTTTTTTCGGATGGGGATAGAGAGTGAAGATGCCTGAAAGGAGTGGGGCCGGAAGTTGACAAAGTCTGGGAAACTCGATGAAGGATCGGTGAAAGGGAAACTGTGAGCTCCAACTTGTGTACATTAGCCTGTTTCATTAAAATGGGCCCTTTTCTTTTTGTTCTTTACTAAACCTTTTGTGAAGCTAAGAATTATAAGCAAAGAACTATAAATCGTTTAATTGCATATGGTGTACTGTCTGTTATTTCGTGGTACTAATTTATAACAGGGTAACAAACATGTAGCATCCATGGGGTTTGGCACCTCAATTTCACATATTTGGCGAGGCCAGAGTTGGTCTTCCCTAGACTTATGCAACTGAAAGAACATAAGGGTTACACAGTAAATAAAAAAAAATGCAAGCATACAATTGAATGAATTCCTCTGTTGATAAATACTAGGAAAAATTCGGTTTTATAGTATTGTAATACTATTGATAACATTTTCATTGTTCTGTATTTCATTTAAATATATAATTTAAATCTCAAATAGTAATTTGTATTTTTTTTTATATCTTTTTAAAGTACTTCCCTGAAACTTGGGCTCTTTGGGGCAGCTGCTAATTGGGCCAAAATGTGCTGATCCCCATGGTTCCAATTAACCAGAATCTACTGCATTTTCAAATCTTAAAAATGCTCATGATTGACAGACTATTTGTGAGGTGTAGTAGGCAGAAAATCTCATTAAGTATTCTCAAAAGAATGGCTATTAACAATCACATTAGTGGTTTGGGACTAGTAAGAATAAGAATTTAATTTTTTTTAAGTTTCATTGATTTGTTGAAACTAAAAATAATGACAAAATGAAAGCATCTCTTACTTTTTAGAACACAGAAAAATTGTGCTGTTAGATAACCGGCATTAGTAAATAAAAATCATTTAATATTCTAAGTTTAATTTTGTAAGAAATTTTAATGAGTTTAGACCATAAGATATAGAAGCAGAAGTCAGCCATTCGGCCCATCGAGCCTGCTCCACCATTCAACCATGGGCTGATCCAATTCTTCCAGTCATCACCACTCCCCTGTTTTCTCTCCATACCCTTTGATGCCGTGGCTAATCAAGATCCTATTTATCTCTGCCTTAAATGCATCCAATGACTTGGCCTCCACAGCCACTCGTGGAAACAAACTCCACAGATTTACCACCTTCTGACTAAAGTAATTGCTCTGCATCTTTGTTCTAAATGGACGATCTTCAATCCTGAAGTTGTGCTCTCAAATAACATTGGCATATCTAATCTGTTCAAGCCTTTTAACAACCAGAATTTTTCAATGAGATTCCCCCCTCATTCTTCTGAACTCCAGGGAATCATCCCAAGAGCTGCCAGACATTCCTCATATGGTAACACTTTCATTCCTTGAATCACTCTCATCGATCTTCTCTGAACCCTTTCCAACATCAGTATATCCTTTCTAAAATAAGGAACCCAAAGCTGCACATAGTACTCCAAGTATAGTCTCATGAGTGTCTTATAGAGCCTCAACATCACATCCCTGCTTTTATATTCTATACTTATAGAAATGAATGCCAACATTGCATTCACTTTCTTCACCACCGACTCAACCTGGAAGCTAACCTTTAGGGTATCCTGTACAAGGCTCCCAAGTCCCTTTGCAACTCTGCATTTTGAATTCTCTCTCCATCTAAATAATACTCTGGCCATTTATTTCTTCCACCAAAGTGCATGACCATACATTTTCCTACATTGTATTTTATTTGCCACTTCTTTGCCCATTACCCTGAACTATACAAATCTTTCCTCAACACTACCCGCTCCTCCAGCTAGCTTTGTATCATCAGCAAATTCAGTCACAAAACCATTAATCCCACAGTCCAAATCATTGACATACTTTTCAAAGAAGCAATGAAATTGTGTATGATGGCATATCAAATATCAAAGTAATTACATTATTGATAGAAGTATCTTTATAGAAGTCCCTAAGATTTATTCCAGAGGAAAACACATGCTTCAGATCACAGGAAATGTGGAACCTATTATTAACTAGTGAAATTGTAACTTTAAAATATAAAGCACAGATTTGTAATGACATACAAACCTGTAGGTAGGAATAGAGAATAAAGCAAATAAATATGCCATGCATTCAGGAACACTTAGCAACTTGGTTCATTAGGATTTTTTCTGTGGTGAAGATGATCTGTATAAGAGTAAGAAGGAAAAATCTGCATGGGAATATGGGGTGGTGGAGGGAAAGGAACAAATATATATCCTTATGGAAAGATTTGCTATTGCTACTCTGAAACCAAACTAGTGGGGAAAGGATGGGGTTGGAACCTAATGTAATAGTACATCAGATGACAAAGTTTAAGCAAATAAAGTTACACCAGCCAAGTCCAGTAGGCAGGCCAGGTGGAAGCAAAGCTGAGATTGTAGAAGGGTCTGATCAGTTAATTGTATTTACCTTAATTCAAGAAGACTTATAAGGGCTCAACAGATGAATTCTAACCATGGAATAGCATATAAGATTTCAGTTTCAACCTGAACTGGAGGGGGGGGGGGGCTAATATCTAGCAGGAAGATTTGCTAGTGCTGCACTGGTGGGGGGGGGGGGGGGGGGTTCAAGTCAACTAGAGTTCCAGGGGAATGGGAACCAAAGTGCCAGAACAGATGGTGGAGAGGATGTGGAGACAGCTGTTGCTAAGACCTCAGACAAAGTCAGGAATCAAAAGATTGAATGTGATGCAACTAATGCCCTGAGCTGCATATATTTCAATGCAAGAAGTGTCGTAGGAAAGGAAGGATGTGATGGGAAGAAAGAGCGGATTTCCGGGACATGACAAAACATTTTTTAATCCTCGTTAACCAAAGATGAGGTGCCAAAAGACAGGAACGATACGCCTTTAGCTAAGGAAAATAGCAGGGATAAGCAAAGGAACTATAGGCAAGTGAGGCATACATCAATGATGGGAAACTTATTGGAAGGGATTTCTAGGAGACAGGATTTATTTGTATTTGGAAGACAGACTAATTAGGGATAGAGATACAAGATTTAGATCGCAGAATCTGGAGCAATAATCTGCTAGAGGAATGCAGCAGGTTGAGCAGCATCTTTGAAAGGAAAGTGAATTCTCAAGACTTTGGGTCAGCAACACAAAAATCACCCACCTGGGTCACACATTCCTGGTCACCTCCATCTATTGGTAGTTTGCCACCAAACCACTAATGTATGTCTCAGCAGACAATGAGAGATAGAATGGAAGATGTGAGAGGTTGAGCATAAAGAAGATCCAAGAAAACAAGGAAATGGATTATAATCTATTTTATATCTCCAAGTACGGTATTTCAAATGCTTACAATTAACGTTACATGTGGAGACTATCTCTGAGGACAATTTTCTTTTCCAATTGGATCAAACTTGGAACTAAAATTAGCAACTTGAAAAGTTTGTGAAAATAACCAGTGTTCTTTCTGTTGCAGTGGAAAAACACAAGAACAAATAGCAATGTAAAACTTCTATTTCTTAAATCAGTCATATTTTTTAAAACCCAGTATTAAGACAAGCTTTCATGATTGGGTAGTAGATTTCCATTATTGGATTCATATCAACAATGAAATAAAATGATCAAGCACAATATTTCGTAACTGTGATGCTCAGCCAAGCTGAACATTCCTTGGTCACAAAATCAGATGGAGAGATGTGAGCCAGCATCTTGGGAAAATAGCTATTCTGAAATCCAATCCATGAAAATTTCAACAAGTAAGTTATTAACATGTTGTCTGCACCTGTTTTGAGACATAACTGTCTTTACAGTTGGATAAATCAGAATATCAAATCAGTTCGCACCAACAGCTAAAGAAAAATAAATTACCCAGAATACTGACTTAAACTTTATATAATGGTTCCGTGAAGCTCAAGAAAACATAGCCTGGAAACCCATGATAGATGTCATTCATTAACGTAGTCCACTCCCTGACATTCAACTTTTATAACTAAAACCTCTGAATTTACCCAATTATTTAACATACAGTACAGAATAGAAAGGAGACGAGGAGGAATTTCTTTAGCCAGAGAGTGGTGAATCTGTTAAATTCTTTGCCAGAGGCAGCTGTGGAGTCCAATTCTTTATGTACAGTACCTATAAATAGTATTCACCTCCCCACCCCTGGAAGTTTTCATGCTTTATTGTTTTATAACATTGAATCACAGTGGATTTAATTTGGCTTTTTTTTTTGACAAGGATCAACAGAAAAAGACCCTCATGTCAAAGTGAAAACAGATCTGTACAAATTAATTACAAATATAAAACAAAATAATTAATTGAATAAGTATTCATCCCCTTTAATATGACACACCAAATCATCATTGGTGCAGCTAAGGTGTTTCCATTGATAGTAGTAAAAATACACCCGTACAGTCGGCCCTCCTTATCTGCGAGGGATTGGTTCCGGGACCCCTCGCAGATACCAGAAAACACGGATGCTCAAGTCCCTTATTCAACCTGTCTCAGTGCTGTGGACATTATGACCCGGAAGCAGAGCTCTGAATCCGCAGTGTTTCTGTTCACGAAAATAATCACGATGATGATGGAAAATAAAGTGAAAAGCGTTAGGCTATGTCGGTCAACGATCGGAACAATTTTAAAGGATAAAGTGAGAAAGGCCCTGCCCCGATGAAAGCTACAATTATAACTAAGCAACGCAGTGGTTTAATTATTGGGTTTTGGGTTTTTGATCCTCCATATTAACCAGACATGGATGGAGAGTGTGCTCGGGAGCGGTCTGTCACTGGATCGAACTTGCGAACTTTTGTTCCCGAGCCCGGCTGAAACATACGTTCTTAAGTGTTTTATATGCATAGAAAGATAAAATATATACTAAGACAAACATTTGACTAACCGACGCTAAATAATACCAGATGTACCTGTTCCGACTTACTTAGTAAGAGAACTTCTGATTTTTTCTTATTCCGATCCTCAATAACCTACGCACATCCTCCCGTATACGTTAAATCATCTCTAGATTAGTTATAATACCTAATACAATGTAAATGCTATATAAAATAGTTGTTAGAGCATTTCCGGGTTTTCTAGATTCACGGTTGGTTGAATTCGCGCATGCGGAACTCACGGATAAGGATGACCGACTGTATATGGAAGGTCCAACTGCTGGTGAGCCAGTATCCTGCGAAAAATTACATCATGAAAGCAAAAGAACACTCCAAGCAACACTGAAAATGTTATTGAAAAGCATAAGCCAGGAGATCGATACAAGAAAATTTCCCAGACACTAAATATCCCTTGGAGTACAGTTAATCTAGAAATGGAAAGAATATGGCACAGCTGTAAATCTGCCTAGAGTAAACTGTCCTCAAAAACTGAGCGACCGTGCAAGAAGAGCATTAGTGAGTGAGGCCACCAAGAGATCTATGGCAACTCTGGAGTACAAGATTCAGTGCTGAGATGGGAGAGACCGCACATACAATAACTGTTGCCCAGGTGCTTCACCAGTTGCAGCTTTATGGGAGAATGGCAAAGAAACAGCACCTGTTAAAAAAAAAACTCACATGAAATCTCAGCCAGAGTTTGCCATGAGGGAGACTCTGAAGTCAGCTGGAAGAAGGTTCTATGGTCCAATGAAACCAAAATTGTGTATTTTGGCCACATAATCAAAACACATCATCCCTATCATGAAGCATAGTGGTCAGTGCATCATGCTGTGGAGATGCTTCACTGCAGCAGGCCCTGAAGAGCTTATGAAGATGGAAGATAAAACGAATACAGCAAAATACATGGAAATTTGCAACAGAACTGTGAATTGGGAGATTTGTTTTCCAGGACGACAATGACCCCAAGCATAAAGCCAAAGCTACACAGGAACGGGTTAAAAATAACAAAGTTACTGTCCCGGAGTGGCCAAGTCAGAGTCCAGACCTTAAATTGAGAATTTGTGGCTGGCCTTGAAAAGGGCTATTCACTCACAATCCCCATGCAATCTCAGAGCCTGAGCAGTTTTGTAAAGAAGAATAGGGAGAAATTGCAGTATCCAGATGTGCAAAGCTGATATGGAGACCTAGCCACACAGATTCAAGGCTGTAATTGCTGCCAAAGGTGCTACTAAATATTGACTTGAAGGTGCTGAGTTATTAAGCAATCAATTATTTTGTGTTTAACAGTTGTAATAAATTTAGACCAATTTGTAGAAATTTGTTTGACACCATAAGACATTGGGGCAGAATTAGGCATTCTATCATGGTTGATCCCAGATCTCACTCGAGCACCATATTCCTGCCTTCTTGCCATATCCTTTGATGCACTGATCAATCAGGAAACTATCAACTTCCACGTTAAATATACCTACAGACTTGGCCTCCACTGCAGTCAGTGGCAGAGCATTCCACAGATTCACTACTCTGGCTAAAAAAAAATTCTTTCTTACCTCTAAAAGGTCACCCCTCAATTTTGAGGTTGTGCCCTCCAATTCTGGATAACCCCACCATAAGAACTATCCTCTCCTCATCCACCCTAATCCTTTCAACATTCAGTAGGTTTCAATGAGATCCTCCCGCATTCTAGATTCTAGTGAGTATGGACCCAAAGCTGCCAAACGCTCCTCATATGTTAAACATAAAGTACACTGCAGATGCTGTGGTCAAATCAAGACGTAAAAACAAGCTGGATGAACTCAGCACCTGAAGAAGGAGGGGGCAGGAACCCTATGAAGAAGGAGCCAGGTGAAAAACCAATTAGAGGAAAGATCAAGGGGTAGGAGAGGATAGGTGAAGTAGTAATGAAAGGGGAAAGCACTATGGGTAGTAGAAGGCGGCAGAATCATGAGAGAGGTGATAGGCAGTGAGAAGAGGAAGCAGAGTGAAAATGGGATGGTGGAAGGGAGAGGGAAGGAATTACCGGAAGTTGGAGAATTCGATGCTCATTCCAAGGGGCTGGAGGCTACCCAGACGGTGTATGAGGTGTTGCTCCTCCAACCCGAGTTTGGCCTCATGATGGCAGTAGAGGACATATCCGAATGAGAATGTGAAGGAGAGTTAAAGAGGGTGGCAACCGGGAGATCCTGTCTGTTGTGGCGGATGGAGTGGAGGTGCTCATCGAAGTGGTCCCCCAATCTGCGTCGGGTCTCGCCGATGTAGAGGAGGCCACACCGGGAGCACCGATAGATTACCCCAACAGACTCACAAATGAAGTGTTGCCTCACCTGGAAGAACTGTTTGGGGCACTGAATGGTGGTAAGAAAGGAGGTGTAGGGACAGGTGTTCCACTTACGCTTGCAGGGATAAGTACCAGGTGGGAGATCTGTGGGGAGGGACGGGTGGACCAGGCAGTCACGGAGGGAACGATCCCTGCGAAAAGCAGAGAGGGGTAGGGAGGGAAAGATGTGCTTAGTGGTGGGGTCCTGTTGAAGGTGGAGGAAGTTGCGGAGGATAATATGCTGGATCCGGAGGCTGGTGGGGTGGTAGGTGAGGACAAGGGGAACACGGTCTCTGTTGTGGTGACGGGAGGATGGGGTGAGGGCCAAGGTGCGGGAAATGGAGGAGATGCGGGTGAGGGCATCATTGATGATGGCAGAAGGGAAATCACGATTCTTAGAGAGGACATTTGAGACGTCCTGGAACGGAAAGCCTCATCCTGGGAGCAGATGCAATGGAGAAACTGGGAATAGGGTATAGAATTTTTACATTTGACAGGGTGCTAAGAGGTATAATCAAGATAGTTATGGGAGTCAGTGGGTTTATAGAAGATGTCAGTGGACAGTCTATCTCCAGAGTTGGAGACCAAGAGATCGAGAAAGGGGAGAGAAGTGTCCGAGATGGACCAAGTGAATTTGAGGGCTGGGTGAAAGTTAGAGGCAAAGTCCATGAAATTGATGAGCTCAGCATGGGTGCAGGAAGCAGCACCAATGTAGTCGTCAATGTAGCGAAGGAAAAGTTGGGGAGCAGTACCAATATAGATTTGGAGCATAGACTGTTCCACATAACCCACGAAGAGGCAGGCAGAACTGGGGCCCATGCAAGTGCCCATAGCTACACCCTTGGTCTAAAGAAAGTGGGAAGAGCTGAAAGGGAAGTTATTAAGTGTGAGTACCAGTTCCACCAACCAGAGGAGTGTGGTGGTGTTGGGGAACTGGTGACGTCTATTGTCAAGAAAGTAGTGGAGGGCTTTGAGGCCTTCTTGATGGAGAATTGAAGTGTATAAGGATTGGACATCTGTGGTGAAAATGAAGCAGTCAGGACTGAACTATGGGTGACAAAATAGAGTCCAGGTAGGCAGATACAAGATTGGTGGGGCAGGAGCAGGCCGAAACTATAGGCCTACCAGGACAGTCAGGCTTGTGTTGCTCCTCATATGTTAACCCCTTCATTCGTGGAATCATCCTTGTGAATGTCCTCTGGACTCTCCATTGTACAACACATCCTTTCTGAGATATGGGGCCAAAACTGTTGACAATACTCCAAGTTCGGCCTGACTAGTGTTCTATAAAGTTTCAACAGTATCTCCTGGCTTTTTGTATTCTATTTCCCTTGAAATAAATGCTAATATTGCATCTGCCTTCTGTGCCACAGACTCAACCTCTGAATTAACCTTCTTGGAGTCTTGCATGAAGACTCCTAAGTCCCTCTGCACCTCTGATGTTTGCCCTATTTAAATAATAGTCTGCACTATTGTTTCTTTTACCAAAGTGCATTATTGTACATTTCCCAACACTGTATTCCATCTGCCACTTCCCCCCCATTCTTCCAATTTGTCTAAGTCCTGCTGCAATCGCATTGTTTCCTCAGCACTACCCTGCCCCTCTACCTATCTCTGGATCATCCGCAAACTTGCCACAAAGCCATCAACTCCATTATCTAAATCATTGACAAATACAGTCAGGCCTCCTTATCCGTAGATTCAACCAACCACGGATCGGGAAAACCCGTAAGTTCTCTCTCCAGCACTCGTTGTTTGAGCATGTACAGACTATTTTTTCTTGTAATTATTCCCTAAACAACTATTTACATACCATTTACATTGTATTAGGTATTATAAGTAATCTAGAAATGACTAAAGTACAGGCAGTCCCCGGGTTATGAACGAGTTCCGTTCCTGAGTCCGTCTTTAAGTCGGATTTGAAGTCAGCATCAGTTAGTCAAATGTTTTTCTTAGTATACAGTACATATTTATCTTTCTATGCATATAAAATACTTAAGAAACATATGTATTTCAATAATTAAACCACTGTGTTGCTTAGTTATAATCGTAGCTTTCATCGGGGCAGGGCTTTTCAAATGCTCCATTAAAATTGTTCCAAATGTTGACTGACTGTAGCCTAACACTTTTCCAATGACCGACTGCATTTCACCTCTTTCTGATCGCTTTATTACTTCCACCTTATTTTCAATCGCAATCAAAATTATTTTCGTGAACAGAAACACCGCGGATTCAGAGCTACGCTGGGTCCTAAAGACCACCACACTGATTCAGGTTAAATAAGGGACTTGAGCATCCGCAATTTTTGGTATCCACGGGGGTCTCGGAACCAATTCCCTGCAGATAAGGAAGGCTGACTGTAATGTGAAAAATAGCAGTTCCCCTGAGGAACACCACTTGTAACTGACAGCCAACCAGAAATGGCCCCCTTTCTTCCTCTTGCTGCCTCCCACCTGTCAGTCATTCCTCTATCCATGCCAGTATCTTTCCTGTAAAGCCATAGGATTTAATCTTGACAATCAGCCTCAGTGGCTTCTAAAATCAAATAATATCCACTACCTCTACTTTGTCCACCTTGCTTGTTACTTTCTCAAAGAACATAAACAGATTTGTCAGGCAAGATTTCCCTTCACAGAAACCAAGTTGACTTTGACTTATTTTATCATAAGTCTCCAAGTACCCCAAAACTTCATCTTTAATAATAGACTCCAATTTCCCAAACATTGTGGTTAGACTAACTGTCCTATAACTTCCTTTCTTTTTCCTTGCTCCCTTCTTAAAGAGTGGAGTGGTATTTGCAATTTTCCATTTCTCCGGGACCAGGCAGGAATCAAGTGATTTTTAAAAGATCATAACCAATACATCCATTACCTCCTCAGGAACCTCTCTCAGGACTCTGGGATGTAGCTCATCTGATCCAGGTGATTTGTCCACCTTAAGACCTTTGAGTATGCCTTGCACTTTTTCCTTTGGAATAGCAAGCAATGGCACTCACTCCTGCTCCCTAACAATCAAAGACCTCTGGCACACTACCAGTGTCTTTCACAGTGAAGGCTGATGCAAAATACCTATTTTCATCTGCCATTTCTTTGTTTCCCCGTTTCTACATCACCAGCATCATTTTCTAGTGGTCCACTTTTTACTATTTATATAACTGAAATTTTTTTTTCAGTATCATGCTTTATATTATTAGTTAGATTGCCCTATTTCATCTTTTCCCTTCTTATAGCTTTTTATTTGCCTTTTGTTGGATTTTGAAAGCTTCCCAATCATCCAACTTCCCACACACCTTATATGCCCTTTCCTTGGCTTTAATGCAGTCCTTAACTTATCCTGTCAGCCACAGTTGCCCACCAATGCCAGTTGAGAACAATTTCTTCAGAGGGACATATTTATCCTGTGCCTTGTGAACTATTCCCAGAAACTTCAGCCATCTCTGCTCTGTCATCATCCCCACCAGTATTCTCCTCCAATCCACCTGGCCTATCATGCCTCTGTAATTCCCTTTACTCCATTGCAATACTGACATGAGAGATTTTCTGTTGATCAGTATCAAAAAAGCCAAATTAAATCCACTGTGATTCAATGTTGCAAAACAAAAAGAGAGAATACATTTTAGAGGCACTGTATATTTAAGGCAGAGGTTGAGATTCTTGTTTGGCCAGAGAAAGAAGGGATAATGGGAGAAGGCAGGAGATCGGGGCTGAGAAGAAAACTACATCAGCCACGATTTAATCCTAGTCTCATCACGGGACAATTCTCAATAGTGTATCTTTGGACTATGGGAGGAAACGCACGTGTTCACGGAGAGAAAACATACAAACGCCTTACAGGCAGCAGCAGGAAGTGAACCCAGGTCGCTGGTACTGTAAAGTGTTTGCGAACCACTATGTTATTGTGGTGCCCCTGTTATCAACAAAGTAACTCCATTAAACAGTGTTATTTTACAGTCACAATTAACTTTTGTGGTTTAGACTTTGACACTAAAATAGTACCTTTGTACAAATTTGGTCTGTCACAACGCATTTCACAACCAATAAGTGTAGTTGCTGTTTCCTTACAGATTAACGCCAGCTAATTTGCATAAGGCAAGATACTAAAACAGCAATCCAAGATAAATGTCACAACGATTTGTTCAGAGGTAAATGTTGGCATCAGAATTGCATTACACTTCTCCGAATAAAGCAAAGCGATATATAACATCTTATCAGAAAGATAGTTTCTGATAAGGCTCATTTCCCCTCAATATTGGACTGATTCTGTCTTCTCGTAAAATGGGGCGGCAACAAAACTTATCACCAAGACACAACTTATGTTGAACGTAGCTTTGCTCCACATGTAAAAGTTTGAAAGCTGAGTGGGGAAAGATGACAACATACAGCTCTCTAATATTAGCAATATTTTGCTTGCAATATCCTTTGAGATGTTGGCCAGCTTATTATTCTAAAATTGAACAAAAAAAAATCACAATTTTAAGTATAAAGCACACAAATAGCAAATTGAAGAACTAAAACAAATCACAAGGTAAACTCAATTTGAATAAATGTCCTGAAAAGGACAGCAAAGCCACCAGGCACATGTTAAAGTTACCACGATGCAGGCGACTTCCATTTCATGTCCATATCAGTTACTCCACACCCCACCCCCTCTGTCGTTCGCCATAACCACTTCAGAAGGCAAAGGAGATTCTCGAGCAGACACCTTCTCTCAGGGGTGTATGGTTCTACCGCAAGGCCTTCCGCATGTCCACGTTCAGCAAATGGCAGCTGGCAAGCAGCCAGCTCCCCCCCCCCCCCCCCCAGTCTCTCGGTCCCCCTGCCCTCTCCCCAAGTATCTTTTACCTTCTTCTTCTCCATGTTGCGCACTTTCTTGTCGATGACATTGAGAACCTGCCTGAGTGCCTCATTCTGCGGGTGCGCCGCCTGGCCCTGCCCGGCCTGGAGACTCACCGCAGCGGCGGCGGCGGCGGCGGCCTCGGCTCCGGCGGCGGAAGACGATCGGGATTCGGCCGCTTTTGTGGCGGTGGCTGCTGGCATTTTCCCTCTTTCTCTTGGTGAATGGAAACCGATTTAATTTTTCTAAAGAAAAATATGTAAAATAAAAAGGAAAGGAAACGGGCTCGGGAGGGGGGGAGAAGTTGCGACTTTTGTTGAAACGAAGAAAATGGAAAGAGACGCGACCGGAGCTCTCTCCGCGCGACAGCACACCGAGACTGAGGAGCGGGAGCGCGCACGGGGCGCGCACTTGCAGCCATCAGTCCAGGACCCCGAGGCCCACCTGTCCGCACCACGCCGTCTTTCCACAAAGCTCCTCTCAGCAGACCAGCGGCCGCTAGTATTTGTAAAATAAAAATACCTTCCCCCCTTCGTATACCTCATTTTATTTTAAAATATATCAACTGTTCGGTTTAGGAAAAATATCTAAGGCATATCGGAGGACAGCAAAAGCAAGCTGCGCTTGCGCTGTTCAGTCTGGAAGATGAGATCCTGAGGTGAAGTTTATTAAGTCACGATATCCTTTATTTGACTAAATGTTTTTTTTAAAAAAAGAGAAACGCGAGGGTAGTTGAATAGAGAGTTTCAGTCGAGGATTGGGCAGTAGAGATGTCAGGAAGTGATGAAAAAAGCGAATGGGAGATGATACTGGGTGATTAAAGTTGTATGGAGGACGGCGAATGACAGGTTTCTGGGAATGCGAAAATAAGCGGCGAATTGAGGATTGGAGTGGCTTATCGTCTAGTGAGAACAGTACACAGGATTTAAATAAAATAAGGAAGGAGGAGTTTAAGGTATTGCTGGCTTTTGAATGTGGACCGGTTTCTGATATGAATCCAGTTTGATTAATTAAGGAAAATAATTAGGAGATACCGTTTAATAAGAGATGGAGCGCTTGCTCGTGTTTTGTAAAGATAGTAAGCAACATGAGAAAGCTTTAGGGTTAAAAGCTGTGGGAGGAAGGAAGGAGCATGGTACCAAGGAATTATATTGAACGACCGTGGCTTTGGGGAGTCAGCAGTGCGTCGAGATGTACTCATGGGCCAAATTTAAGTAATTTAGTTGGGGGAAGAGTTGCAGATGCTGAACGTTTTAAATGGTTTCGTGGTGGAGTAAGAACAGATAACGGTGTTGATTAAATTTGATGAAAAAATGTTACCAAATAGGGTTAATTTAGGCTATATGAGGTGTATGGTTCTAGTCTCTTCTACCCTCTAAGATATGTTGTTCCAGAAGTTTGGTTATGTAGCAGCAGTATTCAGGGGTAAAAAGTGTTGTCGATGTGATGGAGAACATGACTGTGTTAATTGTAGAGAAGACATTAAGCTAAAATTTAACAATGGTGGAGGGGAACATGGCTCTGCTTATGATGGGTGTCCTGTATATAAGAAAGCTATAGAAGAGCAGCTGTTCAGGTGGAAGTTTCATATGCAGAGACTTTACAGAAAGTACAGAAGACAGTGTTAATGAGACCAGTTAATATCAAGAATACAGATAGATTAAAGTCAGTGTGTAAAATGCATGATTTTATAGCAAAGAATTCATTAGTTGTTGATAAATTTGCTTTCATGTCAGATGTGGTAAATTGTACAGCACAAACTAGGAGGATGGAAAACAAAGTTAAAAGCTGTAGGGAAAAAAAACATCTGGAGATAAAAGTGTTAATTCCAGAAGTTATTGATGGTATTTTACAAGGAGGAATAAATGTTCAGACTTCAAAGAAGGATTGTTTATGTTTTTTCCTTTTCTGTTTTTCTTACAATGGAATGCTAGAAGTTTGTTCGCTAATAGTCGGGATTTTAATGCTCACAGTACTATGTGAGGTTGTAGTGACACAAATGCAAAAGGGATGGTGGAGGAAGACTTTCTGGAAGAAAAATATTTGGCGTGCTTGAATGATGCTCAGTAGGTGGTGGTAATGCACTTTGTGTTGGTCTGCCAACTGTCATTAAACGTTACTAGAACAACAGAATAAACATGTTTTGTCTTTTTCTTTTACATTTTATTAAGTGAAGCATCTTGTTCCTGATACTGCAGTTATTTCCTAGTGTGAGCAACAAACTGTCTGCTAAAGGAACTCAGTGGGATGAGCAGCATGGGGGTGGGGTGAGTTCTGCGGACGGTTCGGGGGGGAAATCCTGCATGAGGGCTGGCAAGAGAGAAGAAAGCCAGCAAGGGGAAACATGAGCCTGATACTGTAATTTGTGGGATGGGGGGAACGAGGTGCCAGGGGCAGTTTGGAGAGGTCAGGCACCATTTGCAGGAAAAAAAGGCCAGTTGAACGTTTCAGGTCAAGACCCCGTATCAAGAAAGAGAATGCAGAACACAGTTATCTGCTCGGAAGAGGTCTCAGGGAGGGTGTGAGACGGGAATATAAGAGGACATAAAGTTGGTCATTCTATCATGACAACATTAGTTGAGTGCTAAGACCACTCCTTTCATAATGTCTTCAGATTTGGGTGGATGGGAAACGAATAGAGACAATCTTGGGTAGTTTGATGTGAAACATGGGCCCAGTGTACCCCTTTCTGTCACCCCTCTATGGTTATCCCTTTGCCTGTGGTTGATTTAAGCCTTCAAGATCAAGACAGAGGCTGATTGTATATCAGTGACACAGCAATATGTACAGGGCAGAGATATTATGGCTTCTTGCATATATACACACATGGTTCAAATGATCCAGTGACAGGTCATTCAGGTGTTTCTGTTTATGTTCCAAAGTTTCAGGTTCTGTTAAGAAGATTATCAAAGTATCAGTATTTCCATCTGAGACTGCAATCATTTTAGCTCTGGAATGGGTGAAAGAAGAATGTCCTGACTATCTCCTTCTCTGCTCTGATTTATTACTGGTTTTGACGTCTATTAAAAAGGTTTCAAACAGTAGGCCAGACACTCTGCTTACGATTGGACAACATCTGTTGAGGCTGCAGGAATTTGGCTTGTGTATCCATTTATCATGGGTACCTTCATGGTTAATGGAAACAAGATGGTGGGCATTCAAGCCAAATAATCACTTAAAAGAGAGGCAAGAGTAGATATCAGTCCACTTGGAGATGATGCTGGAGAGGTAGTAATGGGGGATAAGGAAATAGCGGAAGAACTATTTTGCGTCAGTCTTCACTGTGGAAGACACCAGCAGTACGCCAGAGGTTCAAAAGTGTCAGGACAGAAGTGAGTGAAGTTGCCTCTACTGGGGAGAAGGTGCTTGAGAAACTGGAAGTTCTGAAGGTAGATGTGCAAGGCACCTGGACTTCATGGTCCACTCCCAGAGTTCTGAAGGAGGTAACGGAAGAGATTGTGGAGGCATTGGTAAAGATATTTCAAGAATCAATGGATTTTGGAATGGTTCCAGATGACTGTAAAATTGTAGATGTTACTCCACCCTTCAAGAAGGGAGAGAGGCAGAAGAAAGGAAATCACAGGCCAGCTAGTCTGACCTCAGTGAGTGAGATGATGAAGTTGATTGTTAAGAATGTGGTTTTGGTGTACTGGGAGGCACATGATAAAATAGGCCGAAGCCAGTATGGTTTCCTAAAGGGGAAAATCTTGCTTGACAAATCTGTTGGAATTCTTTGAAGAAGTAACAAGCAGGATAGACAAAGGAGAATTGGTGGATGTTGTGTGCTTGGTTTTTCAGAAGATCTTTAACAAGGTGCTTAACAAGTTAAGAGTGGATGGTGTTATAGGAAAGATACTGGTGTGGATAAAACAGTGGCTGATTGGCAGGAGGCAAGGTGTGGGAATACAGTGAGCCTTTTCTGGTCGGCTGCCAGTGGCTAGTGTTCCACAGCGATTGGTGTTGGGATCAGCTCTTTTTACATTTCATGTCAATGATTTGGATGAAAGAATTGATGGCTTTGTGGCCAACTTTTGGACAATACAAAGATAGGTGGAGGAGCAGTTAGTTTTGAGGAAGTAGGCTACAGAAGGACTTAGATTAGGAGAAAGGGCAAAGAAGTGTCGAATGGACTACAGTGTTGGGAAGTGTATTGGTTATGCTCTTCGACAGAAGTAAAAGCTTAAGATGATTTTCTAAATGGAGAGAAAATTCAAAAATTCTGAGGTGCGAAGGGCTTGGGAATTTTCATGCAGTATCCCCTTAATTTGCAGGTTGAGTCAGTGGTGAGGAAGGCAAATGCAATATTAGCATTCATTGACAGGATGAGAATATAAAAGCAAGGATCTAATGTTAGGACTTTAAAAGGCACTGGTGAAGCCTCATTAGGGGTATTGTACGCAGCTTTGGGCCCCTTATCTAAGAAAGGATGTGCATAAATTGGAGAGGGTTGAAAGGAGGTTCACAAAAATGATTCTGGGATTGAAAAGCTTGTCATATGAAAAACGTTTGATGGCTTTGGGCCCGCACACTAGAATTCAGAAGAATGAGGGCCTTCTCATTGAAATCTATCAAATGTTGAAAGGCCTTGATAGAGTAGATTTGGAGAGAATGTTGTCTCTGGTGAGGAGTATTAGACCAGAGGACACAGCCTCAGAATAGAGGGATGCTCATTTAGAACAGAGATTGGTGAATCTGTGGAATTCATTGCCATAGGCAGCTGTGGAAGCCAATTCATTGGGTATATTGAAGGCAGAGGTTGATAGATTCTAGATTAATCAGGCCATGAAGAGATACAAGAAGAAAATGGATCAGTCCTGATGAAATGGCGGAGCAGACTTGATGGGCCAAATGGTTTGTTCGGCTCGTACGACTTATGTTGTATGGTCTTAAAAATTAAGGAAGTAAATGTAGTGGTGCCTTAGATAAAGGGGAGTTGAACGTTAATTAAATGTTTATTTGATCACTATGGTACCAGAATTGGGGGAAAAAAGGAGAGCATTTATATAAAACTCAGAGGATGGTGGGAGCTTAACTGGGGAATGGGTATAAAAGGAGGGCAGAAGTTATACATTTACATATTGGGCATACTAAGTTGAATAATTCCCTGTTCAGAATTATTATGCATGATATGGACATTTGTAGGGAAAACATGTCAAGAAACGGTGTAGCATGCAGTATATTGTTTGAATGCAGTTCCTATGAAATCTTTGGGACAAACAGTTTAACATGGAAAGTTTGTTAGGATATCACCACCTTTGTAATGTATATGTGCATGTTTGACATTATAAAAAGCAATAGGCTTTTTGATATTATTTGAGGTTTTTTTGGGGGGAGGTTGGGAATTTGGTGGGTATACTTCCTGCAGCTTTGCTCCGTACATGGCAGTAATGCACCTTGTGTTGGCCTGCCAAGCACCATTAAACTTTCCAAGAAGAAGTGGTTAGACAAGGGCCAGGAAATAATTGGATGGAGGAGGGGTGAAGGATGACGGGCAGATGGTGATGCAGGTGATGCGTGGAGATGGAAGACAGACAGGTGAATCCAGGTAAAAAAAGCAAGTGTGAGTTGGTGGCCGTGAAGTTTGAGACAGCTGCTGAAGTGTGATAAGCAATTTCTGGAATCTGACAATAAGTTGATAATAGGAACCATTCAGAGAGGGGTGAAGGGCAGATTGAGGTGGAACCCACTGGGTTATCTGTATGGGTAATGGGTGGATGGAACCAGAAGCAGAATAAAAATGGTGATTGGGGGAGGGGGCTGGAGAGGGTTATGAGAAAGGAGACAAAAATGGAAGGATTGATGGGTCAGAAGGAGAGAGTGGGGAATTACCAGGAGGTATTTACACCTATTGCCTGCACTTTATTCTGTTCTTTGTTTTACCTTGTATGACCTCATGAATTAATTTGTATAGACAGTATGGAAGCTTTGCACTGTACCTCTGACAATAGTCAAATAAATCAAGGTTACTTTAAAATGGAACATTCAGTGTTCATACCACTGGGTTGTAAACTACCCAGACTAAATAGGAAGTGTTGCAAACCCAAGGAACAACATCACATATTCCACCAGGGTAGTTTAAAACATAACATTAAATTTTCCAATATCAGGAAACCCTTACCTCATGCATTATCTCCTCACTGTCTCTCCTTCCATTCTGCATTTTCCCAATCCTTTTGTCTGATATCCTTCACTGTACCTTAATCCACCAATCTCCTATTGGCTCCTGTCACTTCACTCCCTCTATCTCTTTATACTGACTATCCTCCCTCCCCACCCTCAGTTACACATGGAGGATGTCCTAAACAAGCCAAGTGCTTCCTAGCAACAAACCCCACCATTGTCAATATGTTATCCACAACTGTAAGCAGCCCTACAGCTTTCTAATAAGCATCAACTTATAACTTGCATTTAAGATAAGATTTCGATAAACTTTCAATGTTTTTTGTAATAAGGTTAAAATTTAAGCTACACAAGGAGATTACACTGGATAGCACAGTAAAGTGGTTTAAGCATCAAAGTGGTAAATTAGTTTAGCTAAACCTGCATAGCTCCGTCCATCCAGTTCCATCCCAATCTCCAGTGCCGTTTGTGTGGAGTATGCAAAAAACTCTTTGTGACTGCACTTGTTTCCTCTGAATGCTCCAGTTTACACTCACATCCCAAAAGCATGAATTTCAAACTATAATTTGCCCTTTCTGTGAGAACAAATTCCAAGAATCAAGATTGTTTACTGTAATTTCCAGTACGTAAGTGTAAAAGAGAACAAAATAATTGTTACTCTGGATCCAATGCAGCATTTAAGAAACATGTTAAGATAAAGAACACTATAATAAAAACATCACAAATATAAATACATAAGATAGCATATACACATAGATTGATTACACATACATAAAGTGTCCTAGGTACAGGAGTGTACATAATGTGACTGAAAGGAAATGATAAAGTGATGGTAGGTGTGAGTGGGTTAGTAAAGCGTGGTTTTGATCAACTTCCTGTTGGGAAAAGAAGCCGTTTTTGAGTCTGATGACTGTGACATGGATGCTATGTCTCCTCCTCCCTGTTGGGAGTGGGACATATAGTCCATGAGCAGGGTGGTGGGATCCTTCCTGACATTACTGGCCTTTTTCCAGCACCTTCTATATGTATGCCCTTGTTGGCAAGTAGGCAGGCGCCGGTGAAGCATTGGGCAGTTTTGATTACCCGGTGTCAAGCCTTCCTGTCCGCCACAATTTCCAGAACATGCAGTGGGTCTACCACGCATCTGTAGAAGGTCTTGAATGTTGATGTGCATAGTACAGTTTTTTTCAGTCTCATCAGAAAGTAGAGGCATTGGTGAACTTTCTTGATTGTGTAGAATGTGTTCTGGGACCAGGAGAGGGTGTGAAAGATGTGCACTCCCAGGAGTTGGAAACTGCTTGCAGCTATTGAAATAGTTTAGAGTGGGTTTAGTGTAAATGTACGCTTGATGGTCAGTGTAGGGCTCCGGCATATTTCCATGCTGAACCTCCCTTTGACTCAGATACGGGGAGGTATAAACTAAATTTTAGGAATGTCTTAAGGCAACATTGAAGATGTGTTTTGGAAAAGAAAACCAGATCTTAGGATCCAACAGCTGGATGATAAAGCAAACAACTGCATGCAAAAGGCTGGATTAGAAGTGACCTCAAATCTTGAAGACTTATGGCATTTACTGAAGAGGAAATCTGAAGTGGAGACCTTGCTGTTTTCGATTATCTTTGATTTTAGCCAGTGACAAGGATTCTTAAAGAGGAGCTTTGTTTTCTCTCTTTGGAAAATAATTAATTCAGAGGAGTTTCACGAAGTACTGTGTGCACATTCTCAGTGAATCCACTGGAGTGCAGAAGTGGTTAGAGTGTGATGGTGTTCCATCTGTAAGGGTATTTCAAAGAGGCATGAAATCAATTGATAAGCACTATAAAATGGGATACTATTTGATTTATTGACATTTTTTCTGACCAATAACTTACAGGCATTATTTCTGACCAGTGCTGAAATAACAGTCTCACTTTGGGTAGTTATTCAGAAATAAAAAAGTAGCAAGAATCAGATTTATTATCACTGTTCCATATGTGAAATTTGTTGCCTTGTGGTAGCAAAATAGTGGGAAGACATAAATTACTTGAAATCACAAAACAAATAGTGTCAAGAAAAGGAACAGTGAGGTAATGTTCATGAATTTTTGGGAAATTTGATGACGGGGAAAGAAGCGGTTTCTGAATCATCAGGACTTGTGCTCTTGTAAGTTCTTCTTAAAGGTGGTAATGAGAAGATCCAAGTTTATTTATCGTATGTACATCAAAGCATACAGTGAAACGCATTCTTTGCATTAACTAAGGGTGAGCTGGGGCAGCTCGTAAGTGTCACCACGCATTCCGGTGCCAATATAGCATGCCCACAGTGCTCGGCAAAAACACAGAATGCAACAAAAGAGAACAGAACAGCAGCAAAACGAAACAAGCCCTGTTCCTCCATCCCACACACACAAGTACACAGTCCTCCAACCCCAGGACAGGCTGTCTTCAGCCTACAGCCCTGGTGGACACTGGGCCTTCGACTTCCCCCAACAGACTCAAGGATCCAGTCAATGGACTGTGACTTCCAGACTTCCAATCGCCCCGTGGGCCTTGGTCTTCTGCATTGACTCCAGGACCCACTGATCTCTGAATACTAGGATTCATTCCAGACTCACCATTAATGAGACCTTGAGCACTTAGTTTCAAATTCCAGTCTTGCCCCAAACTCCTCCCCCTCCCCAAAATCTCCCCAACAAACTTAAAAAACAACTTTAATAGGGCATGTCCTGGATGGTGAAGACCCTTTATGGTGGATGCAGCCTTCTTGATGCACCACCTCTTGAAGATGTCCCCAGTGGTGTGGAGAGTTGTGTCAAATTGCTCTGGGTCCAGGTTCTTGCTCAGGCAGCAATAACTTCTACCTATAAGAACCTCTCAAAGTATTTCTTCACAGTAGATGAACATTGATAGCTGTTGAGGCAGCTCACCCTGCTCTGCTTGGGGGGAGCTGGTATGACTGCTGCTCTTTTGGAGCAGGTGGAAACTTCAGACTGCAGCAGTGAGAGGTTGAAAATATCCTTGTACACTTCCACCACTTGGTTTGCACAGGTTTGTACACCATTGGTACCTGACACCTTGTGAAGGTTCATCCCCTCGAGGGATGTTCTGTCATCAGCATCCAAGATGGAGAACACAAGGTTGCTAGATGCTGTGGGGATTCACACAGAAGTGATGTTATTCTGAAGACAGATGATGGAATTCTGAATCAACAGACACAAAATGTTAGAGGAACTCAGTGGATCGGGCAGTGACTATGGAAGAAAATGAACAGTTGACGTTTCGGGCCAAGATCCTACATCAAAACTCAAAGTACCAGTTCTACCAGACAGCAGAAGATAGTGATAGAGGGGAACTGGTTGCATTTGTTGTAAAGAAAGAAGCGGAGAGCCTTGAGGCCTCATCTCAGCTATTTATGCTGTTAGGTTTCACCTTGTAGAAAGTAATAGCATATAAGCCCTGCCAGAGCTGTCATGCATCCAGTCACATCTCCAATTTGGCACAGAATTGTTTTCCAACTCTCATGATGGCCTTTAGACTTCTTGTAGGATTCCGGATCACTGATCCAACCTTCAGCAGACTGTGAAACTTCTGGTTCATCTGCAACTTCTAGTTTGGGAATACTCAGTATGTTCGCAAGGGCACGCTTTTACCCCCAGATGTTCTTATGAAGTCAGTGACAGCTGTGACATATTAATTCAAATCCAAAGATGAATCCTTGAGTATGGTCCAGTCCACTGATTCAAAGCAATCCTGTAAATACTCCTCTGCTTCCCTTGATTGTACCTTCTTTGTCCTCACCACAGGTGCTGTGGTCCTCAGTCTTTGCCTATTCCAGCCGGGTGAACAGGAATACAATATGGAGTGGATGTGAGGGGAAGGGAGGTAACAGGGGTGGTGCACAGAAACAAAAATAAGTATCAGTATTCTTGATTGATTCCTGTTCGATAACTCCTAATAATAAAAAAAATCTCGCCAGTGAATGACGATACAATGAAGATTTGCTCCTTTGACTGCATTATTTGGTATTGTTGGAGGAAAGGATATTAATTTGGAGCCATCTGATTTGCACATTTTGGCTTTTATGTCTCTTAAGGCCAGAAGGACGCTTTTGCTTAAATGGAAAGATGTGGCCCCTCCTATTCACGCCCAATGGTTATGTGATGTGATGTCATGTTTAAATTTAGAGAAGGTTCAATGTTCAATCTTTGAATTTAATCAAGACTTTCAAACATTGTGGGGACCTTTTCTGAATTATTTTCAAAACCTTTGATTTGCTGTTAAAGCACAGATGATGACTAACAATCTTTTTTTCTTTTTTTTTCAACTAATCAGCTTCGGTCTTGGTCGTGGGTCAGATTTTTTTAATATAATAAAATTATTATTTTTCAATGTTACGAACTAATTGACTTGTATGAATATGGGGTAAGGAGTCTTTATATGCAATTTAGTTTAATGTATTGATGTATATTTTTTTCTGTACTCTGTATTCTTATATATATAAATTAATAAAAATATTGGAAAGGAAGATTTGCCTCTGATGGCCATCCTCCAACTGATTTTAAGCTTTTGTGTGAATATTAGCCTCCTAGATGTGTGCTAGAAAACTTTGGTAGCTGTAAATCCGAATCCCAGATGAAGTTAGCTCAGAGGCTTTGTGACAGTATGCTCTCTGCTGTGTTATAAGTTCTGCTTCCTGGGTACAGTTTCATAACTCCTTGAACAAATCTTCATTTGCTTTAAAAACATCTAATTAACATCAAAAACAATGCCAATTCATTTTCCTGAAAAACAACCAATCGGGTGTGGCAGGCAGAGCGTTGATTGCCAAAGCTGATATCCTGATCCAAGTTTATGTCATTTTACAAAATTTCCATTGACTTCAGCTGAAACAATACCCCAGCTTTTTTAAAAAAAAATTTTCACAGTTCTTTTGACAATAGAACTTTTCAGAATTATCTTAGCAATAAATTCTTGAAACGCTTCTGGGGAGGAAATGCAATCAGAACAGTACAGAGGAGCGAAACCAGAAAATGCTAGCGATATTCATCCAAAGTTGAAGAAAGGTTTCTCAGCCTGAAACATAAACTCTATTTCATTCTCCACAAATGTTGCCTGAGCTGCCAAGGTTTTCCAGTGAGCATCTGTAACCAGCTGAAGTTAGATTCATCCATAACAGACCTGTGCTGTTATCTGGCAATAAGGTCTTTGATAGCCTAACACAGAGACACAATTGACACTGCAATACAGTATAATGAAACTTGTTCCATCAGCCTTGCTCAGCAGAAGACCTTAGGATGATGTACACATTCATGCAGTTCCAAAATGAAACTCAAGGAAGAAATGCATAATTGAATTTAATTGCTCTGTCAAGACACCACTGGTTAACGGGTCAGAAAGTGGACTTAGTTCATCTAGTTCTGGAAGTAGATGTGCCACAGTATTGCTTGTGTACTGCATCAAGACTTTTACCACATTCATCAGGAATTTGGTAAATCAAGGGTGTGTCATAGATTGAGTGACAATCAGAGGCATTCTAGGATCTGCTCCTGCTACGTTTGCAGAGGTAGATGTCCAAACTGGCGGTGCACCCAGTCACAGTGCCTGCTCCAGCTACTAGTGTAGTTGTTAGTCCTTTATGATTGCAAGACACTGCTGGATATTAAGAGCACCAAGTACTGCAAGTCTACCTCACTAGCGAGTTGCTGGATAGCAGAGGAGCTGTGCAGCATAGGCTTGCATACCGTGGCATCGCCTGCTACAGCCACCCAGGGAAGAAGGTATCGGAACCATAGTAAGAATGCTGGTATTCATGCGAGACTAAAGATGAAATTCTACTGGCTGGCTCTCTTATTTCTGTTTTCAAAAGTTCAGTCACTAGTAAAGGAAACAGATTAATTGCATCTACAACTGAATCAGCTTGAGATGAAGGAGAGCTGTGAGCCCATCCTGATGGAAACGTGGTTCTTGGACACCACTGCTGAAACGGCCATCTGGTTAGAGGGTGTCATCTCTTTCTGGCCAATAAAAATCCTGCGATCCGCGGCAGAGCGCTGTGTATCTACATGAATAAAAGCTGGTGGTAAACGCTTCAGTGGTGATGACCCACTGTTCACCTCTGGTATACTTTTTAAACAGTGAAGTGCAGGCCCTTCTATTTATGTTGGGGCAGCGCTGTATAAGCTCTATAGGGTCATCTTTATTTCTTTATTGTTGCTAGCGACTTCAATCATACTAATTTCCAATTCTATCAGCATGTTGACTTTGCTACCAGAGGCAAGAACACATTAGACCTGGTTTATACCAACATCCCTGGTGCATGCAAGGCTGCCCATGCCCCCAGCTTGGATACTGTGACCGGTTATCTATTATGCTAATTCCTGCATGCAGACAACTGATTAAATGAGATAAAGACCTGGCCAGAAGGAGCAACCTCAGCATTGCAGGACAGTTTTGAAAACACAGACTGGACCATGTCCAGGGAGACCTCTGACTGTCACATTAATGTCGATGGATATGTGAGATTTATGGCTGTCTACATAGAGATGAGCATTGAGGACATCACTGTTATTAAACACATCTCTCTGAGGGCAAGCCAGAAGCCATGGTTGACAGCAGAGTTCTGAGCACTGCTGAGAGTTCGGGATGCTGCCTTCAGCTCAGGGAATAAGATGCTTTTAGATTAGCAAGAACTATGTTTTCTCGCCCATCAGGAAGGTAAAACACAGAGACACAAAGCACATGTGGCAGGACAATCAGACCATAAACCAACACCTGTGCAAATCACTACAGCACCTGGTGACCCTGTGATCTCTGTCTCGGAAGCCAACATCAGAGCATCTTTCAGGAGGTTGAACTCTTGATGGTGTGCCAACCAACTGGTAGGAGTGTTGAAGGGCATCTTCAAGCTCTCACTGCTGCAGTCAAAGGTTCCCACCTGCTTCAAAAGGGTGACAGGTGTGCCAGTGCCGAAGAGAGCAGGGCGAGCTGCCTCAATGACCTTCGCCTGGTGGCACTCACACCTGCTGTGATGAAGGGCTTTGAGAGATTGGTTGCAGATAGAAACAACTCCTGCCTCAGCAGGGAGCTGGGCCTGAGTCAATTTGGCTATTGACACCATAAGTCTACAGTGCTTGCAATCTCACTCTCTCTCCACTCAGCCATGCAGCAGTTGTGAATTTAAATTATTTGAAATTCCATTCCTTTACTTTTTTCATATAACTTTATCTTTTTTATAAATTAACCAATCAGCTAAAAGAGAGATCTGCAATTATCCTTGTGCTTTGTTTAAATAATGGTTTCTGTGCCAACTGACCTATTATTAGACAGGAAATACCACAGCATTAGGACAAGGACTATTAGAATCTGTACCAATTGACACCCTACCACCAGGCAGGAGGTACCATGGCATTAGGACAAGAACTGTTAGGATGGGAAACAGCTTCTTCCTCCAGGCCATAAGACTACTGAATTCCCTGCCATCATATATGAATCTCATCATAGGGTCTTACTGAATATGAAGCACCAATAGTGTTATACAGTTTACTATTTAACATGTATTGTACATGCTCCTTATTATTTGTTAATTTATTTGTGGTAATTATGTGTGTGAGTTATATGTACTGTGTTGTGCACCTTGTTGTGTTCATAAATATCCCTATCTCTACTGACCTGTCACTGCAATAGGTTCCTCAGTCCATCTGTGACATAGCTTAATGCAGTGGTTCTTGTGTGTTATAGAATTTCACTGGGGCCGTGGGGGTCGGGAGGGTGGTGGGCACACACATAACTGTCACAGGCTTCTCCTGTATCATTACTGAGTGGGTTCTGGAAATAAATAGCCGGCCAGTGATGTAGTGGGTTTATCTACTTCCGTATCTTGCCGTGCAAGCCCTTTGGACAACTACATTATCCATAGGGTCGCCATGAGTCAATGACGGCTCGACGGCACTCAACAGTGGCAACAGCATAATGAATCGACATACAGATGAGTCATATTCAAATTCATTTGTGGAATAGGTTTGAGTGTTGAGCGGATTTTGTTGTCTTATTTTGCTGATTTTCTCATCGATAGTACACTTCTGTGGGCTACGCTGAGCATTAGTTAAATATCTATTTAGTTACAAAAAAAATTACAGGAGAAGAACAATTTGTCACAAAAATTTAAAAAAGAGATCAAACCTAACACCCAATTCTATCTACTGGCTTTTCATTTCGTTTTGCAGTTAATAGTGAGAGTGAAATTCTGCCAAATAAAAATTAATAGTTTTGACAAATATGTGAATTGATTTGTTCTGACTTCAGAAGGAGCTAGGACTAGCAGCTTCCAAATTGGAGTGGCATGGTAGCGTAGTGGTTAGCACACTGCTTTACAGTACAGCCGACAAAGGTTCAATTACCGCCGCTGCCTATAAGGAGGATGTATGTCCTTTCTGGGACTGCTTGGGTTTCCTCTGGTGCTCCGGTTTCATCCCACAGTCCAAAGACGTCCCAGTTGCTGTTAATTGGTCATTGTAATTTGTCCCATGATTAGGATCAGATTAAATCCAGCGATTGTTGGGCGGTGTGGGTTGAAGCACCGGAAAGGCCTATACCGCACTAAGAATTTAAATTTAAAAAATAGGCATTGCATTTTCGAAAGTCGGTCATTAGCAATACATTTTTTTGGTATGTCAATGATTTCTAGCCAGCAATGAAATATCAATTAATGTGCTGTTCTCATTGGTACCAAAACAGACTTAATAGAAAAACAGCATTTTCACCTCCTTTCCCAGGAAGAGTAAAGTGCAATCATCTAGATCAGGCATGGGCAAACTACGGCCCGTTGGCCATATGCGGCCCGTTAAGCTTTTTAATCCGGCCCGCAGAACTTGATGAAATTATATTAATAAACCTTGTTAACTTTTTTCCCCGCAATTCTGGCGTTTTCCCAATAGATGACGCACTCTATATACATTTGAGGCGACCCATTTCCTGGCACATCCGAACCGGCTCACAATTAGCCAGCGTTCCGGCTAAGGGAGATAGCCTGCGGGGATTTGCGAGCACAGAGCTTTGGAGCCTCTGCACCACGGGGGGGCAGGTTGAGGGAGGCTTAAAAGTGAGGCTGGGGATTTTGAATAAAGTTTTTTTCTTCGACTGCAGTTACCGACTCCGTGTCGTAATTTTAGCGCTGTATGTAGCACACCGCTACACATTGACCTTTGTTGAAGTGCAGCGTATTACTCCACATTTGCGCTTTACTCTTTGTTCGGCTCGACCTATTCGTGTGAACAGGCGTTCAGCGTCATGAACATCAACAAAGGCAGCCACAGATCCAAGTTAACTGACCAACACCTCAGATCCATCCTGAGAATTGCTACAACAAAACTAAGTCCAGACTTTGATGCGCTGGCTAAAAAGGGAGACCAACAACACTGTTCCCACTGAAATTAAAAATAAGTTTCTTCGTTGTGTTCTGTAAAAAATGCATTTGAAAATATTTTTTTCAATAAGCCTTACATGTTACATGTCATTTCTGTTAAGTGATGGACATGAGTAGTGTGCAGGTGCACGTACGTTCTCAAAATAAAAAATGCGCTCCAGATCAAATAACGCGCTCCGCATACTGGCGCGCTCTCACTGTTCTGTCTTTGTGCTGGTCGTTGTTGAGTTTTGGCACAGGGGACAATTGAATAAGAAGGAGCAGGACAAGTAGACCTGCATCTCCTACCGTTTTTGAAATAAAGACAGTCAGGAGGAGAGTGATGATGATAATATCTTGAAGGATAACAGAATTTTCAGTGCTTTAAAGTAATAACTGTTACTATTAAAAAAAGCTGTATTTTATTCATTTAATTTTCAGTGTTTTAAAAGTCATTTCAATAAATAGCTAAATACCATGGGACTTCAAAGACAGATATTTTGTTGTAATGCATTTGTTCATTTTCAATTGAAATTAAAGCACATGTTTTCTACATATCCCATGATATTTTATTTTCTCTTATGAGGTGTATTACCAAAACACCGTCCATCTGCTCCTGGTCCGGCCCCCCTGTCAAATTTTAGAACCCTTTGTGGCCCACAAGTCAAAAAGTTTGCCCACCCCTGATCTAGATGAAGTACACCTATATGTCTGGAGCTACCGGGGACTGTCGATCCCAATCTGCACGTCAGTAAGTTGTTTGACAGTGATGTATGTGATATCAATGTGGCATGTTGTATCCTACCAAAGCACCTTTTAACATTTACTGCACCTGAACAGTGAATGTGAAACAGGATGACAGGCACTAATTTTTGAAAGATCCATAGTGTGAATCTACAGTCAGAATGAAGGAGGCAACAACATAGTTTTGCAAATGATTTAAAGGACATAGAAAAAAAATATAGCAAAATCAGAAGGAAAATTGGTCATTTCAAGGTGAACCATTTTATATTTGAAGTTTTCATTTTGTTTTTACCAATTACAAGAAAAAGTTGATTTCACATCTGGCTTCACAAGAAGCTGCATGGGAAGTTACCAGCACTGAGGAAAGAAGTCTCCAGCCTTATTCAGGAAAAGCAGTTGAAAGTGTAACTTTTTGCTGTTAAAATGTCACTAAGTTTGGGATTCTAATGCAAACACAGAAGCCTATGCTTGCTGTTCACTTTTGTGGTGATTGACTTCCCGTCTGTGCTCCTTATGGAGTCAAGCAGTGGAGCACCAGCTTGCAGCAGTCCACACTCAAGTTGCAGCACCTGCTCTCTGAATCTATGTCACGTTGGACAATCACTCATTATGGGCTCCTGCAGGGAGTCAGGCTGGTGTGCAGGGCCAGTCTTTTCACCCTGAATGGGACACTTCTGCTCACAGACCTGTAAGCTCCCCTCACCTCCCAGCAGGGTATCCGAGATGTCTCCCTGCAGCAGATCTGTGGGAAGAAATGATTGAGAAAAAAAAAACACATTTTGTTTTAATTGAGTTTATTTGTTTCAATTGTTAAATAATAAATTATGTTTTTATCTTTCCTAATTAAAAAAATAACTTTAAAAGAAGTTTAGTTTCTTCATTGACCTTTATTAGTTGCTGACTTTTTTAACTTTAGGCACATTTGTAAACATTGAAATTCTTAGACACCGCTCTATCAGGAGGGAATTTCTTGATCACGCAAAGCTCTGGTACAAAGCTCTTTGAAGATAGGAACAGCTAGTGTAAATTAGTCAACACAAGATCTGCTAAAGCTGATGGTATAGTTACCATCAAAAATAAGGCCAATAGCCACAAATTTCTCAAATAAAACTGAACATAAGCTGATCTTATCCATAGACTGTTTAATTTGATGAAATTTGAAGAATACTACCCCCATGCTCACCCGCACCTGTAGGTGGCACTATTTGTTAAGGCTCAGCTAGAAGCAATGTGCTCTTGTCCATTGAATTACTCAAGATGCAGCAATAACTTGTTCTTTATGAATAGATGGAATCCTCACCAATGAATTTCTTGAATGGCAATCCTTCAACAGTGTAGGCAAATAATACAATGTTCCCCCCCCCCCCCCCCCATTAGAACATAAGAAATGTTTCCATTTTTTAGTCTGGTAGTCCTGGCATAGATGCAATGTAGCCTCATCCCTGATGGGAGTGGGTCAAGTAGTTTATAAGCAGGATGGGTGAATCCTTTATGATGCTGGCCTTTACCTGGCACCCTCCTGTATATAAGGCAGATAGGCTGGCGCCAGTGATGAGTTAGGCAGTTTTAACTACCTTCTTATAAATCCCTCAATGACTTGTGAGGTTGATGGCACTGACACCTCACTTCTGAACCTGGTGTGTTCCTTATCCATTGAGTTTGCATTAACTTACAATCATTATGAGGGATGTGAAGGTTCTTTACCAATACCCAGCTAGAACTAGGTCATGTGACAGGTCTATATCAATGGTTCTCAGTTCATATGGTTCAAAACAATGACCGATGCCCCAAATTGAGATGAGATGAAATACAATTCCCTTTACTCTTTAGAAGGCACTTATAATATTACCAAAAGAAGAAAGCCAGTTAGCAACATAATATTCCGAGTATCACTGGTGCAGCATGTAAACTGAGAACAGAGCTGTCATGTTCCACAGATGGATCGAAGATGGTATCTTGTAGGATCCAGTAGTGGTAGCATATGGTGGGAGAAAAGTTGGTAGCCCAGAAAGGTGAATATAAAATGACAAAGAATAAATTCTTAAAGTTCTTTAAAGTAATACATTTTCACATTTACCATTTTTTAAAATTACAGATGGCCTTTTCTTTCACTGCCAGCCATTAGAAAAGCTGCATTAATGTGTGAGAACGGTAATTCATCACATCCAGCAAGAAACCCCAGAAGAGAATCAGCATTGTAGGCTTGTCTCCAGCTTATGGTTTTGTGGTACACAGGGGAGTTTAGGAAATAATGCATTTACAACAGTATAATGGAGTACCAAAACAAAACCAGAGAATGCTGGAGGCACGCAACACATCAAGCAGATCCAGTGCAGAGAGATATAGTTGACATTTTGGGTAAAAGGCCCCTTTTCAGAACCGGAAAGGCTGGAAAACAAGCGTATATTAAATTGCCGGGGGGGGGGGGGGCGCGGTTGTTGAGCACAACAGCAATGTGATGATGCAGAACAAAATTGACAAGTTAACTATCGAAAGACTGTAATGTAGAATCATTAGATTCAATTCATGCACTCGGATAGTTCCAACCCTCTGTTTCCCCTAGGCCTGGCATTTTCCTTTTGTTCAATAACTTAATTTTTATCTTTTTTAATGTAATGTTTCTGTCTCCCTCCTCTACCCTTTCAGGCAGAGAATTCCACTTCATAACTAATTTCTACACAAACATGTTCCTCGTGAGTAACCTTTGGCTCTTTTTCTCAAAAGTTGGACTCAATTTGCTATTGAGCACAACATTCCTTTGACAGTGGAACCAGTTTTTTTTATGGAAGTTTGACATAATCATCTTACTTTCATAGTCCTCTTAGAGAAGATCCAGGATCACAAAGACATTTTTAACCTTTTTTTTAAGCACTCGTGCAGATATATACAGATCTTTCTTCATGCAGTCTTTTTAGAATTGAACCCCTTTATTAAGCTGTCCTTTGGCATTCTTCCTACAAAAGGGCAGCACTTTGTATTTCTGTGCATTAAGTTTCATCTGGCACATTTCCACTCATTCCAACATTCAGTCTGTGCAATCTTGGAAGCCTAAATTATTCACCTCACTGTGTACCACACTTCTAAGTTTGGTATATTCTCTAATTTTTGAAAACTTATCCTGTATACCCATGTAAGGCATTTGTGATATCCTGAATTGTGTAGCAGGCAAGGTTCCTCACTAATTAGATGCACAAATAAAACAAAGATAATCCAACAAGATGCTGTAGAGGGTAGCAGACATGTCCCCGTCTCCACTGAAAGAATTGACATGAGGCACTGTCTCAGCAAGGCACCATCTATCATCTAGGATCCTCACCATTCTGGACATGTCCATTTCTCACTGCTACCTTTGATCAGAAGCTGCAGAAGTCTGTAAGCCCCAAGTCACTAGATTCGGGACTAGCTGCTTTCCTACAACCACCAGGTTCTTGAACCAACCTGTATAATCACAATTTCACCTACAGAACACCTTTTGCACTACCAGTGACTTGTCTCTGATTGTGATTTTTGCATTGTTGTCTTGTTTTGCATAGTCAGTTCTTCTTCACTGTCTTGTATAGTTTATGTGTAACCTATGTTCTATGTGAATCTACATGCTCATGATTCTGCTGTGTGCAAGTTTTCATCACACCTGTATCTCATTGTACTTGTGCATAATTAAACTCAACTTAACTTGATCTTTGGGACTTTAGCACCAGACAGGCACCTGTTCTGGACTGTTAGATACTATTCCTATTAATACCCTTTTAATTCACTTTTTTAGATGAGTAGCATAATGAGTTTTCCAGTAAACTCAGTAAGATAAAAGGAATAAGGAAATCTATGCTCCGGAGAATTTAAAGAGATTATTGGAACCAAGACCCTAGTGGGAGACATTGCAGACACCAGGTTCCAATAAGTTTAGAGAGAATGTGGGAAAACGTCCCCAGGGAGCCATGCGCCAAACTGACAGAATTTCCAAGCCAGGGGAGTTTAACTGCATTCATAAATTGAAGATAATTGTGATGTGTTCACAGTTCTGTAATCTGTAAAGACCAAGTTTTATTAACCAAAAAACACAGAAGAGAATGATTAAGAGGTGAAATTTTTGTTTTGTATGACTTCTGAAGGTCTGTCTAAACAGTTAAAGACTATGGTAAAGCTAAGTTCAAAGTGGCTAATTAAAATGATGAGAACAAAAACTACTTGAACTGCCTCATTTTGCCAGAGTATTTTTCCAACAACACTAAAGTAGGTTTGTTGAATGTACTTTTAACCTGGTCTAAAACTTCTAAGACCATTGATCAATTAAGAAATGTCATAATGATTTAAAAACGTTTGCTACATGTAATAAACAGTAAATGCTTCCTGTTGCACTGAAACTACAGACTCACTTTCAAGGATTCTTTACAACTCATGCTCTCAGTATTATTTTTATTTCCATAATTTGTCTTCTTTTGCCATTGGTGTTTGTCAGTCTTTTTCTGCTTATGTAAAGGTTTGGTTAAATCCTTTTTTGTATTTCTTTTTCCTGTAAATGCCTGCATGAAAATAAGTGTTGAGATATTACATAGTAATGTATACAAAGTTTGACAATAAATTTACTTTAAACTTTAAGTTTGAAATCCCCTATGGAAGTTTTCTGCGGTAATACTGATAAGGCAAAGTTCCAGTGGACTGGGGAATCTTTCATGCTCAGTTCACTTCCATCAGCTGTCACATCTCACTGTGAAATAAGTTCTTTCCAAAATACTCCTGATTCCTTTCCTCCTGTATCTTTACCAGTGTCTTTATCAGCTCAGGCTTCATATTATTAGAATGGATTTTGTAACAGAAAATAAGAAATGAGTAGATCCAATGGCTTTGTCTACCTTGCCAAAAGTAAGAGTCAATTTTAAAAATTTTCTTGATATATAAATAGTTATCTCATTTGAAGCTCTAATGAAAAAGTTCAAGGATCTGTGGAACTGGGATTATTTCAGAATGAATAGCAAAGTAATTATGTCTAATAACTGGGAACAAAGAAGTAAATTTCTTGTTTTCTACACCTCTGCTGTGGGAAAGGTTTGTTACTTCTACCCTATTTGTTCCCATGTTTTGTGAACTTCATTCCCCCCCCTCCCCCCACCAGCCTCCTCAGCTCCAAAGAAAGCAAAGACGGTATATCCCATCTCCTCATAAGTGAAAAGCTCCACTCCACAAATATCCCAGTGTATCTCTTCTGCACCTTATGCAGTGAAATTCCATCCTTGCTAGAATGTGATGCCACAGCTTCACATAGTACTCCAGCTTCAATCCTTTCTCATTTAGGAAAAGTGCAGATGTTTATGATGTTTTTCATTAATGATGCACCATCAATAACTCACACTGAGACGTAAGGCGAGATATCGGCTTTTATTGACTGGAAGAAGGAACCAGGAGTGAGTGTCCATCATAATATGTCCTGGAGACTGAGGCTGAGCGTCAGGCCTCAGATCACCTTTATACAGGGGCCTGTGGGAGGAGCCACAGGAGCAGTCAGCAGGGGGCGTGTCCAGACAGGCACAGAGTTCACCACAATTAAAAAAGTGAAGACATCTGGTATATACATCTAATTTTTGTAAGAAGCAAAAGCTAATTCCCTTGCTTGATGATTACTTCCACAAGTAGAAAATGGAGAATCAAAGAAAATTCCAGGGAAATGCCAGCTATTCCATGCACAATTGTCAACATTTTGCTGAAGTGTCCCTGGTTTAGCAATCCAGCATATACATGTGATTGCATAAATCCTCAGCTTTGTCCCTATTTCGCCAGCTGTGCTCTGATGTTGGATTCACCAGTGGTGGAGCATGCTGTTACTGCAATTCCCTTGCTTTGACTCAGTGCAGGGAGTGTGTCAGCAGTCACTTAAACAGAAAGAAAGAACACCCAAAGTTCTTGGAAAAACTAACAACTGCCTAGGCCAGGAGACATCACCAAGTCAGTTGTCAAGGCTGTAGCGGTTGTTGTTTGATAGGGCTTGGTTCAAGATGTCCCTCATGATGCCATGGTTACATGAATGGCCTTTTATTGTTTAGAGCTTTACGTTAAGCATCTGAATTCCTCATCTCGCAAGTTCAAGCTATTGGATATAAAATTAGGAAGTGAATTTTTAGTATGTACAAAGTGAATATGGCTTGCCTATGATTTGAAAATCTGGGCCAATAACTTTAAAAGGGTTGAATGTTATTTATGACAGAAAGGTATATAGCACCAGGAAAAAAACATTTGGTTCTTCCAAGGGATGGTGCAAGCATAATTACTGGTATGGCTGCACTGTTAATTTTTAGTGTGTTTTTACAAAAGCTAGTATGATAACACCATCTCTGTTAATAAAACAACTAAAATATCACTTTGATATTGATTTTATGTGTAATAACACCCAGTTCAATGTTATGTTACGTCAGCCTTGTGTCACTAGCTATGAGGGTTGCAAGGTGAAACCACTGACCTTTAAGACCAAGGCCATTTATTGTTCAATTTTCCTGCTGCCACCGGCCAAAATAAGACAGTTTTGAAAGAGGTGTAAGGAAAATGTCTTATGAATGTTGAGAAATGTACAAAATCGAGAATCAAAATTAAATGAGTTGAACATCTGTGATCTGTACTTACCTAATAGAAAAAAAAAATCACAGTCATGGTGTCCAACCTAGTTATTACATCACCAGTTATGTGTCATTCCACCAATGCAGCTGGTCAGTCCTCTGTTTACAAATCAGTCATCTTCAGTGGGCCTGGACTGCTTTGGCCAAGCATCTTTTTCAGTACCTGCAGGGAATTGTATTTTCTTCCAACCAAGTATGTAGATTCAGTAGAACAGATTATGCAATTCAGTGGAACAGTATGTGCGATTGCAACACTGTGTCAGACAAAGTGGTCAGCAGCACTGGGGCTCCACAGGGGACTGTCCTGTCTCCCTTTCTCTTCACCATCTACACCTCGGACTTCAACTACTGCACAAAGTCTTGCCATCTTCAGAAGTTTTCTGATGACTCTGCCATAGTTGGATGCATCAGCAAGGGAGATGAGGCTGAGTACAGGGCTACAGTGGGAAACTTTGTCACATGGTGTGAGCAGAATCATCTGCAGCTTAATGTGAAAAAGACTAAGGAGCTGGTGGTGGACCTGAGGAGGGCCAAGGCACCAGTAATCCCTGTTTCCATCCAAAGGGTCAGTGTGGACATGGTGGAGGATTACAAGTACCTGGGGATACGAATGGACAATAAACTGGACTGGTCAAAGAACACTGAGGCTGTCTACAAGAACGGTCAGAGCCGTCTCTACTTCCTGAGGAGACTGAGGTCCTTTAACATCTGCCGGATGATGCTGAGGATGTTCTACGAGGCTGTGGTGGCCAGTGCTATCATGTTTGCTGTTGTGTGCTGGGGCAGCAGGCTGAGGGTAGTAGACACCAACAGAATAAACAAACTCATTCATAAGGCCAGTGATGTTGTGGGAGTGGAACTGGACTCTCTGACGGTGGTGTCTGAAAAGAGGATGTTGCCATCTTGGACAATGGCTCCCATCCACTCCATAATGTACTGGTCAGACACAGGAGTACATTCAGCCAGAGACTCATTCCACCGAGATGTAACACTGAGCGTCATAGGAAGTCATTCCTGCCTGTGGCCATCAAACTTTACAACTCCTCCCTCAGACTGTCAGACACCCTGAGCCAATAGGCTGGTCCTGGACTAATTTCCACCCGGCATAATTTACTTATTATCATTTAATTATTTATGGATTTATTTTACTATATTTCTACCTGGGGAACTGTAACAAATTGGTTGGTGCAACTGTGACGAAACCCAGTTTCCCTCGGGATCAATAAAGTATGTCTGTCTATCTGTCTGTCTGTAAAGCTGTCTTAAAAATTGGTGTTGTACCAGTCTTGTTCAACAGCGTACTGTTGTCATGATGTTAAGCTTCAGGAGGATTACTTTAGAATGGTGCAGTGGCCAAGTGGTTAGCAAAATGCTTTAGAGCATCAACTATAAGATTACAGTTCAATTCCTGCCATTGTCTGTAAGGAGCTTATATGTTCCCTCCCATAACTGCATGGTTTCCCCTGGGTTTTCAGCTTTCATCCCATATTCCAAATGTACTCTTAGGATGAGTGAGTAGTGGACAAGCTCTGTTGGTGCCAGATGAGTGGTGACACTTGCAGGCTACCCAACACTATCCTCACTGATTTGATGCAAACAACATATTTTGTGTAATCACATGGATTTACTTGTGACTAATAAAGAATTTATCTTTATTAATTCTTTATTGCAAGGCCAGCTAAATCCATAAGGACATGTGTAAAGAAAAGTCTTTGTTGCCTACAGTCAATGTACTTGGATGTAAGAATGGGAAAATGTATTTGATAAAACATAGCTTATGAACTTTACCCATTGAATGAGGAGACATAAGGCAACATTTATGTATCAGCTAGCACACACATGGACACAAGCTGGGAGGAATCTATTCAAAGGTTAAAAAGAAGCCCGCTCAAATTTCTGCTCATTTGTGGAAATCCATCCAGGTTCCTGAATAGATATACAATCCTCCATGCAAAAAAAAACACAAGGAAGACCACAAGCATTATAAAGATTCATCAAGGAGAGGAAAATTATTTCAGAATCCAAAGATTACACACCTCCTCTGTTGCACACCAATACTCACACACATAAGTGTATATCTAAGGTACTCTACTCAGGGTAGCGTAGTGGTTATCGCGATGCTATTACAGTTCAGGAGGTTCTGGAGTTCAGTGTACAATTCCGATGCCACCTGTAAGGAGACTGTGACCATGTGGGTTTCCTCTGGGTGCTTCGGTTTCCTCCTACAGTCCAAAGGCTAATGGTTTATTAGGTTAATTGTTCATTGCAAATTGTTCAGTGATTAGTGTAAAATAAGTTGGTAGCTAGGCAGTGTGGCTCACTGGATCAGAAGGGACTGTTCTATGCCCTATCTCTAAACTTAAAAAACATAAAATTAAAAAATAGTCACATACCTGTTTCAGATATATTATGCGCACATGATAAGGAAGTTTTATATCATAAGATAGATAAATGTTTTAATAAATTAAAATTTCTTATAGTCAATGAGCCTTTATCATTAGTATTGGCTATAGGTTTTCAGAAAATCGGACTCTCATAGACTTGTCCTCAGCTCTTAAGGAATACATTAAACTTGCACAGTTGAAAGAGTTTGCGGGGATGTTGTGCTAGAAATATTTGAATGCAATTAGTCTAAATTAGCAAGGAATATGGGCATATAGAATAACAGTGTGGCAGTTAGATTGCTTTCTGGAGCCCAGAGCATAAACTTTGACTAACATCTAGAAGATTTGTTAGATGTATTTAAACAAATAAGAACTTCTGACAGTGTCAGAAAACCGCAGATGATCTGGATTCTGCCTTTGGTCTACATCTCAGCAATGATGGCTCATATCCTTGGTTTACTTCCAAAAAGTAACTTTGCACTGATTGTATGTTGTGCATTATGATGATGTTATAAATTAAGTCAAGAATTTAAACATGCAGTGAATTTATACCCAATTAGTAAACAGTTAATTAAGAATAACTTACATGGATAATTTAGGCAAACACCTTGCTGCCATATCTCATATGCATGAAAATTGAAAATAAATAATTTACTTATTCTATCCAGCCATAGAAGACACTGCAATTAAATCCTAATTGCCCAGACTTGATGTTAATAATGCCTAAATCACTGAAAGGAATGAAAGAGAGATTTGATTCTGGCCGATTTCTTTCAATCAACCTAAAGCTAATTATTCTATTCTCTTCACTGCCTGGCTGTTTAGTTAACAGGCATTGGAGTCAAGGCTTCTCCAATCTGAATGATTCAGTCACATGTCAGATGTAACATTTATCCGCTGAGACATGAAGGAGGAGAGAACAGGCCCATTTCTTCCTATTTTTGATTAGTAGCACTGAAAGCTGGGTAAAAAGTATAATAAATGTGTTCCCAAGTGAGTTCTTTAACTTTTGGCAAATTCACAATGTTGAAAAAAAAACCCTATCATCTGTGTTGCTGTTGGAAAACATTCCTTTTTTTGTCCGAAGTTTAAATTGTGCACTGCTAAAAGCTTTCTCGATAGCAGTTCTGCAATTACTTTTAGATTAGACAGGAAACTCCAACAGCACTATTGCTGTATCTCAGCCTATGTTATCAAAAAACAACACATCAGACTCTGTCTTCACAGGAAGAAAATCCTGAGTAATCAAAAGCATATTACTCCAATTGGCTCTTATAGCTAGCACAGGATGTTGACTGTGTAGTCAGGCAGATAAACATATCAGAGCTCTCCAGTACTTTAGCAGTGGGGAAAGTGGGATCTACCAATTTTTTAATTTCTGTATTTTCAAAATAAAAATACTCCTTTCCTTATGATTTTACATTCTTAAAAAGTGACTGGGTGTTGGCTATTTTGCAGAAAATTATATGGCATTCCTGTACAAGAAATGTTGAGCTTACCTGAAATTAGCAATATCATTTGTAGTTGTCTTTAATACGATCTCTTGCAGTTTTCCACAAATTCATTTATCAAAAATCAAAAGGTTTATTTTTGAAAAAAATTAGGAAATTCTCTCAATATATGAGGGAGATTGAAAATCTGGCTGAGTGGTGCCACAACAACAACCTCTCACTCAATGTCAGCAAGACCAAGGGCTGCAGGAGGAGGAAACTGGCAGTACATAACCCAGTCCTCATCGAGGGATCAGAGATTCACAGGGTCAGCTATTTCAAATTCTTCAGTGGTATGATTTCAGAGGACCTGCCCTGGACTCAGCACGTAAGTTCATTTATGAAGAAAACATGGCAGCACTTCTACTTCCTGGTAAGTTTGTAAAGATTCAGCACGACATCTGAGACTTTGACAAACCTCTATAGATGCATGGTGGAGAGTATATAGACTGGCTACATCACAGTTTGGTATGGAAAAACCAATGCCCTCGAATGTAAAACACTACAAAAAGAAGTGGATACGGCCCAGTCCATCACAAATAAAACCCTCCCCACCATTGTGCACCTCTACATACATGGAGCGTTGTTGCAGGAAAGCAGCATCCATCATCCAGGTCATACTCTCTTCTCATTGCTGCTATCAAGGTACAGGAGCCTCAATATTCACACCACCAGGCTCGGGTACACTTGTTACCCCTCAGCCATCAGGCTCTTGAACCAGGGGGGATAACTTCACTCAACATCACATGCCTCAATCACTGAACTGTTCCCACAACCTATGGACTCACTTTCAAGGACTCTACATCTCATGTGCTCAATATTTATTGGTTATCTATTGATTATTATTATAATTATATATTTTTATTTATTTTTGTATTTGCACAGTTTGTTGTCATTTGCACACTGGTTGTCCTCTCTGCTGGTGCAATCTTTTATTGGTTCTATTATGGTTATTGGATTTACTGAATATGCCCACAAGAAAATGAATCTTAGGGTTGTATATGGTGACATATATGTACTTTGATAATAAATTTACTTTGAACTTTAATAAGCCAGATGTTTCTATTATGATGTTTCTGAAAATGAGATAGCTATGGTACACTTGAATTACTGCAAGAATCAGGGTAAGGCTTAGACCACAGCCAGACTTTCTTTGAGATGCACTAAATGGCAACATGGTGTTAAATCCGTATTTCCATTACTTAGATAATAATACCATGATTCTAATTTTGTTTGCAGGTATGCAGAAATATGTGAAAACATGCAATTTTGATGCTAAACATTCCTATTATTACATGATTAAATCTTATTTGACCAAGTATGGAAGTGAATATTTAAATTTGATTTCATAAATTTCACTTGGAACATATTGAGATGAGGAACCTATGCCTTCTCCAAATCTTCTGTTGACACGACTAATTGTAGTATAGACATCTAAAACAGAACAAAGTGTTTCAAAACTTACTGAATGAAATTCAGCCCAGTCCTTTTGTATAATCATGAGAATACGAATAAATGTTTCCTCATTTCATTCTCTGTTTGTGGATATTCATTCTGGAGGAAAAAAGCAGAATTGCAATTTTTTTTTCCCCAGCAACAATGTTGGGAAATACTTTGAGGCAATCATTGCCTCATATAAGATTTTAGTATTAACGGGAGGACCATCTTTTAAATTTTAGCTTACAAAATCACTATTCTGTCCTTACATTGTCTGTGGTAAATATTTAATGAAATTCTCTGGAATACAATACAGTGGTTAAAAGGTCTCCAAACTTACACAAAGGCATATAATAAGTATTCTCCATGTAATAGTGCATTTATGAATTAAATGATCGTTCATGTTCACTTAGTGAATGTACAATATATTACTTCTATTGACTGCAGAATATTTGAAGAGAATAACAACAACATAGATAATTCATTGTAGGTCACTTTAATCCTTGCTCTTTGATAGAATAGGCCTGTTCTTTTACACAAGTTCAAGGTTTTCCTCTGCTTCAAACATTGAGATGCTTTTTCTCTATATGAGTCAATGATGCCTGAAATAAGTACTTTCTGTGGCATGACAATCTATATTATAAGATATCTTGATAAGCCTATTTCATTTTAAAACTGATAACCCTTAACTATTGAATTCCAGCCAAAAAAAAACAATATTTTTCCTATCCACCCAATCTGTGATTTCTCATTTCTAGCATCTGACAAAAATACAATATGCTCTGTGGTTTTAATAATCTTTAATTTTATACCAAAAACATGGCTAATGACCTTTACAATCTGTATATACCTGTATATCCAGATGTATAAAGCCTACCATTACTTGCTTTCATTTAATTAACTTCAAATGCATTTTTGGTAAATCATGCTCATTGAAAACTTGCCTCTCTTGCCAAAATCCTTCAATTTTTTTCATAGAATGTATACTCATAACCCTTAATAATTCTTGCCAAATTTCATAACTCATTCTTCTTTGCACTAAGTTGAATCTGCCATCTATTTGCTGATTCCAATAGCCAACTCCCTCAGATGGAAGTTCACCATCCTCCTTTCTGTTGAACAAATTCTCATTTCTTGTACTGTTCTCAAATTATGCTCTTATAACTTTGAAGGTCAACGAAAATTGACCCAGCATTGACAACTTCTAACTTCTCTCCAGTCCAAGTAACCTTGTTTCTCGTCTGTCAGCTCAATTATTTTTTGTGCTTCAACTTTTTCCTCTCAGATCGTGTTCATATATTGCTGCACCTAGCAACATCATACATATTCATGAGCTAGCAATTCACTTTAAAACGAGGTGGCACCTGGATAGTAGCTATGTCACTTTGCATACAACTGACATTTTTGTTCCATTCAGGAGCTAATTCATATATGAGGTATAATGATTGAATCCTCTTACATATATGGGCTCGGACAGGAAATTGGTCCGATTAGTCCACAATCATCATTGGTATCGTCAAAAAATATTTATTGTGCACACATGAAGAAGTGGTGAAGTGACTTCCACAGGATTAGATTAGATTAGCTTTGTTTGTCACGTGTATATTGAAATGTCATAACATAGTAAAATGCATCGTTTTACATCAACAACCAACAGAGTCCGAGGATTGTGCTGGAGAAGCCCACAAGTGTTGCCCAGCTTGCAGCACCAACAGAGCATGCTCACAGCTCTCTAATCCGAACCATACGTCTTTGGAATGTGGGAGAGTCAAAGGACGAAATCCTACACAGTTATGGGGAGAACATACAAACTCCTTACAGACAGCAGCAGGAATTGAACACCATTTCCAACAGGAATTGATCACTGGTGCTGAAATGCATTAGCTGCTATGCTACCATGCTGCCCATGCCCTACTGTGTGGTTGTTAGAAAGTTGCAGAATTTAGACCTAATGATGATGCAGGACCATCTGTGTGAGGGTGGTGTGCAATTTGGAAGGGAGTATGTAAAGTGGTGATGGCCCATGCACCTGAAGATCTTGTCATTCTTGATGGTGGTCTCTCTAGGATTGGGAGGAGCAGTCAAAATAGCCAAGATGCGTTTCATAGATGATGCACATTACAGGTGACAGAGGGATGAATGTTCAGGGTAATTGATGGAGTTTCTATCAACTATGCTGTTTAGTTCTCAAAAATATTAGGCGTGTGCATTCATTCAGAAAAATGGAAAGTATTCAATCACTTTCATGACTTGTCTCTCTAATTGGTGAAAGTCTTTGGGTTTAGGAGATGAGTCATTCATTGCAAGACTACAAACTTCTTACATTTTCTTGGGCCAAAGTACTAATGTCCCTGTTCCACTGATTGTTGATCAATGGTCCCCAAGGTCTTGATGGTGGGGAACTCAGTGATGATAATGTTCTGGAAAGAAGAGGGTTAGTGGTTTGACTTTCCCATGTTGGAGATAATTGGTGACAAGTAGTTTTATGCCTCAAGTGTTACATCCTGTCAAAGAATGGACCAAGCTGAATGTAGGCATGGTCTGTCTGGTTTGCTGATCACGTGAACATTGCAAAAAGTGCACCTTCACTTCTGAAATTATAACGAAAAGGAAACAGCTGAAGGTAGTCGGGCCAAAAGCAGCTGGCAGTGATGATTGACCTCTAGCAACTGTGTGTTCATATGGATGATTCCTTATTCTGAGACCATGTCCTTACCTCTGGGTACTTCCACCAGGGGAAACATCCTCTCATCATTCACCCTCTCCAAACTCCTCAGAAATAAAAAATGTTTCAAAAAGATCACCTCTCATTTTTCAAACCAATTATAGCCACAAAGTCTTAAGCTGTTGCCCACAGAATTCAGATATACCAGGACTTGCTGCTGCCATACCAGGCTTATGTCCCAAAATACAGCACCTCCAACAGTACTTGGTAATGCATCAGTGTGTCAGCATGAAATTTTGAGGTATACATTGCAGTCATGTGACAGATCATTCACAAATCATTATTTACATGGAACAAAGGAATGACATGCATGTACAGAAGATAATTAGGCAGACTAGTGGAAAGCTGGACTTTACTGCAAGGAGTGTGAACTATAAAACTAGAAAGGTTGTATAAAATTTACAGGGTCCTGGTGAGACTGAACCCAAAAACTGCCTACAGATTTTGGTCATCATATTTAATGATAGATATAGCAAAGCTGATTTCTGCGACACAGGGTTGATTAATGGAAAAGCTGAGCATTTGGGACAGGTAGAAAGATAACGAGAACAAAGGGTCATTGTTTTAAAATAAGGAATTGATGATGAAGGTAAAGAAATTTCTTCTCTCACATTGTCACAATTCCTTGGAATTCTCCACCCCAATGAGTTATGGAGGTAGTCATTGAATAAGTATATAGCTAGGGTGCCTCAGACATTCGCACAGTACTGTAGCAATTTTATGTATTGCATTGTACTGCAGTCACAAAAATAAAACAAATTTCATGACATATCCAAGTATGATAAACCTGATTCTGATAAGGGTCTCTATTGTGGTCTGAGAGTGGGAAGGGGCAGGGAGAGGGGAATCATGGTTGGAAAAGGGGAAGGGAGCAGGAAGCACCAGAAAGATATACTGTAATGATCAATAAACCAATTGCTTGGAATCAAATGACCTTGCCTGGTGTTTCAGGGCTGGGTATATCTGCACCCGCTTCACCTCCCACCCCTTACACCCCTTGTTCTCTGCCACCTGTTCCACGGCACTCCACACTCACCCGTCCCAAAATCCTTTGCTCCTGCCAGATTTACAAACTAGCTGTCCACTCCATATTGACAAATACAGTACTGTGCAAAAGCCCTAGACACCCTAGCTAGATATATTTGCCTAACACGTTTGCACAGTACAAGACAGAAATGGACAGCCTTTTGAACTGCAAAGGGAGCCATGGGATCTGGGCTTCATTGCAAGGTGTGTTGGTAAGACCAAGGCTGCATCAGCCATGATCTTACTGAATGACAGCGCAGGCTTGAAGGATTGATTGGCCAACACCAGCTCTTGTTTCTTATGTCACAAGTCCTGAGTCTCTGCTAAGAGACCTGAATCCGGAAACATTTGACTCAAAGGCAGGTATGCTCCCACTGCAGCCCAACTAACATACAGGTCACAGCATTATACCCCTGGGAGGGTGCAAAAATAACACGCACATCATTGTTTAATTTCTTAACTAATATACCTGCTAAGATTGTGTGCCTGTTTATTCGGTTACAAAACAATGATGGGGGTTAAACTGCTGTATCGCTTCTGCGATCAACCAATCTGCGAAACAAATACAGTTGATTTTCACACAAGGAGAATGACATTGAGTCAACATTACTGGAGAGTGTTGGGTTGGCCTGCAAGGCATCATTACTTTCAGAAGTGGGAAAGGGAGAAAATTGGCAAGTGAATAGGGAAAAAAACATTAGTAAGTGAACTTTATCTCCACTCACTAGTTAGTGAATGATCTCCCAGAAACAGTTGAATTAACTGATAAAACTGTCTCATTCCAATAGAGTCATATACTCCTGAGGAGTTGAAAAAATACTTGCCATTTCCAGTACAAATCACAGAGGCATGACTAATATCACACCGACCTTGTAAAACTGCCCAGAAAAAGGAGGGGCATCCTTTTCCCAAGGAGGAATGGCATGCAAATTAGCAGAAAATGATAACGTCCCTTGACAATAATCAGGCTAGAAATTAAACATGCAAAATAGTACATTACATTAAAGAATTAATGTTTCAGAAATGGAGCCACAGCCATTTCCCAGACCACTGGACTCAAACCAAGTAACTTTGGTGGTGGTGGTTATTAAACTGAATGGCTAACATTGAATAATATGAATGAAAGTTAATGTATTCTCTTCAAAGTTGAGATACCTTATCATCCAACTCCTAGCAGTTGCTCATTTGTTAATTCTGATTGTCAGCCAGAACATATCAGAAGAGCAAAACTACAACAGGGTGAAAGGTCATGCTATGCATATTTTGATAAAAGGAAGTACATTGTACCAAAATACACAAGTAATATTGTGTTTTTGGAACAACTGTTCCTATCTAAAACAAATTTGATATTTAAAAATGTCAAATTAACCTCTCATTTTTTTGTTGTCAGTATGTGTCTCCATAATTGTTTCTGTAATTCATTTACTTGTAAATTAATTCATTAAGTTTGCCTATAATAACTCGTTCTTCTATTGGAAGGACACCGAGGCTTCGGAGAGGGTGCAGAAGAGTTTATCAGGATGCTGCCTGGTTTAGAGGGCATGTGCTATTCGGAGGAACTGGACAAACTTCAGTTGTTTTTTCTGGAGTGGCGGAAGCTGAAGAGAGATCTGATAGAGGTTTGGAAGGCTATGAGGGGCATAGATAGAGTAGACAGTGAATATCTTTTCCCCAGGGGTGAAATGTCTAATACCAGAGGCCATGCATAGAAGGTGGTAGATTCAAAGCAGATGTCTAATACCAGAGGCCATGCATAGAAGGTGGTAGATTCAAAGCAGATGTGAGGGGTAAGTTTTTTACTCAGAGAGTGCTGGATGCCTGGAATGTGCTGACTGGTAGTGTGGTAGAGGCAAATACTGTACATTAGAGGCTTTTAAGAGGCATTTAGATAGGCATATGTTGCGATGGAAATGAGAAAGATTCTTTGGGTCTCAAAGGCAAGAGCTCTGGACACACAATTTTAATAATAATGAGTTTATTTACAAGGGGAGAAAAAGCTTGGGAACAACACAAGCGGCTACAGTACTCGTACAAACGCACTTAGAATAGAGGAGCGTGGGAAAGGTTGGGTCTGCAGTACAATACACGGGAAAATGGTGTGGGGATGGAGTACAGGTACACATACAAGCAAGGGAAAAGTAACTACAATACTTGCCCCCCCTTTGCTATGGACAAGCATGGCTCTTTGCTAAAGGGACAACAATAAACGCTCCCACAACACTATTCAATGCACATCTTACCATGTGTCTCCAGCGCTGTTCTGCAGTCTTCAGCCTGGAATGAAGCAGGGTGGTCCCTCAAGGATGGCAAAAAAGAGCAAGCTGAGCACATGTAGCACCTTTTATAGGTCAGGGGGCCAAAGGCTTGGTGCTAGATGGGTTAATCCAATTAAGGTGGCCAATGGTTAAGTGTGCATTGATTAGTTGGGAGGGGCGAAATGTTGACTGGCAGGTGGTATGACCTCCGACCAGGTGAGGGCAGTGTTGTCACATGACAGGCACGGCTCTCTGGTTACAGCATATGATTGTGTGGAAGATGGAGAGACATGGACATTGTGTAGGTAGATAAGCGTTTGGGGGTGTTTGATTTACTTTTCAGCTGGTTTGGCATGATTTTGTGGGCTGAAGGGCCTGTTCCTGTGCTGTTCTGTTCTAAGTTCTATGGTTAAGAAAACTTATTAGGTTGAAGCTGAGAAATTTAGAAAACTTTCACCGACCAGTTCAATGGCAGGGTAACTGAAAATGATGGACTATTCTAATTCAGTACATTAGAGTGCACAGGATGCATTTTCTGATGACAAGCTCGTCCCAGGTTCGTCCCAATCTATCTCAGTCTCATCATGCTCACTAATTTCTACAACAAGCAAAAGTTCATCAGTGGAATAGTTAAGTGGCTACCAATGACCCTATCCATCTAGTCCCAAAGTCCGTTCAAAGATGAGAAGAAAGCGTGATGGATCATGGCTCCACTGAGCTCAATGGCAATAGTTTTGCAAACTTCCAGTGGAGAGGGTCTAATTGCAAGATAATAGTGGTGGTTGAAGTGTGTAGAAGGGATCGAAAGCTGTGCTGTATTGGGGATGAATTATTTCGACTGCAGATATTCCCAGGATAGTCACACGCTTCCTGATAGTCATGGAATTTTTAATCTCGTAACTTGAATCATTAGCAAACGAGAAGTGGAGAGCCTTTGCTCATCATTGGCAGTACATTGTGTTGCAGAAACTCCGGTGACTGCAGTAACCTTTAATGCTCAGGAGTTTCTCTGTTGAAAGCTGGTTCTCATGGAGATTCAGATCCTGCCCTTGTCAACTGAGTAGGCTTTCAAAGCAATTGATTTCTATTCCCCTTAATAATTCAGATTTGGGATTCAGTCACTCCACTCTCCACAATCCAGATCCTCTGGTAAATCTAAATTGGACTTTAAAACAAATAAATTGAGCAGTATTATATCTTCTGTGTACACGGTTCACCCAGAACCTGAGGGTCAATGATAGTTTATTGTGATACACCTCAGAAGGAAACATTGTGAATAGTGGCTTGGTAAATCGGTTTATTATTGTCCCACGTAATAAAGTCTGTGGTGGGAGGGATTTGTTGGCAGGTTTACCGAGGAAACGAGGAGATAGAGTCCATGGAAAGGTGGACTCTAGCTTCCATGATGTGTTAAGCTGTACCCATTGCTTTCTGCAGTTTCTAGTGGTCATAGGCAGAGCCATATTAAGCTGTAATGCCGATCACAAACAAGAGGAAAATATGCAGATGCTGGAAATCCAAGCACCATGCACAAAATGCTGGAGGAACTCATCAGACCAGACGGCATCTATAGAAAAGAGTAAACAGTTCACATTCGGGCCGAGGCTCTTCATCAGGACTGGAACATTGACTGTTTACCATTGATGCTGCTTGGCCTGCTGAGTTCCTCCAGCATTTTGTGTGTTGTTAAATTGTAATGCATCTGGAGAGGATGCTTCCAATGATGGTTCAATAAAAATTGGCGAGGGTTAAAGGGAAGATACCAAATTTCTTTAGCCTCTTGAAGAAGTAGAGGCCTGGCTGGACTTTCGTGGCCATGGTGTCAGTGTGTTTGGAGCAGGTCAGGCAATTGGTGATGTTCATTCCTAGAACTTGAAACATTTCAAGCCTCTTAACCTCAGCACCATTGATGTAGGCAGGAGTATGTGCACCACCCACTTCCTAAAGACAATGATAAACAGATAAAGTTAATTTGCAGTCATCTTATACATAGGTCCTGTTGTCCTGGACTCATCCACAGAGGAAACAGTTTCTCTACAGCTACAGATTTTCTCTTGTTTGTGATTAGATTATTAAATCTACCTTATTTTAGTCCTGTTATAATGTAAAGATCTATAAGGGTTCTCATCTTATACAACACATTCAATAGAAACCGCGCCCCAGATAATTTCCTTTATCTTGATGGTTTTGTTTCCTCACAATTTTATTTAAGAACATAAGAAATAGGTGCAGGAGTAGGCCATCCGGCCCATTGAGCCTGCCCCGTCATTCAATAAGATCATGGCTGATCTGTCCATAAACTCAGCTCCATCTACCTGCCTTTTCCCCATAACCTTTAATTCCCTTACTATTTAAAAACCTATCTAACTGAATCTTAAATATATTTAGTGAGGAAGCCTCAACTACTTCCCTGGGCAGAGAATTCCACAGATTCACCACTCTCCAGGAAAAACAATTTCTCCTCATCTCCATCCTAAATCTTCTCCCCCGACTCTTGAGGCAATGTCCTGTAGTTCTAGTCTCACCTACCAATGGAAACAACACTCCTACTTCAATCTTATCTATCCCTTTCAAAATGTTGTATGTTTCTAAAAGATCCCCTCTCATTCTTCTGAACTCCAGAGAGTATAGTCCCAGGCGACTCAATCTCTCCTCATAGGCTAACCCCTTCAAACCTGGAATCAACCTGGTGAACCTCCTCTGTACTGCCTCCAAAGCCAGTATGTCTTTCCTCAAGTATGGAGACCAGAACTGCACCCAGTACTCCAGGTGCAGCCTCACCAGTACCCTGTATAGTTGCAACATGACCTCCCCTGCTCTTGAATTCAATCCCTCTAGCAATGAAGAACAACATTCCATTTGCCTTCTTAATAACCTGTTGTACCTGCAAGCCAACTTTTTGCAGTTCATGCACAAGCACTCCCAAGTCCCTCTGCACAACGGCATACTGCAATCTTTCACCATTTAAATAATAATCTGCTCTTCTATTATTCCTTCCAAAGTGGATGATCTCACATTTACCAACATTGTATTCCATCTGCCAGACCTTGGCCCACTCACTTAACCTATCTATTATTCCTCTGCAGACTCTCCACATCCTCTGTACAATTTGCTTTTCCACTCATTTCAGAGTCATCAGCAAATTTTGCTACGCTACACTCAGTCCCCTCTTCCAAATCATCAAAGTAAATGGTAAACAGCTGTGGGCTCAGCACCGACCCCTGCGGCACCTCACTCACCACTGACTGCCAACCAGGGAAACACCCATTTGTACCAACTCTCTGGCTTCTATCGGTTAACCAATCCACTATCCATCCCAATACACTTCCTCCGTCTCCATGCATCCGTATCTTATTTATAAGTCTCTTATGCAGCACCTTATCGAACGTCTTCTGGAAATCAAAGTATACGACGTCCACCTGTTTGTTCCCCTCTATCCACTGCACTCACTATGTCCTCAAAGAACTCCAGTAAGTCTGTCAAACAGAACCTGCCCTTTCTGAATCCATGCTGCATCTGTCTAATGGAACCACTCCTTTCTAAATGTTTTGCTATTTCTTCCTTAATGCATTCCTTCAAGCATTTTCCTGACTACAGATATTAAGCTAACTGGCCTATAGTTGCCTGTCTTTTGCCTACATCCTTTTTAAAAAGTGGCGTGATATTTGCTGTCTTCCAATCTGCTGGGACCTGCCCAGAGTCTAGAGAGTTTTGATAAATGATTACCATCGCTTCTACTATAACCTCCACCAATTCCTTCAGCACCCTGGGATGCATCCTGTCTGGACCAGGGAACTTATCTACCTTCAGGCCCTCTAGTTTGCTCATCACTATCTCTTTAGTGACAGTGATTTCATTGAGGTCCTCACCTCTGACTTCGTTCATGACATCCTTCTTTGGCATATTAGACGCGTCCTCCACCGTGAAGACCGACACAAAATAGTCATTCAATGCCTCAGTCATTTCCTTGTCACCCAATATCAATTTCCCCTTTTCGTCTTCCAAGCGACCTATGTTGACTTTAGCCACCCTCTTCTGTTTTATACATTTATAAAAAATTTTGCTATCTGTTGTTATATTTTGTGCTAATTTACTTTCATACTCAACCTTCCCTTTCCTTATTTCTTGTTTAGTTATTCTCTGTTGCTTTTTAAAGTTTTCCCAATCCTCCAGTCTCCCACTACTCTTTGCGACTTTGTACACATGAACATTTAATTTGATACTATCTTTTATTTCCTTAATTATCCAAGGCTTGCTCTCCCCACACTTACTGTCCTTACTTTTCACTGGAATATACTTTTGTTGAGCACTGTGAAAAATCTCTTTGAAAGTATTCCACTGTTCCTCAACTGTCCTACCAAATAGCATGTGCTCCCTATCCACATTACCCAGCTCCTCCCTCATCCCATTGTAGTCTCCCTTGTTCAAGCATAATACACTAGCTTTAGATCTAACTATTTCATCCTCCATCTGTACGCAAAATTCAATCATACTAGGATCACTCTTTCCAAGAGGATCCCTGACTACAAGATCGTTAATCTCACATGTCTCATTGCACAGGACTAGATCTAAAATAGAATTTATGCCCATGGTTGAAGTTACAGTGACAAACACTTCTTCAGATGACGTGTTGTTTGCAGAACTGTTTTCCTGACCTTCTGAATAATCAATAAAAGAAATATGCAGAATGTTTCTGAAACATTCATACCTACAAAGGTCATTCTCACATCGTGATGCCAGAGAAAATAGATAAAAGATCTACCTCACAGAAGGTCAAGAAATTGCTGAGCCATTCTAATGAAAAAAAAATGCAACAAGCCTATAATTAAACAGGAAATTGTCATGTTCCAAAAAGGACATGCCACCCTCAAAAGAAAACATCAGACGGAGAACAGGGCTAGCACATCTACTCCTGTGGGACATGACGCAGTTTGTCACCTGTGATTCTGCTACATTAAACCTGATTCTAATGGACTTAGACATTCTTGTACAGGTACTCAGAATCAGAACCACTGACATATGTTGTGAAATATATTATTTTTCAGGATAGTACAAAATACAAGATCACTGTAAGTTACCGAATGAGATAAATAGTGAAAAAGAGGAATAGTGAGGTAACATCCATGGGTTCATGGACCATGCAGAAATCTGATGGCAGAGGGGAAGAAGCTGTTCTTAAAATGTACCTCTTCCCTACTGGTAGTAACACAAAGAGGGCACGTCCTGGATGGTGAGGGTCATTAAAGATGTATACTGTCTTCTTGAGGCACAACCTCTTTAAGATGTCCTCACTGGCGATGGAACTGGCTGAGTCTACAAATTTCCGCAGCCACTTGCAGTCCTGGGCATGGACCCTCCATAATAGACTGTGATGCAACCAATCAGAAGGCTCGCCACTGTACCTCTATAGAAATTGTGAGAATCTTTGGTGACACACCAGATCTTTTCGAACTCAACCATTTAAGTATTGCCATGAAATAAGTTGCCACATGGCAAGAAGATGCCTGCAGTCCCACACTAACCAGCAAAGCCATTCAGCTGGTCTCCCAAGCAGTCATGTGGTCTGAACATACGCTGGATGTTCATAACCTGAGGAGGACCTGCACATAATTTGCTGACTATAAGGCAAGTTTAAGATATTTGATTATTTGTTCAAGCAGGTTTTATCAGCATTACTTTGATAAATGTAATGCAAGGAAAAAATTAGTAATTGAATATTAGTCCACTGTTTTCTTTCTGTAATTGTGTACAAAATACAGCTTTTTGTCTCTGCAGTCTTTTGTCAGGTTTAGTTTCGACTGGACATAATCAGCAGTTGTAGGATTGCTACTCGAGAAAGAAAAGGTTAAATAAAACAAATTGTGTTACTGATTTTTATTTTAATTTAATGATTTCTCTCCCCTTAAAGTCCAGCAATCCGATTGGACTACTGTACAAGATGCACACTTTTCAAATATGGTGTTTTCGCATTTTAGTTGTGAGTAACCACTACCCTCTTGGTTCTCATTATCTACATTTTCACTTTAAAAAAAATCACCTAATATACATCAGTATTTCACCTGTATTTCTGGAAGGATTTATTAACTTAGTAAAAACTGGGGTTTCCCCTAAAAGTCACTATTTTGTAGGGAAACTAATGCATACTTTTGGATGTTGCTTGAGGTTTGTTAAATGTGTGCAGCCTTCCTAGTTTGAAATGTTCAGTTTAATTAACTGACCTAAATCAACCTATTTAATCAACCACTGGAAAGCGGCCAGTGAGTGAGTGGGCCAGTGAAGGAGTGGAGATTTGAAGCTTTGACTTCAGTGATTCTGGCAGTTTTGGCAGTTGGACTGTGCAATCAAGTCAATCAAGATTTGAATAGCTCAGCAGAAAGCCGTTGATTAGACAATCAAGATTTGAATAGCTCAGACTCAGCAGAAAGCAGCTGATTGGGCAATCGAGGTCAGATGACCAAGCAGTTTGAAAAGCTCAAACAAATAAATAGAGGGGTACCTCAAGCGGAGCGGCCTGTGGAAAGCAGCCAGTGAAGGTGTGGAGATCATGGAAGAGAAGAGAATGGAGGTCATGGCAGCTGAGATCGACCCTGTGGTTTATTCATCCTGCAGCATGTGGGAAATCAGGGATACTTCCAGTGTCCCTGACGCCTATGTGTGCAGGAAGTGTGTCCAACTGCAGCTTCTGGCAGACCGCATTGAGCGTCTGGAGCTGCAATTGGATTCATACTGGAGCATCCACGATGCTGAGAAAGTCGTGAATAGCATGTTCAGTGAGTTGGCCACACCGCAGGTAAAGGCTACACAGGCAGAAAGGGAAGGGGTGGCCACTAGACAGCATAGCAGCAGGCAGGTAGTTCAGGAGTCCCCTGGGATCATCTCCCTCCTAAACAGATATACTGTTTTGGATACTGTTGGGGGAGATATCTCATCAGGGGAAGGCAGCAGCAGCCGAGTTCATTGCACCATGGGTGGCTCTGTGGCACAGGAGGGAAGGAAAAGGAGTGGGAGAGCTATAGTGATAGGGGATTCAATTGTAAGGGGAATAGACAGGCGTTTCTGCGGCTACAAAATAGACTCCAGGATGATATGTTGCCTCCCTGGTGCAAGGGTCAAGGATGTCTCTGAGCGGCTGCAGGACATTCTGGAATGGGAGGGTGAACAGCCAGTGGTCATGGTGCACATAGGTACCAACGATATAGGTAAAAAAACAGGATGAGGTCCTACAAGGTGAATTTAGGGAGTTAGGAGATAAACTAAAAAGTAGGACAAAAAAGGTAATAATCTCTGGATTACTACCAGTGCCACGTGCTAGTCAGAGTAGAAATAGGAAGATATTTCAGATGAATACGTGGCTTAAAAAATGGTGCAAGGGGGAGGGATTCAAATTTCTGGGGCATTGGAACCAGTTCTGGGGGAGGTGGGACCAGTATAAACAGGATGGTCTGCAACTAGGCTGGACTGGAACCAATGTCCTAGGGGGAGCGTTTGCTACTGCTGTTCAGGAGGCTTTAAACTAATGTAGCAGGGGGATGTGAACAAGTGCAGAGAGACAGAGAGGTGTAAAATGAGGGTAGAAGCAAAAAGTAGTAAGTTGAAAAGTAAAAGTGGCAAGCAGGCAAATCCAGGGCAAAAAGCAAAAAGGGCCACTTTTCAACATAATTGTATAAGGGCTAAGAGTGCTGTAAAAACAAGCCTGAAGGCTTTGTGTGTCAATGTGAGGAGCATTCGTAACAAGGTGGATGAATTGAATGTGCAGGTAGTTATTAATGAATATGTTATAGTTGGGATCACAGAGACATGGCTCCAGGGTGACTAAGGATGGGAGCTCAACATCCAGGGATATTCAATATTCAGGAGGGATAGACAGGAAAGAAAAGGAGGTGGGGTAGCATTGCTGGTTAGAGAGGAGATTAACGCAGTAGAAAGGAAGGATATTAGACTGGAGGATGTGGAATCGATATGGGTAGAGCTGCATAACACTAAGGGGCAGAGAATGCTGGTGGGTTGTATACAGGCCACCTAACAGTAGTAGTGAAGTTGGGGATGGCATTAAACAGGAAATTAGAAATGAGTGCAATAAAGGAACAGTAGTTATAATGGGTGACTTCAATCTACATATAGATTGGGTGAACCAAATTGGTAAGGGTGCTGAGGAAGAGGATTTCTTGGAATGTATGCAGGATGGTTTTCTGAACCAACATGTTGAGGAACCAACTAGAGAGCAGGCCATTCTAGATTGGGTATTGAGCAATGAGGAAGGGTTAGTTAGCAATCTTGTCATGCGAGGCCCCTTGGGTAAGAGTGACCATAATATGGTGGAATTCTTCACTAAGATGGAGAGTGACATAGTTAATTCAGAAACAAAGGTTCTGAACTTAAAGAAGGTTAACCTTGAAGGTATGAGATGCGAATTAGCTAAGATAGACTGGCAAATGATACTTAAAGGGTTGACGGTGGATATGCAATGGCAAGCATTTAAAGATTGCATGGATGAACTACAACAATTATTCATCCCAGTTTGGCAAAAGAATAAACCAGGGAAGGTAGTGCCCCCGTGGCTGACAAGGGAAATTAGGGATAGTATCAAGTCCAAAGAAGAAACATATAAATTAGCAAAAAAATATAGCGGCACACCTGAGGACTGGGAGAAACTCAGAGACCAGCAGAGGAGGACAAAGGGCTTAATTAGGAAAGGGAAAAAAGATTATGAGAGAAAGCTGGCAGGGAACATAAAAACTGACTGTAAAAGCTTTTATAGATACGTGAAAAGAAAAAGATTGGTCAAGACAAATGTAGGTCCTTTACAGTCAGAAACAGGTGAATTGATCAAAGGGAACAAAGACATGACAGACCAACTAAATAACTACTTTGGTTCTGTCTTCACTAAGGAGGACATAAATAATCTTCCGGAAATAGTAAGGGACCGAGGGTCTAGTGAGATGGAGGAACTGAGGGAAATACATGTTAGTAGGGAAGTGGTGTTAGGTAAATTGAAGGGATTAAAGGCAGATAAATCCCTAGGGCCAGATGGTCTGCATCCCAGAGTGCTTAAGGAAGTAGCCCAAGAAATAGTGGATGCATTAGTGATAATTTTTCAAAACTCCTTAGATTCTGGATTAGTTCCTGAGGATTGGAGGGTGGCTAATGTAACCCCACTTTTTAAAAAAGGAGGGAGAGAGAAACTGGGGAATTATAGACCGGTTAGTCTGACATCGGTGGTGGGGAAAATGCTGGAGTCGGTTATCAAAGATGTGATAACAGCACATTTGGAAAGAGGTGAAATCATCAGAGAAAGTCAGCATGAATTTGTGAAAGGAAAATCATGTCTGATGAATCTTATAGAATTTTTTGAAGATGTAACTCGTAGAGTGGATAGGGGAGAACCAGTGGATGTGGTATATTTAGATTTTCAAAAGGCTTTTGACAAGGTCCCACACAGGAGATTAGTGTGCAAACTTAAAGCACACGGTATTGGGGGTATGGTATTGATGTGGATAGAGAATTGGTTGGCAGACAGGAAGCAAAGAGTGGGAGTAAACGGGACCTTTTCAGAATGGCAGGCAGTGACTAGTGGGGTACTGCAAGGCTCAGTGCTGGGACCCCAGTTGTTTACAATATATATTAATGATTTAGACGAGGGAATTAAATGCAGCATCTCCAAGTTTGCGGATGACAGGAAGCTGGGCGGCGGTGTTAGCTGTGAGGAAGATGCTAAGAGGATGCAGGGTGATTTGGATAGGTTAGGTGAGTGGGCAAATTCATGGCAGATGCAATTTAATGTGGATAAATGTGAGGTTATCCACTTTGGTTGCAAGAACAGGAAAACAGATTATTATCTGAACGGTGGCCGATTAGGAAAAGGGGAGATGCAACGAGACCTGGGTGTCATTGTACACCAGTCATTGAAGGTGGGCATGCAGGTACAGCAGGTGGTGAAAAAGGCAAAATGGTATGTTGGCATTCATAGCAAAAGGATTTGAGTACAGGAGCAGGGAGGTTCTACTGCAGTTGTACAAGGCCTTGGTGAGACCGCACCTAGAGTATTGTGCGCAGTTTTGGTCCCCTAATCTGAGGAAAGACATTCTTGCCATAGAGGGAGTACAAAGAAGGTTCACCAGATTGATTCCTGGGATGGCCGGACTTTCATATGAAGAAAGACTGGATCGACTATGCTTATACTCATTGGAATTTAGAAGATTGAGGGGGGATCTTATTGAAACATATAAAATTCTAAAGGGATTGGACAGGCTAGATGCAGGAAGATTGTTTCCGATGTTCAGGAAGTCCAGGACGAGGGGTCACAGTTTGAGGATAAAGGAGAAGCCTTTTAGGACCGAGATGAAGAAAAACTTCTTCACACAGAGAGTCGTGAATCTGTGGAATTCTCTGCCACAGTAAACAGTTGAGGCCGGTTCATTGGCTATATTTAAGAGGAAGTTAGATATGGCCCTTGTGGCTAAAGGGATCAGGGGGTATGGAGAGAAAGCAGGTACAGGGTTTTGAGTTGGATTATCAGCCATGATCATACTGAATGTTGGTGCAGGCTCGAAGGGCCGAATGGCCTACTCCTGCACCTATTTTCTGTGTTTCTATTCCATCTGGTTTGTGAACTCTGTTGAATTTTTTCTCTTTCTGCACAAATATGGCCTAAAATGTGATCAGATGTTCATATACGTCCTTAAACTAGATAAAGAGAATCCAATTAGTTAATAACCCAAAAAAACATCATACTTGTTCATGACGAAGGGTCTCGGCTCGAAACATTGACAGTGCTTCTTCCTATAGATGCTGCCTGGCCTGCTGTGTTCCACCAGCATTTTGTGTGTGTGTTGCTTCAATTTCCAGCATCCGCAGATTTCCTCATACTTGTTCATTTATTTATTGAGAGAAATAATCCAATATTACATGTATTTGTTGGAAAACGTATGTGAATCTCTGTGGTAAAGCATTCTACAAAAGCTATTTGGAGTCAGGTGTTCCATTAATGAGATGAGATTGGTGGTGTGGGTTGAAGAGATGCCCTGCCCTGTAAAAATGACACACAAAGTCAGGTTACAGACACAGCCTGCTCTTCTTAAGAAATATATGTTAATGTGCACCATGCCTCGATCAAAACAACTTACAGGGGACCTTAGAAGAAGAATTGTAAATATGCATGAAGCTGGACAAGGCTATAAGAGCATTTCTAAAGACCTTAGTGTTCATCAGTCCACAGTAAGAGAAATTGTCTACAAATGGAGGAAACTCAGTAATTGTTCCTGCTCTCCCTAGGAGTGGGCATCCTGCAAAGATCACACAAAGAACGCAATGTGCAATGCTGAGGGAGGTGAAAAAAATGCAAGGGTTACAGCAAAAGACCAGCAGAAATCTCTACAACTTGCTAACGTCTCTGTGTCCACTATAAGAAAAGCACTGAACAAGAATGGTGTTCATGGAAGGACACCATGGAGGAAACCACCGTTCTCCAAAACAAAATATTGCTGTGCATCTCAAGTGTGCAAAAGACCACCTGGATGTTCTACTATACTTCTGGGACAATGTTCTGTGGACAGATGAGACAAGAGTTGAACTTTTCGGCAGAAATGCACATTGCTATGTTTGTCGAAAGAAGGGCACTGCACACCAACACCAAACCGTCATCCCATCTGTGAAGCATGGTGGAAGGAGCATCATGGTTTGGGACTGCTTTGCTACAGCAGTGCCTGGACAGCTTGCACTCATTGAGGGAACAATGAATTCAAGATTATATCAAGACATTTTACAGAAGAATGTCAGGGTTGCAGCCCGTAACCTGAAGCTTAATAAAAGTTGGATAATGCAAAAAGACAATGATCCAAAAGAGGAGTAAATCAACAACAAAATGGTCTAAAAAGAAGAAATTACATGTTTTGGAATGGCTGAGTTGAAGTCCTCACCTTAATCCTATAGAAATGTTGTGGAAGGACCTGAAGCAAGCAAGTCATGCAAGGAAGCCCACCAACATCCCAGAGTTGAAGCAGTTTTGTAAGGAGAAATGGCCTAAAATTTCTCCATGCCGATGTGCAGAACTGATCAACAGTTACGAGAAATGTTTGGTTGAAGTTATTGCTATACAAGGGGGTCACACCAGTTACTGAAAGCAAAGGTTCATGTATTTTTTTCCAACAAATACATGTAATATTGGATTATTTTCTCAATAAATAAATTAAGAAGTATAATATTTTTGTGTTATTATTTAGTTGGGTTCTCTTTATCTAGATTTAGGACTTGTGTAGATCTAATCATATTTTAGGTCAAATAGGTCAAGTAGAGAAAATTTTTACAGGGTTCAGAAACTTTCTAGCACCACTGTACATTGCCCATGTTGTACTAGCCATATTTGTCAATGGCTTAATAGAAATCATTGAATCAAAACAACACTTGATGCAATTGATGAATTCGAAGGAAATATAAAAATGGGAGATTTTACAGTTCGTCATATCAATGAAGACGAAGATATTGAATTGCAAAACCATGCTGGATTAGGAATGGTGTCCTTTTTCTGAGTAAGAAGTTAATTCCAAATTTTATAATTTCTATCAAATTAGAAGTAATTGGTAAGTGCTTGCTTTGTTTTACTGATTCATCTGAAAAATGATACGGAAGAAAGTTACTGATAAACGATGAGAACCAATCATTCAGACCTAGAATAAATAAACTTACTTGCTCCTTTATGACCAAAATTCTTAAGCCGAGGCAGAGGTGTGCTGTGGACAGAGAATGGAAGAGGAAGTGCAATGAGACTTGATGAAATGGGGACCCAGGGATCAAGTTGGGTGCAGTCTGGAGAGATGTCTCTACCAAAGGAAGTGTGCAGCGCTACTTCCCTCCGCTAGCCTGCAGGTCGCCCTTGGGCAAGGTGTAGCACGTGCTTAGCACCCCCCGCCCCCTCCAATCAGGGTCACATGAAGTCCTGGGGGCAGGTGGTGGGTGGTGCATTTCACAAGTCCTAGTTAAGTGACCACTGATACCAGACAGATGATCTCTAAAGAGTATTGATAATGCCTGGGGGTCACCCTTCTTGTAAAGACACTGCCCAAAAGAAGGCAATGGCAAACCACTTCTACAGAAAAATTTGCCAGGAACAGTCATGGTAATGCAAGGCTCGTATGATCATCCACATCATCTGACATGGCACATAAAGAAAGAAGGAGGAATCAAGGAAGCCTCTAGTTTATTTGCCGATGGATTTTCCTTTCGTGGGTTGGATATGCAGCTCCTGATTGACTGACTCTGTTAGACTTTGATCAACAAATAGAGAAGAGCTTGGATACATGTAAAATATTATCAGATCTTTATATAATTGGAAGCAAGGTGGGCTATTTTAAACCTAATATCAAAAATAAATGAATTATCCTTTGTGCATATTTAATAGATTTGAACTGTAGCGGACTGACGGACTGTTGAAAGATACTTTGCACTTCTAGCTGCTTTGTGCAGTTGATAGTTGTAGTTCATGACCCTACTTCTTTTCAAATGGAGTGCACATTGCTTAGAATAACCACTGAAGGCTTCCATTAAGTTATGTTTCTGTTATGAGGTTTGTTTAAGTTATCATTAAGTCTTAGAATATTTCTCAGCTTGCACTCAGCTCCAGACAAAACAAGCCACTGCTTATGTTCACAGTACACGTCACGTACTGTGCAAAGTCAGTTCCTCAATTACTTATTTTCCTTCCGCAGTCTACCAAGTAATGGCCTGTTTATCTTTGCAGATCATGCCCTTTCTGTTATTCTGAATGCAAGCTCTGCTGTTATTCTATTCACCCTCCCTTTCTGAGAGTGACTGACACTGTGGCATAATGTTTTGGCACCATCAGTGTTTAGTACCTCAGCCAAACAAATTTTCCTGAAATCCTTGGCTCTTATCACTGTCCTGCACAGAAATTAGTTAATTTAATGAAAGCCAGATACAGGTTTGCATCGTATTTGGTCGTATTATTTTAAGTGTTTCTGGTTTTTTTTTGTATACGGTAACAATTAGCAACCTGCAAACAGCAACTTATATGCACCATGTCCTTTCAATCGTTTATTGATTGTTTATCTATTCTACATTTCATGAAATCATCATTTCTCTATCATGTATGCTTCATGTGCCTTCATCCATTGATTTATAGGTAGTGTGTTATACACTAATCAGTAAAACAAAGCAAGCACTTACCAATTACTTCTAATTTGATAGAAATTATAAAATTTGTAATTAACTTCTTACTCAGAAAAAGGACACCATTCCTAATCCAGCATGGTTTTGCAATTCAATATCTTCGTCTTCATTGATATGACAAACTGTAAAATTTTTATATTTCCTTCGAATTCATCAATTGCATCAAGTGTTGTTTCGATGCAATGATTTCTATTAAGCCATTGACAAATATGGCTAGTACAACATGGGCAATGTACAGTGGTGCTAGAAAGTTTCTGAACCCTGTAAAAATTTTCTCTACTTGACCTATTTGACCTAAAATATGATTAGATCTACACAAGTCCTAAATCTAGATAAAGAGAACCCAACTAAATAATAACACAAAAATATTATACTTGTCTCTCTGTGACTTGTCTCTTTAAGACTGTGCTCTCTGGCGCCCCACAAAGGCCTGAAGAACTCATTACATCTATTGCGTATCCAGTGAGCCTCTGCACCAGAATCCCCATGCCTAGTTTATCCGCCATGATACCTCTGTCTAATAAAAAATGCGTACATCTATCTCTTCATTGGCTGGCACTGTGTGGTGGCAGGTGCAATGACCCAGCACAGTCATCAATCATTTGCTCCCTCGATTCTGGACAGAGCAAAAGCTCAGAAAGGTAATAAAGAAAATGGTTATGATTGTGAGCTGCACTCAAAACATAGTGATATATCTGCACAGATGGTTGAGAGTTTGTCTACTCCACATCATATCAAAGGGATGCAAGTATTAGAATGAAATATTTCTAGTGAGCTTACCAGACAGGTTTCTTTCTGTTCTTGTGTCAGTTTGTTTCTTCACACGCACCTTATTTATTTGGCCTTCACTATCCTTTTCGTTAATTGTGAAGCTCTTCCCTGAACCCTGCAGCATTTTGCTCTTTGAGGTAGGCATGACATGTATTGCCGCTGTCTGGTTTCCATGCAGGAGTGGATTAAAATTTATTTGGGTTTTGAGCGAACAGAATTTTGAGGCTGTAAGGCGCTAAAAATTGGAATGAATTGTTAGAAGTACTCAGTAGCTCAGACAGAATCTGTAGAGAAGTTTACAAAGTTAACATGATTTTTTTTTAACCAGTGTTGTCAGAAATGTTAGAAAACAAACGTGTTTTAAGTTGCAGTGGTGGGGGGGGGGGGGAGGAGTGGATAGAATAGTGGGAATTTTCACAATAGGTTGGAGACCAAGAAATTCTAAATAACACTTGGTGAAATGACACTGAGAATACAAAAGGCTTGCTTTTAAGGATCCATCTACCTGATTATGAACATGAATGTCTCAATGAGTCATAGTCACGATGTACCTAATATAGCCCAAAACACCATGCTGTAAGTAACCAATCTTTTACGTCACAGAATAAGACAACGACCTAATGAAAATGACTCAGATACATATCTTGTACCTACACCAACTTAAAGTCGAGGCTATTCTCATAGCCCCAAGCAGGAATCTATGAATATGATTGAACCAAAGCAGTAGGGATATTCAATGCCTCATCATGATTCTTTGCATTCAATTATTATTAATTTCTTGTACTGTAAACTACAATTGCATTTCCATTGTATTTACGTTTTGGTGCTAGCATCATTAATTACATGACCAAAATGTAGCAATATATTAACATATTAGGTGACTAGAATATAGAAATATATTATTGATATAAAACCTCCTGACAATGCAGGTACTGATTTTGCAATGACTGGTTTCTTTCAAGTGTTGTGGAGAAAAGACTTTTATACAAGATCAAAATTACTTTTTTTTGCAGTTCCTATTCAAATTTCATCAGAAATAAGGCAGATGATTTCTCAATTACTGCCATGATTGAGAATACAGGCTCTCTTCGCAAATTCCCAGCTGACAGCACAGGAGAAACTTGCGAGCAAAGTCTACATGAGAGGATGCTGATTGAAGGGCACTTTACATTAAAACTTACATCAATTCAGACAACTGATTTGGATGATGAATTTAAATAGCACAAAGCTAAACCACACCTTAGGACTACTCAACAGGGCAGGCAGCATTAGAGAAGAAAGTCATATGATTAGCTTCTCAGATTGATGATCTTTCTAAGGCATTATTATATCTTAAGTCACGGTTTACTAAGTGCCATAGAATCTGGGAGCATTACATCAACGAGACAGGCCCTTTGGCCCATCTAGTTCATGCTGAACTATTATTCTGCCTACTCCGTCGAATTGACCCACACTGGGACCATAGCTCTCTGTACCACACCTGGACCATACCTCCCATCCATGTACTTATCCAAACTTCTCTTAAATGCTAAAATCAAACCACCATCTACCACTTCCACCAGCAGCTCATTCCACACTCTCACCACTTGTTGAGTGAGGAAGTTCACTCAGGTTCCCTTGAAATATTTCACCTTTCACTTTTGACCCTTGTCCTCTAGATCTAGTCTCACCCAACTTTAGTGAGAAAAGCCTGCTTGCATTTATTCTGTCTATACCCCTCTTAATCTTGTGTATCTCTGTCAAATCTCCCCCTCATTCTCCTACACTCCTAACCAATTCCTAACTTCTTCAAACTTTCCCTGGAACTCAGGTCCTCAACTCCCAGCAATATCCTTGTAAATTTTCTCTATACCCTTTCAATCTTATTGATATCTTTCCTGTAGGTAGGTGACCAGAACCGTATACAATACTCCAAAAGTCTTCAACAAAACATCCCAACTTCCATGCTCAGTATTTTGATTTATAACCATATAATTTATGAATGCCAATGTGCCAAAACATCTTTTTACAACCTTATCTACTGATGATACCACTTTCAAGGGATTGCGGATGTGTGTTTCCAGATATCTCTGTTCCATTGCCTTCCTCAGTGTCCTACCGTTCACTGTGTAGGCCTTACCCTGCTTGGTCTTCTCAACAGGCAACATCTCACACTTGGCTGGGCTGTATTAAATTCCATCTGCCATTCTTCAGTCCATTTTCCCTTTGATACACTGTTGTGCTTTCACTACAAGTCAGATCATTTTCATAATGTTGTGAGAAAGCCCAGCTTTTTATTTTTAACACTATTTCCAGAATAGCATATTTTGTCATGCTCGTTGAAAGTGAAAGGCTGTATTCTGGTCAAGGTTATTTCCCTATAACTTCAGACTGGGGATTTTTAAACCAACGAAGAATAATGCCTCCAAAATTGTACCAAAAAGGCGGTTCCAGTTGGTTTATCTTCTGAAGAGAAACAGCTTCCACTCATTAGTATCTTCCGACAGTCTTCTAGTGCGAAGATGAGCTCTTTGATTTTTAATGACCCAACATCATGTCCTTCAACATCAGCTCCGCCATGCTTGTTCTTGAAGTGCTCTTGAAGCTTGGATGGCTTCAGATTTGAGTTGGAAAACACAACGCTACAAAGAATGCACTGGGTTTTTTGCAAGCCATCATTTCCTGTTGTGCAACTGAAACTAAAGCATACATAGTCAAAATTCCATTTCCCTCTGTTTGACATGATGAAGGGTTAATGAAGGGAAAAATATAAGCTAATATGAGAAAAACTATCTGACTAAGTCAGGGATGACTGCTTTACTCAACCAGACACGCCCATAGCAAAGTATCACGAGAAATACGCTTTCGAATATCAAGAGCACTTCAAGAACAAGCGTGGCGGTGCTGATGTTGAAGGACATGATGTTGGGTCATTGAAAATCAAAAGAGCTCGTTTTGATTCACAAGGAACTCTTCCAAAATTAGGTTTTGTTTCTGTTGAAAAACCACTACTTCTTGCTTCATACCAAGTGGCATTTCAAGTGACCAAATCCAAGAAGCCTCATACAATTGCGGAAGATCTCATCAGGCCATGTGCACTGGAAATGGCAACAATTATCCTGGGCAAAGAAGCAAGAAAAAATTGAACAGATGCCCCTATCAAATAATGTCCTTCACAACCGAATCAGTGATTAGAGTGAAGATATTTTGGACCAAGTCATCTCAGATGTCAGAGCTAGTCCTCTTAAAATCTCTATTCAGTTGGATGAGTCAACTGATGTCTCCAGTTGTAGTCAACTCAACACATTAGTGAGGTATGTCAATGATGGTGCTGTGAAGGAAGATTTCCTGTTTTGTAAAGACCTGAAAACAAACACATCTGCAAAGTATGTGATGCAGCTGGTGAAAGACGTCTTTGCCAAGCATGATTTAGATATCAAAGTCATTGGTTCTGTGTGCACTGATGGGGCACCTGCAATGCTTGGAAATAAATCTGGCTTTTCTGCATTGATGAAAAAGGAGATTCCAGACTTGCAAGTTACCCATTGTTTTCTTCATCGGCATGCTTCGGCATCAAAAACATTGCCTCCAAATTTGAAGAAAGTCCTTGATACTTGTGTGAAGATCATCAACTGGATCAGGGGGTGCTTTGGACCATCGCATCTTCAAATCATTTTGTGAGGATCTGAGAAGTGAGCATTCAGTTTTGCTATTCCACACTTTCTCCGTTGGTTGTCACGAGGACCAGCTTTAACCCATTTCTTTGAACTGCGGGAAGAAATCAAAGTTTTTCTGGAGGAGCGTGAATGTGATCTGGTTGAGGCAATGGAATCGCAGGAATTCACCCAAATGCTGGCTTACTTAGCTGACATTTTCACTCCTATGAATGACCTGAGTGTTTCTTTTCAAGGAAAAGGGATAAACATATTGAAGGCTTGTGAAAAGTTGAATGCCTTCAAAGAAAAGTTACGCCTTTGGCGTCGAAGGATGGAGTCAGTCTCTCAAATTTTCCATCACTAGAAGAGATGGTTGATGATGCTGGATCCATAACTCCTACTGTGTGTGAAGAAATCGTGACTCATTTGGAAATGCTGTCAGAATCATTTGATGGATATTCTGCTGCTGGAGACCTGAAGATTTCAGAAGAATGGATCATGAATCCATATTCCTACAATTTGGAGAAAATGTCAGATGATGAAGAGCTGAAGGAAGATCTTATGGATTTGTGGACAAATCGTGCTCTTGAAATGCAATTTGAAAGCAAGACTTTGGAGGAGTTTTGGTGTGCAGCACTGGATATATTCCCAAGACTTGGTGGAAAAGCACTCCATGTCCTCATTCCATTTGCAACAACATACTTGTGTGAATCTGGATTCAGTTCTCTTTTGTCAATCAAGGCACAATCTAGGAATCACCTGAATCCACAGGCAGACCTACGGATTGCAGCCAGCAAGAAAGTTCCACGTTTTGACCAAATCATGAATGAGAAGCAGGAGCAAAGAAGTCATTGAATTTTATGTTCACAATTGGGATTGATTTTACCGTTTACAATTTTTTCTGAATAAACTAGAATCTAATTGCTCATTTTATATTTGTATTTTATGCACTGAATTAAAAGCTTATTTTTTAAAGTTCAATTTGTTCACCCGCAGTATTGTAAGTGGTTCTATTTGTGGTTCAAAAATTAGAAATCACACTTCTTTATCTTCAAATGTGATATTACTTTTGTAGGGGGTGCGAACATTAATCAAACATTTCCTAGGGATGTGGGGCATAGAAAAGGTAGGGAACCACTGCTCTATTTGAACAGTATGTGAACTCCTCCCATGTGGGAGTGACTAACTAAGTGGCATAGGAATGACACTATTATCTAGCACAGTACCTATGAAGACGAATCACCATCTTAATGACCAAATAATACATTCTTTGCAAGTTTATTTTTCTTTATTTAGAGATACTGCACAGAGCAGGCCCTTTCGCACAACTAGCCATAGCATCTAGCAACCCACCTATTTAACACTAGCCTAATCACAGGGCAATTTACAATGACTAATTAACCTGCTAACAAGTACGTCTTTGGACTGTGGGAGGAAACCCACACAGTCATGGGAAGGACGTACAAATCCCTTACAGATGGCATTGGAATTGAACTCTGAACTCTGATCCCTTGAGCAGTAGTAGTGCCGTGCTGATCACTGTGCTACTGCGGCACCCCTGAAGTATATGATTATGGATAAGAAGAAACATCTTTGCTCACTCTTGCAGGATTCATATAAATTGCCACAGATGGATCAAATTAAGCAAGTAACTCAAAAATTCCCAAGTATCTCCTCTGATTAAGTGACATTAATGACTCATTGAACCCACAGAAAACGTGTTCATGTCCAGTTAAGAAGTTGGAATGCTATGACAAATCTAAGGTCACCTCTTTAGAAGAGATATTCTGATTGAAAGCTTGGATGTGTATCCACTGCACCTTTTCCTTTCAACACTGTATCCATGCCAACATACAATGCTTCAATATCCCAATTTCATCAACTCTGTGGCTTTGTTCTGATGGTGGAGCCTTCTGATGTTTCTAAAATGACCTTTGACTTTTCCTCTGCCATGGTGGATGGAGTGAGTGGTCAACTACATTTCCTCTATTCCTTGCAAGGCCATTCTCACCCTTTCTCCTGCAGGGCAAAGTAAAGATAGAATTTCCCTGATACTCACCTTCCACCTCATCAGTCTTTACATTCGACACATTCTCCTTCTCAATTTCTGTCAGCTATGATGATGAGTAACATTCTCCCCTTTCTGCATTTTACAGGGACTGCCCATATCATGGCTCCCTTATCCTCTCTTCCATCCCAACCAATCACTTCTCATTCCCAGGCAACTTTCCACCCAGTTCTTGCCTGTCCACCAACCACGTGAGGCAGCAATTCAACTGCACTTCTATAAAACATAGAACAGTACAGCATAATACAGTACAGGCCATTCAGCCCATGATGTTGTGCTAACCCTTTAACCTACTCTTAATCTAACCCTTGCCTTCCACACAGCCCTCCATTCATGTGCCTATCTAAGAAACTCCCAAATGCCCCTAATGTATCTGAATCTACCACCTCCCCTAGCAGCACATTTCCTGCACCCACCATTCTCTGTGTAAAAAATTTGGCCCTAAGATCCCCCTTCAACAGCCGCCCCCCGCCACACACACACACACACACACACACACACACACACACACTTTCCCTCCAAAACTCCTTAAATTTCTACCCCTTTGCATTAGCCATTTCCACATGGTAAAAACATCTGCGGCTGCCCACTTGACACCCCTATCAAGTCACCTCTCATTTTGCTTCCCTCCAGAGAGAAAAGTCTGAGCTCACTCAACCTATCCTCATAAGACATACTCTCTAATCCAGGCTGCAGCCAGATAAATCTCCTCTGCATGCTCTCTAAAGCTTTCACACCTTTCCTGTAATGAGATGACTAGAACTGAACATAAAATTCCAAGTGTGGTCTAACTAGAGTTTACAGAACAGCAATATTACCTTACAGCTCTTGAACTTAATTCCCTGACAATGAAAGTCAATACACCATACACCTTCTTAGCCACTCTTTCACCGTGAATTGCAATTTTGAGGGACTTATGGATGTGAACCCCACAACCCCTCTGTTCTTCTACACTGTTCAGAATTCTGCCATTAACCCTGTATTCTGCTTTCATGTTTCAGCTTCTAAAATTAATCTCTTCACACTTCTCTGGATTGAATTCCATCTGCCACTTCTCAGCCCAGCTCTGCGTTCTATCTATACCCTGGAGTAACCTACAACAACCTTGTACACTATCCACTGCAGCATCAGCCTTATTGTCATCTGCAAACCTACTAAACCACCCTTCCACTTCCTTATCCAAGTCATTTATAAGAATCAGAAAGAGCAGGGGGTCCATAACAGATCCCTGCAGAGGACCACTGGTCACCAACCTCAGATGTTGTTGCCATCGCTCCAGTCAACTGGGCTGAAGTCGGCATTCTGCAGAATGACTGGGGCCCCGTGAATGTACATTGGCAGCCCATTGACCTTGGCTTTCAAAGAACATGCCAGGTCAGATTACTTCCTCTTCAAATGCTTCTTAGCCCCATATTGATAGGAGCACTCTGGACCCATAAGATAACTGGCTCCTACTGCCTGGAAACAGGCATGCCTCATTTTGCACTTGTTTCTTGCTTGTAAATAGCACTACCAAAGTCTCAAACTGAACTTAGGCTGATTTTGCAAATTTTACAGATTTTTTTAAAACTGCAAACTAATTTTTGATAGTATGAAATGTAGGCATGTTTTGGCCACCATGGTAGCGTAGCAGTTAGTGTGATGCTATTACAGCTCGGGGCATCGGATTCTGGGATTCAATTCCTATGCCATCTATACATCCTCCCCGTAGAATGAATGGATTTTCTCCATTTGCTCTAGTTGCTCCTCCCATGTCCAAAGATGTACTGGTCAGTAGGTCAATTGGTTATTGTAAATTATCCCAGGATTAAGCTAGGTTTAATCGGGGGTTGCTAGGCAGGACAGCTTGAATGTCTGGAAGGGTCCATTCCATACTGTATTTCAATAAATAAATAAACTGAAATAGGATGACCCAATCTCCAGGCAATAATGCCTTGCAGTACCTTGCAGCTTGAAAGACCAATTTTATTTCTAATATTTGCTGTTGAAGAATCTGCAATTGGAGTGGCTACTTACTTACTGCCCATTATGCTACTGGTGCTTAGAGCTGCAGCGAAGGCTCCCATCTTCATCTCCCATTGGCCACTCAGATTTAGAAGGATTCCTCTTTGTTGTTTCTGTAACAATTTCGTTTTACCAGTCAGGGCTGATAGTCCTGAGCTGAACCCCCAAACCTGGAGGACCGGTGGATCACCCTTAGTCTGGCCTCTACCTTTTGACCTGATTGTCATGAGTGACCCTAGCAAATGTCAAAGCATAAAGCCCTGACTCCAGCCAGCATAACTCTCCAGGTCATTGAGGCACACAAGTAGTAGCAGGAAGTGGTGCTATTCACAGCATTTCAGCAGCACAGTGTCAGTTTAGGCAACTATCTAGTGCAAAATAATTACTCATGTATTCAGTTGTAGAAAACTTTTCTGGGCAATTTTATCAAAGAACTTTTAGTAGTGATTCCTTTAACTCAGGCACACAAGCCTCCAAACCTGGACAAGGCTGTGGTCCTCTCAGAGAAGGGTGGTACTGCTGCAGGTACTGAAAACTTTCACAAAATGTCCTGACAATCTCCTTTATAAGCAATCCCTTGGGATTATCTCTTCCACTCTAGTTCAGCAGGTTCTCAGCTGACTGATTCGGCCAGTGTAGGAACCAGAGGCTCTTGCATAGATGGGCAAGGAGGTGCCAGATGCAATAGAAGCCTGCTTGGCAGATTCACTATTCTGCAGCCAACCAGAGAACTGGTTTTCACACAGCACATATATTTTCCTGAGCAGGAAAGGAGAATTTTATTACAGTCCTTTTTGACCATCAGCGGAACCCCTAATAATCCAAAAGTCTTATAAACTATTATCAATATTTTTCCATGTAACACAGGCTCGTGGCAGAATTGAACAGAGCAACACAATGACATGACGATGAAGGGTCTTGGCCTGAAGTGGCGACTGTTTATTTATTTATTTACTGAGATACGGCGAGGAATCCAGCCCTTTGAGCTGCTCTGCCCAGCAAACTTCTCCATTCATGTGCCGAGATCCTTGGATTTCCAACATCTGCAGAACCTCGTGTGTCTCTGAATTAAATTGAATCAGTTATATTGGTTTAATTACACAACCCCGTGTTGGTTCAAATGTTTCCTGCTGTTTCGTCCTCACGCCCAAGCTTTAAGCAGCTAGGCATTTGAAATGGTGCTGTCATCTTCACAGTGTGCTCTCTTGCAAAGAAGCACTGGAAAATTGTTGCTGTCCTTTGAAGCAAAGAGGCTTCTTCAAACTACTTTGCTTGGCTGCAGCTATTTCCTGGCACTCCCATTAAGTCATGCAATCTATCCTGTGAACTCTGTCTGCACAAACACTGAACCAATATTCTAACTTGCAGCACATGCAAACAACATTTTTTGACGAGCCAAGAAATATAGGATTTCTAGGGACTGAAATTAATAAGGAATCGAGTTTGGATAAATTTAAGGATGTACAATTGCTTGTATTTTTCTTACATTATGTGGCATTTTTATTGCTGTGCAAAGGTTTACAATGTAGAGTCACACACCCTATTTCTTAATGCCACCTCCACCCCAAAACTGTATGAGGCATCACCTCTGCCTGAGCAGTGAGAGTCCCACTGCCCAATCTAACCTTTGATATCACATAAACACAAGAAGTGCTGGGGATACGAAGTAGCTCAGGCCGCATGTGTAAGGAAAGGAAGAGGTAACGATTCAACTTATTGATCCCTCTAAAAAGTTAACTTGGTCGCTGCAGTTTTTTTTTGACAACACCAACATCAGATGTTGTTCCCATCGCTCCAGTCCACTGGGCTGAAGCTGGCATTCTGCAGGATGATTGGGGCCCATGAATGTACAGTGGTAGTCCATTGATCTTGTCTTTCAAAGGACATGCAGGCAGGTCTGGGGTCAGATTTCTACCTCTCCAAATGCTCTGAGCCGCTGATTGGCAAGAGCACTCTGGATTCATGAGTTCATTGGGCCCTGCCGCCTGGAAACAGACAGAAAGTTCTTCTGTGATTACAGCAGCTATGCACAAATGAGACTGGAAACAGGCAGATCTCATTTTGCACTAGTTTCTTGCTTATAAATAGCACTTACAAAGTCTCAAACTGAACTTAAGCCAATTTTGCAATTTTTACAGGGTAGTTGTGATGGTATTGGGTTCCCTGTCCTCAAAGCCCTGAACTCAAAAGAAGATCTTAAGTCCTAACTAGTATAGATATCTATGGATTCCCTCTCTATAGTGAGGTTATACTCATCCACCTGCTTGTCAAGGACTCATTTATGTCTTTGTCTAATTCTGCAGCAAGGTTTTAGCTGCCAATACCCACAGTTTGAGTGGTGGGAACTCAACCACCACCCACAACCAGAGAGGAAATATTTCCACTTAACAAAGTACTTTAAATTCAGTTTATTTTATTTTTAATGATAGACATTTCAATTTAGACAAATAGTTCTTAATATACATTTAAAACTCACAAAGTATTTCTAATTTATAAAAGATTTCTGAATTGCTGTACTAAATAGTTACAAACTTCAAAGGATTTCAAGGCACAGGCACAATTCTTATAAACTCGAAGAACATACAAACAAGTTGAAGACAAATGAGTCGTCCATCGCAGAAACTGAAGTTTGAGGAATGAATTCTAATTCTTCTTTCTGTCCTTCCTGACAATCTGCAGTTTTTTCTGATATTTATACTGTTTTCTACCCGATGACATGATCTGCCTGTTATGTTTTCCAGATACCTTTGCTGGGAGAAAGTAACTCACACAGATGGTCTTAAAAGCTTCTGGTGACAGAGGTTACAAACATTCACAATTAATGCTGTCTCCAGGTCTCTTTATTTTGCAAAGCTGCGCCTCCATCTTCAAAATGAATGCTGCCTGCAAGTTACATTAAGAACTGGAGACTGGTTATTGTTTACAATGGAAATCTGAGCAAAGAATATTTGTTTAAAGGTTAACTTTATCAACAGCTCTAACCCCTGGAAAGGTGACGCTGCTCTGCTAGAAAACCGAGTTCAGCAATAAGCCCTTCAGGCCCTGGAAAATGAATATCCATCACACATTCACTTTATAATGGAATGTAAGCCAGGAATCCAACCTGGACCTCTCAACGTACCACATACAAATTATGTAGGAAAGTGGTTTTTTCAAGCATTTTATTTTTTTACTCGTCCAACAGGATTTCTTCCTTTTAACTGAAAGGATGTCATGAGTGTGAATAATATGCAATCAAAGCATCTGATTGTGTAATGAAAGGGTTAAGCACACAAGTCTGATCTAAATGATATAACTTTTAACCTCATTTGAATCCAGGCACAGCTAAAGGTCTCCTCACAGTGATGAGAGATCACAAATAAATTGATTTAATCCTACAAACTATACAGAAGGCAACATCTCTTTTCTCTACCATTTATGAATAAACCTTACATGTATTGTAAATATATAAGTATTTGTGACGTGGTACAATGATGGATTCAAAGACAGATACTATCTCAACTTTTTTTTAATATAACCTGGTGCACAGAAAGAAGCTGTTGCTTTAATATGAGATATATGCAAATCACAATTAATTATACCACGGGACTGACAGCTATTGCTTTTTTTATGTCCTTTACACCAAGGCAGGTTTGTGGTTAGTGTCCCTCATGGCATATCTAACTTTCGACAGGAAGACAGCTGGATTTCAGTGACCTATCAGAATCTAACATGCAACAGCAACTGAACACGAAGGAAGTAAGCACAGCAAGCAGTTGCAGCTGGAACATTCCACACTTTCCAAAGAGGTTCATTACTGAACACTTGGGTAGTGTATTATTGTTCTTATTACCCTTAAAATAGTTGCAATGCTCCAGATAACAGGAAAAAGATAACACGCACTTATATGCACGGTGTCCGCTGCAAGGAACTAGGGGGGTATGGATTCCATGTTTGTGAGTGAAATTGTTGAAATGGAAAAAAGGTAAAATAATCTACATTTTAACAGCTTGATTTTTTTTGCCTTAAGCAATTAAAAACATATAAAAGCACCCCAAGGCCATCTTGGAAGGATCAGGATGATTTCTTTGCACTGATAAATAAATAAAGATAAAATCTTGTATTAAATTGCCATTGCACAGGATAAGCTAACTACCTCTTGTGCTGTTCCAAAGGGTCCAATATAGGATCTGCCTGCGTGAAATTGTATTCATGTTTTCTGAGCATCCGATTGGATGTTTTGGATCCAGCTTACTAAATATACGATAAATGGAACTAAGAATTAGTTTTGGAGTCAGTGACGTGAATCAGCACTTTGAATCTGCCTTGCATGTTGACAAGAAACCTGAAATGTAATGATATTTCTGCCAAGCTTGGACTCAGCTGCAAGGCTCAAGTCTCATAACAATTATCTTTCAACACCCCATTCCGCTTTCTCTAGCCTTTCAAGTGCCATAACCAAATCACAAGCATGTATGCATTTCAGATTAATTATGTTGCTCTTTGATTCTTCAAACATGTATGGCTTCAAAGAAGGCATGTCAGGACAATCAAGATCTAACAAAGCCTCACTGGCTGCACCCACTATTGGATAAACACATGAAGAGCAATTTGGTGATGTTATTAATATAAAGAACAGTGTTAACAGAGCCAGGGATTTTTTCAAAGTTGTATTTCATCTTTCTGATGAGATATTAAGCTGAGATTTGTATAAGATATGGAATGTGCCTTGCTGCTATTTCAAGAAAATCAACTAGTTTTTGCAGTGTTCCTAGTTTTTCTTCTTTAGCTAACCAAATCATAACATGGGCTATTACACAAGTTTCTGGGATCTTACTGCGTCAAACTGGCTGCCAATTTGCTTTATATAACAATAGCTATGACTGTGTGGTTAAGCACAGCTCCAATGCCATATTCAAGTTTGCTGATGCCATCACTGCTGTGGACCAAATCAAAGATGGTGATGAATCAGCATACAGGAGGGAGATTGAAAATATGGCGTCATAACAACTGTCTCTCACTCAACATCAGCAAGACTTGGGAACTGATTATAGACTTCAGGAGAGGGAAACCAGGGATCCATGAACCAGTTCTTGTCAGAGGATCAAAGGGAAGAGGATTAGTAACTTTAAATTCCTGGGTGTTCCTATTCCAGAGGACCTGTCCTGGGCCCAGCATGTAAGTGCAATTGCAGAGAAAACATGGCAGCTCCTCTACTTCCTTAGGAATCTCTGGACCTTCGGCATGACATCTGAAACTTTGACAAACTTCTATAGCTATGTAGTGGAGAATATATTGACTGGCTACATTGCGGCCTGGTATAGAAACATCAATACCTTTGAACGGAAAATCCTACAAAAGTAGTGGATTTGGCCCAGTACATCATGGGTAACGCCCTCCCAACCATTAAGCACATCTACATGAAATGCTACCATCGAAAAGCAGCATCCATCATCAGAGATCCCCACCACCCAGACCATGCTCTCTTCTCGCTGCTGCCATCAGGTACAAGAGCCTCAGGACTCACACCACCAGGTTCAAGAACAGTTACTAACCCTCACCATCAGGCTCTTGAATACAAGGCGATAACTACACTCACTTGCCCCATCATTGAAATGTTCATACAACCAATGCTCTCACTTTAAGGATCTCTCTCTTCATCTCATTTTCTCATTATTTATTGTTATTTATTTATATTTGCATTTGCACAGTTTGTTGCTTTCTGCACTCTGGTTGATCTTTTGATAATCCTGTTATAGGTACTATTCTATAGATTTGCCCAAGAAAATGAACCTCAGGGTTGTATATGGGGACATATATATGTACATTGACAATAAAATTTACTTTGAACTTTAAAACTTAAAACAAATCATTGGATAGTTGTGATGTTATTTCATCACAATTATCAAAGATTATATAAAATTTCTCCACCAAGTTATCTTGTTCAAACTTTTGAATGCTTTGTGATAAATCTATGTTCCTATGCTGGTTTGCTGTTTCATTTCAGCTCTTCACTGAGGTTGGCCATTCAGAACACTCTTCAGCATGGTGAGTCAATGAGAGGATATTCTGTCTAAATGTAGACCCACAACAAAAAACAAGAGTTTTCTTTTATTACATGACAAATTTGGTTTCAACCACAGGCTCTCTCATCAGGCTAGATGGTAATTTTCAATTGAGAAGTTACAAATGAGGGCAATTAGGACAGATAACCTCAAGAAGTGAAAAAAGCAGAAGAAAGGAAATTATAGGCCAGTTACTCTGACCTCAGTGGTTGGGAAAATGTTGGATTCAATTTTTAAGGATGCAGTTTCAGGGTACTTGGAGGCACATGATAAAATAGGCTGTAGTCAGCATAGTTCCTTCAAGGGAAAACCTTGCCTTACAAATCTGTCGGAATTCTTTGAGGAAATAACAAGCAGGATCGACAAAGGAAAATCAGTTGATGTTGTGTATTTGGATTTTCAGAAGGCCTTTGACAAGGTGCCACACATGAGGCTGCTTAACAAGCCACGAGCCTGGGGTATTACAGGGAAGATTCTAGCATGGATAATGCAGTGGCTGACTGGCAGGAGGCAAAGAGTGGGAATGAAGGGAACCTTTTTTGGTTGGCTGCTGGCAATTAGTGGTGTTCCACAGAGATCCATGTGGGACCGATTCTTTTAACATTATATGTCAATGATTTGGATGATGGAGTTGATGGCTTTGTTGCAAAGTTTGCAGATGATACTAAGACAGGTGCAGTGGCAGGTAGTTTTGAGGAAGTAGAGAGCTGCAGATGGATTTAGACAGATTAGCAGATTGGGTGAAGAAGTGGCGGATGGAATACAGTGTCAGGAAGTGTATGGTCATGCACTTTGGAAGGAAAAAATGAAAGGGTTGACTATTTTCCAAATGGAGAGAAAATACAAAAAAAGTAGGTGCAAAGGGACTTGGGAGTGCTTGTGTAGGATTTCCTAAAGGGTAATTTGCAGGTTGAGTCTGTGGTGAGGAAAGCAAATGAGGCATTCATTTCAAGAGGACTAGAATATAAAAACAAGGATGTAATGTTGAGACTTTATAAAACACTGGTGAGGCCTCATTTGGAGTATTGTGAGCAGGTTTGTGCACCTTATGCTGAAAGGATATGCAGAAACTGGAGAGGGTTCAAAGTAGGTTCATAGAAGTGATTCAAAGTTTCAACAGCTAGTCATATGAAGAGCGTTTACTTATTGGAATTCAGAAGAATGAGGGGTGATCTCATTGAAACCTATCGAATGATGAAAGGCCTCGATAGACTGGACACGGAGTGAATGTTTCCTATGATGGGAGAGTCTAGGACTAGGGAACACACCCTCGGAATAGAGGGGCGTCCTTTTAGAACGGAGATGAGGAGGATTTTCTTTAGCCGGAGAGTGGTGAATCTGTGGAATTCTTTGCCACGGGCAGCTGTGGAGGCCAAATCTGTGTGTATATTTAAAGCAGAGGGTGATAGATTCTCAATTGTCAGGGCATGATGTGATACAGGGAGAAGGCAAGATTGGGGCTGAGAGGAAAATTGGATCAGCCATGATGAAATGGTGGAGTAGACCCAATGGCCCAAATGGCTTAATTCTGCTCCTTTGTCTTACAATCTTATGCTAATGAAAAAGGAAAATTAAAACAAAATGTGCTGGTATATCTCACTTATTCCAAGAAAATAGTATCTCAATGTGGTGTTCATTTCTTTTGTGTATTGAAAAAAATGAGTTTAATACCATTCAAAGCAATTTGTGTGTGTCCTTTGTTGTTTTCAGTTGATTAAACCGAAGCTATAGTTCCATGCACACTTGGGATCTCTGAACTTTTAATGTCGCCTTACTCTGGTTTTCAGCAAATAGTTACAATTCAGATAAGTATACAAAATTCAATATCTCTTAACGTGGCCTTAGAGTTCCACTTGTAGGACACCAAACTGATCCAAACAAAAACAGGAATGTTAGTGAGAATCCCAGTGGTTTGCTAAAAGCATTATAAAATGCCAGAAAATGTCTGCTGGAACCCTTCTGCAAGTAGTAGCAGGAAGTGGTGCTATTCACAGCATTTCAGCAGCACAATGTCAGTTTAGGCAACTATCTAGTGCAAAATAATTACTCATGTATTCAGTTGTAGAACAACTTTTAGAACTTTTAGAACTTTTAGAACTCAAAGAACTTTTAGTAGTGATTCCTTTAACTCAGTATGGACAATCACATTACAGACTTAAAACCCGGGTCTTAAATTTGATATTGTTCGCCTTCGGCCACACAGATGAACATAGTAAGTTTTATAACCAGAAGCCCCTCAATTTTCAGCTGTCACATTTCAGAACCAAAAATGCAGTTAAGTTTGATGTGTTATTTCTTTCAATGCCTCAGAGGCTCTGAGTAAGTGCAGACTCGCGGATCCATTAATTACCTTTCCATTTTCCACCCATATCTCAGTACTAGTCACAACTGGCCTTTCCTCTGGCTGGGACTGCATTCGCGTTGGGTTGTGGGTTTCTCCAGCAGACTTTTCCCTTCACCATAGCGTTCGATTATGGAAGCAATTACTTTAATCGGAAGGATAGATGCAACAAAGAGCAAGATCTGCCAGAAATTCCTTGCAGACAAAGGCAAAGTAGAAATACAAGCTAGAGTTTGTTGCAATGAATACATGAGATTCATATAGTACAAATCTGTTACTGTAATATTTACTTCAAGTACAAATCAGATACTGTAAACATACAATTAAATCTATACAGAAGTTACTTTGTACCAAAGGGAAATCCCATTACAGTAACATTCAACTCTCTTGGTAAATCATATGACACCCCAAACAACTGTGGCCTGAAATATTTCCCAAGTAACTGACCTTAACTGAATTTCACTCACAATACTGATGTGGGAGAGTCAAGTCCAATCCTACGTCCCTGTCGTGAGAGGGGGAAACGGGAAAGGCTGGCCAACAGGGCTCTGGTGAAGATGTAAAGGGCGATCCCTGTACATGCAATGGATTGCAGAAGCATTGATTTACACAAATCATACCATCAACTTCAGAGGACGATGGAGGCGGGAGTCATCGACGGCCTAGGAGCTAAAAGCCTGTGTAAATAATTAGGATTCAGGTAAATACAGTTTCAATGGATCTATCTAAGTACAGAAGAACGTCCGAGGAAGTAGACACTTCCTCCTTAAGTATGTAGAGTGGAGTCCAACATTGCCATTGGATGATAAGCTGATACTTTAACCTCAGACCTAAGTGAAGAAGGAAAAATTACTATTTCCCTCCACACAAAAACTGAAGAAATCCAGTACAATGCAAAAGTCTCAGGAGCATATATATCGCTAGGGTGCTATATATATATGCAGTGATTTTATATACTGCACTCTACAGCTGTCGCAAAAGAAAAGTCATGACATACGTGAGTGATGATAAACCTGATTCTGATATGGGTCTCTATTGTGGACTGAGAGTGGGAAGGGGGCAGGGAGAGGGGAATTATGGCTGAGAAAAGGGGAAGGGAGAGGGGAGGGAGCAGGAAACACCAGAGAGATTTTCTGTCATGATCAATAAATCAATTGTTTATAAACTGGACCATAAATCAATTTATTTCATATTTTGTATAAGTATGAAAATGATTTGTCTTGGACCAGCCACATGGATGTTGTTGTCAAGAAAGCACACCAGTGCCTCTACATCCTTGGAAAGCTGAGGAAATTTGGCATCTTCCCGATGACCTTCACCAATATCTACAGGTGCACCTCAGGAAACATCCTATCTGGAGGCATCACAGTTTGGTAAGACAACCTCTCTGCTCAAGACCGCAGAAATTGCTAAGTCATCTCGAAAACCAATCTCTTCCCCATTGACACTGTTGCCTTAGGAAAACAACCAAAATAATCAAAGACCCTTTACACTGGACATTCCTTCTTCTTCCTCCTTCTCGCTGGGCAGAAGGAACAACATCTTGAGAGTACACACAACTAGACAAAATGACAGTTATAAGTCTCTAAACTGGATTTCATAGAATTAAAATGAAATTTTGATGTCTCTGTCTACCTTGTTAAGACCCTTGCAAATTGTAACACAATATTCTGCATTCTGCTCTTTTATTTTTTTTGTACTACCTTAATGATCTGTTTGAATAACATGCAAACTTATGCTTTTCATTGAATCAATATAACCTAGTTTACCAATGTATTTAAAATTACAGCAAACGGAGTGCTAAATTGAATCGGGCTTCAAAGAATGAAGAGCTCGGCTTGAATATATTCAGGGACACAGCATTTACAATGCAGCGCAGCAGAGAATTCCAAAGATTTGTCACTCCTCTCAGAGGTTTTCATCTTCTAACTGGCAACCCTTTATTCTGAAATGGTATGTCCTACTTCCAGATTCCCCACAAGAGGAAACATCTTCTCAAAAAACCCTGACAAGCTCCCTCTGCAACTTAAAATTATCTGTCATTCGCTTACACTCTAATGAACAAAACCACATTTTCTAATTGTCCTGCTACTTCTTCATTAATAATAGATCCTGACATTCTCCCAATGACAGAAGTCCAGCTACTGGGTTAATAATTCCTGTATTCATTCTCTCCCCTTTCTTTAACTGGGGTTGTGATTTTCCAATGTTTCAGGTCATTTCCAGAATCTGGAACTTCAGAAGATTATGAACAATATCTCTACTATCTCTGCATCTCCTTTATTTAAGACCCTAGGATGGAGGTCATCTGTTGCATAGGATTTGTCAGCCTTTAGTTTCCTACCCTTCCTCTAAGTGACAGTGCTGATTTAAGTTCCTTCCTTCATTTTGTCTTAGATTTTCTTCTATTATTAGGATCCTTTAAACATCATACAAAGTATTTCCCCACTATTTCCTACTCTTGCTCTTAAGATGTCATTGACAAATAAAGGATTAAATTGGAGTCATGACACTTAACAGCAATCTCATAAAGGTATATGCAAATTATGACAATTGTAGTTGCTGGAACTGCTATTAGCTGAGTTATTTAGATAATAAAATCAGCTTTATTTCTGACTAAGATAATACCAAATAAAGCAGAAGAGAGTTAGAACTGGGAGCCCTGGTCTAGGAAGAGGGAAATAACAGGAATGTGGATGGGATCCTTCATGATATTACTGGCCCTTTTCCAGCACCTCTCTGTACACATGTCCTTGATGTTGGGTAGGTTGGTGCTGGTGATGTAATGGGCAGTTCGGACTACACATTGTGGAACCCTCCTGTCTGCTGCAATACAGTTTCTGTGCTATGCAGTTGTTAGGATGCTCGTTACTGCATGCCTGTAGATGTGAGTATAGATGTGCCTAGTACAGTTCTCTTCAGCCTCCTCACAAAGTAGAGGTGTTGGTGAGCTTTCTTGATTGTGTAGGGTGTGTTCTGGGACTAGGAGAGATTGTGTGAGATGTACACTCTCAGTAGTTTGAAACTACTGTGTCATCAGTATAAAGGAGGGTGTGAGTTCGCCTGAAATTGATAACCATCTCCTTTGACTTGTTGACATTGAAGAAGAGGTTATTTGCCTGGCACCAGGTCTTGAACCCTTTCACCTCCTCTCCAGAGGCTGTCTCACCGTAGTTAGTGATGAGCCCCACTACTGTCATGTTTTCATCGAACTTGACAAAGTGATTACTCAGGTGTTTGGCCGTGCAGTTACGTGAGAGCAGAGTGAACAGCGCTGGGAGCACCCACAATGAGAATGATGGCGAGGAAGACATGGCTGTGTATTCTAGCTATTTGAGGTCTGTTGGTTAGAAAGTCCAACACCTAGATGCACTGTGGTTATTTAGACCGAGAAGTAGGAGTTTGTTCACCAAGGTCTGTGTGACGATAGTGTTGAATGCCAAACTGAAATCTAGACACAGCATCCTTACATAAGTGTCCTTGTTTGCTGGTATGTCAGGGCCAGTGCATGACAAATGCTATGGTATCTGTTGCAGCGTAGTTCTGTTGGTAAGCACATTGGTGCATGTCCAATTTGCCTTTACCAGCTATTTCATGATGACCGGGCAAGAGCCATTTTGTTCTGAAGGTGCAGAGTTCTTTACTACAGCGATGATGATAGCTGTTTTGAAGCATGTGGGGACAGCAGCTTGGATGAGTGATGTGTTGCAGATATCTGTGAGGATGCCAGTGAACTCCCTGAGTACTCGGCCTGGGGTGTTGTCTGGCCTGGCTGACTTCTGGTGGTTGACCCTCTGCAGAGTCCTTCTCAAGTCTGCTGCTGTTACGGACAGTGGTTGCTCACAGGGAGATGGGAAGCTTTCGTGGCCAGTATTGTGCTGCATGCACAATGGTTGTTCAGAGCATCAGGGAGGGGAATGTCTCTGCTACAGTCAACACTACTTTTCCTTGCATTCAGCATGCTGTGCATTCAAAGATGCTGTTCTGAACACCACCGTTGTAATACATGGTTAATTGAATCTCTCCTAGTGGTAGGTGAGTTACTGGAGAAGACTCTGAGGGAAAAGATATACAGACCTCTGAAAAGACTTTGGATGATACGGTTAAGAGATATGCAGGTGTCAATGAAATAGGTGGTATAGTGGCCAATGAAGAAGGTTATGAAAAATTACAGAGGATGTTGATCAGTTGAGTAAATAGGCTGAGGAAGTTTGGGAAGTAAATTTCAGATAGGACTTCCACAGTGAACAGCCAGGCCCCAGGTTGTGTTTTTTGAATCGAAGGACCTTGAAGAGCAAGTACATGGCTCACAGGAAGCATGTGACAAGTAGACAGGATGGTGGGTGAAGAAGACTTTGGCATACTGGCTTTCACAAGTCAGGTCAGTGAGTCTGAGAGTGGCAAAGTCACATGTGAAGACACATTTAGAGTATTGTGCTCAGTTTTGGTCCTGCTGCTACAGGAAAGATGACATTAAACTGGAAAGAGAACAGAAGAGATTTACAAGGATGCGGACTTGAAGGACTGGGTCATCAGGGGAGGTTGGACAAACCAGGACTTTATTCCTTAGAGTATAGGTGGACTGAGAGGTGGTTTTATAGAGCTGCTGTTCTGTGCTAAAGTCTTGGCCATATACTCTATATAAAGCTAGGGTGCCTAAGACTTTTGCACAGTACTGTAGTAATTTTATGTATTGCTGCTGCTAATAAAAAAAACAAATTTCATGACATGTGAGTGGTTATAAACCTGACTCTGATATGGGTCTCTATTGTGGACTTAGAGCAGGAAGGGGACAGGGACAGGGAGAGGGGAATCATGGTTAGGAAAAAGAGAAGGGAGAGGGAAGGGGATGGGAAACACCAGAGAGACATTCTGTAATGATTAATAAACCAATTGTTTGGAATCAAATGACCTTGCCTGGTATCTGCACCCATGCCCCCCCCCCCCACCCCAGCACACCTTCTCTGCCACCTGCCCCTCACCCCTCCCACAGTGCTCCATCCTTGCCATTCCCGTCACCCTTTGCTCCCACCAGATTTACAAACTTGCTCTCTGCTCCATGTTGACAAGCACAGTACCGTGAAAAAGTCTAGGCACCCTAGCTATGTATATATGGTATGCTTAAGACTTCTGCACAATATAAATTCATGAGGGGCATCGATAAGCTGAATGCATTCAGTTTTTTTTTAGAGTTGCGATATCAAGAACAAGAGGGCATAGGTTTAAGATGAGAAGGGGAAGATTTAAGAGGGATTTGAAGGGGAACTTTTCTTTTACACATGAAAGATTGGTATCTATGCGAAATCAACTGCCAAATGATGTGGTTGAGGCAGGTACAATAACAACATTTTTAAAATACTTGGAACAGTTACATGGATTGGAAATGTTTAGAAGGTCATGGGCCTATGGGCATATTGTGGAAGATTATGTTAGTAAATGGGACTAGCTTGGATAAGGCATGTTAGTCGCCAATGGACCAGATAGGTCAAAAACTCCATGACTCTAATTTGCTGAATAAAATATAAAAATGTTCAATTATAAAAAAAATAAAGATTTGGCCTTTAAGTTCCTGGTGCAGGGAAAGGAAATAGGACAATGTTTATTCTTTAAGGGTTAAAAAGTATGTAAGTCAAAAGATATTGCTGTACTGTAAACTAACTGCATGCTAGTGAGCACTGAGGCCTTGGCTCTGCTCAGTCTGACACAGTAGTTTTGAGAGGAAACAGATATTGCAGGTTCAGGTCACGGTTTTCTCAGATGGGACCCACAAAATACAGTAGCAGAAGAAACGATTGCTGGCAGAAAGGATTGGCTTGTTTTTTTTTTACTTCATCCATTTGTTTTGGAATGTAGACAGCACATTTATGGGTCACCCCAAACTGCCCTTCAGAAGTGGTGGTGACCATGCTCAGGAGGTGCCAAAATGTTTCTGAATGGGGAGCAAGACCCATAGACAATGAACGATTGACAATATATTCCCAACTTAGATGGAGTGTGTCTTGGAGGAAAACCTGCACCCAGTGGACTTTCCATGCACCTGCTCTCCCTGGTGGTACATGTTGCAGATGCTGTTAAGAGAATCTTGGGTAAGCAAGCGTTGTCCATTTTGTAGATAGTCTACATCATTACAGACAGACATACTTTATTGATCACGAGGGAAATTGGGTTTCATTACAGCCACACCAAACAAGAACAGTGTAGAAATATAGGAACATAAAACCACAAATAATTAAATAATAATAAGTTAATTATGCCAAGTGGAAATAAGTCCAGGACCAGCCTATTGGCTCAGGGTGTCTGACACTCCGAGGGAGGAGTTGTAAAGTTTGATGGCCATAGGCAGGAATGACTTCCTAATACGCTCAGTGTTGCATCTCGGTGGAATGTGTCTCTGACTGAATGTACTCCTGTACCTAACCAGTATATTATGGAGTGGATGGGGGTCATTGTCCAAGATGGCATGCAACTTGGACAGCATCCACTTTTCAGACACCACCGTCAGAGAGTCCAGTTCCACTCGCACAACATCACTGGCCTTACGAATGAGTTCGTTGATTCTGTTGGTGTCTGCTACCCTCAGCCTGCTGCCCCAGCACACAACAGCAAACATGATAGCATGGCCACCAGAGTCTCATAGAACATCCTCAGCATCGTCCGGCAGATGTTAAAGGACCTCAGTCTCCTCAGGAAATGGAGACGGCTCTGACCCTTCTTGTAGACAGCTCAGTGTTCTTTGACCAGTCCAGTTTATTGTCAATTCATATCCCCAGGTATTAATAATCCTCCACCATGTCCACACTGACCCCTTGGGTGGAAATAGGGGTCACCGGTGCCTTAGCCTTCCTCAGGTCTACCACCAGCTCCTTAGTCTTTTTCACATTAAGCTGCAGATGATTCTGCTCGCACCATGTGACAAAGTTTCCCACCGTTGTCCTGTACTCAGCCTCATCTCCCTTGCTGATAACATCTAAGCGCTGGCTGTGGAAGGACTGAATGTCCATTTGGTGGATGGAGCACTATTTTATCCTGCATGGTGTTAATCCCCCTGATAGTTTTTGGAGCTCTACACATCCAGGCAAGTGAAGATTTTCAGAACTTGTGCTCTGTGGATTGTTGAAAGCCTTTGAGAGTCAGGAGTTGAGTCACTTACTAGAGGAACTCACAGCCTCTGGCTTGTACTTTTAGTCATAGTTTTTAACTGGTTGGTTCAACTGAGTTTCTGGTTAATGGTGACCCCCAAGTATTGATGGCAGGGAGCTCAACGAAGGAAATGCCAGTGAATGTCCAGGTAAGTGGTTACTCTTTGGAGGTGTTCATTGTCTGACAATTTTAATGGCATTAATGTTACTCGCATGCTCTCTCTTCTTTTACAAATGTTGTGCTGGGAAGACAGAAGGCACTCGTACGTGAAAGATGCTTCGACCACATCTGGCTGTGCTTGGGTTAGAAACTATTGGCTGGTGCGTGTGAAACACATTCAACGTTACTGAGGGCAATGCAGATGTTACAGAGGGAGAGACAGACAGCTGCTGGCCAGGAAGTGCCCATTTGCTTCAGTATCCACCTCAGGTGTTAACAGTAAGTAGAAACAACACTGAAATACTGCAAACAAACTCAAATAAAGATCTTTCCTGCCGAAATTCATACTTCAGAAAGGCCAGAAGGATATTGATCCTGTAAAGACAGCCAGTACAGAAAGCCACAGAGACCTCTTCCAGGAGGAGTATTGTGGCCTGCACCAGACAGCCCACACTGACCCTTAACCTTTCAGGCTAAACGGAATATGAGAGGTGTGTGGCGCTGGGCTGAGCAAAGAGCACCTATATAACCAACTTATTCCTCGAATAATCTTCCAGCTAAATATCCTCCATGCTTTTAGACAAGATCACGGGCCAAGGATAAGGCAATCCGTTTCTGATCTTCAGTTTGTTGCCTCACTGATTCCAATGTTCCCCCGGTTCACTCAGGAGTGAGGTATCGTTCCAAGAGCTCGGTGACCTCAAGCTAAGTCAACTGACATGTGATTCTTGACAATGAAGACAATGTTTGTGTGAGGGGAACACCACAGGCATACAGGATGTTGCCCTTGCACAAAAATCAACATTTTCCCAGTTTCCAGTCTGAAGGTGGACACGTTTCCTTTCCCTAACTAAGAAACACCAAGGTCACATGCAACAATTCTACTCCAATTGTACTTGATACCTAGTTAGTTGACACAGACTGGAGGTTTAAGCCTCAACAGGTCATTTGAGGGGCCTCACAGTGCTCGTGAGCTTTGAAATAAAGCTAGATATGTGAAATGGAATGGAATAACTAGTTACTTCATGGTCTTCTAATTATATTATAGAAGTTGAGTACCCCAATTCGAAGTTCCAAAACCCAAAATTTTTATGTGCTAATATAACTTCTCAAATGGAAAATTCCACAAGACACAGGGAAGGTTCCCAGGCAATGCTCAGGTTCTGAGAAATGATGTCACATATGTAATGAACAGAAGTTAATGAAAAATAACAAAACCCTGCATGAATTGAAAATTAAGATCTCAATCGCGTATTGAAAGGGTGGATTCATCAATGTCAGAGTGAACATTTGCTGATCATGAAACAAGCAAAAACCTATCATGACGAACTGAAAACTGAAGGCAATTGTGAATATTCACCAGGCTGGTTGCAGGAATTTTTAAAAAAGGCATGACATTAAAATTTTAAAGATTTTAAAAAGTTTAAAGATAAAGCATGTATGAATCACAAAGCAGCAAAGAAATTCATTGATGTTTGCAAAGATCATTGCTGAAGAAAATCTAACACCAGAACAAGTCTACAATGCTGATTGTTTCCATATCATACATAAAACATAAGCAAAGTAAAATACAAATAAACCGTACTGCAATCTTTTAATCAAAACACAGCATCGTAGGTGGAAACTGAAAGCCTACAGTTGTTTGTTGTTGTTCAATAGCTGATTCTGGAATTCTCCCGATACTGCTGTGCTCCTTTTGTTACCCTGAATACATTATATTTTCATTCTATTAATAGCATATTGTGGCGGCTCATTTCCTAGCACACCGCTACAATATAATAATTTTTACTGTTAAGTATATATGGTGTGTGTGATGAACAAGTGTAAGGCAAAGGCACATACCAGTGGCACGTAAATTCAGAGTTGAAAATGACAGCCATCCCAAGCTACATATCTTATTATATATTCCAAAACCCAAAATCTGAAACACTTCCAGCCCCAAGCATTTCAGATAAGGGGTGCTCAGCTTGTATTGCAAGGTGTAAATGCTGGTGCACTGTATCTTGATTTGTTACCACAATATTTGGACTTAAGAGTTTTAAAGTCTAAGTTTGCGACAAAATGGGCATGACTATCTTCAGAACCTTCCATGGCAGTGGTCTCTGACTCATATCATTTCATACCGCCAAATCATATCGTTTCCTCGCAGCCCAGTAGCACCTGCTTTGCGGCCTGGTACCGGTCCGCGGCCTGGTGGTTGGGGATCATTGTTCTATGGAATCGCTGACTTCAGATCTACTAGAAACACTTCCCTCTTTCCCCTTCCCGCTTTTACAGCTCTGCCTTTCTTGGATGATCTGCGTGAATAGTCTGCAGCAGTCACTCAAATGGCTGATGCATGGACAATTCCTGAAAACTTTCACTGACAGGAAACATACAGCTTTTACTACAAACAATCCGAGGCAGCATCTTAATCCAAAACCTTGACAATTCTATTCCCCAACAGATGCTATTCAACTACACTTACCACGCCCATCCCTCACTGAATTCCAGCTGATGTTTTTTTTAAATTTCGCTGCATATTCCTGTATTTACAATCTCTTGTGTCTACACCAGGGGTTCCCAATGCCAAGGGCTCCAACCATTAAATGAGGGGTCCGTGGACCTTAGGTTGGTATACTGTAGAGCACAGGGTAGCCTCCCTCTCCACCCCACCCTTCCTCACCCATGTCTTCAACTGCCAAATCCAAAACATCTCAAGTAAGAAACGTGTGTCTAGAGGTTAAACCCCCCTTCCCCATAAATTCAAAAAAATCAATGGTAAGAAAGGGTTTCATTTAAACCACTCTCGTGGTATTAGGTAAAATAGGTCATTTCCCTCAATGTGCAAGAAAATCTCTTTTTACATATCTTGATAGATAGAAGTGACATAGAAAACCCAAGAACTTGAATTTAAATTTATTCCAAAGTCTGGGGCCTGTTAATGCAAACTCTGAACACAAGCCCATGAATTCAGGTATTCATCCACACAGTTACAGAGCAGTAAAAGCTGTCATTATTTAAAATGTTAGTTTAAGTTCTAACAAATCAATTCTGCACCGTCATTTTGTACCGTCAATTCTGCACTGTGGTCACCTGACCACAGCATTAAGGCTGCAGAGTTGAAGGGCTTGGTGGATAAGAACTGGTTCATTTCTAGACCACAGAGGGCCATTGATCATGAATTTAAACATTTATCTTAGGCTCAAAATCAGAAACACATGCTTCAGATCGCAATTGTTTAAATCCATTTTGGCTTCATTTAGGTACAGTTTTGACAACTATTTCATTCAAGGAAACAGGTTGTGTGAAATATTTTGACCTTCCATGGCAGGAGTTTTGATCCTTATTTTATTGTTTTGTTTCTAGTTTGTCTTACCTGTGTGGAACAGCATTCATGGCTTATTGTTCTGAGAAATAAACTTTATAACTTTGTTATATATAAACTTTCACAGTCTTTCTGACTTCATTCTTCTTCAATCAGATGACAACTGCTATAGTCAACTTCCACTAGTCAGGATAGGAAAAAGTACAATTACCATCTTGAAGAGTTTGTCCTTGCAGCACAGTCTTTTGTTGCAAAATCATCCTTGACATAAAGTAAAAAGACTGATTACACTAATGGAAAAGGCTGGCCTTGTCACTTACAACTCCCCTCCCAAAAATAAACTACTATCATTAACCTGCATGCATTTTATCAGAGGGCACATGCTGACCTCCTTACTTAATTCGTGGAATTTTCAGGCACAAGTTGGTTAGAGTTCAGATAAACGGCCACAGCACAACAGGATCCAAGTATGATATATAACTAGTGATAACATCCCTGGGTGGAAACAAGTGAGAATGGGTAACTCCCCCATGCCTGTGGTGGTGTATTATGATGTAGCATTTATACATAAGAAGCAGGAGTAAGTCATTTGGCCTCCTTTGTCTGCTCTGCCTTTTTTTTTACCTCAGGTCTTCTTTCCTACACTAACCCCATAACCATGAAACCCTTAACATCTGCAAATCTGTTGAAACCAGACGGGAATATACTGAGCAACTGAGCCCCACTGCCTCTTGCTTAGCGAGGTTGCAGAAAAGGTTCACAAAGATATTACTGGTCTGGAGGGCTTGAGTTATGAAGAGAGACCAGATAGGCTGTGTCCCCCTCACTCTCAGAGTGTAGGAAGCAGAGGCATGACCTATAGAGATATACAAAATCCTGAGTGGCGTAGACAGGTGGATGGTCACAGTCTTCTTTCCAGTGTCAGGGAGTCTAAAACTAGATCATCTTGATTTAAGGTGGGAGGGGAATTTCTTCGGTCAGAGGGTGGTAGGTATATGGAATGAGCTGTTGAAGTTGTATAATTGCAATGTTAAAAAGATAATTGGACTGACACTTGGATAGAAAAGATTCCAAGGGTTATGGGCCAAATGTAAGTGATGGGACCATCTCAAACAGATATCATGGATGACTTGGGCTTTTTCTGTGCTGCACAACTCCATGACTCTAAAATTCCAAGGATTCACTAACTTCTCTTCGTTTCAGCATTCATATTTCTTTCTGTTCAGCCTCTTCAGACTGAGTTTCACCTCCCCTTTGTCTAGTTCAGCGCATTCTGTTTTCTGTGCTTAACTCAAGTCTCCTGCACTCTGGAGAGAAGGTTGCTTGATCACTTTGAGGAATATGTCTAATCAGTCTGTAAACATGACCCTGTGCTGTGGGCTACTTACCATTTCAAGACTTTGCCTCACTCCCACTCTGATCTTTCTGCCCTCAGCTCGCAAAAGTCAAAGGATCTTACAACATGGAAATAGGCCATTTGGCCCAACTCATCCATGCCAGCCCAAGAGCATCCTTTTGTATTAGTCCCACCTTCCAGCACTTGGTCCATAGTCTTCAGTGCCTAAGAGATTCAAGTGCCCATCTGGACACCTCTTCAATACCATCTGCAACTCAGCTTCAATCATTCTCTTAGGCAGCGCATTCTAGGAATGGTTTGGAAGGATATGGACCGAATACAGGCAAATAGGATTAGCTTAGCTTAGCATTTTGATCAGTATGGACCAAATAGACAAAAGACCCTACTTCTGTGCTGTAGATGAAACCTTGTTAAAGGCCTTTGTACCCTGTCCCAATATTCTCAAGCTTGGGAAACATCACTTCAACTTTTGATGAGGTATTCAGTTCTGAAAATCATTGAACCATTTGGACTGCAGCTGTCATAACTCCATATTTGCCACTTCCACTTCCTCTCAATGTATCCATTCATATAAATTCAGAGAGATACACAACCCAGCAATTGGGCCTCTGGCCCACCCAATTTGCACCATTAAGCACCCAGTTACACTAATCCTACACCCAAAGCATTTTATACTTCCCACACTTGCATCAATATCCTGCCCTCCAGATTATACCGCTCACTGTACACATGGACAGTTTACAATGGCCAATTAATCCTATCTTTGGAGTACAAGACAAAACTGGAGCACTGGTGTAAACCCCACAGGATCACAAAAAGAACATGTAGATTCCATGTAGATGAAACGGGTGTCAGAGTCAAATCCGAATCACTGGAGCAGTCAGGTAGCAGTGCTACCCAATTCCCTTCTGCTATCCTCCTAACAAAATTCTTGTTTAAAACCTCTAACTTACTTTATTGCTGATAAAAGGTCATTAACCTACTTCTTGGCTCTGCACTCCCTAGTAGTTTGTCCAGATTAATAGCTAATCCTCTTGTGAGACACACTTTGCGTATATGGGCTCAGTTTAGGAAATGCTATGGTTTCCAGGGGTTTTTCCGTTTCTAGCCCTGTCGTATATGATCACCTTTTTTTACCTACTACGTACGATTCAGCATTCCAGGTTTGGTATAGGAAGGGCATTAGACGTTTTGAAGATCTTTTCATTGATAATCACTTCGCTTCTTTTCAGCAGCTCTCTGTTAAGTTCAATCTGCCCAATGCTCATTTTTTTAGATATCTCCAAATTAGACACTTTATTGCTCTTTTAATTCCTAACTTTCCTGAAATGCCTGCGAAAAATGCTATGGACTTATTTCTTTCCATTAATCCACTAGGTAAAGGTTTAATATTAGTTATTCGAGATAAATTAGCAGCCTTACGACAGGCCCCTTTGGATAAAATTAAAATGGCATGGAAGCAGGATTTAAGTACCACCTTATCTGATGAGAGTTGGGACTCGATTCTCAAATCGGTTAACTCAACCTCTCTTTGTGTTCGCCATTGCCTTTTACAGTTTAAGATTGCTCATAGAGCCCATATATCTAAATCTAAACTATCTCGATTCTACCCTGACATGAGTACGCTCTGTGATAAATGCAAGAGGGGCGAGGCCTCTCTCATCCATATGTACTGGTTCTGTCCTAGCTTGGAGAAATTTTGGAAAGATGTCTTCACTACGTTATCGTATATTCTGAATCAGCACCTAGAACCAAACCCCTTAATTGCTTTGTTCAGTTTCTGGGGCGAGACAGGTTTACGTCTGAGTCCGACCAAATGCCGAATATTATCCTTTGCCTCTCTCCTGGCTAGACACTTGACCCTCCTTAGATGGAGAGATGTTGCCCCACCCACTCATGCTCAATGGCTTAATGACATCATGGCCTGTTTGGACCTCGAAAAAATTCATTATTCAGTTCTCAATTCGGATCTAAAGTTCCATAAGGTCTGGGGACCTTTTATCGAGTACTTTCATAACCTTCCTCTTGACTAGGGTTTTTTTTTCGGTCCCTTGCTTTCAGCTCCTTTTTTTTTCTGGTAGCAAGCATTATTATCCTCTGTTGCTAAGTGTATTCACAGTCTGGGTGTTTGATTGTCCTGATTTATATTCTCTAGATTGTGTTGTGGTTGGTCTGGAGTTTTTATTTTGTGTTGTGGGGCTTGGGGAGGATACTAAGTTTACTTGTCTTCAATTTAGGTGCTTTTTTAAAAAATTCTCTTTCTTTGTATCATATTGTCATTGTATGCTTAATTTTGCACTGTATTAATGTTCCTCATTTTGATTTGGGGTTCTTTAATTTGTAAAATGTATAAAAAAAACTAATAAAAAAAAGGTCATTAACCTGCATCCTTAACTTTTTTTATTCTCTCCATATACACTGCCCGATCTACTCTGTATAGTATTTTCTCCATTTACTGATTTATCCCCGTGCCCAGAAAAGTATCCCAGATTGAAAGGCATGTTCTATGGTAGGAGCATTAGCATGCTGTTCTTCTGAAATTCATTCCACTGATTTCAGTCATTGTCCTCTCTTAATGTCATAGAGAATGATTGATGTGTATTTGCTGAATTTTCTGTGTTTATTTCTGCTGGCAGTAAAAGTTAAAACACTAAACTTGCAGTAGACAAGCTACACCCTTTTATGCATACTTCCTGTTATTAAGTTTTGCTGTTGGAAACAGTGTGAACTATTTTCGTCGTCTGCTACCAAAATTGATCATGTGTGCACAGAACAATATGTAATTTATGATATTTTTAATCTTTACATTTATAGTTCTAACTATGCAGGTCTTAGTTCTCTTAAATAATTCCTTTCCTCGGTAAACAATGTAAACAATTTCGATGACATAATTGTTGGATTTAAATTTCAGTGAACAGCTCTCTAAAGGTCTGTCCTATGCTACTCAAGAAGCCCGTATCTGTATGAAAGCACTTTAAAAGTTTGATATCTTGCTGCTACTTAATCTTTCTGATTCCCTTTGTGCTTTAAGTCCATTTTATTTTGTATTTGACAATCCTATCAACAAAAGAACTTTTGCAGAGTGTTCATTTATATTCTGTTTAAGAATTATGGGCATCATGCTAACTCTTCAATTTCAATTGTTTCTTGTGTATTTTCAGCTTTTGTCCAAAAACTCATTATGCGCGAGTCCCACACCGTTTGCCGTGTGGTGAACAATTGAATGGGAAATTAAGGAGTATTAGCCAAACCAGCTGACATTTTACATTCCTTTAAGTAATAAGAATTGAAAAGTGTCATCATGAATCAGAGAACCAATGAAAAGTACTAGATTAAGAATTTATCATGTGGTTTCAACATCATTAGTCGGATGTAATACATACAGCGCAATATCTTCTAGTTTCCTCTTGCTTCCCCTTCCATTCACTATCAAGACCCTTCATTGTCCCCATATAAAAATGCATCCTGAAGCTGAGCTTCTCTCCGCTATCTCTATCACACATCTCTGAGATAATCCAGAAGAATCATTTCCCACTGTCACGACCCTAACTGAGATCAATTGCTGACCACTCAACTTCCTGTTCTGCCTTCCTGAGCCCCAGATCATATCTCCTTATTCAGCTATTGTACTATTCCCTTCGCAGGAGATTGATCAGTCATTCTCTAAAATGTACACCCTTGGTAACTACATCCTGGCAAATTCCAGTCTATTTCTACCACTCTTACTTCTCCACAGTGTGTGACTTGTCTAATATATTCCCATCTTTCCTACAGTTCTAAGCTGAAATGTCACCTGCCAGGTTACTTTGCTCTAACTAGGATTTCTTCATCCTGCTCCTGTTTATATCTCCCCTAGACATTTCACTTTCAATCAACAGCTTTTACCATACTTTATCCACTAGCATACCTCCACAAGTGTCATTAATCTTTCTGCTCTCCTTCCGATCACAGAACATCCCTTTTGTTCTCTCTACTCATTCCCCCTTTCCTTGTAGATTTTTTGCTAATTATGACAAATTTCGATGTGAAGTTATTAACTTTCACTATAAACTCCATTTCTCTTTTCACAGATGCTGCTTGAACTGCTGACAATTATCAGCATTTTCCATGTACTTTTGAGTTCGGGCATCTACAGTATTTTCATTTTCAATAACAAATGACACGCTCTTGTTATAAGCAAAATGTATTTTCGTTCCATGTTCTCCCCCAGACCTCCACAGTTGATCACACTGTTCTCCTCCTTTTCACTTTTCTTCTTTCCAAGGTTATCCATCCCTCTGCCCAGCACGAGCAAGTTCTTGACCATCTCAGTGCTGAGTCCACTGGCCTGCGGTGTGATCCCAACTTCTGCTTTGCAGCACACAGGCACACCACTCAGAAACACGGTGATCCGAACATTTCAGGTCACTTTCCATTCACCAGCATAGTTCATCAGCAGAATGCAATGTCTTTTGTCTTGCCACAAACTGTTCCTTACCATCATACTGCTAAGTGTCTGAGCCTAAAGTGTCAGCACACAACATTGCTGTAATATTTGCCCACAAGAACTTAAGTCCACAAAGTCATGGAATCACCATCATCTTAATTACCTTTCCCTCAACTTTTGCGCTATGAAACCATTCTTCATATCTAAAGTTGGCCATTGCTCTGCACTCTTGATCGACTTTTCTCTTTCTACCCTATCTATATTTGAAGTTACCCAAAACTCTGCAGCCGCTGTACGAACTCACACCAAGTCCTATTCACCTACCAGCTCTGAGCCTGCTGACCCACACTGGTCCCAGTTAAGTAAAATTTTGATTTTAACAAATCTTGCCTTTTTTATTTTGCAAATCCCTCCCTATTTGTGTAAATTCCTCCTACATCACAACCACCCAGGAGATACGCATTCCTCAAACTCTTGCCTCTTTGATGTTCCCATATTTATTTGTTCTACTTTGGCTTCATCTCCATGTCCAAAGATTCCAAAATTTCCTCCTTAAATCCAAACAGTTTTCTCTCTTCTTTTAAGGTTCTCCTTAAAACTTATCACTTTGAACAACTTTTGATAGGATTCTGCTGGTTTAGAATCCAGTTTGTTGTTTTTCCTTGTAGTTTTAGCTTTCCTGACACTTGTAAACTTCTAGTTGAAGTTTAGTTGTCATTCAACCAAGTGAGAATGGGTAACTCCCCCATGCCTGTAGTGGTGTATTATGATTTAGCATTTATACATAAGAAGCAAGAGTAAGCCATTTGGATAATGAGTTTTTGGACAAAAGCTGAAAATACACAAGAAACAATCGAAATTAAAGAGTTAGCATGATGCCCATAATTCTTAAACAGAATATAAATGAACACTCTGCAAAAGCTCTTTTGTTGATAGGATTGTCAAATACAAAATAAAATGGACTTAAAGCACAAAGGGAAGCAGAAAGATTAAGTGTTTGCTGACATCTTCAACTGCTTCAGTCTAAGATCCCCTCATGTTTTAAGAAGGCAATGATAATCCCGGTGCCAAAGAAAAGCAAGGTGGCATGCCTGAATGACTACCGACCTGTGGCTCTAACATCAATTGCTATGAAGTGCTTCAAGTGATTGGTTATGGCACACATCAACCATAACCTACCGGTCAACCTCGACACTTTGCAATTCGCCTACCAGAGCAACAGGTCAATGGCAGATGCCATCTCTCTGGCACTACATTCCTCCTTAGAACACCTGGAGAATAAAGACGCATATGTAAGGCTCCTTTTCATCGACTACAGGTCTGCTTTTAATACCATCATTCCAAATAAACTGATTCCTGAGCTCCGGAGCCTGGGTCTTAGCTCTCAGATCTGCAGCTGGATCTTCAACTTCCTCACAGACAGGACCCAGGCTGTAAAAATAGGGGACAAGCTCTCCTCTACAATCACTCCGAGCACCGGTGCCCCACAAGGCTGTGTACTCAGCCCCCTGCTGTACTCACTGTACACCCATGATTGTGTAGCCAAGTTTCCATCGAACTCAATATATAAGTTTGCTGATGATACCACAATTGTAGGCCGTATCTTGAGTCTTGAGTAATGATGAGTCTGAGTACAGAGAGGAAATTAAGGACCTGGTGGCATGGTGCGAAGATAGTAACCTATCCCTCAACGTCAGCAAGACGAAGGAATTGGTTGTTGACTTCAGAAGGAGTAGCGGATCACACAACCCAATCTACATGGGTGGTGCAGAGGTGGAACAGGTCAAAAGCTTTAAGTTCCTCGGGTTGAATATCACAAATGACCTGATTTGGTCTAACCAAGCAGAGTCCACTGCCAAGAAGGCCCACCAGCTCCTTTACTTCCTGAGAAAGCTGAAGAAATTTGGCCTGTCCCCTAAAACCCTCACTAATTTTTATAGGTACACCGCAGAAAGCATTCTTCTAGGGCGCATCACAACCTGGTATGGAAGTTGTCCTGTCCAAGACCGGAAGAAGCTGCAGAAGATCATGAACATCACACAAACCAATCTTCCATCCTTGGACTCACTTTACACCACATGCTGTCGGAGCAGTGCTGCCAGGATAATCAAGTACACGACCCACCCAGCCAACACACTTTTTGTCCCACTTCCCTCCAGGAGAAGGTTCAGGAGCTTGAAGATTCATACGGCCAGATTTGGGAACAGCTTCTTTCCAACTGTGATAAGACAGCTGAACAGATCCTGACCCAGATCTGGGCCGTACCTTCCAAATATCCAGACCTGACTTGCACTACCTCACTTTCCCTTTTCTATTTTCTAATTATGATTTATAATTTGAATCTTTATTATATTTACTTCGATTTGTACTTCAGGGAGCACGAAGCACAGAAACAAATATCACTGTGATGATTGTACGCTCTAGTATCAATTGTTTGGTGACAATAAAGTATCTACACTATCTACACTGCACTATCCATACATTAATACCCATGAATACAGCCAAATGAAACAGTGTTACTCTGGGGCAAGATGCAAAGCACTGTACCTACTGTCAAAAAAAGCACAAGGCACATACGAGGGGTGATTGATAAGTTTGTGGCCTAAGGTAGAAGGAATCAATTTTTAAAAACCTAGCACATTTATTTTTCAACATAGCCCCCTCCTACATTTACACACTTAGTCCAGCGGTCGAGAAGCATATGGATCTTGGACCTCCAGAAGTGTCCACAGATGGGTGATTGATAAGGTAGAAGGAGGTGAGTTATACAGCTCTCATTACATGCACATGCAGGTCAACTCTTTGAGTGATTATGCAGAAAGTTTTAAGTTAATAACTCATCTTCTACCTTAGGCCATGAACTTATCAATCACCCCTGCTGTAGACACTTTCTGGAGGTCCAAGATCTGTATGCTCCACGATCACTGGACTAAGTGTGTAAATGTAGGAGGGGACTATGTTGAAAAATAAATATGCTAGGTTTTCTAAAATTGACTCCTACCTTAGGCCATAAGTTTATCAATCACCGCTAGTATAGGACACATGAGATAGCAGTAAACATACAGGCACACAATAAGACACATAATATAGCCCAAGTCGCTAAATGGCATGTCCCGTTGATTGATGGAGAATGAAATTTGTTGGCAAAACAAGCCCTCAGCGGTCTGCAGACAAATGCACACACGTACACATGCACGCTGTCCAGCTTGTCTTCCATCCAGCAAACACTGGAGATCGGGACTTCCTGTAAGATGGCGATTACTTAGCTGCTCCGAACTTTTGTTCCATTACTGTCGCTTTCTTTGCACTAAATGTCTCCATTTTTTAAACCTTAGTCGGGAACTTTTTCGGTACCTCTTACTTGCCTGTGAACACATCTAACTTACAATGTCTAGCAAGAGCTCTAAATCCGGGAGAAAGGAAGCTCAGGCTCTCTCAGACGAGACCCTGGCTGCGCTCGGTCAGCTCCGAGACGAAATTTTAAAGGAATTCAAAACCGCTTTCAAACAGTTGGAGGACAAGATTGATCAAATCAACGACAAGGTGGGCAAACATCCCCAACACTTATCTCGCATCGATTCGACTTCTGAAGATTTAGAAAGTCGTGTTCGATACTTGGAGACTCTCTGTTCCAGCTTGGAGGAAAAGTGTAACAAACTCCTTTTCAAAACGGTGGATCTCGAAAATCGCAGCAGACGCTGCAATCTTAGAATTCTTGGATTGCCAGAGGCCACCGAACAGGGATCAACAGTGAAGTTTTTCACCGAGTTTCGCTGTGAGATATTCGGGAAAGATTTGCTTCTGAACCTGCCTGAGCTCAAATGGGCACACCGGGTCCATGTTCCAGCCGGAATTCTGGGCAACCGCCCGCTACCAGTAATCTTGTGCTTCCATCAATACCAGGTAAAACACCATCTGATCGTAGAGGCACGTCGCAGAGGTTCTTTTATCTTCCAGGATACAACCATTCGCTTTGTGGAAGATTTTGCACCCCAGACCTTAAAGATGCGCACTGAGTTTAAAGGCGCAATGAAAGTGCTTTTTGATCGTGGTTTTAAACCCTCTCTTCGTTCCCCTGCTGATCTACGAATCAAACTTAACACTGGGAAATACAAATGGTTTAAGTCAGCCAAGGAAGCTGAAGCATTTGTGGCAAGTCTCCGGCTATCCAGTCATCTTCGGAACCCGATCAGTCCTCCTAAAATGGTGGATAAGTACTTCTCGTAGTAAAATTACTTTTTCTGGACTCAGACTTTACTTGAATCATTCAGACATTATTCATGGAAACTCTAAGGGCTGTTGACAATCTCTCCCTGGATTTGGTGTGTGTGTAATCTATCTTTTATTGTTGTACAACTTTATCTACAGAGTTCTACAACTGACTATAACTTGTTTTGGAGGTTTGAAGTCTTCAGTGAAGGCCTTCATGTTTTTTGGTTCACAGTTTAATTGCCAATCTATTTTTCCTTCTTTTTATATTTATTTGTTTTATTATACTTCTTTCTTTTCACCCCCTTTTTTTCTAATTTCTGATTTTTTTTCTCTCTTCTCTGTAAACGGTTGATAAATACTCGTCTTGAATTTATAATTTTCCCTGTCCTCTCCTCTTTTTTAATCCCTTTTTTCCCCTTTCTCCTACTTTATTCTTCTATAACTTTTTCGCTGGCAGGTTAGTTTTGGTCCTCTTCCGATTTTCTCTGTATTCAGTTTTATATTCCTGCAGAAGGTGTTCTAATCTGTAGTTATGTTTTTTAGTGCATAAACTAGTTACTACTTATTATAGTATTTACACGGAACTGCTGTTAATGACACAGATCTGGAAGTTGTATTTGGGTTAATTTTTTTTGTAGAGCTAGCTACTTGTTTTGGTAGCCGTCTAGTTTTGGGTTGTGTGGGTGGGGTGGGTTTTCTAGTTCCAATGTCACTCACTGTATATATTATATCTCTTTATTGCTCAGGACATGTATATGTTTTGATTTTACAAATCTATGTTTACATCTCTGCTCCCAGACTGCTATTGTACTGCTTGACTTTTTATATGCCTTCTGCCTTTTATGCATTAGTAATCGATAATGGCTAGTGCACTTAAATTTGTGAGCTGGAATGTAAAGGGATTGAATCACCCTGTTAAAAGGAGGAAGGTCTTCTCACATATCAAACAACTCAAAGCTGACATTGCTTTCCTTCAAGAAACTCATATTCGTTGTTCTGATAACTCCCGGCTTTTGTCAAAGTGGGCGGGTCAGCATTTTCATTCATCCTTTACCGCTAAAGCTAGGGGAGTCTCCATTCTTATTAACTCAAATATTCCTTTTGAACTCCATAATAAAATATCTGATATAAATGGCCATTTTATTATTGTTTCTGGCAAACTATATAACACTAAAGTTGCACTAGCAAACCTGTATGCCCCCAACTTTGATGATGTTAATTTTTTTGAACGGTTTTTTTCCTCACTACCAGATTTAAACTCATACTCTCTTATACTGGGTGGTGACTTTAATTGTTGGTTAGATCCCAATTTGGATCGATCGTCCTCTGTTACTAGACCACCTACTAAATCTGCCTTAGCTATCCAATCGTTTCTCTCTAATTATGGTATCTCTGATATATGGCGTTTCCTCCATCCTACGGAGAGAGATTATTCTTTTTTCTCACATGTTCACCATACCTTCACTAGAATTGATTATTTCTTACTCGATAACCAACTTATTCCATTTGCCCACTCTTGTGACTATCAGAGTATACTGATTTCTGACCATGCCCCAATTACTTTGTCTTTAAATTTTCCTAGTCTCCCTCAGAGGAATAAACACTGGCGGTTTGACTCGACTTTACTATCAGATGATGATTTTCTAAAATTTATTAAGGATCAGATAACCTTTTATTTTAACACTAATACATCACCTTAGTGCCATCCCAGATTGTCTGGGATGCCATGAAAGCATATCTGAGGGGGCAAATAATCTCTTACACAGCAAATCTCAACAGAAGATCCTGTGCAGATCGATTAGACCTCATTAACCAGATTAAAGAATTGGATCAAATATATGCCCAAACTAAGGACCCTGAATTATACAAGAAGCGTGTTGAACTCCAAACTAAATTTAACCTTCTGTCCACTCAACCTGTCGAACGCCAACTTCTCGAAAGCAAGAGTCGCTTTTACATTCATGGGGATAAGTCTGGTAAATTCCTAGCCAATCAGCTGAGGCGTTCCAAAGCCAAACAACGTATTACAAAGATCCAGAAGGAGAACGGAGACTTTACATCGGATCATTTAGAAATTAATGACGCATTTAAAAATTTTTATTCTCGGCTTTATTCCTCTGAATCTCTGAATGACAATATCTCTGTTAATCAATTTTTACGGAATCTGAATATCCCCTCACTTTCATCTAATTTCAAAGCCAAACTCAATGCGCCTATGTCATTAGAAGAAATATCTACTGCAATTTCTGCACTGTCCTCAGGGAAATCTCCTGGACCTGATGGGTTCCCTGTAGAATTTTATAAATAATTCTCTTCTCTTCTTTCTCCTCAGTTACTTTCAGTATTATCTGACTCGTTTAATTACAGCAAATTGCCACCCTCTTTCAGTGAGGCATCTATTATTCTTCTTTTAAAAAAGGGCAAAGACCCAACAGAGTGTTCCTCGTATAGGCCAATCTCTCTGCTCAATGTTGATGTAAAGATCTTAGCTAAAGTTTTGGCTCGTAGATTAGAAACCGTCATTCCCTCAATTATCTCTGATGACCAAACAGGCTTTATTAAAAACCGTTTCCCTTTTTTTAACATTCAGCGTTTATTTAATATCTTATACTCACCTCCAACTGGGATTCCTGATTGTGTTATTTCCCTTGATGCGGAGAAAGCATTTGATCGTATAGAGTGGAACTACCTTTTTGCAGTTTTAGAAAAATTTGACCTTGGCCAAAGTTTCATCTCTTGGATCCAATTGCTGTACCTGTGTCCTACTGCTTCTGTTTTAACTAATTTTCAGAAATCCCAAGTATTTAATCTCAAACGTGACACCCGCCAGAGATGCCCCTTAAGTCCCTTTCTCTTTGATTTGGCTTTGGAATGGCGATGTCATTTCGAAACTGCCCTGAATTGACTGGGATTTGGAGAGGGGGTGTTGAGCATAAAGTTTCTCTCTATGCTGATGACTTATTACTCTTTCTCTCAAATCCGTCTACATCCTTACCTCTAATGTTTTCACTTCTTGACCAGCTTAGCCAGATCTCTGGCTATAAACTTAATTTACATAAGAGTGAACTTCTCCCAATTAATAAAGAAGCACAAGAACTAACATTTCATGATCTCCCTTTTAAAGTAGTCCATAATCAATTTACTTATCTTGGAATTACAGTCACAAGGAAGTTTAAAGATCTCTTTCTTGAAAACTTTGCCAATCTTTCATATGCTATAAAACAGTCTGTTACAATGGTCACCTCTATCTATGTCTTTGGTAGGTCGTATTAATGTTGTTAAAATGTATGTTCTCCCCAAATTTTTATACCTATTTCAATCTATCCCAATTTTTATTCCTAAATCTTTTTTTGATTCCTTAAACTCTATTATCTTGTCATATCTGTGGCAGATTAAGCGCTCTAGAATTAATAAAATCCATCTCCAAAAATCTAAAAAAGAGGGTGGCATGGCTTTACCTAACTTTCGTTTATATTATTGGGCAGCTAATATATGTTGTGCTACCTTCTGGTCTTTCTTCCATGGCCAACCCGAGTGCCCTAACTGGGTGGTGATGGAGCTGAGCTCCACTAAAGAATTATCTATCTCTGCACTTCTTGGCTCTGCACTCCCTAGTAGTCTGCCCAGATCAATAGCTAATCCTCTTGTTAGACACACTTTGCGTATATGGGCTCAGATCAGGAAATGCTATGGTTTCCAGGGGTTTTCCGTTTCCAGCCCTATTACTCATAATCACCTTTTTTTACCTACTACATACGATTCAGCATTCCAGGTTTGGTATAGGAAGGGCATTAGACAGTTCGAAGATCTTTTCATTGATAATTGCTTCGCTTCTTTTCAGCAGCTCTCTGTTAAGTTCAATCTGCCCAATGCTCATTTTTTCAGATATCTCCAAATCCGACACTTTATTGCTCCTTTAATTCCTAACTTTCCTGAAATGCCTGCGAAAAATGCTATGGACCTATTTCTTTCCATGAATCCACTAGGTAAAGGCTTAATATCAATCATCCGAGATAAACTAGCAGCCTTACGACGGGCCCCCATGGATAAAATCAAAATGGCCTGGGAGCAGGATTTAAATATCTCCTTATCTGAGGAGAGCTGGTATTCAGTTCTCAAATCGGTTAACTCAACCTCTCTTTGTGCTCGCCACTGCCTTTTACAGTTTAAGATTGTTCATAGAGCCCATATGTCTAAATCTAAACTATCTCGATTCTACCCTAGCGTTAGTCCGCTCTGTGATAAATGCAAGAGGGGCGTGGCCTCTCTCATCCATATGTACTGGTTCTGTCCTAGCTTGGAGAAATTCTGGAAAGATGGCTTCACTACGTTATCGTGTATTCTGAATCAGCACCTCGAACCAAACCCCTTAATTGCTCTGTTCGGTTTTTGGGGCGAGACAGATTTATGTCTGGGTCCGACCAAATGCCGAATATTATCCTTTGCCTCTCTCCTGGCTAGACACTTGATCCTCCTCAGATGGAGAGATGTTGCCCCGCCCACTCATGCTCAATGGCTTAACGACATCATGGCCTGTTTGGACCTCGAAAAAATTCATTATTCAGTTCTCAATTCGAATCTAAAGTTCCATAAGGTCTGGGGACCTTTTATCGAGTACTTTCATAACCTTCCTCTTGGCTAGGGTTTTTTTTTTCTTTTCGGTCCTTTGCTTTCAGCTCCTTTTTTTTTCTGGTAGAAGGCATTATTATCCTCTGTTGCTGAGTGTATTCACAGTCTGGGAGCTTGGCTGTCCTGACTTATACTCTCTATATTGTGTTGTGGTTGCTCTGGAGTTGCTGTTGTTTTTTCTTGTGTTTTGGGGCTTGGGGAGGACACTAAGCTTACTTGTCTTTAATTTAGGCGCCTTTTTTTTGCTAAATTCTCTTCCTTTGTAGCATATTGTTATTGTATGCTTAATTTTGCACTGTTTTAATGTTCCTCATTGGGATTTGGGGTTTTTAATTTGTAAAATGTTTTGAAAAAGTAATAAAAAAAATTTAAAAAAAAACTCTGGAGATCAGCACTGACAGGAGGGGCTTGCCCCAATCCAGCATGGATGCCACGCCACATTCCTTCTGATGTCTCCCCTACTGGCAGCTGCAATAGGCGACACCGCAGCCTGAGGCCCAGACCGCCCTACAACCAAGGCCACACGGCTCCTTTATCGTCAGTCTCACCAATGAACCCGACATGCAGCTTTCTTCACTGCTAATGTCCAACAGGGGCTTGCGATGACAAGACCATCTCTTGCTGTCAGACCGCGTAACACCGTCCCGCACCGGCCTCTGCCGCCTTTCTGTAGCAAGCAGCAACACGGTCTGCACAAAGTCCAGTTCCTCCACTACTGAGCAACTCGCTGATGGGGTAGGTTTGCAATGCCTTAAGTCCTTAATGTCTAGCAGTGCGATCATAAAAAAGACAAAAGACATCTTTGATTTGGCCTAAAAAAGCCACTGCACCTGATCATGCCGCCAACTTACCAGAAGTAACTGGAGCTTGTAGTAATTTGGTTCTATACCTCTGAGGTTCTTTTGTCCGCACGGATGAAGTATAATTTGGCCAGTACCTGCAGAGCTGGCTGCTTATCTAAACTGGCCCAAACCAGTTTGCAGTATAAAAGAAGACTGTGTGCTCATGTTCCTGTGTTACAGCTACAGCCACTTACAGTTTGCTATGGTTACAGATCCTTTGTTACTTCTCTGCCCTGCTTGCTGGTACAGGCTGACCTTGTCTGACCTGTACTATGAAGAATATCTGATAAAACCCTGGAACCATAAGAGTTACAGTCTCATTCTGGACTTCTGAAATCTTCTGGACAATATCATCTCCAGATACAATACTCCCTTAATGTCTACTTATGTGGCCCAGTGTTATCCGTCAATTAATCTACATCTGCCCTGGCTTTCACTGGAATCAATCCAGAATAATTTTGGACTGAGGAACCCAGTACTGCGGACAAGATTCAATTGTCTCACCATCGGTTGGGGCCCAGTTACCCATCATTCCCAAAAAAAGATGCAGAAATTAGTAAAAATTACAAGAATGTATAAAATTACAACATACAATCAGGCTTAACATTCAGGAAGGCTCAGCAGAACTTTAGATGGGCTGGTAACAGAAATGTATCTAATGCCTGCTGGGGAATGAAGAGGGCATATTGTATTCAACGTGTGTGCAGTGCTGATTTTTATCTTAAATCATCATTTTTACGGGGCCCAGTAAAGCATTCCTCAGCAGCATATTACCTGCTATTTGTATATTAAAGATCATTAAACATTTTTAGGTTAAGTATAGATTAATGTTTGGTGCTGTTACCCTCCCAAAAGTGCTTGGTGTTTTCTGGAGTTCCTTAAAGTACCAAATGTTTGCAAGGAACAGTGTGGCCGCGTAATCTAATAAATCCCAGCACCAAAGTTGGCGCAGGTTTCTTTTGACGACTTGGCATCGCACACAAGCTTTAAATCGAAGTGAAAGTAAGTTGGAAGAGTTCAGGATGATAAGCAAGTGGCTGATGCATTCAATTCAAGGGGGTTAAGTTGGAAATATTAGCGTGCAACTGTACGATTAAGTTAAGTGAGCACCAGCTATCTCCCATGGCATGTGCTTGTTCATGGAGTTACAAACCAGAATTCTGTAACAATTTCCCCCAAGGCACTCAGCCTCAACAGGTTGTAAGTCCCTTATGAACAAATGAATAGTCATCCATATGAGTGGGCACCATGATCTGGGAGATGGATTATTTATGCATCATAACCATTTTTTGAGACTGTAACCCATTATTTGTTAGTCAGTGTCAGAAAAAATATTGGAGTGACTCATGAACTTTCCAACAGATATCAATCAGGGGAAACTTTCAGTTTGCAAATCTAAAGCTTGTTCTAAAATAACAATTGTTTCATTAATTTCCTATAAAATGATGTGACTAGTAGCAACAATTGATTCAAGTCTGGATACCCATCTGGGATTAAAGGAATTGCTTTGTTTATGTGGATTTCAAAACATGAGCTGCTGAGGAATCAAAGGAATGAATTTTGAAGGCAAAGTATGACAGGCTAAGGGGAATACCGTATATCATACTGACTCGGGATTTATTTCTACGCAACAAAGTTGCATGGTTATCTTCAAAGTTTTATCCTATCTGAAATGGATTTATGCAACTAGTTCTGAGCAGCTTATTTCTAAATTCCGGTCTCAAAGCTGACTCTCCAGGAGACAGGAATTGTCTACATTGCATCCAACATCCTACTGTCTGTCTTCCTCCCCTCCCCCATCAAAAGGATCCACGTGTAATGGGGGGGGGGGGGTTGTACTTTCTGTTGGAATCTGAAATCGTGATTGAAGTATTTAAACATGAAAAGGACGTTAATTTCAGTAAAGAGACAAAACTCTTTGGAACACTCAGAACACTTCTACAAAGAGATTTTGGAAGAATAGTTAACCCTTTAATAGCATACAATGTGACATGTAATTCAAACACAAACAAGAGAAAAATCTGCAGATGCTGGAAATCTAAGCAACACAGACAAAATGCTGGAGGAACTCAGCAGGGCAGGCAGCATCTATGGGAAAGAGTACAGTCGAATTTTTGGACCCAGACCCTTTAGCAGGACTGGAGTTAAAAAGATAAGGAGTCAGAGATAGAAGGGAGGGGAGGAAGAAACACAAGGTGTTAGGTAAAACTGGGAGGGGGAGGGATGAAGTAAAGAGCTGGGAAGTTGATTGGTGAAAGAGATACAGGGCTGGAGAAGGGGTAATCTGGTAGGAAAGGACAGAGGCCATGGAGGGAAGAAAAGTGGGAGGGGCACCAGAGGGAGGTGATGGGCAGGCAAGGAGATAAAATGAGAGAGGGAAAAGGGGATCGGAATAGAGAAGGAGTGTGGGGCATTACCGGAAGTTTGAGAAATCGATATTCATTCCATCAGGTTGGAGGCTTGAATATAAGGTCCAACCTGAGGATAGCCTCATCATCACAGTAGAGGAGGCTGTGGATGGACATGTCAGTATGGGAATGGAAGTGGAATTAAAATGGGTGGCCCCTGGAGATCCCCCTTTTTCTGGCAGACTGAGCATAGGTGCTTGGCGAAGCAGTCTCCCAATCTGCATTGAGACTCACCTCACAAGAGGCCACACTGGGAGCACCAGATACGATAGGTGACCCCAAAATATTGACAGGTGAATTGTTGCCTCACCTGGAAGGACTGTTTGGGGCCCTGAATGGTAGAGAGGGAAGAGGTGTAGGGACAGGTGCAGCACTTATTCCACTTGTAAGGAGAAGATTAGTATTGAGGGATGACTGGAAAAGGGACACACCATCCCACCAGCCTCCACATTCAGCATATAATTATCCATAATTTCTGCCATCTCCAGCGGGATCCCAACACCAAGCTCATCTTTCCCTCCCCCCCTCCCCCCACTTTCAGCTTTCCTCGAGGATCACTCACTTGTCCAGTGAGAAGAGAGCATGGCCTGGATGGTGGGGGTCCTTCATGATAAATGCTGATCCAATGAAAACTGATGGTGCTGTTTATAGCTAGGAAGGTCATCTAGGTCAGGATTTAGATCAGATGGAAACTTAGATGGAGGATTAGCAGGTAGAGTTTAATCTGGACAATTGTGAGGTGATGTGTTTTGTGAAGTCAAATAGGAACAGGACACATACTGGAAATGACAGGACACCAAGGTACGTCAATAAATAGATGGATCTTGTGGTTCAACGATACGATTCCCTATAAGTGGTTATGTCGGTCGATGGGCAGGTAAAGAGGAATGTGGCATTTTTGTTTTTGCAGGTCAGGGCATAATATCTAAAATTTGGACATCATGGCAACACTCTACAGAACACTAGATACACCCACCAGATATAGTGTGCAGTTCGAGTCACTATGATAACAGAAGAATGTGGTTGTGCTAGAGAAAATGCAGACATTAACCAGGGTGTTGCCTGGACTGTATAGGGGAGATTGGATAGATAGATAGATAAATAGACTATTTATTGATCCCAAAGGAAATTACAGTGTCACAGTAGCATTGCAAGTGCACAGATAAACAAACAGATAAATATTAGAAGGGAAGTAAGAAAGAATAAAAGATAAATTACCTCATTCAGACTAACGGGAGGTGGGGGGAGATCATCACTTCCCCGGCTATAGGTTGACTCATTATAAAGCCTAATGGCGGAGGACTAAAATGACCTTAAACAGTGCTCTGTATAAGTTGTCTCAGTCTATGACTGAAAGTGCTGCTCTGTTCAGTCAAGGTGGCATGCAGAGGGTGAGAAACATTATCCAGAATTGCCAGAATTTTCCATATCCTCCTTTGTTCTATCACAGCCTCCAGTGTGACTCCTGTAACAGAACCAGCCTTTCTAAATCTAAATTCAGTTTATTGAGCCGGTTGGTATCACCTGTGTTGATGCCACTGCCCCAGAACACCAGCACATGGAAGATCGTCCTGGCGACAACAGACTGTAGAACATGTGAAGGAGAGGCCTGCATACACCAAGGGACCTCAGTCTCCTCCAGAAGTAGAGGCAAATCTGGCCCTTCTCATACACAGCCTCTGTGTACAAGTCAAGATGCATCACCTGGCAATCCCCCGATTTAATTCCAGCCCAATCACAGCACAATTTATAATGATCAATTAACCCACCATCTGGTATGTCTGGTGGGAGGAAACCAGAGCACCTGGGGGAAACCCATTTAGTCACAGGGAGAACGTACAAACTCCTTACAGACAGCAGCAGGAATTGAACCTAGGTCAGTGGTACTGTAAGGCATTGTGCTAAACACTACACTTGTGTTAATGGTGAAAAAAAGACATCATGAAGTCCATTTGGAAAATGTGGATAACTTCACTGACCACAAGTCCAAAATGATTCTACGACCTACAGACTCACTCTCAGAGATCCTTTTACAAATGATGTTGTCAGTGTAATTTCTTTCTATTTGCACAGTTTGTCTTCCTTTGCACTTTGGTTGTTTGTCAGTCTTTGTTTAGATGTACTTGAATTGAATTGGATTACTCACATCCTTCATATACATGAGGAATAAGAATCTACGTTATGTCTCCGTCTAAATGTGCAATGTGCAATCATGGTAATTTATAATAAATAGCATGCACAACAGGACAGTCAATATACCATAGAAATACAGTTGCGTCTGCAAGAGTTAATCGGTCTGATGGCCTGGTGGAAGAAGCTGTCCCGGAGCCTGTTGGTCCTGGCTTTTATGATATGGTACCATTTCCTGGATGGTAGCAGTTGGAAGAGTTTGTGGTTGGGGTGACTCGGGTCCCCAGTGATTGTTCAGGCCCTTCTTACACACCCGTCTTTGTAAATGTCCTGAATAGTGGAAAGCTCGTATCCACAGATGCGCTGGGCTGTCCGCACCACTCTCTACAGACTCCTGCGATTGAGGGAAGTACAGTTCCCATCCCAGGCAGTGATGCAGCCAGTCAGGATGCTCTCAGTTGTACCCCTGTAGAAAGTTTTCAGGATGGGGGGACCCATGCCAAACTTCTTCAACTGTCTGAGGTGAAAGAGGCGCTGATGTGCCTTTTCCACCGCATAGCCGGTATGTACAGACCACGAGATCCTCAGTGATGTTTATGCTGAGGAACTTAAAGCTGTTCACTCTCTCAACCCCAGATCCATTGATGTCAATAGGGATTAGCCTGTCTCCATTCCTCCTGTCGTCCACAACCAGCTCCTTTGTTTTTGTGACATTGCGGGAGAGACTGTTTTCTTGACACCACTGTGTCAGGGTGATGACTTCTTCTCTTCAGGCTGCCTCATTATTGTTTGAGATTAGGCCAATCGGTGTAGTGTCGTCAGCAAATTTAATTAGCAGATTGGAGCTGTGGGTGGCGACACAGTCATGGTAATACAGAGAGTAAAGGAGGGGTCTTAGTACACAGCCCTGAGGGGCACCAGTGTTGAGGGTCAGAGGGTGATATTTTTGTAGATTCCATTGCATTTATTTTTCCTATAAATGCCTGCAAGAAAATGAATCTCAGGGTAGGATGTGGAAACATAAATTTACTTTGAACTTAGAAAACAATATACAGACATGCTTTTAAAGACTTTAAGAATATACCTTTTAAGGCACTGCAGAAATACTTTGATTTTGAATTGCCTATATAGTGCAGTGACAGCACAGTGATACAGTACCTGATGTATTCATGTAGTATGCCCAGATGGGCAATATAGTGAGTGAAATCTTGCAGGCTCTAAGCATTTCAGGGAATTTGTTTTATTGTGTAAAGTTTCTCACATATTTGCTACAACTTGCCAATTCTGTGGAAAGAGCTTCTGGTTTATTACTAGTAGGAAAAATAGGGGAAAGATGTGTGATTATCCGCTGCATTTCAAAACCTCGAGATATTAAAAGTACTTAGTTGAACTGGTAATTAAGTTTACTTTTGCAGTATACTATTTTGGGAAAATATAATAGCCAATTTACACTTAGAATGGACAGCAATAAGATTCAAAACCAAATAATTTAGTAGTACTCAACAGAGAATTTTATTTTGGAAGGTTTCCAATATAAGTCTTTATTCTTCTTTAAAATTGTACCACACCATAATTTATTGCACATGGGAGATCTGATTAATGCTCACATCTCCTATGATGAAGTGCTTTGAGAGGATGGTCATGGCTAGAATTAACTCCTGCCTGAGCAGGGACCTGGACCCATTATAATTTGCCTACCAGCGCAACAGGACTACAGTGGATGCAATCTCACCGTCTCTCCAGTTGGCCTTGAAGCACCTGGATAACAGCAATGCAAATGCCACGCTGCTGTTTATCAATTACATCAACACCTCACCTCAATGAGCCTCTGCAACTGGAACCTTGACTTGGTCATCAGGTGACCTCAGTCACTGTGGATTGGTAATAACACTTCCTCCTTGCTGACACGGCTGAACACCAGGGATGCATGCTTAACCGGCTGCTCTACTCTCTCTTCACTCATGACAGTGTGGCTAAGCGCAGCTCAAACACCATCTATAAACGTGCCGATGACACACCACTGTTGTTGGCAGAATCTAAGAAGTGGCATAGATCGGCTGGTTGAGTAGAACAAACTTGTACTCAATGTCAGCAAGACCAGGAATTGACCGTGGACTTGGGAAGGGGAAGTTAGGAGGAGCTACACCAGTACTCACTGAGGGGGTCAATGGTGGAAAGTGTGAACGGTTTCACGCTCCTGGATGTCAATACCTCAGTGTATCTATCCTGGGCTCAACACATTGATGCAGTCACAAAGAAGGCACACCAGCGGCTATATCTCATTAGGAATTTGAGGAAAGTTGGTATGTTAAACAAGACTGTGGAAAATATCTACAGATATACAGCGCGGAGTATTTTGACTGGACACACCAATGTGCATGACTGAAAGAGGCTGCAGAGGGTTACATATTCAGCCAGTTGTTCCTTCACGGGCACAACCCTCCACACCACTGAGAACTCCTTCAAACGGCAGTAGCTTCAGGTGACAGCATCCGTCATTCAAAACCCTCACCATCCAGACCATGCTCTCTTCTCAGTAATATCATCAGGAAGGAGGTACAAGAGCTTCATGTCCCACGCTCAAAGTTTGAGAAACAATTTCTTCCTCTCTGTAGTCAGATTTCTGAATAGTCCATTTCCCCATGAACGCCACCTCATAATTCATTCCTTTTCACTACCTCCCTTTTTGCCCTCTTTATTTATTAATTTTTGCAACCTATAGTACTTTTGTTATGCATTGCACTGTATTGCTGGCACAAAACAACAAATTCCATGACATATATCAGTGCCAATAAATCTGATTCTGACTCAACGCAGTACAGAACCGTTTAGTATGCAGCTGGGTGTTAGAACGCCACTGAAAATCAGTCCAAATAATGACTCAGGCTCCATATTCAGGATTAAGTCCATTTTTTTCTGATTCAGAAGCAGAGGTTTTACTGCTGTGCCAAGATATACAATGTTCCCTCTAAGGTGTGCGTGCACACACATCTTTTGTTACTCGCACACAAAGGAATTTAAACTGAGCACAAAAGGTTGTCACTCTCTCCTTCATTGGCATTTTAAATATATTTCACCATCATACATAATCACATTTCATTTTTCCTGTTTCTGCTACGGACAGTGTTGACAATGAGGAGTTTGTGATGATCTGTTCTGCAGACATTAGAACTGACTTATCTATTCTGTTTTTATTGAAGAAATTATTCAGTGCACACATGTAGTTGTCATTGGGCAAAAAATTTGCACAGCACAAGATTGTTGTGCACACTCGTCATTAAAAGTTAGAGGGAACATCGAACACATACCCATTACTACAATACATAGAATTTTAGAATTTCACTTCATAAGACTCATCTCACCCATACCTTGCTCCCATGGATGTCTGTATTAAATGAGTTGTTGATACTTACATTATGATTCTGACAGACTATTAACACTTACCCAGTTCAGTCTATCAATCAAACTCTTCTCTTCACCAATATAGTTAAATGTTTTTACCAGTCCAATAACTAAATGGGAGCAAGAGCTTTCAGATATCTAGCACAGGGATTCTCAAACTTTTTTTATGCCATGGACCAATACCATTAAGCAAAGGGTCTGGGGTTCCCAACTTCGATTCTAGTACTGTATTTCGCAGAGGCAAATTACATACATTCAGAATCAGAATCAGGTTTAATATCAGGTTAATGTGTGAGTTTTCAGGCTCCTGCTCTCCTAGATATTAGCAGTGAAAAGATGACGTGCTAGGTAATGGAGATCCTTAATGATGGATGCTGCCTTTTTGAGGTATTGTCTTTTGAAAATGTCCTGGGCATTGGGGAGGCTAAGGCCCTTGATGGGCCTGGCTGGGTTCATAACTTTCTGCAGATTTTTCTTATCCTGTGCAGTAGCTCCTCAAACCAGACAGCGATGCAACCAGTTAGAATGCTCTCCACAGTACACCTATAGAAATTTACAGGAGTCTGTATGACATACCAAGTCTTCTCAGACTCCTAATGAAATATAGCCACTGTCTTGCCTTCTTTGTAATTGCATCAATATGATGGGCCTGGGATAGATCTTCAGAGATGTTGATGAAACTGCCCACTCAATAACTGCCCACTGCTGATCCCTCAATAAGAACTGGTGTGTATTCCATTATCTTCCCCTTCCTGAAATCCAAAACCAATTCCTTGGTCTTACTGACATTAAGTGCAAGTCTGTTGATGTGACACCACTCAACCTGCTAATCCAGCTCACTCCTGTATTCCTCCTCTTCACCATCTAAAATTCTGGCAACAACAGATGTGTCATCAGCAAATTTATAGATGGCATTTGACCAGCCGCACAAATGTGGATATACTGTAGAAATAGTAAAACATTGTTACCACAGGGGGTAACTAGAAGGTGACTATTTCAGAAAGTGTTGATGCGTGGCCAAGTGGTTAAGGCGTTGATCTAGTGATCTGAAGGTTGCTAGTTCGAGTCTCAGCTGAGGCTGTGTGTTATGTCCTTGAGCAAGGCACTTAACCACACATTGCTCTGCGATGACACCAGTGCCAAGCTGTATCGGCCCTTGCCCTTCCCTTGGACAACATCGGTGGTGTAGAGAGGGGAGACTTGCAGCATGGGCATCTGCCGCTTCCCCATACAACCCTGCCTAGGCCTGCACCCTGGAAGTTTTCCAAGGCACAAATCCATGGTCTCTCGAGACTAATGGATGCCTATATAAAAAATTCAGAAAAAAGATGAATTGTTTTTAAGTGAGCAGCCCCTGAATTGGAATCTGGAGATCATAGTGCACAATAGGTCTGCATCTGTTCAATAAAAAGTAAATTTTATGCTGCATTTTCATTTTGATGTACATGCACATTGACTCCTATATCAGTAGGAGGCTCCTAAAATTATGTGAGGAATATCCACATTACTTAAAGCTACCTTCCATCCCTTCAAGAGAAGGTGTTGGAGTTGCTGGGATCACGCTAAATCGTCCTGTTCAATCAACAAAGGCTATACTTGGGAGAGACTGGGCACGTCTGCAGCCTTCAGCTCTGCAGTAGAGCTCTTAGTGAAAGAAATGCAAAGTACAGAAGCGTTCTGCATCTATGGGCATGGAGTATTGCAGGTCACCTTCCAGTTGGATGTTAAGAAAGGAACAGACAAGAGTCAACAGGTTTACTATCAAGAGTTTAAACTGAGAATTTGCCTGTAATATCACAAGTTTTATAATTTCAAGGGCAGTGAAAATTTATTTTCACATGTTACATACCATCAACTACAGCACAAGCCTCAATTCTTTATCCCCTTCCTTATCCATACCTGCCAACTACCTCTGTCAAAGTTCATACCAAATAATCATTTGTGTCAATTCAGCTCACAATCTTATCATGATGACCAGCTTCACATCCATATATCAGAGCACCAACATTCCGCAAGCTACTCAGTATGATGGCCACATTGCCCAAGCAGATTATGGAACAATAATTTGCAGCAAAAGTGGTGTGCAAACAACTTATGGCACAAATCGTATGGTGTACTTTTCTTCATCAGTTGGGGCACTGAATATAAAAGCTAGGATGTTGTGTTGCAGCTGCATATAGCTCTGGTTACACAATGTTTGAACTATTGCATGCAATTCTGGGTGCTGCATTACAAGGATATGGAGGCTTTGGTGAGGATGCAAAGAGAATTTCCAGGATGTTGTGTAGATTAGAGGCTATGAGCTGTAAGAAGAAGCTGGGGAACCTTGGATTGATTTTTTCGAGAGCTTCAGAAGCTGGAGTCACTACGTAATATTCTAAATGGAAAAGACAGGGTAGATAGTCAGAGTACCTCCCATTGAATCCTCCTCTTCTCCTTCATTTTCTGATAGGCTGACCTAACAGCTCATTCTCCACCACGTGCTTGTCTCCGTGGCGGACTGGTGCAGCCGTGTGTAGGAACACTGAGAAGTTTTTGTGTAAAAAAAAAGCTTAGGCAAATCTGAAGCATGAAATAGAGAAATCGTTTTAAACTACAAAGAAATATAGCAAAATTAGCAACTGATGGTTAAGTCATTGATAGTGTTTTTAAATAGAGCTGCTTCGAAGGCCAACAGGCTGGCGGGTGGGGTGGGGTGGGGTGCGGCCTCTTCCAGCTACCTTTTCATGCTATGTAGTTACAAGAGGCTGTGTCAGCTGGAGGATGAAGCATGATGGCATTGCTGCCTCAAATCAGCCCTGAACACAAACCAATGTCACGAATATGCGGTCTTTATACTTCAATTTCACTTTGTAGACCAATCTCGTTACCAATGTAATAGTGAGTTATACTTTAAACGTAAAGGTACTTACCACTCTGTAAATGTGGAACAGCAGACCGTGCTTTTGAATCACCTTGTTTCATAACCCCTCCCGCAGAAGTGTTCATTTGAAAAACCACGTAGACACAAAGTTGTACTTAGTCCAAGAGTTTAATTATAACTATGAAAGCAGATCCCAGGAATGGCGCTCAGAAAATCTGTGATCTCTGTACCCCCATCCTTTTTCCTTCCTGCTCGCACTTCAAATTAAAGCCGATGAACAGGCACCACAGGAAGTGAACCAGGTGTCGTGTTTTTATACTTGAGCAGTGTTTGTGCCTGTTGCGGAGCGAACTCGTTAATCTCGGCTGTCCCGTCGCTGACTTGTTGACCCTGGTTTTTATGGGCTCACGATTCTCCTGCAGGGACGTGGTAGCGGATTCCGCATGTAAACACAGGAAGAGAGGGTGCCGATGTTACTCGCTCATCCAGAGTAACGCTAAAAATAAGCTTCAGTTGTAAATGAAGACCTGATAACAGCAGTACGATATAAACGAACCCTCCAATATGACCGATTAATTTATTCGGGAATGGTTGACACCATCACCATAATATAAATTATTCCAGCAACCGAAAGAACTATTAGTAAATTAATCGAGCACTGCCAAAACTAAATTCGATTGTTTAATCATTTAGATCGTGCGCTAATTATTCTTCATGTATTAAATTATCTCAGTCGATCACATTCACTACTTAAATAACAGGATTCAATTTTTAAAAATCCAGAAAATTGATGCCTGTCATAAAATATTCACTTAACTTAAACATAACACTTGTAATCAGGTTTTGGATATTTTATGGAAAATTGGATTCATGACAGTATATAAAATATAACGTCACCACAAATGTGTGGTTTGTTCTTAACAGCAACGGGCATTGCCTCTTTAAAAGTGATGAGTGTTGTTTTGTAGGAAGCGGTCCCTTGGCGACGCTTCAAAGCTGCGGCTTTAACACGAATTTCCGTGTATTGTCCGAATCGTGATGAGGAAAAGGAAACGTGCGATCTGGGGCTGAGCTCGATATAAAAAAGGCAGCGGCCTTGCCGAGCGGCTGTGTGTGACCGAGGCACCCGCCAGCCCACAGCCAGCCACCCCGATCGGCTCCCCGAGCAAATGTCAGCCGCAATCGAGAGGAAATCGCTGGAGAATGCGGAGTAAGTGGACGCGGGCCCGATCTCAGTCCAAGTCCGAGCCGGTATGAAGGGGGAGGGATGGTCGGATAGATCAGGGGTTAAACTATCCCTTCGTGCGCCAGGATCCCCACACAGTCGAAGCTAATAGTCTGAATAACGCTGTCGGAAAATGTCAATTACAATCAACAGTCATAATCTGCAAAACTGCAGAATGGCCTACTGACTCGTTAAAAATACACTCGGGGGTACTGATGGAGGCAACGTTATGCGTTTATTTTAATGTTATCGCCTCATACTTCATCTGCGACGGGCAAATCCTCTTTTGGAAGGATTTGGAAGGGGAAGCACAGTTATAATTTCAAAATTGATTTATAAGACATTGTTATCATTTTATTTTGACCTGAGACGCTGTTGTAACTTTTAATTGTTTTCATGTTTAGCACGGCTTTGTCGAACTCTTCCTATTCTTACATTAGGTATCTTATATAAAAAAACTACTGCTGAATCTGGAAGGAAGCTGGAACCAAATTCTGCACGAGTTAGATCCCACTGCATGATCTGATGCTTATCAGATAAACACTTATGTTTTCAACTCAACCCATGACCTAAATATTAACAATTGAAGTCACTGAAGGGGATTCGGAATATCTTAAACTGACTTCCCCTTCAGGAAGTCCAAATGGATTAAATTTGTTTCAATTTTGTTTTAACTTCTAAACTCTGTGCGTTTTACTGAAGGACTGTGATAAACAAATTGATGAAAAGTATTAGAGAAATTAATATGAAAGCATGGTAAAGTAACCGATTTCTCTTTAGTGTGTGTATATGTACATATATTGGACTATTTAAAGTCATATTTTGTTTTCTACAAAAAAAAACATTAAGAGGTATTGATCGGAGCCTCTGAATATTTCCCAACCCACAACAATACATTTTAGAATGGTCTCACCTTGATTTAATTAACTCTTTTCTATTCACAAATAGATAAGTGTTCCGTCTTACCGTTATTATGCTGCACAGAACAGCATTCAAATTCTATAAAATACTTTTACCAATCCAAAGGAAATTGGTCTATGACAGCAATATGGTGGCACAGTATGGTAGCTATTTGCATAATGCTGTACAGTCCCAGTGCCTTTAGTGTTCAATTCCTGCCACTCTGTACAAGGTATTTGTTTTTCCCGTAATTGTGTGGGTTTCCTCCAGGAGCTCCAGTTTCCTCCCACAATCCAGACGTATGGATTAGTAAATAGTGGGCATGCTATGCTGGGGCTAGAAGCATTGCAACGATTGTGGGCCTCACACCCTCCAGCTGCTTTGGTCAATGATGCAATTGAGTTATTTCATTGTATATATCAATATACAAGCTAATCTTTAAATATTAAAAAATGTCTTAAATAGAGACATCACAGAACAAAAAATGTAAACAGATAGACTATTCAGTCTGAGCTCGTGGTTGATTTACCTTGTTAGCTCTGTCATTCATATAACCCTCTTTCTTGCCCATGTCCAAAAATGCAACTGTCTCTCTCCAATATAATCAATGACCAAGCATCAATATTTCTTCATGGGTAGAAAATCTCAAAGATTCACAAGCCTTTGAAGCAATTTCTCCTCATAGTCCAAAATGGAGGACTCTTATTCTGTGAGATTCCTAGCTCAGGATAAATCTCCTTCCACTATTGGTCCTGTCAATCTTCTAGAACTTTCCTCACTGCGTCTCTATATGATTGCTTTTGAGCTTTTAGATTCTAGATGAAGGTCGAGTCTAAACCTCTCCTCACTGGACAATCAGCTTATGCAAGAAGTGAACAATAGTGAAGCTTCATTAGTTCTTTCTAAGCCAAGTATTTCCTTATCTAGGTCATACAGAGATAGAGCAATATACAAGGAGACACACCTTCCAAGCTGACCACAGTGCCCACCCAGCTAGTCCCAATTTCCTGTCTTTACCCCATATCCCTTCATATACCTGTCCAGCTACATTTTAAATGATACTATCGTATCTGCTTCGACAACTTCTTCTGGCAGCTCGTTCCATGTACTTTCCACCCACTGCATAGAAAAAAGTTATCCCCCTGGAACTTAGATCTTTTCTCTGTCACCATAAACCTATTTTGTTTTTGATTGTGGTCTCCCTACCCTGGGGAAAAGACTGTTACTGTCTAAGCAACACACACAAAATGCTGGAGAAACTCAGCAGGCCAGGCAGCATCTGTGGAAAAAGAGAACAGTCAACGTTTCAGGCCACGACATACTCCTAGTTCCCTCAGGTCCTGCTGAAGGGTCTTGGCCCGAAACATCGACTGTACCATTTTCCATAGTTGCTGCCTGGTCTGTTGAGTTCCTCCAGCATTTTGTGTGTGTTGGTTGACTTTCCAGCATCTTCAGGTTTTCTCTTGTTTGCTACTGTCAAACTTATTTAAGCAGCTCATAATTTTAAACACTTCCATTAGGGCATCCCTCATTCCCCTACACTCAAAAAATAAAGACCTAGCCTAGCAAACCTTTTTCTCATGACAGCCTTGTAAATCATCTTCTCTGCACTCTTTCCAGTTTAACTACACCTTTCCTATAACAGGGTGACCAGACCAGACCTATACTTAGTACACCAAGCGCGGCCTCACTAAGCGACTTGTACAATAGCAATATAATACCCCTACTCCTATAATCAATGCCCTGACTGATGGACGGCCAGCGTGCTAAACGTTCTTTCCACCACACTGTCTGCCCGTGACACAACTCTCAACCAGCAATGAACTTACACTCCTGGCTGCCTCTTTCCATTGTACCTTTCTTAGTGAAAGTCCTACACCAGTTTGATTTTCCAGAGTATATCTCCGCACCCTCATGTGCATTGAAATCTATTGCCATTCTTTTGCCCACTTCCCTAACTGATGAAAATCCCACTGTAACTATGATAGCCTTCACCATCAACTAAACCGGCTAATCCTGTGCCACCCACAAAGTTGCTTATCAAACCCTGTGCATTTGCATTCAAATCATTTATATAAATAATGAATAACATGAGTCCCAATAATGAGCAATGCAGTCCACCACCAGTCACTGGCCTCCATTCTGAGAAACAGCTTTCAACCATCACTCTCTGCTCCCTACCTCTGAGCCAGTCTTGAATCCATCTATCAAGCTCTCCTTGGATTCCATGGGTCCTAATCTTCCAGATCTGCCTAATATGTGGGATCATGTCAAAGGCTTTGCTAAAGCCCAAATGTCCTATCCTCATCAAACTTCCTGGTACTGTAACGTCTTCAAGTAAACCCTACAAGTTTTGTTAAGCATGACATCCCGTGCACAAAGCCATGCTGACTCCTCTTAATCAGACTCTGCCTGGCCAAATGTGGGGAGTTCTGTTAGTCAGACTTCCCCCCAGTAAGTTCTCCACTACTGATGTCATGTTGTCTAGCCTGTAATTCCCTGGCTCGTCCCTTGCTTGCCTTTTAAAACAATGGAACAACATTAGCCACCTTCCAATCTTCAGGAATTTCACACGTGGCTAATGTTGAAGCAAGTATCTCCACAGGGGCCTCTGCAATTTCCTCTCTAATCTTCTAAAAAGTCCAAGGATATACTGACAATATTTTCCATCTTAATGCTCAGCAAATTTCTCCTTCCTGGTAATAAAAATCTCCAGTTGCTCCCCTTATCACTTGAGCAACCATAATTTTTTCCTCCACATATTGAAGACATATCCACTAAAAATCCCATCATCCCATGCAACTCAAAACATAGGTGCCCCTGCTGATCTCTAAGGGACCAATTCTCTCCCTAACCACCCTTTTACTGATAATATAGCTACAGAACCATTGGGCTTGTCCCCAACCTTTCCTGCCAGATCCATCTCGCACACTCTTTTTGCCCTCCTGAATTCCCTCTTAAGAGTATTTTTAATCTTTTTATAGTCATTAAGGGGTTTGCTCGATCCCAACCTCCTAAACCCAATGTATGCTTCCTCCTTTTTCTTGTGCAGAAAATCTGTCATCAAGGTAAAACTTGCCAGGTTTACCTTTCAACCTAACAGGAACACGATGCTCCTGGACACTTGATAATCATGATCTTAAAAGCCTTCCGTTTGCTCTTTGTTCCTTTCCTTTCAAATAGACTCACCCAATTCTGTCTACTTTCCTGTAAAATTAGCCCTTTTCTGGTTTAGGACACTACCCTGTATACCTGACCTATACTTTTCCACCAATATCTTAAAGCTAACAGGATTATGGCCACTAGAGCCAAAGTGCTCCCTGACTGTCACTATAGTTACTTTCCCTGCCTTGTTCCCTAAGAGAAGGTCCTGTTTTGCACCCTCCTGAATAGAGTCCTCTATACTTTACTGATATTATTTAAAATTTCACCTCGTTCAGAACTTTTTACACACTAGGTGACACTGTCAAAACCAGGGAATGTAATCTCTCACAATCATATGAGTTTGACAACTTCTCTACACACTTTCTTTCAACTTCCTGCTTGGGGGGGGGGGGGTGGGGGTGGTCTATGATGCAGCTCCAAAAGAGTAATCCTATTCTTGTTTCTCAGTTCTACCCATGTGGCCATACAGACAAATCTCCAAGAATAGCATCTCGAAGTACCGTTTTGCTTTTTTCCTTATCAAGTTGGCTCAGTGGCGGCCACTTGCCTATCCGTTTGAGTCCTTTTGCTGGCTTGAGCACAACATGAAGACCAGCACTTCAGTATCATGTTGATAGAGCAATGCATTATCAGAAATAGTGTCCTTCAGATTAAAGACCTTTAGCCTTCTCGTGCAAGTAATTCTGCCTAAACAGTGAGGCGGTTTTTAGTAATATTCTTCCCTTAGCCAACGTCAACAAGGCAGATTATTTTGCCACTTATCTCAATACTCTTCCTGAAACTCGGCCGTTGCTTTTCCGACTTGGCAATAATAACCTATACATTCAAAGCACTAGAGATATACCAGCACTAAGGATTTACCAGAAATTTGCTATGTTACTTTTAAATATTTTACCAAAGAAATGAAAGAAATAAAACATCACTCTTCAGATACTGGGATGCAAAATAAATTGCATTTTAGCTGAATTTGTGAGCCATCCTTTAAAAATACTTTCAAAGAAATGCTCAAATTTTTATATGTTAAGATTTGCTGAACAATATTTCGGCTTCAAAACTTAAAAATTCACATCGATTATACATTGTGATTTTGCTCTTCACTAACAGATTAGAGGTACAGTTATAGAAGGGCAGGGACATTTAATAGACAGCACTGTTTCCTGATCAACGCATCACATATCATGCATTCAGTTCCATGCAAGTGAATGGAGTGGAACGTCGGGCAGAATGTACGGGAAACAACTGACATAGAACTACATGTTTGGCTTTTCCAACCCACCAGCATTATAACTTTGTGTATGCAATATTGCTCCTGTACTTTCAAACACAAGTGCAAGCATAAGTGAAGATTTCTATTCCACCCAGATATCAAAAGTGTATGATTGTGTGTGTGTGTGTGTGTGTGTGTGTGTGTGTGTGTGTGTGTGTGTGCTGGCAACACTAGTGTATGTTCTCCTCCCACAAACACTCAACTGTATAACTTCCTTCTTTCTTTTCTCCCCACCCTCTCACAGTCTTGTTTCATCTCTCACTTATCAGCCTGTTTTTTAACTCCCACTCCCCACCATCCACACCCGCACTTAGTTCTGTCTGTTTGTCATCCCCTCCCTATCAGCTTCCACCTACCAGACTCTATCCCAGCCCCCCCTTACTGCTATGCCCTGCTTTCCTCTTTCCTCACTCTTGATGCAGGGTATTGATCAAAATGTCAGCTTGTACCTTTTACCTCCACAGATCACTCAGTTCTTACCCCTCACATCTCCTTTCAACTTGCCCCCTCTCACCTTAAATGTATGCCCTCTGGTTTTAGACATTTTCACCTTGGGGAAAAAGATATTGCCTGTCTATCTGTACCCTCTCGTTATCTCAGATCTCCCTCAGCCTCCACCGCACTGGAGGAAATTACCCAAGTTTATCCAGCCTCCCATTATGTAGCACATCCTCTCTAATCCAGGCCTCTTTGGCATCCTCTCCAAAGCCTCAACTCCCTTCATAATATTGGAAGAGCAGAACTGTACCAGTACTGTACTCCAGATGCAACCTAACTAGAGATGGTAAAGCTGCGACATAAATTCTTGACTTTTGAACTCGATTCCTTGACTAACAAAGGCATGCATGCCTTCTTAACCACCCTATCAATCTGTGTAGCCACTTTCATAGAAAACCTACAGTACAATACAGGCCTTTTGGCTCACAAAGCTGTGCTGAATATGTCCTTATCTTAGAAATTACCTAGGCTTACTCATAGCCCTCTATTTTTCTGAGCCCCATGTACCTATCCAAAAGTCTCATAAAAGACCCTATCTTATCTGCCTCCACCATTGTCGCCGGCCGCCCATTCCACGCACTCACCACTCTCTGCGTAAAAAATCATTTCTCCTGACATGTCCTCTGTACCTACTTCCAAGCACCATAAAACTACCCGCTTGTGTTAGCCATTTCAGCCCTGGGGAAAAGCCTCTGACTATCCACATGATCAATGCCTCTCATCATCTTATACACCTCTAGCAGGTCACCTCTCATCCTCTGTCACTCCAAGGAGAAAAGACCAAATTCACTCAAACTAAGATCATAAGGCATGCTCCCCAATCCAGGCAACATCTTTGTAAATCTCCTCTGCACTCTTTCTATGGCTTCCACATCCTTCCTATAGTGAGGTGACCAGAACTGAGAACAGTACTCCAAGTGGGGTCTGACCAAGGTCCTATATAGCTGCAACATTACCTCTCGGCTCCTAAACTCAATCCCATGAATGATGAAGGCCAATATACCATACACCTTCTTAACCACAGAGTCAACCTGCGCAGCTGCTTTGAGTGTCCTATGGACTCGCACCCCATGATCCTTCTGTTCCTCCACAATGCCAAGAGTCTTACCATTAACACTATATTCTGCCATCATACTTGACCCAACAAAATGAACCACCTCACACTTATCTGGGTTGAACTCCATCTGCCACTTCTCTGCCCAGTTTTGCATCCAATCAATGTTCCACTGTAACCTCCGACAGCCCTCCATACTATCCACAACACCCCCAACCTTTGTGTCATCAGCAGATTTACTAACCCATCCCTCCCCTTCCTCATCCGGGTCATTTGTAAAAATCAGGAAGAGTAGGGGGTTCCAGCCTTCTGTGGGCAAGCCAGTTCTAGATCCACAAAGCAATGACCCCTTGGATCCCATCCCTCCTTACTTTCTCAATAAGTCTTGCATGGGGTAACCCTCCAATACTCCAGAACCTCTCCCGTCCCCATTGATGATTCAAAGATCATTGCCAGAGGCTCAGCAATCTATCCCCTCGTCTCCCACAGTAGCCTGGGGTATATCTCGTCCGGTCCCGGTGACCTCTTCAACTTGATGCTTTCCAAAAGCTCCAGCACATCCTCTTTCTTAATATTTACATGCTCAAGCTTTTCAGTCTGCTGTAAGTCATCCCTACAATCAGCAAGATCCTTTTCCGTAGTGTTCATTAAGTACCTCATACCTCAGGGAGATATGAACTCGGACCCCAAGATCCCTCTGCTCATCGACACTGTGAAGGATCTTACCTTTAACTGTATACTGTCTCTTTACATTTGACCTACCGAGAGTTGACCTATCACATTTGGCCAGTTTAAACACCTTCTCATTTCTCTGCCCATATCTGCAAATCATCTATATCCTGCTGAATTCTTTGCCGGTCACCTACACTATCTACAGTACCACCAATCTCCGTATCATCTGCAAACTTACTAACCCACCCATTTCTAATTTATTTTTATAAAAATAAAGTATTAAAGTATTAGTGGAAAACCACTAATCACAGACCTCCATCTGGAAAAATTCTCTTCGACCACTGCTCTCTGTCTTCAATGGTCAAGTCGGTTCTGAATCCAAATGTCCAATTCAATATGGATCCCATGCATCATAGTCTTCTGGATGAGTAACCTCATGAAAAAGACTCAGTTTACTAAGGCACGACTTGCCTGGCTGTCTCTTATTAAACCATGGTTTTCTAAATGTTCATAAATCCTATCCCTAAGAATTCTCTCCAGTAACTTCCCTACCATTGACGTGAGACTCACTGGTCAATATTTCCAGGATTATCCCTGGTTCCCTTTTGAATAATGGAACAACATTAACTACTCGCCGGTCCTCCAGACCTCGTCTGTGGCTAGAGAGGACACAAGAATATTGGTCAAGGTATCAGCAATCTTATCTCTTGCCTCTCTCAAAAACCTAGGGTATATCCCATCAGCTCCGAGGTACTTGATGCTCTTTAAGAAATCCGACACTACCTCCTCCTTCACCTCAAAATACCCTGGAATATCAACGTGTTTGGCACTGATCTTCCTATACACCACATCCTTCTCCTTGGTAAACAGTTGTGTAAAGTTATCGGTTAGGACCTCACCCATGTCCTTGAGTAGTCCTACCCTCCCCTGAGTTATCTTCTTGCTCTTGATGTATGATGGAATGCCTTGGGATTCTCTTTAATCCTACTTGCATAGGACTTTTCATGGACTCTCCTGGCTTTCTTATTTCCTTCCTTGAGTTCTGTTCTGGCTTCCTCATAATCCTTAAGGGCTCAAAGTTGTATATTGACTGGCTACATCACAGCCTGGTATGGAAACACCATTGCCCTTGGATGGAGAATCCTACAAGAAGTAGTGGATACGGCCCAGTCCTTCATGGGTGAAGTTCTCCCCACAGCTGAACACATCTACACAAAGTGCTGTTGCAGGAAAGCGGCATCTATCATCAGGGACTCCCACCACCCCTGGCATGCTCTCTTCTCACTGCTGCCATCAGGAAGGTGGTACAGGAGCCTCAGGACCCACACCACAAGTTTCTGGAACAATTATTACCCCTCAACTATCAGGCTGTTGAACCAGAGGGGATAACTTCACGCCCCATCACTGAAATGTTCTCACAACCTATGGACTTGCTTTCAAGGACTCTCCATCTCATGTTCTTGATATTTATTGCTTGCTTATTTATTTGTTTCTCTCTCTCTCTCTCTCTCTCTCTCTCTCTCTCTCTCTCTCTCTCTCTCTCTCTCTCTCTCTATATATATATATATATATATATATATCTATCTATCTATCTATTTATTTATTTACCCTCTCTTTTTTGAATTTGCACAGTGTTGTCTTTTGCACACCGATCGTCAGCACTATTTTGTTTGGTCTTCCATTGATTCTATTTTGGCTATCTGTTTTATTGCATATGCCCCCAAGAAAATAAATATCAGTGTTGAATATAGAGACGTATATGTAGTTCAATAATAAAGTAACTTTGAACTGGATTTGATTCTAGCTTCCGAAGCTTTATGTACCTTCTTCTTGACTAAATTCATCACCTCCCTGAACATCCTAGGTTCTCCTACCTTGACATCCTTGTCCTCCCCTCTGACTGGAACACACTTGTCCTGTGCTCTGTGCAGATGGTCTTCAAACATCCTTCACAGGGCGGATGTGGCCTTTCCCCAAAACAACTCTTCCTAATTAACTCTCCCTACTTCCTGCCTAATGCTCTTGTAATTTGCTATGCTCCAATTGAACACACTATTGCAAGGTGCATACTTAGCTATAGATGAGGATTAGGTGACATGGTGTAGAGGAAACGCCTCTACAGGAGCAGAGGCAATTCAAGAAACACTCTCAACATTTTATTAAGAGCTTTAAAGGAAAGGTCTTTCTGCTGTATCATTGTAGAGTTAGAATGAGGTTTAATGCCACTGGCATTTGTCATGAAATTTGTTGCTTTTGCAGCAGCAGTACATTGCAATACATAGTTATAAAAACTATAATTTATTGATAAGTATATATAAAAATAAATTAATTAAGTAGTGCAAAAGGAGAGTGAGAATACTAAAGAAGTGTTCAAGGGTTCATTGTCCTTTCAGAAATCTGATGGCAGAGTGGAAGAAGTTGTTGCTGACAAATTGAGTGTGTTTTCCAGCTCCCGTACCTCCTCCCTGATGGTAGCAATGTCCTGGGTAATGGGGGTCCTTAGCGATGGATGAGTCATTGCATTTTGAAAGTGTCCTGGCTACTGAGGAGTATAGTACCCACGATGGAGCTGACTCAGCTCACAACTTTCTGCAGCTTTTTCTGCTGCTGTGCAGCGGCCCCTCCTTACCAGATAGTGATGCAACCAGTTAGAATGCTCTCCACGGTACTTGGTAATTATTTGTGAGCATCTTTCCTAACATACCAATTCTCCTCAGACTCCTAATGACGTATAGCCACTGCCTTTGTAATTACATCGATATACTAGGCCCAGGATAGATAATGAGATGCTCTCACCCAGAAAATTGAAACTTTGGAGTGAAGGAGATGAGAGGTGACTTGATTGAAGTGTACAAGATGAGAGGCATCGATAGAGTGGAGAGCCTGGGATGTGGCTAATACAAGGGAGACGTAACTTTAAGGTGACTGGTTGAAAGTACAGGGGGGAAGTCAGAGATAAGTCCTTTTCGGATTGATGGGTGCATGTAATATTCTGCCAGGGTTTGTGGTAGGGGCAGATGCATTCGGCATTTAAGAAACCCTTAGGCACGTGGGTGATGAAAGACGGAGGGCTCTGTAGGAGGGAAGGGTTCAATTTATCTTAGAGGAGCTTCAAAGGTTGGCACAACATTTTGGGCTGAAGAGCCCGTACCGCTCTGTGTTCTAATTGTCCTCTGTGGGAACAGAATAATGAGTGGCTTTCCATTTAAAACCATTATAAATCCGGTTTTAGTATCTGTTTCTGTATGTAATGGGATGACTCTTGTGCTATTTTTGAATTAAGAAACTATTTTTTTTGTGTGGGCTTCTGGTTTCCCCAAACTCTCATGCTGACTAGAGTACTGCTGGCCCTTGGTACTTTCCTCATGGTAGTCTTTGATGCTGCCTTTCCAGAACGAGACACTAACCTTACTCTTGCTCTTACTAGTGGAGTGGTATCTCCTGCGAACCGGGCTGGCCACTTCCTCCTCATGAAAGCTAATGCTTTCATATGCCAGTACTGCATTGACAACTGCTGATGCTGGAAGTCATGTTGCTGGGCACCGGTATTTCTGGGGACAGCAGCAAAGATGTCTTCCTTTCACAGGGAGTGATTGTGAGCTGGGACTATTTCACTTACAGCTGGTCATGGTAAGTAAGTGGAGCTGGGCATTTTGTATTTGGATTTCTATAATTGCAGACATGATTGCAGCATGTTATGTTGCCTCTCTCTGGCACCGTGGTTCAGAATATCACTGAGCAAATGCAGAGTATTTTGCAGGGGGAGACCAAATACCCAGAGACAGTGATCCAGAGTAGCAGCAATGACAAAGATAGATACCGGCTCTGGTCCTGCGGAAACAGCAGACAAAGATTGGAAGGGGTGGGGGGAAAGGCAAGTAAGAGTCAGATTGTGTTTAATGGTTTACATCTAGATGCAGGATTAACGCTAAAGCTGGACAGAAGGTTTTAAGTTGGATTATACCAGTTCTGCCCGAAGCAGACCAGAAACAGTTACTTAATGTTAATTCCATCTGAGCACCGAGAGGAACTCATGCCAGAGTTTCAAGGAGTCCCAAAGAGAAGGGTTAGACATCCAAATCAGGAGTCCCTGGTTGACAAGGGTTCTTCTGGGGCATTAGCTCCCAGGGGAGGATAGACCATTGATGACTACCCGTCTCCAACTTCCAAAGCTGATGGTCTGGTTGGAGTTCATCAATGGTTCTGCAATCCTTTACATCCACTGTACAGGGGATTGGCCTGTTCAGCTTCACCAGAGCCCTGCTGGCCAGCCTAGCCCATTTCCACGTCCCACAACAGGGCCATAGGATTGGACTTTGACAGGCAGTGGACAAGGATAAGATGGTTCAAAAAGGGGGAACTTATCAAGAAGGGTCCTGATGAAGGATTTCAGTCCAAAACGTCAACTGTACTTTTTTCCATAGATGCTGCCTGGCCTGATGCAGCATTCTGTGTGCGTTGCTCAAAGTTATCCATTGCCGGGGCTTAAGAGGACAGAAAACCTAAAATAATATAGAAATTAATGAAGCAATGAGAGCGGGTGGGGGGGGGGGGGGGAATAGCAGAAAAGAAAATACCAACAAGGGAAAATCTGCAGATAGAAAATTACCAGATGTGCGCAAGGGGTAAGATCCCAGTGACACAGGTTTGACCTGCACCTTGGATGCCAGTTTGCAGGTGATTTTGTGTGGTTCTGCTGGATGCTCCACCTTCATCCCAATTCCCAGAGACCTGTGTTAGTTGTCTGATAGTAGATAGATGGCAAAAGAATTAAAGGGGGAAGGTATGTGTGAGAGAGAGAGGAGAGAGAGCGAGAGAGCATGTGGGTGTTAGAGACAAGAAACTGCAGGAAAATGAGATTGGCAGCATAGCGGTGAGAGCAAATATCATTTGGGCTGAATGGTTTAAAGTCAGTGAGACCAAATGTACAACAGGATGCAAGACAGTTTCTCACAAATAATGGCCGAACATGAGCTACCTAGAAACTCTACTGCTGAAATTTTCTTCTTTACAGCAAAACTAGCCTCTGGAGTGTTGCTACCTCTTTGCAGTAACTAGAGGAAGGGTTTATTTGTACTGTGGCCTTGTTTCCTCTTGCCAAACTAGAACACACGGTTATTTGTATTACACGATTCTTCCACTTACCAAATTCAAGAAATTGGTGCTCTAATCTTGGCCCAGCAAATCACCAGTTTTAGAACAGTGGTGATGTTGTTAGCGTAGCACTGCGCACTTGCTGAAGGCAGTTATGAATGTTAAGTAACAGCATCTGTGTATGTGAAATACCATTTGAAGCAACTTCCATTGTAAATAACTACATTTTTCTGTTTTGCTCAACCCCGAAGTTGGTAGTGCAAGGTCACAGGAAGTCGGCATGCAAGTGCCCTGCTTGTTTGTTTTGCTCGCTCACTCAAATAAAAGATGTACTTAATTAGAGGGAATGCTTTGTGCTGTTAAATTTCATGGATATTGGAGCTGACTTCACAGAAACAAAAATGTGAGGTTAGTCAGCATCTGGAAGGAGCAATCCATGTTTATACAGCTGTTTTATCATCGCACACTGAAATAGCAAGAATTTGCATTTCAGTGCCACACACGCATCCTAAAGCAGGTGTAGCCATTGAACCGCTCTGAAGTGTGGTTCCCAGAAAGAGCAAATAACAAAAACAGCAGTTTTTAAAAAGCCATTTGGTTGACTTCAGATTGCTGCCTTGTACAGAAGGAGAACTCCGTGCCCTGGGGCTACACCAGATGAGAAAACTGATCTGTTGATGGCCTATCCGGTTGTCAACAGGATTGCTGAGACCTCTGCCGAGAAAGCGGAACCACCCCACTGCTCCTTGACCACCACAATGTAGAATATTTTCCCCAGTCACTCATTTCTTTCCGATTTTCTTTCACTTTGCCTCACCTGTCACTGTCCCCCCCACCCCACCCCTCACACCACCACCACCACACCTCACTTTCCCAGGTGGTGGATACATTAAGAAGGGCAGTTGCCACTGCTGCTGAGCTGCCTTAAGATGTCAAAGTTCAAAGTATATTTATTATCAGCGTATGTATACATTATACAACCTTGAGATACGTTTCTTTACAGGCAGCCACAAAACAAATAATACCAAAAGAATCCATTTAAATAAAAACAAAGGCCATCAAACACTCAAAGTGCAAGGATTGAGAAAAAAAACTAATCATGCAAACAGTAAAAGCAAGTAAATGGTGTTCGGAACTGAAGTCCATAAAAAGACTCCATCCACTGACCCTCAGTTGAGTGCAGAGCCGAGTAAACGACATGGAGGAAAGGGTTGAACCAGCCCATCCCTCGCATCAGGCCCCGACACCCTGACATTTTCAGCCTGGCCCGGCATTTATTTTGTTATCCAAACGTCGGGTGTGGTTTGCTTCGGTACGCTGTGGGGCCTGGACCAGACCTATCTGATTTGGTCTGGTGCTTAACTTGATCGAAGCACGGGCCCTCCTCACTCTCCAAAGGGAAGTTACAGGCGGTTGTTTGTGATGATCATTTACCAGAACAAGAGTGATGAACAAAGTATTTAGTTGTTTTTCTTTGTTTCATTGGCCACCAGCAAGTATTTGCTGAGGTTCACCAGCGCCATCTTAAACTGGACAATGCTATCCAAAATACGTCCATTTCCAATAAACTGAACCCATGGCCATCCAGTCTACCCGTTCCTGTTTAACGTTGGGCAGAAGGAAGATGTTTAAAATCTGAGATTTTTCAGTAATATTAAAATAGTCAAGTCTAATGAGATACCCTTCACTGGTGCTCTGTGCAACTTTTCCTTTGAGTCACCTTCATTTCATAAATTTGGGGAAGATTAGCCATGTTGATAGCATTTTGCTTTTGATTCCCAGTCTGAGCACATTTGGAAAGTAATTTCCAAGTTCAGGTGTGTAATTGTCATTCAACCATAGATGAATGCCCGTGAAGACAAGGAAACAAAATGGTGTTACTCGGGCCAAGGTACAAAATACAGAACCAACGGTCACACACAGCACAAGGCATATATAGTACAAATAAGGGAGCAATCACGAGTAAGATATCAGTATAATACAGTCACACAAAAATTGTCCAAGATTCTGAGTCCATGAATTTTGCAGGAATCTGTATTTTGCACAATACAGCTTTCACCACCAATTTAACTACAGACTGTATGCCGTATTGGAAATGCAAAATAAAATCCCTAAAATATTCAGAAGTCATTTCCTTAGAAAATAAATCTTAAATTAGCTAAATGGAGATGTATCGTGTAAATATTTTGTAAAATAATTTACACTCTACTAAAAATGTTGGCCTCTCATCTGCTATAAACCTGGATGGGAGCTCCCCCTGCTGGCCGGAATGGATACTGTTGTGCCACTTCAAAACTATTCACTGGTCCTCTCTAGGTGACAAATGCTCGGCATGCTTACAGGCCTTCGGGGGTCTGGGGGATGAAATTACCAGATATTGCCAGGCTGAAGGCATTAACAGCCACCTGGAAACTCTGTTCACAGCCATATTTCTGACTTGCAAACTGTCTGGGTTATTAACGAGTCACAGGAATGAAATCATGTTAAATAAATGAGGGTCTGCGTCCCGACATTCTGCTCCAATTCATTTCAGAACATTAACACCCCACTGGGTGATTCTTATTTTAGTTTGCTCCCTAATCAATTATTTTAAATCTGTGTCTTCAGTCCTTTTCAAACCCCTCAGTTAGGGAAAATGGATGTCTCCTGACTATCTAGACCCCTTATAATTTTAGACCTCAATTATTTCTCTTGTTCCAATGACAAAAACCCTGTGGTTTTAATTTTCCAGTAACATTTTTGTAGATTTCCACATACAATGTCCTGTGCAATAATATCTTTCCTGCAATGTGAATATGGTGCCAAAGCTGTGGCTTAACTAGTGTTCAATACTATCCTACTAGATCTATGCTCTTGTATTGTGCCTCAAAGAAAAGTCTTTTGAAGATATTACTGTATTCTTAAGGATTTGACACTGCAATCCAAGGCCTCTCTGAATTACCACCCTTCTCGATATCCTCACTTTTATTGTGTATGACCTTGCACCTCCTCAAATGTACTTCTCTCAATTCAATTCTACTTGTAATAAGAATCAGGTTTGTCATCATTGTCATATGGCATTTGCTTTCTGGTAGCAAGTACAATGCAAAGATATAAAATTACTATAAATTACAAAATAGTGCTAAAATTTGAATAAATCAGGTTTAATATCAACAGCATATGTTCTGAAATTTGTTAACTTTACGGCAGCAGTACACTGCAATATACAATAAATAAATATAGAGAACAAAAAGGCAGAATTATGTTTAGTTTATATCTGTCTATTAAATAAGTAGTGCAAAAAAATACAAATTAAAAAAGCAGTGAGGTAGTGTTCGTGAGTTCAATGTCCATTTAGAAATCAGATGGGAGAGGGGAAAAAGCTGTTCCTGAATTGCTGAATGTGTGCCATCAGGCTTCTGTACCTCCTTCCCGACGGTAACAAGATGAAGGAGGCATGTCCTGGGTGGTGGGGGTTATTCAATGATGGACTCCGCCTTCCGAAGGCACCGCTGCTCAAAGGTGTCTTGGATACTACAGAATGTCGCACTCATGATGGAGTTTACTTATTTTACAAGTTTTTTACTTCAAACTTGTGCAGTAGCCCCTGCCTCCCCTCCCACCCATTAACAGACAGTGATGCAGCCTGTCAGAATGTCCTCCATGGTACATCTGTAGAAGTTTGAGTGCTTTAGTTAACAAAACAAATCTCCTCAAATTTCTAGTTGAATATAGCTGCTGTCTTGCCTTTTTAGCTACATCAATACGTTGGGACCAGGTTAGGTCCTCAGAGATATTGACACCCAGGAACTTGAAATTGTTCACTCTCTCCACTTCTGATTCCTCTATGAGGATTGGTTTGTGTTCCCTCGTGCTACCCTTTCTGACGTCCCCCATCAGTCCTTTGGTCTTACTGACATTGAGTGCAAGGTTGTTGCTGTGGCACCACTCACTCGACTAACTGGTATATCTTGCTCCTGTACGCCCTTTTGTCACCATCTGGAATTCTGCCAACAATGATTGTATTATCAGCAAGTTTATAGATGGCAATTGAGTTGTTCCTAGCCACAGCCATGGGGATGTAGGGAGAGTAGAGCAGTGGGTAAGCACACATCCCTGTGGAGCATCAGTGTTGATCGTCAGCAAGGTGGGAATGTTGTTTCCAGCCAGCACATATTGTGGTCTTCCTGTTAGGAAGTCAAGGATCCAGTTGCAAAGGGCTAGGTTCTGTACCATTTTGATTAGGACGTTAGGAATAATGCCGTTAAATGCTGAGCAATAGTTGATAAACAGCATCCTGGAGATATGAGGAGGTAGAGTTAATCTTCAAAGTACACTTATGATCAAATATGTATAATATACAGATATGTACATCCTCCCTGATGGTAGTAATGAGAAGAGGGCATTTATTAGGTGGTGAGGGTCCTTGGTGCTGGATGCTACTGCCTTAAGGAACCACCTCGTGATATCCTTGATGGTGGGGAAGTTTGTGCTCTGAATCTCCCTCTTCAACCTCTTGTGATCCTACATATTCAAACTTCCATGCCAGCTGTTAAAATGCTCTCCACTGTACATCTATAGACATTAGTAAGAGTCTTCGATCCCTGATGACGTAGGGCCACTGGTGTGCCTTCTTCCTGTTTGCATCAATGTGTTGGGCCCAGGACAGATCCTCCGAGATGTTGACACCCATTTCACCATTGATCCCTCAGTGAGGACTGGTGCATGTTCTCTTGATTTCCTTCCTGAGCCCCCAGCTGTTGCTGACAAGGAGTACAAGTTTGCTGTTGCAACACCACTAGATTAGCTGATCCATCTCACTCCTGTACAACGCCTCATTTCCACCTGTGTCCTAAAGTCAGGCTTTATTCCCATCTACCATCCACATACCTATTGTCTGTGTTATTTTCCAATTTCTCTGCTCTGCTCCCTATGTTTAATTCTGATTTTAAAAATGTACAATAAAGAAAATCAGGTGCTGACTCTAAATAAAACAGAACTAATTTTTGATCTAATTTGTCACGGTCCCTAGATGTCACACACCTTTAATTTTTTTTACCTATTGCCATGTGTCTTACTGAGATCTGATGACAGTATAAAAACACTGCCCTTATTGACCCTCAGTGAAGTTACATAAGAATGACTTCCCCTTAACAAATCCGTCATAGGAATGTTGACATAGTGAGCGGTTGGAGGAGGTGAGTTTGGGGAAATCCACAAAGGGGAAAGTCAAACATTTCTCAAACCACAACAACAAGTGTAGACAGCACACTGGCTGCTGTTATTTATTTTCCAAAAATATAGTATTTGTTATATTGCAATAGAAGCTTTCCTTTGTCATTCACCCTTTTTCTTTTTACAATATTTTTATTCAGAAGAAAAAACAAGATTTACAGAGTGCAACACATAGATACATCTCAATATAAATTGTGTACATTCATGTATTGTAATAAAATTGATCAAAATGTTATAGCATATCACATAAAGGTATACCACTCTGTAATCAAAAATTTAAAGATAGGTCATATATCATAAAAGAATTTTTTTTATATATTAAAAAGTCAACCCCCTACCAACTACCAAAGAAAAAAGCTGATGGATGATAATGGATAATTAGAAAAAAAACATATTCGCTTAAGAAGAGAAGATAGAAATATACATAAAAGTCTGTGCACTGTTAAACTTTATAAATTGGAAAAGTAATTTAAGAAAGGTCCCCAGATATCGTAAAAAGACTGTTTCGAATTTAAGACTGAGCAGCAGATCTTCTCTAAATTTAAATAAGACATAATATCACGTAGCCATTGAAGATGTGTAGGAGGGGTAGACTCCTTCCATTTAAGCAAGATTGCTCTTCTTGCTAAAAGAGAGATAAAAACTAAAACCTGTAGGTTAGGAGTATTTAAAGTTACATCTTCATTTGCAATAATACCAAACAAGGCAGAAAAGGGATTTGGGTCAAATTGGACCCTAAAAAGTTGTGAGAAGGTATAGAATGCTTCCTACCAAAACTTTTCAATTTTAGGGCAAAACCAAAACATAAGAATTAAAGAGGCATCAGCAGAGTTGCATTTATTACAAAGTGGAGAAACATTCGGATAAAAACTGGACAGCTTCTGTTTAGAAATATAAGCTCTATGAACCACTTTAAATTGTAGAAGAGAATGACGGGCACAGTAAGATGATTTATTAACCCGTTTAAGAATTTTATTCCATCTTTCATCAGAAATCTGACAATTTAGGTCATCTTCCCAAGCTTTTTTTATTTTATCTTAAGTCTTGTCTAGGATCAATCAACTATAGATACCGGTAATAGAATTTCCTGGACAATCTTTTAAATTTAAAACCTTTTGTTACTGGTTCTATTACCAGTATCTATACCTTGTCATTCACTCAACTTAACATTTACCGACAATTTTTATTAGTTGAATATCAGAGAATTTTATTTTCCTATACACTTCATCAGTGGTCGAGTTTGAGAGGTTATTACATAGGCCCCATCTCCTTGGTGCTGGGATGACAGGAGATACACATCTTGCTGCTCTTTTGCAGTGGCAGCACCAAGCTTTCATGTCAGTGTGTCCCTCAGCATGTAGACTGCTCCTCAGGATATACCATTCTCTGCTATTACACTGGAAGTTCAGCAAGCTACGCAGTACGAAGCCCAGCAAATACCGTGCACCCCTTTCCAAATGCACAGTTCACAAGGAGTTAGTGACAGGCTTCTCTGTACTGCTTTCTCCGAGGATTGCCCCCTTGTTGTGGTGGGGAGGTCTGTGAGTTCCTGAGAGAAATGCCCTCCGGAGTTTAGCCCACAGCGATAAGCTCAAGGAGAAGGTTCTGGACAAAGAGTGATCCAGCCAAGACCTCCATGGTGGAGCTGGCAGAAGATGACGACTCATCACAGGTGGCAGTGAACACAGCGGAAGGCTGCAGCAGTATAAGGCCCAATTCAACTTGCACACAGTGCCATTGGACCCAGACCCCAGTCTGCCTGGTCACAAACCTCCCCATGTTAAACAAAGTCATGCACAGGTATTCTCCATTAAGGGACTCCACGCTAACATCTTGGATTCACTCATGTCCACACCGCAATGGAATATCGGGCTCTACAGCCAACGGAGGACCCAGCAATACACAACCCCTTAGGGCAGTGGTTCCCAACCTTTTCTAAGCTCCACCTCCCTAGGAAATGTTTGATTAACGTTCACACCCTTTACAAAAGTAATATCACATTTCAAGATGAAGAAGTCTAATTTCTAATTTTTGAACCACAAATTGAATCACATACAATACTGCAGGTGAACAAATTGAACTTTAAAAATAAAGCTTAATTCAGTGCATAAAATGCAAATATAAACTGAGCAATTAGATCCTAATTTATTCAGAAAAAATTGTAAACAGTAAAATCATCCTAATTGTGAACATAAAATTCAATGACTTCTTTGCTCCTGCTTCTCATTCATGATTTTGTCAAAACGTGGAACTTTCTTGCTGACTGTGATCCGCAGGTCTGCCTGTGGATTCAGGCAATTCCTAGATTTTGTCTTGATTGACAAAAGAGAACTGAATCCAGATTTACACAAGTATGTTTTTGCAAATGGAATGAGGACACGGAGTGCTTTTCCACCAAGTCTTGGGAACATATCCAGTGCTGCACACCAAAACTCCTCCAAAGTCTTGCTTTCAAATTGCATTTCAAGAGCTCGATTTGTCTACAAATCCATAAGATCTTCCTTCAGCTCTTCATCATCTGACATTTTCTCCAAATTGTAGGAATATGGATTCATGATCCATTCTTCTGAAATCTTCAGGTCTCCAGCAGCAGAATATCCATCAAATGATTCTGACAGCATTTCCAAATGAGTCACGATTTCTTCACACACAGTAGGAGTTATGGATCCAGCATCATCAACCATCTCTTCTAGTGAAGGAAAATTTGAGAGACTGCCCCTTTCCATCCTTCGACGCCAAAGGTGTAACTTTTCTTTGAAGGCATTCAACTTTTCACAAGCCTTCAATATGTTTATCCCTTTTCCTTGAAAAGAAACACTCAGGTCATTCATAGGAGTGAAAATGTCAGCTAAGTAAGCCAGCATTTGGGCACATTCCTGGGATTCTATTGCCTCAACCAGATCACATTCACACTCCTCCAGTTGCAGTTCAAAGAAGCGGGTTAAAGCTGGTCCTTGTGACAACCAACGGACAAAGTGTGGAAAAGCAAAACTGAAAGCTCATTTCTCAGATTGTCCAAAGCACGCCCCCTGATCCAGTTGATGATCTTCACACAAGTATCAACGACTTTCTTCAAATTTGGAGGCAATGTTTTTGATGCCAAAGCATGTCGATGAAGAAAACAATGGGTAACTTGCAAGTCTGGAATCTCCTTTTTCATCATTGCAGAAAAGCCAGATTTATTTCCAAGCATTGCAGGTGCCCCATCAGTGCACACAGAACCAATGATTTTGATATCTAAATCATGTTTGGCAAAGACGACTTTCACCAGCTGCATCACATCCTTTGCAGTTGTGTTTGTTTTCAGATCTTTACATAACAGGAAATCTTCCTTCACAGCACCATCATTGACATACCTCACTAATATGATGAGTTGACTACAACTGGAGACATCAGTTGACTCATCCAACTGAATGGAGATTTTAAGAGGACTAGCTCTGACATCTGAGATGACTTGGTCCAAAATATCTTCACTCTAATCACTGATTGGTTTGTGAGTGACATTATTTGATAGGGGCACCTGTTCAAATTTTTTTCTTGCTTCTTTGCCCAGGATAATTGTTGCCATTTCCAGTGCACATAGCTTGATGAGATCTTCTGCAATTGTATGGGGCTTCTTGGATTTGGCCACTTTATATGCCACTTGGTATGAAGCAAGAAGTAGTGGTTTATCAACAGAAACAAAATCTAATTTTGGAAGAGTTCCTTGTGAATCAAAATGAGCTCTTTTGATTTTCAATGACCCAACATCATGTCCTTCAACATCAGCTCCGCCATGCTTGTTCTTGAAGTGCTCTTGAAGCTTGGATGGCTTCAGATTTGAGTTAGAAAACACAACGCTACAAAGAATGCACTGGGTTTTTTGCAAGCCATCATTTCCTATTGTGCAAGTGAAACCAAAGCACACATCCAGAACAAGGGGTCACAGTTTAAGGATAATGGGGAAGCCTTTTAGGACCGAGATGAGGAAAAACTTCTTCACACAGAGAGTGGTGAATCTATGGAATTCTCTGCCACAGGAAACAGTTGAGGCCGGTTCATTGGCTATATTTAAGAGGAAGTTAGATATGGCCCTTGTGGCTAAAGGGATCGGGAGTATGGAGAAAAAGCAGGTACAGGGTTCTGAGTTGGATGATCAGCCATGATCATACTGAATGGCGGTGCAGGCTCGAAGGGCCGAATGGCCTACTCCTGCACCTACTTTCTATGTTTCTATAGTCATCATTCCATTTCCCTCTGTTTGGCATAATAAAGGGTTAAGGAAGGGAAAAATATAAGCTAATATAAGAAAAACTATCTGACTAAGTCAGGGATGACCGCTTTACTCAACCAGACACACCTATAGCAAAGTATCACGAGAAATACGCTTTCGAATAGTATATTATGATATTATCTGCAGTTAAGCCAAGATTAAACGTCAGGTGGAAATGCTATGGGAACACAACGCGAATTATTAGGCTACTCTCTATTGAATTTACACACCTATTTCCGATGATTACTGGAAATATGAACTCCCATCACACGATTCAAAGTCCTCGGTGCTAAACCATGATACCTCCTCAACTAGCATAATTCAAAATTATCAACGATTCAAGAAAAAACCTTTTAAGAGAAAAAAAACCTTTGAAATTCAAAAACTTCTTTAATGCATTGAGACAAATACGAATGAATGACTTCAGCCGCTTTTTATCAAAATGCGGCTTTTTAAAATTTTATAATTGAATAATTTACCTACTGTCTGCGTGTTTGGTTTTAATGCGAAGTCGTTACTTGATGGTTGATTGGGGATATTTAAAGATTTTGGCATTATGAGATGATTTTTAACTCTGAAATGTAACCTTCTAGCTAACAATGATGAGACTCCTCGACTCTGAGGTGTAACTTCCCAGGTAACACTAATGAGAATCCTCAACGCTGACTCGGGCAACGGGAGACTGGAGTGAGTTTCCATCTCTCTCGACTCGGGCAGGGGAGACTGGAGTGTGCTTGGGACAAACGTTACTACCACTTCTCAAGGCACATTGGCAGCTGGCTGAGTGATGACTTGTGACTCGTCACTCAAGGACACAAGCCACTCTGTCGCACCCCCTGTGGGTGCGGGCACCCCAGGTTGGGAACCCCTGCCTTAGGGGAACACCTTGCCTAACTGACACACACAAAATGCTGGTGTCTCGGCCCGAAATGTTGACAGTGTTTCTCCCTACAGATGCTGCCTGGCCTGCTGTGTTCCACCAGCATTTTGTGTGTGTTGTTGTTTGAATTTCCAGCATCTGCAGATTTCCTCGTGTTTCATCTTACCCAACTGATTGACTTCACAACCACCTTGTAATGCAGCCGTCTAGTGTGGAGTAATGGAATTACAGTCTCTACTGGCCAACTGATCTTGGCTTATTTCACAGTTCAAAGTAAATTTATTATCAAAATACATGCAAGTCATCATGTACTACTCTGAGATTCATTGTTTGTTGGCATGCACAGAAACAAAAAGATAATAATAACAAATAAGGAATAAGTATTGAGAACATGAGATGAAGGCTCTATGAAAGCGAGTCCATGTGTTGTAGACACAGCTTATTGATGGTGTGAGTGAAGTTGTCCTCCTCTAGTTCAAGAGCCTGATGGTTGAGGGGTAATAACAGTTCCTGAACCTGGTGGTGTTGGTCGTGAGGCTCCTGTACCTCCTTCCTGATGGCAGCAGCCAGAGGAGAGCATGGCCGGGATGGTGGGTGTCCGTAATGATGGATGCTGCTTTCCTGCGACAGCGCTCCATGTAGATGTGCTCAATGGTGGGAGGTTTCACCTGTGATGGACTGGGCCCTATCCAGTTCCTTTTGTACGATTTTCCATTCAAGGGTTTTGGTGTTTCCATACCAGTGTGTGGTGCAACTAGTCAATACACACTCCACCACGCATCTTTAGAAACTTGTTAAAGTTTTAGTTGACATGCTGAATTAGAGGTGTTGTACCAAGTAGATTTAACAGTCCATACTCTTGAAATGAATTAACTCCCAAAAGCAATGGGAGAATGTAAAACACAAAATCAAAAGGTATATTTCACCACAGTTCAGCTCAGTGTTCATTATCTGTAGGCTGCCCAGATTCAGAAATCACCCAAACAAAACTCGCCCAGAACCAGAACACATCTTCAAACCTGAATTAGAATCCAAATCTACAATCCATGTCAATTAAACATCCCATTGTCACTCACCATCCACCAACAGCTTTGATGGGGTGAGAGAGAGAGAGACCTTCCCTCGGGAGCAGCGAGAGATCACCACACACAGACACCTTCTCCGGCTGGAAGACAGCACTGAAGACTCACTTGCCCCTCTGCAACTGCCCTGAAGATTTCAATCTTCCTTGGTGCTTTAATCGCTGAGGTCAGAGAGAGATGGAGTCGATCTTGGGCCCGCGCCCCATCTCTTGGCCTCCTGGCCTTCATGCACACGCTTGGGAACACGCTCAGAGACTGCAAAGTGCTAGATCGCCACATCGGCCCGAAATCACAGTGCCAGAGATAACAGGTTCCAATAGTTCCAATAGCAGAACCATAACTGAAATGAAAAGAAGATGTGAAAGGAATGGCTTTGTAAACCGTCTTGAGGATATCGCCTTTGGTAGTATTGTTCACTGGAACCATCTTTTGAATACGGATTACTTCTTCTAACACCTCAGACGGTGAAACATGATTGTAGCCACTCTTATGTGTCCATTTAACCACCCAGTAAAACTCCAAAACCTGACCCCTTCTGCACTCTGGAGATGCTGGGCGGGCAGATTTTTCAGATTACTGAATTTTCTGTTAATACCTAACGTACTTCATATAGTTTGTGTTATGCAGTGGTATAATAAATTTTCCAGTATACCGGTTGAGTAATAAAGGGAGCTGGAAATAGAACTTGGTGAGTTTTGGCTTGTGTTTCCCATTTAACACCCATGTTCGACATCAGCAATGGCTACTCACCCCATTTGCAATCAGGATCCCCGACGGTGATCTAATGAGTAAGCCAGATACCAGATTATTGGAGCTTTACTCATTACAGTAGTTCACTCACTCGAGCTGAATATGATGTTCTCTGAAAGGGATGTCTATTGTTGTATCCTCAGGCAGCTGTAGAGGCCAATCTGGTAATGTTAGAATGAAGAACGCCTGTTGAAACATAGCCATCTAGCTCACTGTCTTTAACAGACTGGAGTCAGGGTCCAGTAACATGGAATGCAAGATAACTGGGGCCCCTTCACCGGTGCAGCCGTCCTCCGCCTTCCTCCTCTTCTCTGCCATTGTGATGTGTCGTCATCTTCGTCCAGCCCCACCATTGAGGTCTTGGTTGAACTGCTTTTGTCTGGAGCCCTCCCCTTACCTTACTGCCATGGGTGGTCTTACCAAGAGCTAAGCAACAGATGGCTGAACTCCAGGTGGCATCACTCTTGGAGTCTCAGGACTCGCAAGGCTCTCCACCACAATAAGATGATGATCATTGGAGAAATTTTACTGTATACCACTTTAAGTATTATTGACTTCATCACTGTCAATTGTACTTTTTTTCTGAAACACACTCAGTACTGGATAGCTATCAGAAGCCCTATCTCATTTCCCATCCTTGAGTCTCAACTCTTAGCTTTCCTTCCACTACCTCGGCTGATTAGTCTAGTCCAAGGATGTTTGGACCAAAGGCATAATTTTCCCAGTGTATCACTGAATGACTTCAAGGGGTTATCAACACTATTTTGTACAGATGCTAACATAAATTCAATTGTTTATTTACAGAGAGCCAGTGGATGAGGTTCTGCAGATTCCACCTTCGTTGTTAACATGTGGAGGTTGTCAGCAGAATATTGGCGATCGTTATTTCCTGAAGGCCATTGATCAGTATTGGCACGAAGACTGTCTGAGCTGTGACCTGTGTGGCTGCAGACTAGGAGAAGTGGGTAGGAGACTGTACTACAAACTCGGTAGAAAGCTCTGCCGCAGAGATTATCTCAGGTATTACAGCTTTCTTGAATCTTAATATAAATAAGCTGCAATATCAAAAGCCAAGGGACTTCTCCATAAAAAAACAGAAGTGCAAAACCTTTGTGGTTCTCAAAGGCCAAAAACAGTGCCAGTACTTCCCAATGTTGAATGATTGTAGTGCATCGATCAGAGGTGCAATAATAGTGTTTGCTTGTGATCTGATCTAGATTTCGTGCTTTTCATTGGTAAGCTTTTTTAGTCTCATTAAGAGCAAACTGAGGAAGCATATTTCAAGATGAAGCTAGACACAAAGTCATTACTGTTTTCAGTTATTAGTTAGAGAACACTATACAATACTATGGCTTGTCTTATCAGAATTGGACGGTATAATTCCAATTGATATCTTTTATGCTGCTGCAGGATAACCAAAGCATGCCCTCAAAGTATTAAGGCTCTGATTGACTTTGTTTCTTTTGCAAATCTTATTTTGCCTCTGTTTATTATATTGATTAAAAATAACAGACACAGAGGCAAATTAAGATTGACACAAGCAGCAAGCCACAGTGACAAAGTCTTCCTGCACTATGCTTCCCTGTTGTAAGCCTTGTTGGGCTGACTGGTAATTATGGTTTACAGCCTTTGGTAAACTTAAATTAAACTATCAATCACCCTTCAATTAGTTCAGTCCTTTCCAATACACTGTTAGAGATCACACAATTTTTTTCTCTCTTCCCAAAAGTCTCAGTAGAAAATTAAGCAATTAAATAAAAGAGCGATGCTCACACCAGTTTACAAGCTCAATCATTGTAGCTGGAGACTTGTGATCAACAGAAACGGCAGAAGCAGTGCTATGCATGCTGTTATTCTATTTGTCAAAGGTGGTTGAAGGTTTAAACTGTAGCCTAGAGTATTGTAAACCAGATGTTTCCAGTGATGTTGACACGGAGCATGAAATAGTATTCAGATACTTAAACAGGTGTGAGTAAGGATATTGAGTATTAACAGCCCACCTGACGGGAAAATAATTGTCCGAAGGATGGAAAGGTGGAACACACCACAACAGAGTAATGGAAAAGCAAATCCTTACTGAGTTTAAAAACTAGAAATGTGGATGGGGAGCTGGCCAGTAACACTTCAGCAATTGAGGACAGGTTTGAGGTGAATGGTCTCCGCCTCTGCTGTCAGTCTCTCTGATTACATATTGTTGCTCCAGACAGCAGGAGATGAACAATCCAGTCCAATCATGCGCGCACCAGAAAACCATATAGAAAAATGTCCACCCTTGATATTAAGACCATAAGAGAAAGGAGCAGAAGTAGGCCATTAGGCCCGTTGAGTCTGCTTCACCATTCAATCATGGGCTGATTCAATTCTTCCAGTCATCCCCACTCCCCTGCCTTCTCCCCAGACCCTTTGATGCCCTGGCTAATCAAGAACCTATCTATCTCTGCCTTAAATGTACCCAATGACTTGGCCTCCACAGCCGCTCGAGGCAACAAATTCCATAGGTTTACCACCCTCTGACTGAAGCAATTTCTCTGCTTCTAAATGGACGTCCTTCAAGCCTGAAGCTGTGCCCTCTTGTCCTAGGCTCCACAGCCATGGGATACAACTTTGCCATATCTAATCTGTTCAGGACTTTTAATATTGTCAGAGTAATATTTAAACAGGTACAGATCAATCATCCATCAAACCTATTCCACCATTGAGTGCCTCTACGCCATTTACAGTACCTGGTAGTGTTTCTTTACACTGTAACGACTGATCTGAATTGAATTATCAATATAGTTCTCTTGTTAAAACTTCTCATGATGGTGAAACTGAGAATTGGTGTGACAATCACTGGAAGTTACATAGAGGTATATTTAAGCTAGTTGATGAGATGTGAAGAATATGCATTACTTTGTCCCAGGTGGTTTTGTAGCTTCCTTGTAATTCTAACCAGTCAGGTAAAATTACCACTAAACATGCCTTCTATATAGTGGAGAAGCTTTACAGACATGGACACTGATCCAGACCTCAAAATATACCAATGAAGTGTCCCTGTCCGAAATGTCAACCACTTATACCTCTCCATAGATGTTGCTTGACCTGCTGAGTTCCTCCAACATTTGTGTGTGTTACCCAGGATTTTCAGCATTTTCAGAATCCTTGTGTTCATAGCACTGGGTTGCTCCATGGGGTTGGTGCAATTGAGTTTCCGATTTGTGCTAATCTTCATGATGTTACATAGAAACATAGAAAACTTACAGCACAATACAGGCCTTCGGCCCACAATGCTGTGCTGAACATGTATTTACTTTAGAAATTATCTCGGATTACCCATAGCCCTCTATTTTTCTTAGCTCCATGAACCTATTCAGGAGCCTCTTAAAATACCCTATTATATCTACCTCCTCCACCATTGCCAGCAGCCCATTCCACACACTCACCACTCTCTGCATAAAAAACTTACCCCTGACGTCTCCTCTGTACCTACTTCCAGGCACCTTAAAACTACCCTTTCACGTTAGCCATTTCAGCCCTGGGGAAAAGCCTCTGACTATCCACATGATCAATGTCTCTCATCATCTTGTACACCCCTATCACGTCATTTCTCATCTTCCACTGCTCTAAGGAGAAAAGGCCAAGTTCACTCAACCTATTCTTGTAAGGCATGCTCCCTCATCCTGGGAACATCTTTGTAAATCTCCTCTGCACCCTTTCTTTCTACATCCTTCCTGTAGTGAGGGGACCAGAACGGAACACAGTACTCCAAGTGGGGTCTGACCAGGGCCCTATATAGCTGTAACATTACCTCTCAGCTCTTGAACTCAGTCCCACGGTTGATGAAGGCCAATACCCCATACGCCTTTCTAACCACAAAGTCAAACTGCCCAGCAGCTTTGAGTGTCCTGTGGACTCGGACCCCAAGATCCCACTGATCCTCCGCATTGCCAAGAGTCTTACCATTAATACTATATTCTGCGATCATATTTGACCTACCAAAATGAACCACCTCACACTTACGTGGGTTAAACTCCATCTGCCTGATCTGTCGATCATGGTGGGAACAACAGGAAGCGGTAAAGCCATTAAATGGTTGTTTTCTTTTCCAGGTCAATGCTCAGACATTAAAATTCCTTTCCCTTTATCACTCCAAGCAACAATATTGTTCAGCATTGTTCCTTGTGGGAAAGGACTACCTTTATTGTGAGAACATTCTGAATGGAACTGGATTTTACAATGTTTTTACACTAACTTTCCTTGGCCTTCTGACTGGAGTAAGACAATCTCTTATTCAAACGCACTAAAGAAAAAGAAAGCTGCACTAGAAAACAATTTTATCCAAATCACTCTTGATAATGCTACTTGTAACTCCTGCATCCCTTCTAACTGGCTTTTTCAATTCAATGACCCTTAATTCCAGAACCTTTAATGTTGATTGATCAATGCTCGAATGAAAGCTTCACTGAGATTTATGGAAGTTTCCCACACTATCCATTACCCCCCTCAAGGAATTATTGACAAGCAGGTATTCCTTTCTGGGAAATGCATCTTCTTTAAGATATTGATCATTTTATCTTTTAGTTGACAGAACGTTATCTACCACATTTGAATTGACCCACATTTACCTGGACGTACATAGAACATGACAGCACAGTACAGATTCTTCAGCCCATGATCTTGTGCTAACTTCTTCATCTATTCCAAGATCAACCGAACCATTTCCTCCTACACAGTCCTCTGTTTTTGTCCCCCTATCCATCCATGTGCCTTCCTGAGAGTTTCTGAAATGCCCCTAATGTTTCTGCCCCTCTACCACCATCCCCTGGATGAATTCTCTTTTTGTAAGTAGGCAGTGTACCGGCTGTCCTTCAGCCCAGAGCTAACACAGTTCTTAACTACAAGAGTTTTTACAGATGCTAGAAATCCAGAATAAAACACACAAAATGCTGGAGGATCTCAACAGGTCAGGCAACATCTATGAACAGTCAAAGCCTCCGACCAAGACCTGATGAAAGGCTTCTTACTGAAACATCAGCTGTTCATTTCTCCAAAAGATGCTGTCTGACCTGCTGAGTTATTCCAAAATTCTAATGTAGCACTTCTAGGGTCTCAGAAACTGCTTCCTTCACTTCTAACGTGTGTAGACCTTAAATTTTGCAATCATATTGAAACCATTACATATTCTGAAAGAGTAATCTCAGGTTTTTTTCCCTTTGATCTAAATCTATGATGTCTAAATTGTGAGACATCTAATGAGGTATTGCTTCAAAACCTCCTATTTTGTCATCTTACCATGCTGGAGATGTGGCCTGGAGTTTTGGAAAGGAATCCTTTAGTGCCATGACTCCTCTGATAGATAAACCCTAAGCAAGACAATCAGCTGTCTGTGGTTTGAGAGAAATGAAAATTCCTGTAAATTATTCTGTTCACTTTTCCAAATATATACATACTGTAGCCAGATCCAATGTCTATTCTTCATTAATTAGGAGTAGAATTAGGAGAGAACCTACTATGATTCTTTAACCCTGCGGTACTGGAGGGAGGGGGTTTGGAGTTTGATGTTCTAGCTGCTGTTTTTGGGTGGGCGATCTGTTGGTTATTGTGCAAGGGAGGGATTGGGGTGTGCGAGCTTTTGTTTCTTTACACACCGGGGAGGAGGTTGATGTCTTTCCTTTCAACAGCTGCCATGGTTTCTCTGTATTTTGTGGCTATCTGGAGAAGACAAATTTCAGATGTACCATATTCTGCATACATAGTTTGATAACAAAGTGAACCTTTCAGTCTTTTATTCTTTGATCAGTTGGTATACATTTCATAGAGTAAGGGATTAAATTGTATTCTTTACCATTCTTTTCTGCTTTAATCTTACTTCTTCTCTCTCCTTCCCTAGGTTATTTGGCCAAGATGGACTTTGTTCTGCCTGTGACAAGCGAATCCGAGCCTATGAAATGACAATGCGAGTAAAGGACAAGGTTTACCACCTGGAGTGTTTTAAATGTGCTGCTTGTCAAAAGCATTTCTGTGTGGGAGACAGATACCTGCTCATCAACACAGACATCGTCTGTGAACAGGATATTTATGAATGGACTAAACTCAATGGAATGATCTAGAATCCTGAAATGCTGAGTTTTGTAAGCACTGTGTATATGTGAATTTATGCTTTTGTAAGAGACTGTAAATGTTAAGAACTTGTACAGATATTTTATTAATACAAGCTGTGAATGTACACATGATTTACTGTGAGCAATTAACTTTTACAGCTTTATTAAAAAGAGTGAAAATTAAAATCTTAGCTGTCTAAAAATATGCTATGTAATTAAATTTAAACATTCCTTAGCTTGAGTTTTGATAGAATTATGTGTGCGGTTTGGAACTAATCTTCAACAGCAAACATGGATACAATGTTTGAAAACTCAATGAGAATTGAGTATTTCCTCCTGTTTAATAGCCAGCATACAATGTGCTTTCACAGTGGAACAGAGATCAATATGGTCAAGGAGACACCTCCACCCAACCCTTCCCCCTGCCATCAGCCACAACACCCTCTCCTCATCATCAAAGTAGGCTGGTTATCACAGTTGCATGTCAATTAATGGAACCAAACAAGCATCTTTTTTGATCCCATTAACTGACTTTCAAGCTATCCCACCTCGCTTCCCCCCTCCACCTGTTTATTCTGGCATCGTCCCCTGTCCTTTCCAAGAATCTTGGCCCAAGATGTCGACTATTTATTCATTTCCATTGATTCTGACTGACATTCTGAGTTCCTCCAGCAATAAATGTGAGTTGGTTTGGATTTCCAGCATCTACAGAATTCCTGGCATTTAAGTTTCTTGGGTAGCAGTATGCAGCAGCTTCAGTAATGAGCTTATTTCACTGTAAGCTTCAGAATAGTGATTCTTACTGTTGATTTCAGTGTTTTTGCAATTAGTGTAGGGCACTGAAAATCCTGTGATACTATTTAAAGATCTCTGGAATTCTTAAACAGAGCCAGTTCCCGTTGATAACCTGCGACACTTTCAGCTAACCAACCTGTCCTGATTGTGTCAGATATGGTCAACCCTAGAATGAGAGCAGGGAATGTTAGGGGTGGCTAAGTGTAATCTGTAAGGAGAGGGCCAAGATCTGCATTCTGGTTCCATGATCTTTCATGCTATTCACTGGCCTCCAGCATCTTCACCATTTCTCTCTCTAAAGCAGGGGTTCCCAACCTGGGGTGCCCGCACCCCCAGGGGGTGCGACAGAGTGGCTTGTGTCCTTGAGTGAAGAGTCACAAGTCATCACTCAGCCAGCTGCCAGTGTGCCTTGAGAAGTGGTAGTAACGTTTGTCCCAAGCACACTCCAGTCTCCCCTGCCCGAGTCGAGACAGATGGAAACTCACTCCAGTCTCCCCTGCCCGAGTCGAGACAGATGGAAACTCACTCCAGTCTCCCCTGCCCGAGTCGAGACAGATGGAAACTCACTCCAGTCTCCCGCTGCCCGAGTCGAGAGAGACGTAAACTCACTCCAGTCTCCCGCTGCCCGAGTCAAGACAGATGGAAACTCACTCCAGTCTCCTGCTGGCCGAGTCAGTGTTGAGGATTCTCATTAGTGTTACCTGGGAAGTTACACCTCAGAGTCGAGGAGTCTCATCATTGTTAGCTAGAAGGTTACATCTCAGAGTTAAAAATCATCTCATAATGCCAAAATCTTTAAATATCCCCAATCAACCATCAAGTAACGACTTTGCATTAAAACCAAACCCGCAGACAGTAGGTAAATTATTCAATTATAAAATTTTAAAAAGCCGCATTTTGATAAAAAGCGGCTGAAGTCATTCATTCGTATTTGTCTCAATGCATTAAAGAAGTTTTTGAATTTCAAAGGTTTTTTTCTACAATCGTTGATAATTTTGAATTATGTTATTTGAGGAGGTATCATGGTTTAGCACCGAGGACTTTGAATCATGTGATGGGAGTTCATATCTCCAGTAATCATAGGAAATAGGTGTGTAAATTCAATACAGAGTAGCCTAATAATTCGCGTTGCGTCCCCATAGCATTTCCACCTGACGTTTTATCTTGGCTTAACTGCAGATAATATTGTAATATTTGAAAGCATGTTTCTCGTGATACTTTGCTATAGGTGTGTCTGGTTGAGTAAAGTGGTCATCCCTGACTTAGATAGTTTTTCTCATATTAGCTCATATTTTTCCCTTCATTAACCCTTCATCATGTTGAAAAGAAGGAAATGCAGTGATGACTATGTGTGCTTTGGTTTCACTTGCACAACAGAAAATAATGGCTTGCAAAAATCCCAGTGCATTCTTTGTAGCGTTGTGTTTTCCAACTCAAATCTGAAGCCATCCAAGCTTCAAGAGCACTTCAAGAACAAGCATGGTGGAGCTGATGTTGAAGGACATGATGTTGGGTCATTGAAAATCAAAAGAGCTTATTTTGATTCACAAGGAGCTCTTCCAAAATTAGGTTTTGTTTCTGTTGAAAAACCACTACTTGCTTCATACCAAGTGGCATATAAAGTGGCCAAATCCAAGAAGCCCCATACAATTGTGGAAGATCTCATCAAGCCATGTGCACTGGAAATGGCAACAATTATCCTGGGCAAAGAAGCAAGAAAAAAATTTGAACGGGTGCCCCTATCAAATAATGTCATTCACAACTGAATCAGTGATTTGAGTGAAGATATTTTGGACCAAGTCATCTCAGATGTCAGAGCTAGTCCTCTTAAAATCTCTATTCAGTTGGAAGAGTCAACTGATGTCTCCAGTTGTAGTCAACTCATCATATTAGTCAGGTATGTCAATGATGGTGCTGTGAAGGAAGATTTCCTGTTATGTAAAGATCTGAAAACAAACACAACTGCAAAGGATGTGATGCAGCTGGTGAAAGATGTCTTTGCCAAACATGATTTAGATATCAAAATCATTGGTTCTGTGTGCACCTGCAATGCTTGGAAATAAATCTGGCTTTTCTGCAATGATGAAAAAGGAGATTCCAGACTTGCAAGTTACCCATTGTTTTCTTCATCGGCATGCTTTGGCATCAAGAACATTGCCTCCAAATTTGAGGAAAGTCGTTGATACTTGTGTGAAGATCATCAACTGGATCAGGGAGCGTGCTTTGGACAATCTGAGAAATGAGCATTCAGTTTTGCTTTTCCACACTTTGTCCGTTGGTTGTCACAAGGACAACCTTTAACCCGCTTCTTTGAACTGCAGGAAGAAATCAAAATTTTTCTGGAGTAGCGTGAATGTGATCTGGTTGAGGCAATGGAATCCCAGGAATGTGCCCAAATGCTAGCTTACTTAGCTGACATTTTCACTCCTATGAATGACCTGCATGTTTCTTTTCAAGGAAAAGGGATAAACATATTGAAGGCTTGTGAAAAGTTGAATGCCTTCAAAGAAAAGTTACACCTTTGGCGTCGAAGGATGGAAAGGGGCAGTCTGTCAAATTTTCCTTCACTAGAAGAGATGGTTGATGATGCTGGATCCATAACTCCTACTGTGTGTGAAGAAATTGTGGCTCATTTGGAAATGCTGTCAGAATCATTTGATGGATATTCTGCTGCTGTACACCTGAAGATTTCAGAAGAATGGATCATGAATCCATATTCCTACAATTTGGAGAAAATGTCAGATGATGAAGAGCTGAAGGAAGATCTTATGGATTTGTGGACAAATCGAGCTCTTGAAATGCAATTTGAAAGCAAGACTTTGGAGGAGTTTTGGTGTGCAGCACTGGATATGTTCCCAAGTCTTGGTGGAAAAGCACTCCGTGTCCTCATTCCATTTGCAACAACATATTATGGAAAAAGAAGCAGAACTAATGTTTCAGGTCAAAGATCCTTCATCAGGACTGGGAAAGATAGAAAAAAAGTTATTTATTTATTTATTAGGTTTTTTTTTATACATTTTCTACGTCGCTACAGATAAAAAAACCCAGATCAAAATGAAGAACATTAATACAGTGCAAAAATAAACATAGAATAATAATATGGTACAAAAAAAGATAATTGAGAAAGCACCCAAATTGAAGACATGTAAAATTAGTATCCTCCCCAAGCCCTGCAACAAAAGAAAAGAACTCCAGACCAACCACAACACAATATAGAGAATGTAAATCAGGACATTCAAACCCCCAAAACTGTAAATACATTTAGCAACAGAAGATATTAATGCCTACTACCAAAAAAAAAGGAGCTGAAAGCAAGGGACTGGGAAAAAACCCTTAGTTAAGAGGAAGGTTATGAAAGTACTCAATAAAAGGTCCCCAGACTTATGGAACTTTATATCCGAATTAAGAACCGAATAATGAATTTTTTCAAGGTCGAAACAGGACATAATATCGTTAAGCCATTGAGCATGCGTGGGCGGGGCAACATCTCTCCATCTAAAGAGGATTAAACGTCTAGCCAGGAGAGAAGCAAAAGATAATATTCGACACTTAGTCGAACTCAAACGTAAATCTGTCTCACCCAAAAAACCGAACAAAGCAATTAAAGGGTTAGGTTCTAGGTGGTGATTCAGAATATATGATAACGTTATGAAGTCATCTTTCCAAAATTTCTCCAAGCTAGGACAAAACCAGTACATATGAATGAGAGAGGCCTCGCCCCTTTTGCATTTATCACAAAGAGGACTAATATTAGGGTAAAATCGAGATAATTTAGATTTAGACATATGGGCTCTATGAACAATCTTAAACTGTAAAAGGCAATGGCGAGCACAAAGAGAGGTTGAGTTAACCGATTTGAGAATCGAGTCCCAAGTCTCATCAGATAAGGAGGTACTTAAATCATGCTCCCATGCCATTTTAATTTTATCCACAGGGGCACGTTGTAAGGCTGCTAATTTATCACAAATAAATGATATTAAGCCTTTACCTAGTGGATTAAAAGAAAGAAATAAATCCATAACATTTTTCTCAGGCATTTCAGGGAAGTTAGGAATTAAAGGATTAATAAAGTGTCTAATTTGGAGATATCTAAAAAAACGAGCATTGGGCAGATTGAACTTAGCAGAGAGCTGTTGAAAAGATGCGAAGCGATAATCAATAAAAAGATCTTCAAAATGACTAATGCCCTTCCTATACCAATCATGGAATGCTGAATCATACGTAGTAGGTAAAAAAAGGTGATTATGTAAGATAGGGCTAGAAAAGGAAAAACCATGGAAACCATAGAATTTCCTAAACTGAGCCCATATACGCAAAGTGTGTCTAACAAGAGGATTAACTATTAATTTAGACAAACTACTAGGGAGTACAGAACCAAGAAGTGCAGAGATAGATAAATCTTTAGTGGAACTCAACTCCATTGCCACCCAATTAGGGCACTCGGTTGGCCATGGAAAAAAGACCAAAAGGTAGCACAACGTATATTGGCTGCCCAATAATATAAACGAAAGTTAGGTAAAGCCATGCCACCCTCTTTTTTAGATTTTTGGAGATAAACTTTATTAATTCTAGAGTGCTTATTCTTCCACAGATATGACAAATTAATAGAGTCTAAGGAATCAAAAAAAGACAGGAATAAAAATTGGGATTGATTGAAATAAATATAAAAGTTTAGGGAGAACATACATTTTAACAACATTAATACGACCTACCAAAGACATAGATAGAGGTGACCATTGTAACAGACTCTGCTTTATAGTATATGAAAGATTGACAAAATTTTCACGAAAAAGATCTTTAAATTTCCTTGTGACTGTAATCCCAAGATAAGTAAATTGATTATGAACTACTTTAAAAGGGAGATCACGGAATGTTAATTCTAGTGCTTCTTTATTAATTGGGAACAATTCACTCTTATGCAAATTAAGTTTATAGCCAGAGATCTGGCTAAACTGATCAAGAAGTGAAAACATTGGAGGTAAGGATGTAGACGGATTTGAAAGAAAAAGTAATAAGTCATCAGCATAAAGAGAAACTTTATGCTCAACGCCCCCTCTCCAAATCCCAGTCAATTCAGGACAATTTTGAAATGCTATCGCCAAAGGTTCTATAGCCAAATCAAAGAGACAGGGACTTAAAGGGCATCCCTGAAGGGTGCCACGTTTGAGGGTAAATAACTGGGATTTCTGAAAATTACTCAAAACAGAGGCAGTAGGACACAGATACAGCAATTTGATCCAAGAGATAAAACTTTGACCGAGGTCAAATTTTTCTAAAACTGCAAAAAGGTAGTTCCACTCTATATGATCAAATGCTTTCTCTGCATCGAGGGAAATAATACATTCAGGAATCCCAGTTGGAGGTGAATATAAAATGTTAAATAAACACCGAATGTTAAAAAAAGGAAGACGGTTTTTAATAAAACCAGTTTGATCCTCAGAAATAATAGAGGGAATAACAGTTTCTAATCTATGAGCCAAAACTTTGGCCAAGATTTTAATATCAACATTAAGCAAAGAAATCAGCCTATACGAGGAACACTCTGTTGGGTCTTTACCCTTTTTTAATAAAAGAATAATAGATGCCTCATTAAAAGAGGGTGGCAATTTACCGTAATTAAACGAATCAGATAATACTGAGAATAACTGAGGAGAAAGAAGTGAAGAGAATGATTTATAAAATTCTACGGGGAACCCATCAGGTCCAGGAGATTTCCCTGAAGACAATGCAAAAATTGCAAAAGATATTTCTTCTGATGATATAGGCGCATTAAGTTTAGCTTTAAAATCAGATGAAAGCGAAGGAATATTCAGATTATTTAAAAAATGATCAACATAGATATTCTCATTCAGAGATTCAGAGGAATAAAGTCCAGAATAAAATTTTTTAAATGCGTCATTGTTTTCTAAGTGATCTGATGTAAAGTCTCCATTCTCCTTCCGGATCTTTGTAATATATTGTTTGGCTTTGGAACGCCTCAGCTGAATGGCTAGAAATTTACCAGATTTGTCACCATGAATATAAAAGCGACTCTTACTCTCAAGAAGTTGGCGTTTGGCAGGTTGAGTAGACAGAAGATTAAATTTAGTTTGAAGTTCTACACGCTTCTTGTATAATTCAGGATTCTTAGTTTGAGCATACAGTTGATCCAATTCTTTAATCTGATTAATGAGGTCTAATCGATCTGCACAGGACTTTCTATTAAGATTTGCTGTATAGGAGATTACTTGACCCCTCAAATATGCTTTCATGGCATCCCAGACAATCTGGGATGACATTTCAGATGATGTATTAGTGTTAAAATAAAAGGTTATCTGATCCTTAATAAATTTTAGAAAATCATCATCTGATAGTAAAGTCGAGTCAAACCACCAGTGTTTATTCCTCTGAGGGAGACTAGGAAAATTTAAAGACAAAGTAATTGGGGCATGGTCAGAAATCAGTATACTCTGATTGTCACAAGAATAGACAAATGGAATAAGTTGATTATCAAGTAAAAAGTAGTCAATTCTAGTAAAGGTATGGTGAACATGTGAAAAAAAATAATCTCTCTCAGTAGGATGAAGGAAACGCCATATATCAGAGATACCATAATTAGAGAGAAACGATTGAATAGCTAAGGCAGATTTAGTAGGTAGTCTAGTAACAGAGGACGATCGATCCAAATTAGGATCTAACCAACAATTGAAATTGCCACCCAGTATAAGAGAGTATGAGTTTAAGTCTGGCAGTGAGGAGAAAAAACGTTCAAAAAAATTAACATCATCAAAATTGGGAGCATACAGGTTTGCTAGTACAACTTTAGTATTATATAATTTACCAGAGACAATAATAAAACAGCCATTTGTATCAGATATCTTATTATGGAGTTCAAAAGGAATATTTGAGTTAATAAGGATGGAGACCCCCTAGCTTTGGCGGCAAAGAATGAATGAAAGTGCTGACCCGCCCACTTTAACAAAAGCCGAGAATGATCAAAACTACGAATATGAGTTTCTTGAAGGAAAGCAATGTCAGCTTTGAGTTGTTTAATATGCTTCCTTCTTTTAACAGGATGATTCAATCCCTTTACATTCCAGCTCACAAGTTTAAGTGTATTAACCATTATCAATTGTTAGTGCATAGAAGGCAGCAGGCATATAAAAAATCAAGCAGTACAATAACAGTCCGGGAGCAAAAATGTAAACATAGATCCATAGAATCAAAACAGAGACATGTCCTGAGTAACAAAGGAAAACAAAAGAAACAGTGAGTAGTGTTGGAACTGGAGAACCCACCCCATCCTCGCACCCCAAAACTAGACGGCTACCTAAAAAAGCAGCTAGCTCTATCAAAAAAATTAACCCAAGTATGACTTCCAGTTTTGTGTCGTTAACAAAAGTTCCGTATAAATACTATAGCAAATAATAACTAATTTATGCACTAGAAAACAGAATTACAAATAGGAACAACTTTAACAGAAGTATAAAACTTAATACAAAGAAAATATGAAGAAAACCAAAACTAACCTACCCGCGAAAAATTATAAAAGATTAAAAGAAAAAAAAGGGAGGGAGAAAAGGGGGAAATTATAGATTTGAAGAGAGTACTTATCAACCATTTACAGAAAAAAAAGCAAAACTTAACCTATGAATCAACCAACAGGGAGGCCTTCAATAAAAACTCCAAACCTCCAAAACAAGTTAAAGTCAATTGTAGATCTCTATAGATAAAGTTATACAAAAATAAAATAGATTACACAAGTACAATCTAAAAGTCCACAGGGAAACATTAAACTTAGAATATCTATTTAGAAAAAACGCACCAAGTCCAGGGAGAGATTGACTACAGCCCTTAGAGTTTCAATAGATAATGTCTGAATTATTCAAGTAAAGTCTGAGTTCAGAAAAAATAGTTTTATTTCAAGAAGTACTTATCAACCATTTTAGAAGGTCAGACCGGTTCCGAAGAAGACGAGGTGGCCGGAAGACTTCCAGCAAATGCCTCAGCCTCCTTCACTGATTTAAACCACTTATAATCTCCAGTAGTAAGCGTAATTTGAAGATCGGCTGGATTTCGGAGAGAGGGTCTGAATCCGCGATCAAAAAGCACTTTCATTACACCTTTAAACTCAGCACGCATCTTCAGAACCTGGGGGGCAAAATCTTCCACAAAACGAATTACTGTATTTTGAAAAGCAAAAGTACCTTCTCGGCGTGCCTCCATAATCAAACGGTTTTTCACCTGGTATTGATGAAAGCACAAAATTGCCGGCCGTGGACGGGAACCCAGAGTTGCACGGGGAACATACATCCTGTGAGCCCTTTCAAGCTCAGGTGGAGTTGGAAGAAATTCTTTCCCAAAAATCTCACAGAGAAAATTGGAAAAAAATTTCATGGGAGAGCCCTTTTTGGTGGCCTCTGGCAAACCAAGAATTCATAGATTGCAACATCTGCTCCGGTTTTCAAGATCCACCATTTTGGAAAAAAGTTTACTATTCTTCTCCTCTAGGTTGGAGCAGAGAGTTTCAAGATATTGAACACGGTGTTTTAAATCTTCAGAAGTTGAGTCAATACGAGATAAATGTTCAGCATGTTCATCCACTCTAGCATTGATCTGATCCAATTTGAAATCCAGCTGGTTGAAAGAAGTTCTAAATTCATTTCTAAAATCCATTAAAGTATCTTGTCGATGTTGTCCAAAACAGTGAGAATGTCAGCTGGCAAAGCTGTAGAAGTTTCCTTTTTCCCGGTTTTAGTACTTTTGGTAGCCATTATAAGATAGATGTGTTCGCAGGCAGGTAAAAGAGAACTAATAAAATACCTAACTAAGGTTTAAGAAGGGAGACATATAGTGCAAAGATAGGAAGAATGACAGAGCAAAAGTTCAGAGCAACTAAACAATCGCCATCTTACCGGAAGTCCAATAATTTATTTTAAAGTGCACCAAGTCTGGGTGAGGGAGAAGTAGGTCAAAGTATAGATCTCTGATGAGACGAGTACTGGAGATAAATTAGAACAAAGGTCATTCAGTAGATCAGGTAACATTTAGAGAAATATTTATGAAAGCTACAGTAATGCAATCTCAATATTTAAAGGTTCAAAGCACATTTATTAAAGAATGTGTAAATTATACACCTTGAGATTTGTTCGCTTACAGGCAGCCACAAAGCGAGAAACCTGAACAGCCCAATTTAAAAAAAAGACCAAAACCCACCGTGCAGAGAAAGCCAAAAAAAAACACCACAAGTCATGCAAGCAATAGAAGCAAGCCAACAGCATTCTGAACTGGAATGAGTCCCTGGATCTGCCTGTGGAGCAGCCAGAGTAGGCCCAAGCCTCGGTCTCTGTTCATCACAGCTGCTGGATCGGTTCACAGCCTCAGCACCGCAGAGAAAAAAATGAACATTCGCAGGGGAGTGAGCAAACAGCCCGACACTCAGGCTTCCAGTCTATCTGGACCGGCATTTAAATTGTCCAAGCACTGTATTGGACTTGCTCCAAAAGCACTTGCTCAATATTCAATAACAGTTGCTTTGTAACAGAGATGCGGATGTGTAATCTCAAGTGCTGCATTAAATACACATGGCTGTATCTTCCTAAGACACCCCTGTGAATTTGTACATACAACACGACAGGAACTTGTGCCAAGTGAAATTTGAGGTGACTGATATCTATTATTTAACCTGGCTGAGCCAAAACAAGCAATGCCAAGGCAACGAGGGAAAGGTAAATATCCAACTTTGGTGAGGCTGATCTGCAAAGTTGAGCTCAAATTGGAGAATAAAGACAGGAACTGAAACTTGGAAAGCTGACGTGACTTTGTTGGATGATATTTAAAGGCATGCTTTATCGCAGGGGTTCCATACCTTTGTTCTGCCATGAGCTCCTACCATGGATGGAAGTAAAACACAGAGTAAAATAGGAGGGAAGGGCTAGATTGATTCTGGAGTGGGTTAAAAGGTCAGCACAACTTCGTGTTCCAGGAGGAGAAATTTCTTCCCTCAGAGTTTCATGGCTCTGGATTTCCCAAACCCAAGGCAAAGTGGGTGACTATCTTCTAGGCAGAGACTGACTGATGTTAGAATTACAAAGGAGTCAAACGACAGGGGAAGAGCACAGGGAAGTAATATTTTAGCTATGAATGGATCTTAGCGTATGTTATTGATAAGGTATTGGTTTATTAATGTCACATGTACCAAGATACTGTGAAAGGCTTGTCTTGCATACTGTTTATGCAGATCAAATCTGTATGATTTGCAATGTGTTCAAACAGGTAAAACGATAATGCAAAATAAAGTGTAAAAGCTACTGAAACAGTGCAGTGCAGGTAAATCATAAACACGAGACAGCCTGCAGATGCTGGAAATTGAAAGCAAAACACACAAACCACAGGGATTACTTCCTCCATGATTCCTTTGTCCATTCATCAATCCCCACTAACCTCCCTCCTAGCAGTTAACTATGTAAGTGGCCTAAGTGCAACACCTGCCCATTCACCTCCTCCCTCAGCTCCATTCAGGGCCCCCAAACAGACCTTCCAGGTGAGGCAACACTTCACTTGCAAATCTGCTGGGGTCATATACTGTGTCCGGTGCTCCTGATGTGGCTTCTTCTACATAAGTGAGACCCGCCCTAAATTGGGGGGCCGCTTCGTCGAGTACCTCCACTCCATCCACCAGAAGCAAGTGACCAAGCATTTTAATTCTGATTTGCATTCTCGTTCTGCCATGTTGGTCCATGTTATGTCACGGAGGCCGCCCTCAGGGTGGAAAAAGAACACCTCATATTTCATCTGTGTAACCTGACTTGAATACTGATTTCTCCTTTCAGTAAATAAAACTTTTTCCTTCCCTCTCCCCGCTTCTTTTATTCCCCACTCTATCTTCTCACCTCTTCTTGCATGCCCATCACTGCCCATCCCCAGGTCTCCACCCCCTTCCCTTTCTCCTATGGTCCACTCCATTCTCCTATCAGATTCCTTCTTCTCCAGCCCTTGACCCTTCCCACCCAACTGGCTTTGCCTATCACCCTCTAGCTTCTCCTTCCACCTTTATATTCTGGCATTTTCTCCATTTTCAGTCCTGAAGAAGGGTCCGGGCTGAAACGTTGACTGTTTATTCATTCCATTCATGCTACCTGACCTGCTGAGTTCCTCCAGCATTTTCTGTGGGTTGCTTTGCAGGCAACTGACTAACTGCAACATCATAATGACAGGGAAAGTAGCTTTCAGGAACCAATTGACCTATCACTGCTCCTGTTATTTTTTATTTAAATCTTCTAAAGCACATGGAAAGGATCGATTTATGGAGATGCCCCAGGGAGGTTCCAAGCAGAAAATAAAGTGCGTATCGTTGAGAAGTCAAATGGCACCAGAGAGCAGCAGCATACAACAGCTAGAAATGTTGTCTCAGAGGGGCAATGAATAGTGTCAATCCTGGCCTGTAGTGCCATCAGTATAGGGTGTGGCATTGTGTGTGACCATGTGCATTTCCCCTGGGCTCCTGGATACATTGGTTAGTCAATGACACACACCTGTTACTGTAAGTAGTCCCTGGCATTGGGGATAGGAGAATCTGGATTGAGTTGATGGGCATATAAAAGAGAACAAGTTACTGGAAAGTGACTGGGTAAATGGGATTGGTGGGATTGCTCTGGTCTCCAGTGTAGGCTTGACATACTGAATGTCCTCTTTCCACAATACAAAAATAAACCGTCCCCAGAGACAATGTTACTTGGTACACTGCAACATCAAATTCCAAGCCCTTGACCTCTGACCCATTCCATCAGGAAAAAACCACTGCAAGAACTGTGACTGATTGTGAGTGGAAGGCCAGGAAGCTCGTCCAGTCCCGGTGCCAAGGAATTTCGAATGAGCGAGGTGAATGAAGGCAAATGTTTTCAGCTCGGTCCTGACAGTTGGCGAAAGACTGTGCTTCGGTGTGCCTGTCAGCATGTAATCTTACCTAATGTTTCTGTGCAGTCACTTGATTCCTGCTTTCATCAGGAGTGTTGTGTCAAAGCAGATCAACAAAATTGAGTGCTGCTTCAGATGCCACAGGTATTGCATTTCCAACAGGCATTAAAGTCAGAAAACAGCTGAAAAAGCCGAATATCAAGGCCCAGAAATTCATTCTCACTAAAGCCATTCCCATGCTACACAGTCTATTCAAATTGGTCTCAATACTTCATCTTGAACACCCTGTACTTCTCTTGATAATTAGCTGCAAGCAGCCTAAACTGCAATACTCTCCTCTGCTGGATATTGATATAGCAGAATCAGGCCATTTGGCCTATCAAGAGTGCTCCACCATTCCATCATTGTTGATTTGTTGGAAATAGTTTAACAAGGGTTTTAACCCGTCCCTTGGCTACCCAGTTTGATTGAGAATTTCATTAAAGATGGATCCTTGGAATGGTTTTGTTTGAATGCTGAAGCATAAAGATTTTTTAAATTTGAAAGCTACCTGCTTAGCCTGCTTTTTCATGAAGATATAAGATTAAATGTTTAATGTCTTTATGTTACTTTTGGTAAACCTTTAATTTCCTTTTGTATTTTTTTAATACTGTATTTTTGATATATGAGAATTGAATTTCTTGTTTGGATATTGTTTAGTCTGGGTTGGAATATAAACAATCTTGAAACTAATTGGAGCAATCACCAGGTTTTTATTTTGGGGGGGGGGGGGTTGTCCGTAGTTGTAGATGCCGGCTTTCTATTGGTCATTTTTTTTCTTTCGGAAGTGGGTGGGGGAATGGTTCTTTTTTCTCAGAAGCTGTTTTCGAATTTTTTTTTTAGCCAACTTGTTGCTTGGTTACCATTTCTCAAGGTTTATGGATTGGTTTTAACTTACGTTTTAACCCTTCCTTTAAATAATATTAAAAATGGACCAAACTATTAATTAATAGATGATACGTCAATAGGTGGTGTTGTGGATAATGAAATAGGTTTTCAAAGTTCGCAGAGAGATTTAGGCCAGTTGAAAGAGTGGGCTGAAAGATGGCAGATGGAGTTTAATGCATTATCTCCTACTTTTATATTCTATTCCACTTGAAATAAATGCCGACATTGCATTTGCCTTCCTCAAACAGATGTTGGCATTTTAATACAACTTTGTTATCTGATAAGGAATTCCAAAAATTTCTAGAGCGTCATATTATTTTGTTTTTTGAAGACAATAAAAAGGAAGAGACTTCTAATCTTACTGTATGGGACACTTTCAAGGCCTATATTAGAGGACAAATTATTTCTTATACTGCAAGTGTTAACAATAAAGCTAATAAAGAAAGAATTGAATTAACCAATCAATTGAAACAATTAGTTCAAAAATATGCTATAGCTCCAGATTCTGTTTCATATAAAAGACATGTTGAAGTTAAAACTAAATATGATCTTCTGTTAACATATCCAAATGAAGCTCAACTTCTTAAAGATAAAACTCAGTTTTACATTCACAGAGATAAATCTGGCAATATATTGTCCAACCAGTTAAAAACTTCTGTAGTTAAACAAAAAATTAAAGAAATTTGCAAAACTAATGGTGATAGGACAACTGATCACTCTGAAATAAATGATACCTTTAGAGAATTCTATTCTAAACTTCATAGTTCAATTAAATATCTCTGCACTTTCTGCAGATGAATGTTGTCTATATGGACTTCAGTTATGCCTTTGACAAGGTTCCGCATGGAAGGTTAGTTAGGAAGGTTCAATTGTTAGGTATTAATATTGAAGTAGTAAAATGGATTCAACAGTGGCTGTATGGGAAATGCCAGAGAGTAGTGGTGGTCAACTGTTTGTCAGGTTGGAGGCCAGTGACTAGTGGTGTGCCTCAGGGTTCTGTACTAGGTCCAATGTTGTTTGTCATATACATTAATGATCTGGATGATGGGGTGGTAAATTGGATTAGTAAGTATGTGGATGATACTAAGATAGGTGGCATTGTGGACAACAAAGTAGATTTTCAAAGCTTGCAGAGAGATTTAGGCCAGTTAGAAGAGTGGGCTGAAAGATAGCAGATGGAGTTTAATGCTGATAAGTGTGAGGTGCTGCATTTTGGTAGGAATTATCCAAATAGGACATAGATGGTAAATGGTAGGGCATTGAGGAATGCAGTAGAACAGAGTGATCTAGGAATAATGGTGCATAGTTCCCTGAAGGTGGAATCTCATGTGGATAGGGTGGTGAAAAAAGCTTTTGGTATGCTGGCCTTTATAAATCAGAGCATTGAGTATAGGAATTGGGATGTAATGTTAAAATTATAGCAGAATTAGGCCATTTGGCCTATCAAGACTGCTCCACCATTCCATCATTGTTGATTTGTTGGAAATAGTTTAACAAGGGTTTTAACCCGTCCCCTGGCTACCCAGTTTGATTGAGAATCTCATTAAAGATGGATCCTTCGAATGGTTTTGTTTGAATGCTGAAGCATAAAGATTTTTTAAATTTGAAAGCTAACTGCTTAGCCTGCTTTTTCATGAAGATATAAGATTAAATGTTTAATGTCTTTCTGTATGAATAATTGTATCTGTTACCTTTGGTAAACCTTTAACTAATGGAGATAATGCTGAGGCTTTATAAGACACTAGTCAGGCCGCACTTGGAGTATTGTCAACAGTTTTGGGCCCCTTATCTCAGAAAGAATGTGTTGTCATTGGAGAGAGTCCAGAGAAGGATGAATCCATGAATGAGGGGTGTGTTTGGCAGCTTCGGGCCTGTACTCACTGGAATTTTGACGAATGTATGGGGATCTCATCTAAACCTGCCGAATGTTGTAAGGACTAGATAAGGTCGATGTGGAGAGGATATTTCCTCTGGTGGGGGTATCCAGAACTAGAGGGCACAGCCTCAAAATTGAGGGGCGACCTTTTAGAACAGAAGTAAGGAGGAATTTTTTAACCAAAGAATGGTGAATCTGTGGAATGCTCTGTCACAGACTGCGGTGGAGGCCAAGTCCATGGGTATGTTCAAAGTGGAAGTTGATAGACTCCTGATTCGTCAGGGCATCAAAGGATATGGTGAGAAAGCAGGTGGGATCCAGGATCAGCCATGATGAAATGGCGCAGCAGACTCGATGGGCTGAATGGCCTAATTCTGCTCCTATGTCTCTTGGTCTTATGGAGTTCAGCAAGGCAGGCAGCATCTGTGGAGGGGAATAAACAGTTGATATTTCAGACTAAGACCCTTTGTCAGGTCTCTAGTTATGTGTAGAACTAGAGGTTATAGGTTTTGTATGAAAAGTGAAATATTTAAGGAGAAACCGAGGGGGAGCTTCTTCACTCGGAGGGTGGTGAGAGTGTGAAACAAGCTGCCAGCAGAAGTGTGGATGCAGAGTCGATAGCAACATTGAGGAGAAATTTGGATGGAAGGGAATTGGAGGGATATGGCCCAGGTGCAGGTAAATGTGACAAGGCAGAAGATTGGGTCAGCATGGCCCAGGTGTGCTGAAAAGCCTGTTTTTGTCCTGTAATGCTCCATGACACTGAGTCATAGAGCAACACAGCACCGATTTACGTCTTGGGGGAGGAACCCCACCCAGTCCAACAGTGGGGCTCCCCCCCCTCCTGGTCTGAGCAGTCAGGGATCTTCCCCCCCCCCCCAAGTCTGAGCAGTGTTCTATCCGTCCCCTCCCTCCTTATCTCCCTCCCTCTCTTTCTTCTGTGCTAAATGGGCAATCAGCAGAACCAGCAGCCGAGAATAGAAAAGGTTTGAGGAAACATTCAGCGAGGCATACACTACTGTGCCTGAGACTTTAGGGTGCCTGAGACTTCTGCACAGTACTGTACTATTTTTATGCATTGCACTCTACTGTAGTAATTTTATGTATTGCACTGTACTGCTGCCACATAAAAACATTTCATGACATAAGTGAGTGATGATAAACCTAATTCTGATATGGGTCTCTGTTGTGGACTGAGAGTGGGAAGGGGGCAGGGAGAGGGGACTCATGGTTGGGAGAAGGAGGAGGGAAAGAGAATCACCAGAGAGACATTCTGTAATGATCAGTAAAACAATTGCTTGAAATCAAATGACCTTGCCTGGTGTCTCAGGGCTGGGTGTGTCTGCACCAGTGCCAACCCCTGTCCTGGCACTCCTCCTCTGCCACCTGTCCCTCACCCCTCCCACGGCTCCCCACCCTCCCCATCCCCAGCATCCTTTGCTCTGCCAGATTTACAAACTCGCTCTCCGCTCCACGTTGACAGATAGAGTGCTGTGCAAAAGTCACAGGAACCCTATACGTGCTTAAGACTTTCGCACAGTGCTGTGTTTCTCCCATGTCCGTTCGCCTACAGTTCCCCGACATCTTGCTGCAGTCAGCGCTGGAAGCCAAGGGCACGGCTGTTCCTCAGGATTTCCTCCGGGCAGTGTTCCACGCTCTCGAGAGAACAAGTGGGAGCATGAAATCCTCGGACCCGTCTTCAGGTGAATCTGTTCCCTTCTCCTGACCCCCTGGGAGGCGGCCCAACCCCCCTCTCCAACATCTTTTCCTTTCTGAAAGAGCCCTCTGTCTGAGTCTGGCTGTTATCGATCCCTTCTGTTCTCTGCTTGCCTGAATCAGTTGGAGATCCAATCCTGTCCAGCCCTGAACCCTCTGGAGAGCAAGCGTGAGGAAAGTACTTGTTGATATGGTTTCTTTGTGTTCAACAAGCACTCCGTTCAGGGCAGACACAATAAGGGGAACTTAGTCAATCCACAGAATAGATACCGTACACCTAGAATGAAAGAGTAGCCACAGAGAACCTCACCGTCTGTGAAAATGATACTGATTTGTGTTAGACTGAAAGTAACTGAAAGACAGAGAGAGGAGAGGTTGGACAGGCTGGGATTCATTCCACAGAATGTAGGAGACTGAGGGCTGATCTTAGAGGTCTGTAAGATCACGAGGAGCAGAGATGTGGTCTTTTTCCCAGGGGGGTGGGAAATAGATTGCTTTCTCTGTAATTGTAACACTCTATTCTGCACCATTGAGCACATCTACACGGACCGCTGTCACAGGAAAGCAGCATCCATCATGGTGGACCCCACCACCCAGCTGGAAGAGGGTGCAAGAGTCCCGGGGCTCACACCAGCAGGTTCAGGAACAGTTATCAGCCCTCAACCACCAGGCTGTTGAACCGGAGGGGAGAACTTCACTCACCTCAACACTGAACTGCTCCCACAACCTATGGGCTCACTTTCAAACAAGAGTAAATCTGCAGATACTGGAAATCCAAAGCAACACACACAAGATGCTGGAGGAACTTGGCAGGCCAGGCAGCATCTATGGAAAAAGTCAACGTCGACTATGGCCTGCTGAGTTCCTCCAGCATTTTGTGTGTGTGTCACTTTCAAGGCCTCTTCATCTCATGTTCTTGATATTTATTGCTTATTTATTATTATTATTGCATTTTTCTTTTAGTATTTGCACAGTTTGTAGTCTTTTTCACACCGACTCTCTGTCCTGCTGGGCGAGTTTAATTATCATTAAAGCCATACGTGGATGCAGCTGAGCAAGACAGTCTTCCCCCAGGGCCAAGCTACAAAAACATACATGCGCATTCAAAATAATGAGAGGAACAAATGAACAGTCATGTAAGAAAACACATTTTTAGTCCAAGTCCCACGAATTGATGGTTCCCAGCAGCTCAGCCTGGAATTCCACCAATCCAGCACTGGAGGGCAGCCCCAACCAAGCCCGGATGAGTCCAGAATCATTGATTCTGTTGTGCTCTTGTATCCACTGTGAATCTCGGGGTTGTATATGATGACCTGTATCGTCGTTGGCATCCGTCTGTCTTGAAAGACAATGGGTGATGATGATCATCGCAAGCCTGGGCAGAAGGTACGGAGATTGCGATACCCAGTTGTCAAGATCCCCCTCTCAGCCTCACCAGTGTAGTCCAAAGGAAAGCTTATGTAGCACCACGTTTGTCACCAGCTTGGCTGCAGGAGCTGCCGGAAGGATGTTCAGTGACGTCCAGCCGCCTTAGGGCTCCACTCCAGATTTCCAGTCTGGGTTTACTCCCGTAGCCTTCGTCTCCCGAGGCTGCCTGTGGGCAGTGGGACTATTTACCCGTAGCTGGGGATCAGGTTCATGAGCACCAGTGTGTGCCCACCCTGGTGGGCCTGTGTGCTACGAGTGCAGGGGCCAGACCTCTTCCCCGTCCTCTGTAGTTCAGCCTGAGTCTGAGAGGAGTTCGGTTTCCGTGTGTCACCAGTAAGGAGGCACTGCATGAGGCTTGCTGTTGGAGAGACTGTTACTGGCAGGGAGAGACTTGCACATTCCGCTCTCCTTTATGCAAGACTGCTAGCCAGCAGTGGAAGCAGAAAGTGAGAGTGCTAAGCACTACCCACTACACTACCACACTAGACACATCACAGCAGCCATTTTGACACCAATGACCCTTATGTACTTTGATAATAAATTTACTTTGAACTTTGTTGTTGTTTTCCCTTGTTCTACCCAAGTGCACTGTTGCAATGGAATTATCTGTAAGGACGGTATGCGAAACAGAGTTTTCCCCTGTACTTGATCAGGTGACAATAAACTGATAAACCGATTTATAATCTTTCCAGAAGGCATGGCCCTTACAGTGACGGTGATGTGTCAGAGGCCTGGCTTACAGTCTCCATACTCTACATTTCTGAAGGCCTTTTAATTTCCTGTACAATGTTCCTGCTCCCAGCTTCACGTCCTTAAGGACTGAAGTCAAAGTGTTTATTGCCATCTGCACAGGTCCATGTGCGCTGTGAAAAACTTACAGACAGCAACATTGCATCAGATAAGCAGCATTAAGAAAAACATGAGTGTAGATTGTACACAGTTCTTTAACAAGAAAGAACAGAATTAGAACAAAAAACAATACAAGGGAGGGTTTAGTATTTTTCTACAGCTGTTGAGAGACTTGTTCCATTCCCAGGAGTGTTTGGCGGCACTGGGCTATACTCGCTGAAGTTCAGAAGAATGATGGGAAATCTCATTGAAACCTTTTGAACACTGAAAGGCCCAGGTAGAGTGGACATGGAGAGGATGTTTCCTACAGTGGGGGAGTCTAGGAACAGAGGGTACAGGTAGAGTGGACATGGAGAGGATGTTTCCTATAGTGGGGGAGTCTAGGACCAGAGGGTACGGGTAGAGTGGACATGGAGAGGATGTTTCCTATAGTGGGGGAGTCTAGGACCAGAGGGTATGGGTAGAGTGGACATGGAGAGGATGTTTCCTATAGTGGGGGAGTCTAGGACCAGAGAGTACAGGTAGAGTGGACATGGAGAGGATGTTTCCAATAGTGGGGGAGTCTAGGACCAGAGGGTACAGGTAGAGTGGACATGGAGAGGATGTTTCCTATAGTGGGGGAGTCTAGGACCAGAGGGTACGGATAGAGTGGACATGGAGAGGATGTTTCCAATAGTGGGGGAGTTTAGGACCAGAGGGTACGGATAGAGTGGACATGGAGAGGATGTTTCCAATAGTGGGGGAGTCTAGGACCAGAGGGTACGGATAGAGTGGACATGGAGAGGATGTTTCCAATAGTGGGGGAGTTTAGGACCAGAGGGTACGGATAGAGTGGACATGGAGAGGATGTTTCCTATAGTGGGGGAGTCTAGGACCAGAGGGCACAGATAGAGTGGACATGGAGAGGATGTTCCCTATAGTGGGAGAGTCTAGGACCAGAGGGTGCAGCCTCAGGATAGAACAGAGATGAGGAGGAATTTCTGTAGCCAGAGGGTGGTGAATCTGGAACTCATTGTCGCAGATGGCTGTAGAGACTGTCATTGGGTGTATTTAAAATGGAGGTTACAGAGAGAAGTCAGGAAAATGGGGTTGAGTGCAATAATAAATTAGTCATCATGGAAGAGCAGAGTTGATGAGCCGAATGGCCCAATTCTGTACCTATGTCCTTTGGTTCCACACTCCAGTGGGTCGGTCCATGTTGCTGTATCGTTTGGGTGTCTGGGAATCCAGAATGACTGCTGGAATCTGGCAATGATGCCGTGATTATGCTGGGTCCAGTGCTTGTCCCACTGTAATGGCTGAGCCTGGCCATCACGAGCAGTGCTGGACCCAGGTCAGGTAGTGCCAGTGGAGACAGGAATTGGAACTGGAATTGCTTTTTTATTGTCACATGTACCAAGATACAGTGAAAAGCTTGTCTTGTGCACTGTTTATACAGATATGGGGAGCATGCCTTATGAGAATAGGTTGAGTGAACTTGGCCTTTTCTCCTTGGAGCGACGGAGGATGAGAGGTGACCTGATAGAGGTGTACAAGATGATGAGAGGCATTGATTGTGTGGACAGTCAGAGGCTTTTTCCCAGGCTAAATGGTTGCCACAAGAGGACACAGGTTTAAGTTGCTGGGGAGTAGGTACAGAGGAGATGTCAGGGGTAAGTTTTTTTACTCAGAGAGTAGTGAGTGCATGGAATGGGCTGCTGGCAACAGTGATGGAGGCGGATATGATAGGGTCTTTTAAGAGACTTTTGGATAGGTACAGGGAGCTTAGTAAAATAGAGGGCTATAGGTAAGCCTAGTAATTTCTAAGATAGGGACATGTTTGTCACAACTTTGTGGGCCGAAGGGCCTGTATTGCGTTGTCAGTTTTCTGTGTTTCTAGATCAGGTCATTACACAGTGCATTGAGATAGAACAAGGTAAAACAATAACAGAATGCAGAGTAAAGTGTCACAGTTACAGAAAAAGTGCAGTGCAGGTTATCAGTAAGGTGTAAGATCATAAGATGGTAAATTGTGACTCTCTCTCTCACCCTTTCTCGCTGTCTCTCATGCTCTCTTGCTCGCTCACCCTCTCTCTCTCTTTCTCACTCTCTTATTCTCTCTTACTCTCTCTCCCTGCACTCCTTCTCCCCCTCCCCTCCCCTCTTCCCTTTTCTCCCACATTCTCCCTCTCCCCCTCTCTCGCTCTCTCCCTCGTCTTTCTTTGTCTCTTAACCAATCTGTGCTGATGAAGTGTTTCCCCCTCCATCTCCCCTCAGGCTGCACTGGGGTTCAAACCCCACTCTCCGACCACATCCTCAAGCTGGCCGACGCCAACTCCTATTGGTCAGTCCAAGAGCTGCACTGCCTGTCCCAGGAGGCCTTTGTACGAAGCGTCGAGCTCCTCGGTGAAGATGTTCAGCATTGCTCAGCTCCTGGCCCTGAAGCAGAAGGCCAAAGAGGTGTGGGACCGGGTCTCCTCCATGCTAAGCCTTGACACAGGAGCCAGACAAACACAGGAAAGGCAGCATCTGTGGAGAGAAAAAGACAGTCTGCCTTTCGGCTCGATGACCTCACTTCAGAGCTGTTTTCAAGCAATAACTATACAACAAATTATAAACACGAGATGCTGGAAATCCAGAGCAACACACATAAAGTGCTGGAGGAACTCAACAGGTCAGGCAGCATCTATGGAGAGGAACAGCAAAAGGATAGTGAGGGATAAAATTGGTCCCTTAGAATCAGAGTGGACAGCTATGTGTGGAGCCGAAAGAGATGGGGAAGATTTTGAACAATTTCTTTTCGGTATTCACCAAGAAGGATATTGAATTGTGTAAGGTAACAGAAACAAGTAGGGGAGTTATGCAAACTATGTTGATTAAAGAAGAGGAAGTACTGGTGCTTTTAAAGAATATAAAAGTGGATAAGTCTCCGGATCTTGACAGGATATTCCCTAGGACCTTGAGGGAAGTTAGTGTAGAAATAGCAGGGGCTCTGACAGAAATATTTCAAATATCATTAGAAACGGGGATGGTGCCGGAGGACTGGCGTATTGCTCATGTGCTTCCATTGTTTAAAAAGGGTTCTAAGAGTAAATTATAGGCCTGTCAGTTTGACGTCAGTGGTGGGTAAATTATTGGAAAGTATTCTTAGAGATGGTATATATAATTATCTGGATAGACAGGGTCTGATTAGGAACAGTCAGCATGGATTTGTGCGTGGAAGGTCATGTTTGACAAATCTTAATTGAATTTTTTTGAAGAGGTTACAAGGAAAGTTGACAAGGGTAAAGCAGCTGATGTTGTCTATATGGACTTCAGTAAGGCCTTTGACAAGGTTCCACACGGAATGTTAGTTAGGAAGGTTCAATCATTAAGTATTAATATTGAAGTAGTAAAATGGATTCAACAATGGCTGTATGGGAGATGTCAGAGAGTAGTGGTGGATAACTGTTTGTCAGGTTGGAGGCCAGTGACTAGTGGTGTGCCTCAGTACTGGGTCCAATGTTGTTTGTCATATACATTAATGATCTGGATGATGGGGTAGTAAATTGGATTAGTAAGTATGCAGATGATACTAAGGTAGGTGGCATTGTGGACAACAAAGTAGATTTTCAAAGCTTGCAGAGAGATTTAGGCCAGTTAGAAGAGTGGGCTGAAAGATAGCAGATGGAGTTTAATGCTTATAAGTGTGAGGTGCTGCATTTTGGTAGGAATTATCCAAATAGGACATAGATGGTAAATGGTACGGCATTGAGGAATGTAGTAGAACAGAGCGATTTAGGAATAATGGTGCATAGTTCCCTGAAGGTGGAATCTCATGTGGATAGGGTGGTGAAAAAAGCTTTTGGTATGCTGGCCTTTATAAATCAGAGCATTGAGTATAGGAATTGGGATGTAATGTTAAAATTATACAAGGCATTGGTGAGGCCAAATTTGGAGTATTGTGTACAGTTCTGGTCACCAAGTTATAGGAAAGATGTCAACAAAATAGAGAGAGCACAGAGAAGATTTACTAGAATGTTACCTGGGTTTCAGCACCTAAGTTACAGGGAAAGGTTGAACAAGTTAAATCTTTATTCTTTGGAGCAAAGAAGGTTGAGGGGGGACTTGATAGATGTATTTAAAATTATGAGTGGGATAGATAAAGTTGACATGGATAGGCTATTTCCATTGAGTAGGGGAAATTCAAACAAGAGGACATGAGTTGAGAGTTAGGGGGCAAAAGTTTAGGGGTAACACAAGGGGGAACTTCTTTACTCAGAGAGTGATAGCTGTGTGGAACGAGCTTTCAGTAGAAGTGGTAGAGGCAGGTTCAATTTTGTCATTTGAAGTAAAATTGGATTGGTATATGGACAGGAAAGGAATGGAGGGTTATGGGCTGAGTGCAGGTCAGTGGGACTAGGTGAGTGTAAGTGTTTAGTATGGACTAGAAGGGCCAAGATGGCCTTTTTCCATGCTGTAGTTGTTATATGGTTATAATTGTAAACAGATGGATCAACCCATTTCTTATGAGGAAATTGCCGAGGCTGTATGTTCGTTACACTCGGGAAGGCTCCGGGTCCAGATGGATTTTCTGGAGAATTTTATAAGCCTTTTTCTTCATTAATTATACCGCAGTTACATTTAGTCTTTTTGGATTCTTTCAAATTGGGTAGCTTGCCTCAATCTTTCTATGAAGCCTCTATTTCACTTATCCTAAAGAAGAACAAGGACGCAACTGAATGCTCTTCACATAGGCCAATTTCATTACTCAATGTTGATACTAAAATCCTTTCTGAAGTTGTCATTTGTAGGATTGAAAATATTTTACCTTCTATTATTTCTGATGATCAGACTGGATTTATTAAAAACTGACATTCCTATTTTAATATACGCCTTGTATTAAATGTTACTTACTCTCCCTCCCAGGAGATATTGGAATGTGTGATATCCTTAGATGCTGAAAAGGCCTTTGATTGGGTTGAATGGAATTATTTATTGAAAAACTTAGAAATTTTAAATTTTGGACCAGATTTTATTCAATGGATTAAATGACTTTATCTATCTCCTTCTGCTCAGGTTCTTACTAATTTCAAAATCCCAAACCATTTAAACTTCATCGTGGAACTAGACAAGGCTGTCCGTTGAACCCTTTGCTCTTTGATCTAGCTTTAGAACCTCTTGCCATTGCTTTTTGTGAATGTAATGATATCTGTGGTATTTTAAGGAGAGGTATTACTCACAAAATTTTGCTTTACACTGATGATATATTGCTGTTTATCTCTAACGTTGAGACCTCGTAACCTTGTGTACTTTCTTTACTCTCCTGTTTCAGCCAGTTTTCAGGAAATGAATTGAACCTACACAAGAGTGAATTATTTCCTTTAATAGTTTGGTATCAATTAATACTAATCCCTCTTTTAAAGTTGTAAGGAATCAATTTACTTATTTGTGTGTAACAGTCACTAAGATTTACAAACACCTGTTTAAAGAAAACTTTCTTTCTTTATTGAATCATGTCAAAGGGATACCATTAAATTGATCACCTCTTTCAATATCATTGACTGGATGAATTGATTCTATTAAAATGAATATTCTACCAAAATTTATGTATCTTTTTCAGGCTTTACCTGTTTTTATTCCCAAATCTTTTTTTGACTCTCTTGATTCTATTTTATCCTCCTACATCTGGAAAAATAAATGTCATTTAAATAAAGTTCATCTTCAAAAATCTAAGAATTCTGGAGGTTTAGCCTTACCTAATTTTAGGTTTTATTACTGGGCAGTTAATGTACAATATCTTACATTTTGACTATATTATATTAATAGTGTAGACTGTCCGGTATGGGTCTCTTTAGAAGCTAACTCTGTTAATAAATCTTCTATTATTTCTCTTCTTGGATCCTCACTTTCTTTATCTGCAAGTAAACTAACCAATAACTTAATAGTTAAACATTCTCTGAGGATCTCAATATAATTTAGAAAACACTTTGATTTATTGAGGTTTTCGCTTTCAAGTCCCATTTATTCTATTTTTTAAGCTCTCCATGACTGATTTAGATTTTAAAGAATGGGACAGGTTGGGCATTAAATGTTTTTGGGATCTGTTTGTTGGAAGAAACCTTTTTTCATTTAAGCAATTGTCAGCTAAATACAGTTCTTAGTTTGACACCTTTTCATCATGGTTCAATATCTAATATTTATGGTATGCTATACCTTTCTAGTCCTTTCATGATTTACTAAGTTTCAGTGAGACCACCTTTCCCACCCCCCAGCATTCTTCTAAATTCCATTGAGTACAGGCCCAAAGCTGCCAAACAATCCTCAAACATCAACCCCTTCATTCCCAGAATCAACCTTGTGAACCTCTGGACTCTCCAATAACACATCCTGAGATTTGGGGCCCTAGACTGTTGTCACTACTCCAAGTGCAGCCTAACCAGTGTCTTACAAAGCCTCAGCATTATCTCCTTGCTTTTATATTCCATTCCTTGTGAAATGAATGCCAACCTTACATTTGCCTTCTTTACCACAGACAACCTGTACATTAACCTTCCAGGAATTTTGCACAAGGATTCCCAAGTTCCTTTGCACCTCTGGTGTTCGAAGTTTTTCTCCATTTAGATAATAGTCTGCACTATTGTTTCTTCTACTAAAATGTATTATCATACATTTCCCAACACTGTATGTCATCTCAAACAAGAGAAAAATCTACAGATGCTGGAAATCCAAGCAACACACACACCAAATGCTGAGGAACTGTATTCCATTTGCAACTTTTTTGCCTATTCATCCATTTGTCCAAGTCCTGCAATCACGTTGCTTCCTCAACACTGCCTACTCCTGTACCTATCTTCAAATTATCTGTAAACTTTGCCAGAAAGCCATCAATTCCATTATCTAAATCACTGACAAAGTGTGGAAAGTAGTAGTCCCAATACTGATCCGAGGAACTCACTAGCCTCCTACCCATCAGCATTCCTTTATCCATACCAGAATATTTCCTGTAATGCCATGGGATTTTATCATGTTAAGCAGCCTCATATGAGGCACCTTATCAAATGCCTTCTGAAAATCCAAGTGAGTGACACTCACTGCCTCTCCTTTACCCTCACTGCTCATTACTTCCCCAAAGAACTCATAACAGATTTGTCAGGCATTATTTCCCTTCACAGAAACCATGCTGACTTTGCCTTATTTTATCATTAGTCTCCCAAAACGTCATCCTTGATGATGTACTCCAAAACTTTCCCAGCCACTGAGTTTAGGCTAACTGGCCTGTAATTCCCTCCCTTTTGCCTTCCTCTCTTCTTAAAGAGCTGAGTGATATTTGCAGTTTTCCAGCTCTCCAAAACCATGCCAGAATCAAGTGATTCTTGAAAGATCAAGACCAACGCATCTGCTATCTCTTCAATAAACTCTTTTAGAACTCTGGGCCGTAGTCCACCTGGTCCAGGTGACTTGCCCACCTCAAGACCTTTGAGCCTACCTGGCGCCTTGTCTCTTTGTAATAACAATGGCTCTCACGCCTGCTCCCCGACACTCACGGACCTCTGGCACACTGCTGGTGTCTTTCACAGTGAAGAGAATGCAAATGTGCGGAGGGATGGCAGGATTCCCAGGAAGAGACAGAAACAAGAAGTTTAGTCAACAGCTCAGGAAAAACCACACCACGATAATTCACCCTTTCCGACGCAATGACCCCACGAAGGGGCTGCGTGGGAATCTTTAAATAGAATGCGGGAAACACGTGCCAGTCACGATTAACTTGACCAGAAAACCGAAAACACAAGGGCTTAACAACTCTAATTAAAATATTGATTAATAACTTACAGCGTTCTGTGGCAAGCCGCTGGGCTCATGACAGAGAAGACAGATGAATGGGGTTGAAAGGAAAAAAAAATGGACCAGCCATAATGAAATGGTGGAGCAAACTCGATGGGCTGAATGGCCTAATTCTGCTCCTATCTCTAATGGTCTCTTATGGAAAGAAAGTCGGTCCACAGCAAACTGTCGCCCTCACCCCAAAAACAATCGGAAAGATCAAAGCCATTTGCTGCATTTGTGCGTGCCCGAAATGTGCGAAATCTGCCCCTCTTTACATCCTGATTGCATGTGTCGGGGGGAGGAAATTCCAGGCCATATTGTCTTTAAAAGAGAAATGGATTCAAGTACCGTTATGTTTTAGACACGTCAAAAGAATGCCGGCTGACGACAGTCTTGGCCGCCTGGTAGTGAATGTTTGATTAATAACCAGCAGGCTATTTACCAGAAACTCTATTTCCCCCTACGGAAGTATCACTCAGATTTCCAGCTAACAGGCAAAACTGACCCAAAAATAACATTGTAAGTTCCCGTTAAATCGATCCGATCTTAAACCGCTGGTGTTTGTATCCACGTGCGCGACTCCCAATACTTATAGCCCCGTTTGCACCTTCGGCTTCCCTTTTTAAGATTTGCCCCGGAAGCCTGTGACCCAGGGTCGACTGATACGCTGGGGGATCCCCTGCATTCGCGGGAGATCTGGGGGTTTCCAGTCCTCAGTGACATCGGCGACAGAACAGAGCGACAAGTGAAACGAGGAACCGTGGGGGTGCGCCGCTGCTCCTGCCCGCGGGGAAAGATGTGGAGGAACGAACGGAGGTATCGGTGGCTGCAAACCATCTCGGGGATCATCGGCTCCGTCGCTCTAATCTACTCGGTTTGCTACCCCGACTGGTACGGGGGGAAAGGGCTGTGGGACACGGCGGATGTCGCACAGTTCAGCCGAGGTAAGAGGTTTCAATGCCGCTCAGAGGCTGCGCCTTCTCTCTGGTCTGGGAGGGAGCGCAGGGTCATGTACAGCGCGGGCAGCTATTCGGCCCGTTTAGACCTGCCTGACCCATCTGTCTATCTATCCCTCTCCCAGTTACTCAGAGCTAATCTCAATAATTTCCTTATCTTCCCTCGCCGAAGTGTCGTCTCTCTCGCTCACCATCCACAATGTTTACTCACTGGAGCGAAGTTTATCCACTGTCAGAGGTGAAATTGATGATGTTGAAGAGATCCTGGGCGAACGCCATTGTCACTTTGCCGCTGCACTCTCATCATGGCAGCAGTACTGATAACGTGCCGCTGCTTAAGCTGTGTTACAGCTCCGATCGTAAGTTCAGCAAATGAGGAGAGTACCGCAGTCTACCCCTCCTGCTTTTTGCCTCCCCACGGTTTGCCGTCTGCCCGCGCAGTCCAACCCCACTCCTGGAACTACGGTATATTCACCTATTCAAACCTATCACATCCCTGGTCTGGGGAAATCAACTGCAAGATAGTTCAATTAATTTTTCATGTTCGGTGAAAAATGAACAAGTTATTAAGTTCAACATTCGACAGACGTCAAGCCGTTTGAAAAAAAAAGCTTCTGCCGGCAAATCCTGGTATTCTGACATAAAACAGAGAATATTGGAAATTCTAAGTAGGAGGGGCTGCATGGGGGTGTGATGGGGGTGTGGTGGGGGTGGGCAGTTTTTATTTCACGTCGAAGTCCCTTTGTCAGAATTGGAAAGTCTTTGCTCACTTGTGTTCTCAATTTCCCTTTTCCGATAAATCATCCTCCATCCGAAAAGTAAGAGGTTTCTTTTCCACAGAACTGCCCGACCTGCTAGAACTTTCTATTTTAATGAACTTCTGCAAAATAATATATAGAACATTTTTTTGTGTGTTATCGAAGCTCTCTTCTCCTTGCCCACCCAGAAATGAATGCTGCTTGAGTTTTGCCTCAGTTAATGAAAGCCTCTGTCGAAGGCCAGCACAGAGTGGAGAGGAAACAGGCGCGTTCAGTCACACCTTTGGAAGTGACTTGGGGAGGCATTTTCCATTGACAGGCTCAGAGGAAAGCGAGTTGGAAATGAGAAAATGGGGATCCGGGTGGAGGATGAAACAAGAAAATAATGAGAAATGGTCTTCACTGCCATTAATGCAGTGGGATAAGGTAGGCAGGCTTGAGAGGGAGAAGGTGCAGGTGTGCCGGCAAAGGTTATTTAGAAGGGTGGTTAATTTAAAACACAGTGGTGGGTTGAAATAACTGAAGGCAGGGATGGGGGTAGAGAGAAATCAATCATTCAGTTGTAGTACTTCTCCATGCTGAAGTCTAATCATATTGATTTCCTGTTTCTGCTCTGCTGGTGCTTCTCCGTTCCACATCTAATACATCTAATACATCTAATGAGCAGTTTCTGCAATAAAAATCTATTAATTAAAATTGCAATGTGTTAAATAAATCACATGGAAAGTACAGCATTTCACATTGGAATAATTAAAATAAGTATCTGTTTTCTGCTCTCATGGGCCAGATCTCCTATCCCACCGTCATATTCTGCCTTCTTCCCCCTTTCCAGTCCTGATGAAGGGTCTCAGCCCAAAATGGCAACTGTTTATTCTTCTCCATAGATGCTGCCTGACCTGCTGAGTTCCTGCTGCATTTTGTGGATTTTGCATTTTATTTACTGGCTGACGTTTGTCAACCACTGACGAGGGGCAGATAATTAATTATGTCCAAAGTACCAATCACTCAGGCAAAAGCTGGTCAACATGAGTCAGAACGGAGCCCCTCCGAGGGGGTGGTCACAATGATCACATTTTGTGGGTATCTGCACAAACACTACAGGCATCTTTCTCCTAATTAGTATGATAAAGCTCTGAAGAATTTGTCTGGTCCAGTGTGAGAATATTTCATAGAAACAATACCGAACTCTCAGTCAATGAAGTGTTGTGAGTGATTTAAACTTACGCAATCCTTGGTTTCCCTTTCAGCTGTGGAAACAGAGCGTGTGCTAGGAGCAATAGCATGTATGATGGCAGGCACTTCCATCTGCCTCTGTCTGCTGTTCCTCTTTTGCTGGGATCCGGAAACTAACGCTAAGTCCAAGATGAATCCTGAACGAACACTGCACCCTGGAAAACTGCTACTTGTACTACTGATGCCAACTGGTAAGAACACCGGGTTCGATAATTCACTTTAATGATACGCGAGTAACCAAGAATTGTAAATGAACGCGGGTCTGACTGTAACCCCAAAATGGAAAAATACACACTGCAGTGAACATTCCTGATGATCATTTGACCTTTCCTGCTTAAAGTGAATATGAACATTGGATGCAGTGCCCCTGGTCAGAAGAGCTGTCAAAGCACTAAAGAAGTCTTGCAGATTGTTGTAAGTCGTATTTTGGAAGGGTGGATGGAGTGCATGCCAGGGACATAAGGAGAACAGGCACTCAGAGAGATCCTGGAATGCTAGCCAATAGCTCCCTGAAGGTGGTGACCCAGGTGGATAGGACAGTGGAAAAGGCATTTGGTATGCTTCTCTATATAGTCTGAAACTTCGAACATAAGAGCTGAGACATTATTTTGCATTTAGAATATTATTGCCTGATCACCACACCACATGAAGGATGTGATAGAAAGAATGCAGAAGAGAATCACCAGGATATTGCCTGCAATGGAGGACTACAGTCATAAGGCGAGTTTGTAGTCATAGTCCTAGAGAAGTACAGCATAGAAATAGGCCCTTTGGCCCATCTAGTCCATGTCAAAATCATTTAAACTGCCTACTCTGATCCACCTGCACCGGGACCATAGCCCTCCATATCCTTACTACCCATGTCCCTATCCAAACCTCTCATAAACATTGAAATTGAGCTTGCATGCACCACTTGTGCTGGCAGCTCATACCACATTCTCACCACCCTCTGAGTGAAGAGGTTTCCTCTCATGTTCCCCTTAAACTTTCACCTTTCACCCTTAGCCTCTGGTTGTAGTCCCACCCAACCTCAGTGGAAAAAAGCCTGCTTGCATTGACCCTGTCTGTACACCTCATAATTGTGTATACCTCTATCAAATCCCCTCTCTATCTCCTACATTCTACGGTGCTAACCTATTCAATCTTTCCTTATAACTCAGGTCCTCCCGTCCCAGTAACATCCTTGTAAATTAACTCTGGAATTTTTCAACCTTCTTTACATCTTTCCAGTTGATTGGTGATCAAAACTGCACACAATACTCCAAATTAGGCATCACCAATATCTTATACAACTTCAACATAACGTCCCATCTTCTGTACCCAATACATCAATTTATAATAGCCACTATGACCCTTTCTACCTGTGACACCACTTTCAATGAATCATGGAGCTGTATTCCCAGATCCCTTTGTTCTACTACACTCCTCAGTGCCTGCTGTTCACTGTGTTAAACCTACCCTGGTTGGTCCTACCAAAGTGCTAAACCTCACACTTGTCTGCATTAAATTCCACCTGCCATTTTTCAGCCCATTTTTCTAGTTGATGCAGGTCCGTTTGCAAGCCATGAAAAAATCTTCCTCACTGTCCAGTACACCCACAATCTTGGTGTCATCTGTAATTTGCTGATCCAGTTAACCACATTATCATCCAAATCTTTGATATAGATGACAAACAACAGTGGACCCTGCTCCGATCCCTGCAGCACACCACTGGCCTCGAGTCAGAGAGGCAATCCTCTACCATCACCCTCTGGCTTCTCCCACAAAGCCAATGTCTAATCCAATTTCCTACCTCATTCTAATTGTCGAGCAACCTGCCATGCGAGTTTAGATGGGCTGGGTTTACTCTTACTGAAATTTTGGAGATTGAATGATTAATCGTATGGTGATTAATAAAATTATGAGGAGGATAGGTAAGATTGATGGTCAGAATCTGTTTCCTAGGGAAACAGAGTCTAGAACTGGAGAACCCAATTTTGCGGTGAGAGGAGAGAAATTTAAAGAAGATGTGGCAGGTAGGTTTCTCCACACAGATAAATATCTGGAATAAGTTGCCAGGGGTGATAGCAGAGACAGGTACAATTAAAACATCTAAAAGGCACTTAAGGCTCTTGGAGAGTGAGCAAATGGGATTAACATAGATAGGCATCATGATCTATATGATTGAAGTGGGCCAAGAGGGCCTCTTTTCTGTACTGTCCCGTCCCATGTTTTTGTGAAAAAGAACAGCGACTTGGTTGACATATTTGTGACAATGTGTGAGCCAATCATGCCAACACTTTCAGGAGAGGGAACAAGGCTGGACGGAGCTGAAAAAGGAGAAAACTGGTGCAGGGGTGGAATTTTCCAGAAACAGCTTAAATATTGTAGATCATGGATAAAATCCATAAAGTCGCAACACATCATGAAAATAAGTTTCAGCATGTTATTAATCCTCAAAAAATTTTTGAACGGTTTTTTGAAACACAGAAAATTAGTGAAATTCTCTGCTTGACTCCCAATGATTTGCACAGGATAGATAATTGGTACTTAGATTGGATCATTACTTGAGGCGGTCCATGCTTGAATTAAAGCATGAGCCGACAGTTATCAATTAAGTTTAAGGATGTTGCCAGTTTTTCTCCTGTCAAGCTGTTTTCTCTGCACAGCGGTGTTTTGATCAAACCTATTACATTCCTGTTGTGTGTGACTCATTAACACATTGAAGTAAAACAGATTAATTATGATCTCCTCACAAAGCATAAAGTGTTATCAAACTCAGCTGTTTATACTGACCGATGAAGAATTCAATTGAACTTACAGGTGACTGAATACAATGGATAGTACAAATGATTGCATTTGGAACATGATTAAATTCTGAAAGTAGGGCTTTATATTTTAAACACAAGAGATTTTGCAGATGCTGGAAATCCAGAGCAACACACACAATATGCAGAAAGAACTCAGCAGGTCAGCCAGCATCTATGGGGAGGAATAAACAGTCAACATTTCTGGCTCCCCTCTTCAAATCACCTCCCTCAGGTGCTCCTTCTTTTTCCCATTATCCCATAGTGTCCTCTCCTATCAGCTTCCTTCTTCTTCAGTCCTTTACTTTTGCCTCCTATCACCTCCCAGCTTCTCACTCGACTCCCTCCTCCACCCACCCACCTACCTTCCCCTTCACCTGTTTTCACCAATCACCTGCTAGCTTGCCCCCACCATCTTATTCCAGCTCCTTCCCCATTCCTTTCCAGTCCTGATGAAGGGTCTCGGCCTGAAACGTCAACTGTTTATTCCACTCCATAGATGCCGCCTGACCAGCTGAATTTCTTCAGTGCTATGTGGATTTTTATATTTTAGTTATTGAGCTCTTGTCAACCATTTGATTATTTTGGAAAAAAGTGGTCCATCAACTGATAGATCTGCGTGGAGACTAAAGGGTACATGAAAAACACAATCACATCAACATCAAATAAATAATTTTTACAGGGCAACTGTTTTTCATGAGGTACATTTCAGCAGTCGTAATTCACAATTATTAAATAATATAATAACTACATGACTAATTACAATCTATTTTATTTTCAGCTATTGTATATCTTATCCCATGGTTGTCATTCACAATTCGTCACAAGGAACAGATCAAGGATGATTTCACAAGACTTGGCTACGCATATTGGATGGGGATTTATTCTTGTTTCACTTTGTTAGTTATTTTGCCAAGTATCTACTTAAAAGAACAGTGCTCACTTCCAGAACCAGCGCCTATAATGAACAGGACCTCGGTTTCAAGTGAATCTGAATGCAGTCTTGTCTAAGTGGACCAAGAAGACAGATTATTTTCAGAACTAGTATGGGAATGCGGAAGACTAAATTTGAAAGAGCTTCTTTAGGTATTGGAAAAGTGACATTATTTAAAAGGTATTTCAATTGTGTTGAATACATCTGCTGAACTATACAAAAAAGTAACTGTAGGTGAAAATGCTTATGTGTGAGTATACTCAGATAGGTAGTAAATACTAATGTTATCTAAACTATAGTAGTCAAGTTGCAAAACCATAAAATGGTTCATAAGAGGTCTGTAATTCTTCATCCATCTTAAAATATTCATCCACTTTAACACAGAAAACCTACAGCACAATACAGGACTTTCGGCCCACAAATTTGTGCTGAACATGTCCCTACTTTAGAAATTAATCCCTCCTTATGTCTTTATATTGTTGTCTTTCTTGCTAAGTTATCCCAAATGTATCCCAATGTACAATTAAATATCTTTTTATTTCACCCCATTTATCTTTTAATTTTACTCTTTTTTTATGACTGACATACAAATTTTTAGATATTTTATTTCTTTTGATGAAGTCCCATTGTACCCAGACCTTAATAAAATTGTCTTTAAGCAAAATATATATAAAGTCCTTTAAAATCCATATGGCCTGTTGAAGTAGCCTACTGGTGACTGTATAGCTTTGAGTCAAGTCCTGCTAAATGAAGGTACCAAGAAATGATTTCAGCTTTGTCTGTTTCATGTAGGTATGTTTTAATCAATGCACTAAGCTTAGAGAAAGTGCTCCACTGGTCAATGTACAACACAGTATGTGGTGAAACTGAAATCAATAGGCATTAGTGATAAAACATGTACCAACAAGCTGAATCCTTGATGTAAGTTGAGAGTAACAGCCTTGCTATCACTGCATCTTGGGGTAAAACTGAAGTCAATATGCATTGAAGGAAAAATATTACAGTAGCTGAAGTCATATCTTCAAAGGAATTACAGTACTGTGCAAAAGTCTTAGGCACACAAGATTTTTCATATTACATGGCCACAGAGCCCCAACCTCAACATTGTCAAGGCTGGCTGGGATTACCTGGAGATACAGAAGCAAGCGGGACAGCCAAAGCCTGCAGAGGAACTTCAGCAAGTTCTCCAAGATGCCAGGGACGGCTTACCAGCTATTTTTAAAATAAAACTGCATGACAATGTACCTAAGAGAATTGATGCAGTTTTATAGGCAAAATGTGGTCACACCAAATATTGATTTGATTTAGATTTTTTTACTATTTACTGCTCTTTGTAGTACATTTTTTGATATTTAGGAACTTTTCATTTGAAAGCACCTTTGCTTTATGGAATTTTTTATATATGCCTGACACTTCTGCACGGTACTGTAGGCAAGCTCCAGGGCATCACTGGAGGAGTTCCTTGGGGCAGTGTGACAAGCCCAGCATTTTCAGCTGTTTTCTTCAATGAGTTTGTTTTCATTGTGAGGTCAGAATTGGGAACATTAGATCATGTTACACATCAGCAGTACATTCACAACCCCACAGTAAATGAAGTAATCCATACTGGAGCACAATAAGAGTATAAGACCATGATTTATAGTAAGAACATTTGTGTGACAGAACTTCAGGCATTATACACTTCCAACTCCAGAGTCACTTCCACTTCACTTCAAAGTATTTCTACTAAATCTTCCATCTGCAACATCGTAGTGCTCACCATTGGCTAAGTGAACCAGCCACATAAATAAAGCAGATTGGAGGCTGTGCATCTTGTGACAAGTGACTCATTTCCTGACAACATCCACAATGATAAAAAAACAAGCAAGCAAAGTTCATTAAAAAGTAGATTGTTATTAAAGCAGTGGGCTTTTAATAACTGCACATTTCTTTCTGACATTGGTTTCTATTTTAAAACCAAACCAATTCTCCAAACGGCATTGCAAAAAAAAATGTGCAGGTTGATGCAAGGTAACCAATGATGTGTTTCAATAAGCAGAGATGAAACGAGAGGATGCAAAAGGCTAAAAAACCACAAAGACGTCATGTGCATAGAAGCAGAAACACCAGAATTTACCCCATTAATGGGAACTGATTCTAAGTGCAGAATCCTTCTAAGCATTTGTTTTACTGTAGTGATCTGCAAACATGATTTTTCTCTCTGCCCGGCCCCCATATAACTCATTTCCTTCAGCTTTTCAAGGCTTTTAGACAATATTGTGCTGTGATGCATTATCAACTATTGAGGGGGTTTCAGCAGGTTATTCCACCACTGTGAATATCAAGTATGAGGGAGATCTTTACCTTACTGCACTTCATCTCATGCCTACACAAAGTGATAGGAACCACCAAATAAAGGTACAAATCCTTATCGACCTTTCTCTTTTTACCCTGAAATATAGTTGCATTTTAGCACCTTCTGTTTACTGTTCATAAGTAACTTGTTTTGGACAGACAATAGATAAAATTCAAAATATTTTTGGTTTGTCCAGAATCATCTGATACATGAGCTGACTACTTATGTAGGTAGCATGCATTTGAATACTATGCAGGATAAAGCAAACCGGAAGCTGATTTAAAAGAACAAAGGAATAGAATATTTACCTCCATCTGAGGTACACATAATAACTGAAATGAAATTAATTTGTTTTGAAAGAGCACAAAAGAGATCAGTAGTACCTTTCCGGGTGTTGAGAACCAGAGTTATAGGTAAAGATTCAATAATGGAAATAGATGGGTATAGACCTTGTGCAGGCAGATGGGATTTGTTTAAATTAGTATCATGGTTGGGGCAGAAATTTGGGCTGAAGGGTCTGTTATTGTGTTGTATTCAAATGTGGTCTCTGTTGCTTTGAAAAACAAAATGATTCACGACCACTTGGCTGGGGTTTTGAAAGAAACTGATGAAAATATTCCTAACAAGAAAGTTCATAGTGTCAAATGGTTAAAATAGCAACTAACATAGGTTAATCTTTAAAGTAATCACTGTGTGCAGGAACAAATGATTAAACAAATTGTATTTCTACTTAAAATACTGGAATTAATTTAAGGTTTCCATGATTTCAAGGTTTTCCACTGTTGGTCAGTATATGGCGTAATAGGCACAAATTAAAGTATAGTTTTTTATTATTTGTCAATGTGTCAACGTAGGATGTATTGGGTACTATAGAAACAAGTGGGAAAATAATATATTGCTGGGAGTGACTAACAAAGGTGCCAGTATACTCTCACTGTACTTTTAAGAAAATATGAAATGGTATATTTTTTCTTCTTTTCATTGAATGATAAGAGGAGAATTGATTATTTTATTTTTATATACTATTAGATTAATACTATGTATGATTTTGATGTTTATTTTACCTTTTATATGAATTGTTATCGATATAGATATTTGAGATAATTCTCTTTTTGTACTTTTTTTAACTAAATAAAAAGATTTATAAAGAAGAAATATGGAATGGAAGCAGGAATAATGCTTTTGACTTCTCATGCCTGTTTAGCCATTTAATTAGATCATAGCTTTTTTAAAAGATATATGCCAGCACTGGACTTCCAATCTTTAACAGAGAATTACAAAGATTCACAACTTCTGGCAAAATTACTTTTCATTTCAAAGAGTTTACCCGTTGTTTTAAGGTGTGACCTCTACTTCTTGATACCCTAGCCAGGAAAAAAACATCATCCTTATAGAGTTTCAATCCCCATATGAATTATGTATGTTTCAACAAGAATTCCCCTTTCTTCATATTTCCTTATGTCGCAGATGACCATTCAGCCCATCAAGTCTATGCCAGTTCTCAAAGCAATCCCATCTGTCCTATTCCCCACGATTTATGCTCTCTCATTTGCCCATAAATTTCCCTTTCACTTACCAACACCATGACAATTACCAACAACTTTGTGCCAGTAGCACTCCTCACTGAGATTATTTATCATTCCTCCAAATGCCGTTTAATGTTACCTCATAGAGCAAAGTCCCCGAAGACCAAGAACCAATCTAGTGAACTCCAAATTGCAACAATATATTTCATTTGGCAGGGAGACTAGATCTGTCACACAATACTCTGGGCAGTCACATGAGATTTCTAGTAAGACATCTTCAGTCTTGAGTGAATTGGGAAACAGGACACCCAGGCCCTTTTGAACACCAACACCTTTCAATCTCTCACTATAAGTGCTCAGCCTTCTGATTTTTGTTCTGCTGATGTACTTGCATTTTCCCAGATTAGACCACAAGACATAAGGGCCGATTTAGGCAATTTGGCCCGTCAAATCTGGTCCAACATTTGATCATGACTGGTTTATTTTCCCTCTCAATCCCATTCTCCTGCCTTCTCCCCATTACCTTTGATGCCCTTACTAATCAAGAAACTATCAATCCCCACTTAAAACATATCCAATGACTTGACCTCCATGGCCATCTGTGACAATGTATTCCACAGATTCGCTAGCCTCTGGCTAAAGAAATTCCTCTATTCTAAAGGAATGTCCTAATCTGAGGCTGTGCCCTCTGGTCCTCTATTGGAAACATCTTCTCCACATCCACTTTATCTGGGTCTTTCAGTACTTGGTAGGTTTCAATGATATTATCTGCTAGACCCTTGCTAATTTACTTAGCTTGTTCTTTCTTCTTCAAGTCTCTCTGTAAGTTCTTCATAACCCATACTGCCACACAAGTGAATATCATTTCATTATACTCCCTCATAAACATCTTTGATAATACGCTGAATAGTGGGACCCCAGAACCAATCCCTGCAGAAGCACCCAGTGCAGTGACGGCCCATTTATTTGCACTCTGTCTTCAATGGTATGGCCACTATAATCACCAACATACAGGATTGAATCTTCACCTTCCTCCTCTGTGTGCCTGTTATTTATCATCCTAAACTGATGAAGCACTGCAGCTCTTTTGAAATCTCACAATATTGCATTCAAAATGACAATGGAAATGTGAGATAAAGATGAAGATTAGCTTTGTCACATGCACATTGAAACATACAGTGAAATTTGTTGTTTGCCTCAAATCAGATCAGCGAGAATTGTCGAAGCAACCAACAAGTGTTGCCTTGCTTCTAGTCCCAACATAGCATGCCCACATCTTACTAAGAATATTTATTTGAGATGTGCAAGGAATCCAGAGCAGCTGGAGGAAATCTCCCACGCCTCTCCCAGTCACAGGCAGCAGCGGGAATTGAACCCCAATCAGTGATTGCTGGTGTTGTAAAGTGATTGTGCTAACCACCGTACTAGAGATACTCAGCAGGTTAGGCTGCCTCTGTGGAAGCAGAAAAAACACAAAAACTTCAATGATCCTGTTAGTCTGAGGAACAGTATGTGACTTGAAAGTTAACTTTATTTCTCCCTCTGTAGATGCTGTCTGACCTGCTCAGTATATTCAGTATTTTTTTTAAGATTTCCAGCATTTGCAGTTTTATGGCTTTTCAATCAAATGTTTAATTTTAATATAAATTTTTTCTTTAGTGACAGTTTTTTCCTGGAATGTATCTGTATCATGATAGACTACTTTTTGTGAGGGGAACTGCATTCGCATCATGGAAAGGAGCATACACTAATCGCACACCCATGAAGCACCACCTGTCGAGTGCATTTCCTACACATTACTCTAAGTTACCTGAAGACCAAATGAACTGGAGTGGAAAGTAAATCACTCTCTCCATCCTAAGGGATGTTGACAAAGGAAGACGTGAAGGCAACTACATAAAATGCAGAGTCAAAATGCTTAAGTGTCAATAACATAATTTTACTGGACATATGAAATCAGACTTCAAATTAAAAAAACTATTTTACATAATGAACATATTAACAAGTGGCATGTTTAAACTGCATAGACACTAAATCTACATCACATTGAATCATTATTGTACAACATTAGATGAAACACATTTTATATTAAATTTAATTGTCTTCTCTGTCCATTTGGATTTCATAACACAATTAGATATCACTTCTACATATATTAGGTTTAGGCATTTTGGCCACACTGTGACTTAATCCCTTGTGACAATGTTCTAAGATAACATATGACATATTACATTTGTGCCTTATGTATAATGATAGCCATTTACACTACTGAATGAAACATTAGTCATTAGTTGAGGAAGGCAAAATTAAAGGCAGATCAACACAAAGGACTCAAATAACCAAATTCCACAGTACTTTTAGTACTGAACAAAATGAAAAGCTTTTAAGTTTGATCTAAAACATGATATGTTGGAAATACTCAGGTCAGACAGACTCTGTGGGGAGAGAAACAGAATTAACATTTCAGATCAATGGTGTTCTCTCTTCATGGATGCTGCCTGGCCCAGCTATTCTCAACAATTTTTTTTTGTTTTATTTCAGATTTCCAGCATCTGCACAATTTTGCTTTTCTAATAAAGCTTAAGTGCAAACCAGGCAGAGAAACATTATCCTTACACTTGAGCTCAGAATGGAAAAATTACCATTCATTTTCAATAAGGAATTACATTTTTTTGAAATATTATTCTTTTGTATTTTATTTTATCCCCCTCCAGATCAACCACAGTTCCTCATGATTTTTGGACAACTAGAATGCAGTCATATTTACAAAATTAGAAATAGAATCTGCACGTTTCAGTTTAGAGACATCAAGACACTAAGCATTCCCTAAAGTGAAACTGCTAATTTAATTAACCACACAAAGTCAGTATTACAAGTCACATTGCCTAATAACAATACAAACAAACTCAGTTCAAATACGGTGAGAGTACTTCCATAAAAATACTTGTCTTTCACACAAGCTAAACTTAGGAGTGAGCTGACAAATTATGAAAGTTACACGATGTAATAGGAAGTAGAACCAGATTTTTCAGTTTACTTTTGTTCACTGAATCTTCATAAATCCCATGTTGAGACTGATTACTTTTAGAAATAGAAGTAACTCAACTGAATAGCCACAGTCTGAAATAAAAATTGACCATGGAGTGATACAGCAAAGAGGCTTTTGACACATCATATGCCAGCTATTTGAAATTGTTTGTCTAATTAGTCCTACTTCTCTCTTTCCATAGCTCTTGTAATTTATTCCCCTTTTAATTTTCATTCAAAGACTGGAATTAGTATGGTGTCTTCCTCTACAGAAGACTGGCAACATTTGTAGTAAAAATTTCTGATTATGTATTGAACAGTGTTAAAATGTCAAAACCTCTATCTACAGTATTTATTTTAAAATCAAGTTAGGGTGAGGAAAGCAACATTAATCAGTAATGATGATTTTGAGTTTTTTCTTTAAATAGTTGCAACAGTTAATTCAACTGAGACAACATTTAGCATTCACATCTTCAAAAGAGAGTTTGAAACACTCAAAAATTAGGACCAATGGCTATCATCAAATTAGAAATCCTTCCCAATGTAAAAGCATAGACCTCAAAAGAAGAGTAGTAGTCATTCAAATGAAACAGAAATAAATTGCTCCTAAAAATGAGTTGCCATGAGAAAGCAGAAATAGGATGTACAAACACTGGCACGCATTTAAATTAATTGGCATTTAATGTAATTAAAAGTGATGTAAAGTCAATAAATAGGATGTACAAGCAGTAGTAATATCTAGTACTCTTCATGAATAATACTTTCAATGTAAAAACAATAAAATTTCATCATGGTGCAAAGCATCTTCTGAAAGAACCATCCTAACATTCAAAATGCCCATAAGAACTCAATGAATTTCAAATACAAAAATCATTTGAAAAGGGCTTCAAGAATACTACACTTGACTTACTGAAAACATAATGCAAACATGTTAACTGTAGAAATCCTCCTCATTCTTTTACCATGGTTTAGTTGAAGGATTTGAATATCTTCTTAATGGCATGTGTGTAGTCATCTAACATTCATTCCCTTTCATTAAGTTTACATCTTCCTTTGACAGTTTCTTCTCATTAAAAACAAATAGAAAGCGCATGTAAAATTAAACAAAAATGGGAACCAGCTTTTTACTTGATTCAGAAGGACAGCTTGCTGTGGCAGTCATAGATTCTGGACAATCATTCTCACATGTGAATTATATGGCAGATTCCACTGTTTATGTTCTTGTTTGTTCACAGATGACAGCATTGATGTTCAATTCCTTTATTAATTATATCCTTGAACCAGGAATTTAATTTGACTAGTGAATGTTCAAAATATAAATGAATTAATCAATGCTCTGCACAAATTTGCAGCCTCTTGAACAATGGATGTGGATTCCCTTATGGAGCTAAAAGTACCAGAAATACTAAACAAAATCAGAAGATAGTGGAAATGGATAATCTGCAACAAAAAAAACCTGTTTCTGTTAGGTGCTGCCCTTTGTCAAAAACAGAATTCTTGGTAGCGGGGCCTCACCCACCCGTTTTTATTTTTCAAGTGCTCATCAGTCTGTTACAGATTATTTTTATATTTACACTATTTTCTGCAATGCTCAGCCTCTCAATTTTACTGTCCTAAACACACATTAGCTTAAATGGACTGTACATTAGGTTTCATTTTACATTTGATGAGGTTTAGAAATATATGTGTTGCATTAATGAGCAAGGCCTTCCAGCTCTCCCAAACTACACAAAAAAGTGACACCATAAGAATTAATTGTGCCTCCTGATAGTTATGAATAATGTTACAAAGAAAGCAGTTGACAATATCTCAACCATCATTTAAAAAACCCAAATGAGACCTATCAACTTGTTCCATTCACAACTACAAGCTGATATTGTTCCTATGCATGTACTTAGTTTATTTGCAATCTGTATCAATAAACAAGGTGATTTCTTCATTAAGGGGATAGTGCAATGGATTCTACATTATTGTGTGACCGAAGGAAATAGACAGTTTGTCACCCTTGCCTTGTCTAGTCACTTCTGCCCCAATTTAGTCAATTAGTTAATTTTTGTCAATATAGTCTTGACAGTAGCAGTTCTATGAAGGTGGCATTTCTCAATGCATCAAGTAGTAAAATTCCCTTAGAATGGGAAGGGTGGCTTTGTGTAAAGATACAACTAGAAATAAGTAAAAAAGAAGTTAAAATTACCAGTAGTATTCTATAGTACCACTTCAGTTTTATGTTTCTAGTCTATCAGTCCCTGAAATTAATGACTAGTACATTCTCACTAATGCATTATTGTAAACTGCAAAACAGATTATTTCTCTGCAAGCTTGCTGAAAACTTCATGGACTTCAGGATTCTCTTGAGCAAACTGTTCAGCTGTGTTTCTTTGTAACCAGTCAGTCGTTCGAATCTGTTCGCGGAGAAGTCCAATCAAACCATCGAGAGCAGGGTCAGCTGGAGATGGCTGGATGCCAACTTCTAGGACATCTTCAGCAGTTTTGGTTCTGCTCTCAGGATCAGAATTAGCCTCTTTTTCAACAGACTGGATTACTGAATCTTGCTCTTGCAGGACCTTCCTAAGTCTGTGCATTCCTACAGAACAAAATTCATACCTTATCATTTGGGAATACATCAATGAATGACTGGAATATTTATGACAAAACTCAAAGCACAACATTATTCTATGTCTCCACTCAACTCCTTTAGAAATAGTGATGAAATGAATGAATACCCATTTATCAATGAAATCAACAAATTAAATCTGTTAAAACATAATAAACTGGGATTTTGCACAATAAGACCATAGTAATTGTCATAGATTTGCTGTCTAAAGATCCAGTTTAACTGGACTCTGTAGCACTGATTTGCCCCACACCAATGTGACTTGAAATTTGGAGTCTACATGGGCTTTACTATGTCCATCAATAGTAATGTTGCTACACAGGATGAATGGGAAAATAATAGGAGTGTGAATGTGTCAGCAAGGGGCTAATTTCTGTACATGCAGGACAATCTTTGCTCTCTATGACTCATGAAGTTAAACCTGCAGGATATGCATATGAATGAAAAATATAAATTTAAAAACTGGAGCACAGCACGATCTTCAGCTAAATGTCAAAAAGAAGCAGCCTTCCACTAGAGTTAGCCACTTCGATAGTGAGTGATATAAGCGAATGTAGCAAGGACCACCAAGGTTTCAAATCGTTAAACACGGGTGATATTGTATCAGAAGATGTAGAATCCTTGAGGGTAGAGATAAGAAACTGCAAGGGTAAAAAGACCCTGAAGGGAGATATACAGAGACCCCCAAACAGTAGCCAGGATGTGGGATATACATTTCAATGGGAAATAGAAAAGCCTGTAATAAGGGCAAATTTACAATAGTCATGGGGGATTTCAATATACAGGAGGATTGGGAAAATCAGCTTGATGCTGGATCCTAAGAGAAGCAATTTCTAGGATGCCTACCAGAGGGCTTTTTAGAGCAGCTTGTGGTTGAGCCCACTAGGGGAAAGGCAATTCTGCGTAATGAACCAGATTTGATTAGGGAGCTTAAGGTAAAGGTACCCTCAGGAGGCAGTGACAATAGACAATAGGTGCAGGAGTAGGCTATTTGGCCCTTCGAGCCAGCACCACCATTCAATGTGATCATGGCTGATCATCCACAATCAGTACCCCATTCCTCCCTTCTTCCCATATCCTTTGACTCTGCTATCTTTAAGAGCTCTATCTAACTCTTCCTTGAAAGCACCCAGGGAATTGGCCACCACTGCCTTCTGAGGCAGAGCATTCCATAGATCCACTACTCTCTGGGTGAAAAAAATTTTCCTCAACTCTGTTCTATATGACCTAACCCTTATTCTTAAACTGTGGCCTCTGGTTCTGGACTCCCCCAACATCAGGAACATGTTTCCTGCCTCTAGCGTGTCCAATCCCTTAATAATCTTATATGTTTCAATCAGATCCCCTCTCATCCTTTTAAGTTCCAGTGTATACAAGCCCAGATGCTCCAATCTTTCAACATATGACAGTCCTGCCATCCCGCGAATTAACCTCGTGAACCTATGCTGCACTCCCTCAATAGCAAGAATGTCCTTCCTCAAATTTGGAGACCAAAACTGAACTCAATACTCCAGGGGTGGTCTCACCAGGGCCCTGTACAACTGCAGAAGGACCTCTTTGCTCCTGTACTCAACTCCCCTTGTTATGAAGGCCAACATGCTATGATCATACTTTGATAGAATTCGTCCTGCAGTTTGAGAGAGAGAAGATAAAGATGCCTGTATCAGTATTATCGTGGAGTAAAGGGAACTACAGAGGCATGAGAGAGGTCAAAGAAATGGCAAACATACTTAATAAATAATTGTTTTGTATCAGTCTTCACTGTGGAAGACACTAGCAGTAGGCCAGAAATTTGCGAGTGTCAGGGGAGAGAAGTGTATGTAGGTGCTATTACGAAGGAGAAGGTGTTTGGGAAGCTGAAAGGTCTGAAAGTAGATAAGTTACCTGGACCAGATGGACTACACCCCAGGGTTCTGAAAGAGCTAGCTGAAGAGAGTGTGGACACATTAACAATGACCTTTCAAGAATCACAAGATTCTGGAATGGTTCCAGAGGAATGGAAAATTGCAAATGTCACTCAATTCTTTAGGGAGGGAGGGAAACAGAAGAAAAGAAATTATAAGCTAGTTAGCCTGACTTCAGTGGCTGGGAAGATGTTGGCATCCATTATTGTGGATGAGGTTTTGGATAGTACTTGGAGGGGCAGGATAAAGTAGGCCAAAGTCAGCATGGTTTCTTTAAGGGGAAATCTTGCCTGAGAAATCTGCTGGAAATTTCTGAGAAACTAACAGGCAGATGGACAAAGGAGAGTCAGTGGATGTTATTTTCTTGGATTTGCCAGAGACCTCTGACCACACATGATGCTGCTTAACAAGGCAAGAGCCCATGGAATTACAGGAAAGATACCAGCATGGACAGAAGATTGGCTGACTGGCAGGAGGCAAAGAGTCGGAATAAAGGGGGCTTATTCTGGTTGGCTGCCAGTGACTACTGATGTTCCACGGGGGTTTGTATTGGGACCACTTCTTTTCACTTCTCAATGATTTGTATGATAGAATTGACGGCTTTGTGGCCAAGTTTGCAGACAATACAAAGATTGGTGAAGGGGCAGATATTGTTGAGAAAGCAGGGAGTCTGCAGAAGGACTTGGATAGATTTGGAGAATGGGCAAAGAAGTGGCATATGGAAAGGAAGTGTATGATCATGTAATTTGGTAGATGGTATAAAGGCATAGACTATTTCCAAACTGGGGGGAAAAATCTAAAGTCAGAGTTGTATAGGGACTTGGAAGTCATTGTGCAGGATTCCCTCAAGGTTAATTTTGGAGTACTAGACTATAAGAGCAAGGACATGACACTGAGGCTTTGTAGACTGCATATGGAGTATTGAGAGCAGTTTTAAGCCCCTTATGTAAGAAAAGATGTGCTGGCATTGGAGATGACCCAGAGAAGGTTCATGAGAATGATTCTGGGAATGAAAGGATTAACGTATGAGGTGCATATGGTGGCTCTGGGCCTGTACTCTGTGGAGTTTAGAAGAATGAGGGTGGATGTGGAGAGGATGTTTCCTATAGTCTAGGATGAGAGGGCACAGCCTCAGAATAGATGGATGTCCATTTAGAACAGAGGTGAGAAGGATTCATTGCCACGGATGGCTATGGAGGCCAAGTCATTGAGTACATTTAAAACAGAGGTTGATAGACTCTTTGTTAGTCAGGGCATCAAAGGATATGGGGAGAAGAAAGAAGAATGGGGTTGACAGGGATAATATATCACCCGTGATGGAATGGGAGAACAGAGTCAATGGGCTAAGTGGCCCAGTTCTGTACTTATGGTCTGGGGAGGAAGGGGAGGGTGGAGATGGACAGACGTTCTTGGTATTTGACTTGGTTATAGCTGAACAGGACATTCCATTTCCCCCAATGCAGGACATCAAGATGGTGGAGGCTGCAGAGCACAGAGTAATCAACATAACTACTGATGTCATAAGTTACTGATCACATCCTCCTCTCTACTTAATAGGCTATGTGACAGAAAAAAATAACGTTTGCACATTGGATGAGGATGCTTTGAGATGTTTCTGATTATGTATAAGAATGCCACACTTTATACCATGGGAGAAAATGTGAGATCCCGCACGACACAAATTTGTATCAAACATCTGGATGCTTTCTACCAGGAAGTCAGCATATTTATTTTTAGTTAAATGAAATTAATCAATTTCTTCCTTCCAAATATCAATAGTGTTCTGAAAAGCAATTGCAACTCAGTCATCAACAGAATGGCTACAAACTCAAGTAAATTTGCTCAGTTGGTGCCAGGTCACATTAAGAACGCTTCTAATTGATTCCCACCATTAATATGAAAACAAAACAGAATATTTGCTTTGCAATAAGTATCAAAGCAATGGCCTGATGATCGAAAACAACCAGAATATTATGAAATGTATGTTTGAAACCAAACTCCCTTGTATTGTTGATTTTCTGAATATAAACACTAAAATTTGTACCTGAAATGCACTCAGCTCTCACCCACATCCAGTAAAGGAAAATCTTGTCGAAAATACATACTTAGATGAGATAGACAGGCTAAAACTAAACTGGAAATAAAAACACCAATCTGGAGCTAACAGATAAAAATTACTGTTGTTACTGTACTCACCTAATTGTAGCCGATTGGATTTGTCAGCAAATGCAATGCTGAACCATCCAGGTTCACTGCATCCAAATGACTTCCCACTGCTGAGCAGGATTTTATTGTTAAGAAATTGCTTCCACAGATTAGTTTCTTCTTCAAATGTTGGATTCTTTAAATACTGAATAGGAGAATGCACATACATTATCTTTGTGATTTTCATTGTGGAATCGTGTAATAGAAGTTATTATTTAACCCTTGCCTCAGTACCAGTGACTGCTTTACACTTATGTGAGGCTAAGCACAGCTCTAATGGATAGAAGACAGGTTGACTGGCAAGAGGCAAAGAGTCAGAATAAAGGGGGTCTATTCTGATTGGCTGTCGGTGACTAGCGGTGTTCTATAGAGGGTGGTATTTGGACCACTGCTTTTCGAATTATGTGTTGGATTTGGATTGAATTGGATGATGGAATTGATGGCTTTGTGGCCAAGTTTGCAAGATAGGTGGCGGGCAGATAGGGAAAGAATCAGGGAGTCTGTAGAAGAACTTAAGACAGATTGGGAGAATGGGCAAAGAAGTGTCAGATGGAATATAGAGTAGGGAAGTGTATGGTCGTACACTTTGATAGAAGAAAAAAAGTCATAAATTATTTTCTATACAGGCAGAACATTCAAAAATCTGAGTTGCAAAGGGACTTGGGAGTCCTCATGCAGGATTCCCTAAGGGTTAACTTGCAGGTTGAGTTAGTGGTAAGGAAGGCAAATGCAATGTCAGCATTTATTTCAAGAAGACTAGATTAAAAGAGCAAGGATGTAATGCTTTGTAAGGCATTGGTCAGACTGCACTTGGAGTATTGTGAACAGATTTAGACCCCTTGCTAAGAAAGGATGTGCTGGCACTGGAGAGGGTCCAGAAAAGGCTCACAATAATGATTCTGGGAATGAAAGGGTTAATGTATTAGGAGCATTTGATGACTCTGGGTCAGTACTCACTGGAGTATAGAAAAATAGGGGTGGGGGGGAATCTCATTGAAACCTATTGAATATTGAAAGGCCTAGATAGAGGGGATGTGGAGAGGACGTTGTTTATAGTAGGTGCGTCTAGGACGAAAAGGCATAGCCTCATAATAAAGGGACGTCCATTTAGAACAGTGATGAAGAGGAATTTCTTTAGCCAGAGGGTGGTGCATCTATGGAATTCATTGCCATGGACAACTGTGGAGTCCAAGTCAGTGAGTATATTTAAAGTGGAGGTTAATTGGTCCTTGATTAGTTAGTGTCAAAAGTTACAGAGAAAAGGTAGGAGCATGAGGTTGAGAGGGATGATATATCAGTTATGATGGAATGGCAGAGCAAACTCAATGGGCTGAATGACCTAATTCTGCTCCTACGTCTTATGGTCTTATGATGTCAAGGAACTGAATCTCAGGGTTGTTCATGCTGATATGTACAGCATATACTCAGATAATAAATTTACTCTGACTTTACTTTGTACTAAAAGTTTCAAATCAAGCAAGAACATGAACATTTTACCAAAGAAAAACTACAATCCAATAAAACATCTAGAAAATTCACAAAATGCTGGAGGAACTCAGCAGGTCAGGTAGCATCTATGGAAAAAAGTACAGTCGACATTTCGGGCCAAAACGTCGACTGTACTTTTTTCCATAGATGCTGCCTAAACTGTTGAGTTCCTCCAGCACTTTGTGTGTATTGCTCAGATTTCCAGCATCTGCAGATTTTCCCTTTTTGTGATCTAGAAAATACACCTGGTTTAGAAGGACAGGTTGGAGATCGTTTACAATTCAGTGATGAAAGACAAAATACTTAACGATCATCAATCCACTCACTAAAAAACATCCTTTTCTCTCTGCCCTCGACAACCATTGATAAAAAATTAACTGCATGGTGGAGAGCAAAACCTCTAATGTGCATCTAGAATGAACGACCATTTCATCCCAGGCCCTGAACTTTCTGTTGCCTCAAGCTTTTTCTCCCTTTACTCAGAACTTCCGACCTGGATCTTCCCAATCCAGTCTCTGTACTTGCCAAGCAATGAAACAGTGCCATCCAGAGTCAGAGTCAGCTAAGCTTCAGTTGTCGTCCACATGATCTCCACATCAATTTATTTGGACTTCAAATTGCCAACTCTGCATTTGTCATCTCCAGCCTTAACAATGAGCAGAACAACCCAAGTCATGTATAATTATCTTTAATTTGAGCTTCAATCCTTTGCATTTTTTAAATTCAAAGTACCCGATAAAACAATAACGGCCTAAATTTGTCTTACATTCTTGACAGAATATGGTGGCTATAGCAAGGAGAGTCTGGAGTGCTGAAAGACTTACTTTTACCAAACATCATGCTGCACAGTTCAGACCAAATGCACAAGTACAGTTAACTGCCATCCACCATATTAAAAATGCCTTCATTGCTGCTTCTTAATGTGCCATCATGAAACATTTTTAACCATACCAACATTTCCTATCAAAGTGAAACTGCCAATTGATAAACACTCTCTACCTGAAACAGATTGAGTTTCTGCCATATGCATTTCTTGTAACAGATCCTATTACCCCAGTCTGAAATCAAAAGTAAAGATTCATAACATGAAAAATCTCAACATAACTTAAACCCTTTTCTTATTAAAAATATATAAATTGAAAGAACTGAAATGAATCTAAATTTCTTTATGCTTTCTGGTACAGAAAAGCTATGATAAAAAAGGTGTGGTTAATACCTTTCTAAAATCAGCCCAGATATAATGGCCTGCACGTCGGTTTAGGAATGGAATGTCCATTGCTATTAGTTCATTTGTCATGAACTTGTGGGCAGCTTTTAGTCTTGTTCGGTTCATTGGCAAAAAAACATTATTGAACCAATCTACAGAAAGATAAGAGACAAAAATATCAATAGAGGACTTGAATTTTATGATGAATAAAATTTTCATTGTCTTGGAAAGAAAATCTTTTACATAAAATGCCACAATTCTAGTAAATCACTTTTATAGCAAAGAATTTAAAGATTAAAACTTCATCTTATTTTTACAGCTGAAATAAAGCTGTACAAGCTCTTTTATATAAAATTTAGCATTAAACTCAGAGAACACACTGATATTTTCTCATGCTTAATTTGCGTTTTGAACAGAGTATGTACAATTGATGAGATGTTTAAGACAGCTTACAGGATAGCAATTTCTTTTATTGTGAATGAGAGCAGAAACGCTGTGATGGAACGGTGCAAAACACTAGTCAGGATACAGATAAACAACCTGGCCCTAAAACACCAAAATCAAAAGTGCTACTGCTCTTCTCAGGCAGCCTCTCCCAGCCTACAAAAAAAAAAGTTCACAGCGAAACTCTGGAAATGTCAATCCCTTCACAATTCTCAGCAAAGGCAGACACCATTGATGAAATTCACCATCGTCTTCAAAGTCACAGTTGTCAGGTCTCTGGTACTAAGCCTACCTCTTTGACTCAGAAGGGATGGGGGGAGAGCAGGAAGGAAAAAGCACTCTATGGTGATAGGGGATTCATTAGATCAGGGAATGGACAGGAGGTTCTGTGGGTGAGAACGAGATTCCTGGATGGTATGTTGCCTCTCAGATGCCAGGGTCCAGGATATCTCAGATCAAGTCCACAGCTTTCTTAAGTGGGAGGGTGAACAACCAGAAATCGTGGTCCATGTAGGTACCAATGATATGGGTAGGATGAGTGACAAGGTTCAGCATAGGGAGTTCAGGAGTTAGGTGATAAGGTAAAGAGTAGGGCCTTCAGGGTTGTGATCTCAGGACTGCTACCTGTGCCACGAGCCAGTAAGGCCAGAACAAGGAAGATTATACAGTTTAATATGTGGCCAAGGGGTTGCGGTTGGAGGGAGGGCATAAGATTTTTGGAAATTGGGCTTTCTTCCAGGGAAGGTGGGACCTATACAGAAGGGACGGTTTGCGCCTGAACTGGAGGAGACGAATATCCTAGCGGGAAGGTTTGTTAATACTACACAGTGGAGTTTAAACTAGCGTTGCAGGGGTATGGGAACCAGAGTTAGTGCAGAGATTGCACAGAAATTTAACAATCAAAAGGTTGGGAGTGGTGCAGCTGGTGTCCTGAGTTGTCTAAATTTCAACACAAGAAGTATTGTAGGAAGGGCGGATAATAGTGTTGAAGGTGAGATAGCTGGTGTACAGGACAGTCTATTGACAGGACAGAACTGCAGTCAACAGGGTGAGTTGCAATGTAAAAGACGGACAAAATCAAAAAGTGTGAACACAGGACTGAAGGTGTTGTATCTGAATACGTACAGTATACGGAATAAGGTGGATGAACTTGTAGCACAGTTGCAGAATGGCAGGTAATGTATCGTTAGCATCACTGAATTATGGCTGAAAGGATATAGCTGGGAGCTTAGTGTTTAAGGACACACATTGTATCAAAAGGACAGGCATGAAGGCAGAGGGGGTAGTATTGCTTTGTTGGGAAAAAATGAAATCAAATCATTAGAAGGTGACATAGGGTGAGGAGACCTTGAATCATTGTGGATAGAGATAAGGAACTGAAAGTGTAAAAAGACCCTGATGTGAGTTGTATACAGACCCCCGAACACAGACATCCCACCTCTCCCGGAAATCTCCTGCATATTGATAGCGGCTCCCTGATGTCTGCAAATGATATACAATATCCCAGAAATTGATTTTGAGAGGGGGAGGCTGTGGGCGGGCTTTACAGTCGACCTCAAAAATAATGACAGTGTTGCTCGCTGCACTGTTTGCAACAGTGACTTTTCTATTGCCCATGGTGGGTTAAAATGTAAAAGACATGTTGAGGTGAGTTTAACAGGTGTCATTCGTTCATTAGCATAGCTAATGTTATTTAAACTAGCTGGTTAGCTGCTAAGGAGCAACTCTATTGATGTCCTACCTGATGAGGCCAAACTCCCTTAAAGTTGTAATGGAATAAAAAAAATGACTCCATGATAATATAAGAACATATTTTAATGTCACATTTTCTGCATATACCCAACTTGGTTTACAGATTAGAAAAAAAAAATCACTAAACATAGTATTACATACACCCTCGGAGGTCGACCGGGGGTGGGGGGGCCGGGGTGCTACCTCCCTGAAATGAGCTTTTGCAGGGTGGGATGTCTGCAAACAGCAGTAAGGATGTGGCCTTCAAATTGCAACAGGAGATAGAAGGTACATGCTGTTAGCCATGGCAGATTTAAAACATTGAACTTGAATGGGTCAAGGATAGTGGAAGCGGACAGATCAATTGGTTTTGTTTCTGCCATGTGCTTGGAGATGGAGGCTGCCATTTCGTGGAACTGTTTTACATCCTCCATTTTGTGAAAAGGAGTTGCTTTGCTTTCTGTGTTTTAAAGTAGACACAGTATTTCAGGTAAAATGCTGGACTAGAGATCATTTTCAAATAAGAAGTTATTTGTGAGGTGTTCTTTGATATAAACATAACACGCAGGTTTGTGAATGTCGGGGTTGGTGCCTGCCTGGAGTGACTGGAGCTGGTTACTGAAGAGAACAAAGAGCCATTAATTACTAATTGTTTCTTGCTGGGAAGAGGGCTGGAGCAGAGCCAATAAAAAAGCGTTAAAGGCCAATCAGATGACTTACAGCCAATGACACTGGCATGCAATATTTGAATTGGTAAGGACCAAAAAAAAGTATAAAGGTGGAGCTTCCGAGTGTGCTATCAGCAATAACTCTCCTAAGAACCCCACCATTGCAAGGAAGAACCCGCATGCCAGGGGTTGGACGAAGAAAAGGTTGATCATCTGACCAACGGAGATCCCCTATTTCGGTGTTATAAATTGGAGAAGTGATCCGATGAGTATTGGTACAGAAGGACCAGTAGAATTCATGTTCTAAGCTGTTAGCCCAGGGTCAACATAGTCACACTGTTGTTTTTATGCACAGACAACAAAGTGCGAGCTTCGATTAATTACGAGTTGTGTAGTCAATTTCCTAACCTGATGAATGGTCATCTGATTCTGGCATCCCGGGGTGCACTCAGAAAAAACCTGGAGGTTTGCGACCCTAGTTTTGAAGTGAACCACCCACGAGGTTAGGATATTAAAATGGAAAAAGGAGAGGACAAGAAGAATCTGGGGGGGGGGGGTTTGGATGATTCGTGGGATCATTTTCTTAAATATTTATGAAGAAAATGGCTTAACTATAAGGCGCGGATAGGAAAGACTGAGAGAGGAGGGGTCAGGGACCCTGGGGGATGCATTGTGGAAAAGTTACCGAAATCAAATAAATTATAAGAGATTAAAAAAGCCATTATAATGGGATATATGTGGGAAGATCCATCTGCAGTGGAGAGAGAGAAACAGAAACTGACAGAGGAGATGTGTAAGTGTAGGGAAGAGTGAGAGAGGGAGAGAAGAGAAAATGAAATTCTGAGGGCATGGGGTCAGGCGAATTTGATCCACGTGACTCAGCTCTGGACTCAGTGTGAACACTTAACGAGAGGAAAGGAGAAATGGGAAGTGGAATGTAAAAGGACGAGTACAGAAGTAGAGAAATGGAAAAGTCAGTGTCAGGATTTACAGACGGCTATGAATATTGTACAGGAGTCAGCAGCTGAGAACAAAGGCAGCGCCGACCACACCAGGTGTTTAAAACAAATCAAAAAGCTGCAAAGTCAACACTCAGCTCAGAGAGGGGTGATATGTGCATTTGGTGTGAGGGCTGACGATGATGCTGATACAGATTGGTGTCATCTAGCGTATGAGGTGACACATTACAACAGTGAGGATGATTGGGGAAGTGGCCCTCCTCCCCATGGATTTTTCCAAGAGGGGAGTGGAACCTTCAATGTCCACAGCCTCAATGGCACCTGTTGAAATGGAGAGAGTGCAGGAAACACCACAGCCAGGGTGTACCCCTTTCGACGTGACCCAATTGACTACCTCAGCTGCGAAGATACCGAAGTGTGGAATGGGAGATGTTCTTCAGGAACTTTTCCAGCGCATTCATCAGCTTAGGATAACTAGGAACGGAAGTTAACCCATCTGTGTTTAACGTCAGTGTTACACTCAGCCCTGCTGGAGGAACAGGCACAAGGCCAGGGGATAATAGGGGATTTACAGGAGGCTGTATTAGAAGCTGCAGGGGCTAATCGAGGTGACCGGGTGGAGGGCCCCTCTGCCTTTGTGATGAGGTTGAGGCTAGTTTTCTTGCGTGTTTATGGTCCCACATTGGATAGGTGAAATCTGACCCAATGAGACTAATAACTGGCTGGGGACCTTGGTATTGCACAGTACTGAGGAGAGCAGAAAAGAGTGTCTGAACTATTTGATCCCAGTGTCCCTACCCACATTGAGGCATGGGTACTTGGAAAAATGATTAGAGCATTTGAAAAGGAAGTGCAGGGGCTAGATTTTAAAGTCAGGAATACTCTAGAAGCAGTTAAAGTGTTTTCCCTTTGAGAAGATATGGGGGAGATCGTGTGGGGAAATGCAAATCGGGATAAAAGACAGCAGAGAGATTGTAGAAGCGAAGTAACACATCGCTACAGTGCACTTCCACTCAATCAGGGAAGCCGTTGTCAGGGGCAACCATCCCGGTACAGTACTCAAATCTGCTGTTTCAACTGTGGAAATGTGGGTCATTATGCCTGGAACTGTACAGCAAACAGTTCAATCAAACTAATCCGAACACAGACCAAGAGAAAGGAGTTAGAGAAAGGTTCGAATATGTGGGAATTTTGGGTGTCATGCTCTAAACTTGCTGAATGATGTATACTTGCGCAGGATGAAAAACTTACAGCACTTTTTGTTTTAAAGACTTAGAGCAACGCATTTCCTCAACGTCATCGGATTGATACTGAATACTTTGGCAACGGTTTAACCCTCAGGAACAAGGGATTTTCTGCCTTGGTTTAAACTGTGAATGGTTTGTATGTTTCAATTGTGTAAAATGTGGCCACGTGTGAGTTTGCTTGAGAGGTTGCATCAATGGGAAGATGACACAGACATGGCTAACATGAGAAGTCAAAGCCAACATAAACACCAAAGAGAGGAGATATAATAGAGCAAAAATTAGTGGGAAGTTAGAGGATTGGGAAGTTTTCAAAAATCAATAAAAGGCAACTAAAAAGTCATTAAGAAGGTAAAGATGGAATAAGTATGTAAGCTGGCCAATAATATTAAAGAGGATACCAGAAGTTTCTTCAGATACATAAAATGTAAATGAGAGGTGAGAGTGGATATCAGACCACTGCAAAACAATGATGAGGAGGTAGTAATGGGGCAGCATGCAATGGCAGATGAACTGACGAAGTACTTTGAGTCAGGCTTTACTGTGGAAGACCAGGGATTATGGGGGAAGTTCCAGGTGTCAGGGGTCATGATGCGTGTGAAGTTACTATAACTAGACAGAGGGTCCTTGGCAAACTGAAAGGTCTGAAGGTAGATAAGTCACCTGGACCAGATGGTGTACACCCCAGAGTTCTGAAAGAGGTGGCTGAAGAGATCATGAAGGTATTAATAATGATCACTAGATACTTGAATGGTTCCAGAGGAGTGGTATGCGGGGTATGTTGTAAAATTAGTCAGCTCCATCATGAGTACTAGCCTCTGCAGTATCCAAGACATCTTCAAGGAGCAGTGCCTCACAAAGGCAGTGTTCATCACCCAGGACATGCCCTCTTCTCATTGTTACCATCAGGAAGGAGGTACAGAAGCCTGAAGGCACACACTCAGCGATTCAGGAACAGCTTCTACCCCTCTGCCATCTGATTCCTAAATGGACATTGAACCCATGAACACTACCTCACATTTAAAAAAAAATTCTGTTATTGCACTATATTAACTATTCAGTGTATATATATGTGTATGTGTGTGTGTGTGTGTATATATATATATATATATATATATATATATATACATACACACACACACATATATAATTTATTTATTTACTGTAATTCATTTTCCCCTCTAAATTTATCATGTATTATACTGCTGCCATAAAGTTAACAAATTTCTCGATATATGCCGGTAATATTAAACCTAAATCTGATACGTCATGTAATTTGTTAACTTTACAGCAGAAGTGCAATGAAATATGTGATAAATAGATAGAGAAGAAAAAGACTGAGTTACATTAAGTATTTGTGTATGAATATTAAATGGTTAAGTTAAAACAAGTAATGCAAAAAAAAATGAAAAAGTGGTGAGGTAGTGTTCATGGGTTCAATGTCCATTTAGAAATCGGATGGCAGGGGGGAAGAAGCTGTTCCTGAATCACTGAATGTGTGTCTTCAGGCTTCTGTACCTCCTACCTGATGGTAACTGCCAGAAGACACATTCTGCATGGTGGGGATCCTTAATGAAGGACATGGCCTTCCTAAGGCACTGCTCCTTAAAGATATTTTGGATACTACAGAGGCTAGTACCCATGATGCAGCTGACCAATTTTACAAGTTTCTGCTACTTAGTTTGATCTTGTGCAGTAGCCTGCCCCCCACCTCCCCTACCCGCCCCCCACCCTCCGGCTCCCACATCAGATGATGATGCAGCCAGTCAGAATGCTCACCACAGAACACGTGTAGAAGTTTTCAAGTGTTTTAGTTGACAAATCAAATCTCCTGAAGCTCCTAATGAAATATAGTTGCTGCCTTTCCTTCTTTACAGCTGCATCAATATGTTGGGACCAGGTTAGGCCCTCAGAGATATTGACACACAGGAACTTGAAACTGCTCACTCTCTCCACTTCTGATCTCTCTATGAGGATTGGTTTGTGTTCCCTTGTCTTACCCTTTCTGAAGTCCGTGATCAGCTCTTGGTCTTGCTGACGTTAAGTGCAAGGTTGTTGCTGTGACACCACTCAACTAACTGGTATACCGGGCTCTTGTATGCCCTTTAGTCGCCATCTGAAATTCTGCCAACAATGATTGCATCATCAGCAAATTTATAGATGACATCTGATCTATGCCTAGCCACACAGTCATGGTGCAGAGAGAGTAGAGCAGTGGGCTAAGCACACATCCCTGTGGTGTGCAGGAGTAGATTGTCAGCGAGGTGGAGATGTATATTTACAGAATGGGGTCTTCTGGTTAGGAAATCAAGAATCTAGTTGCAGAGGGAGGTACAGAGGCCTAGGTTCTGTAGCTGTTCAATCAGGACTGTAGGAATGATGGTGTTAAATGCTGAGCTTTAGTCAGTAAATAGCATCCTGACAGAAGTGTTTGCATTTTCCAGGTGATCCAAAGCTGCGTGGAGAGCCTTTTAGACAGCGTTTGCCGTAGACCTATTGTGACGATAGGCAAATTGCAGTGATTCCAGATCCTTCCCGACTGCTGTTGATTCAAGAGCCACGACCAACCTTTCAAAGCATTTCATCACTGCAGATGTGAGTGCTACGGGAAGACAGCCGAGGCACCTCACGCTGCTCTTCTTGGGCCCCTGGATTAATGCTGCCCTTTTGAACCAGGTGCGAACTTCCAACTGTAGCAGTGAAAGACTTTGAATACTCCCGCTTGTTGGTTGGCACAGGTTTTCAGACCCTTACCAGGTAATCCATCCGGTCCTGCCGGTGTTACTAAAACTGATTCTGATTCCTTTGTGTTTCTGAGACCGGGACTATTTACAGCACGCTTCTGTGGTAGTGGGCAGGTCTAAATGTTGTTCATGGGAACAGATGTCCTGCTGTATTGAATGGAATGTTTTTCCCTCATTTTCCACGTCACACAAGGCAATGTATTTCATGTGAAGCATTGCCAACTCACTGCTTAACTGACACATACTGTATATTCCATGCAAAGCTGAAACATAGCATTTCTCCACTGTGGTATCTTACCTTGGTCTCTCAGTAACTGTGCTACCAAATGCTGCGTAGGACCCGGGACACTATGGAAGCATGCAAGTCGGCTGAGGGCACTGATAACATCTGCATTCTCAGTGTGTAGGGTACTGATGTGAAGTCCACTGGCTGAAAACTCCTAAATAATGACAAAACATTAATTTACTTATCTCCTGAAATTACTCACTTTTTCTCAGCCTGTTTAGTCATGCATTTTTACTTAATATCCTAAAGCAAGCAAGCCAAATAGATTTCCTGGAAATCAGAAAAAAACATGTCACCATGTGCTCACTCAATAGAAAGCACACTTGATAAATTCAGTATTAATTTTATTTATTCTGTCATCTGGGGGTATTGTGGATCATCTGGAGGGTTGTCAGAGGTTATAGCAGGACATTGATGGGATGTAGAACTGGGCTGAGAAGTGGCAGATGGAGTTCAACCCAGATAAGCGTGAAGTGGTTCATTTCGGTAGGTCAAATTTGAAAACAGAGTATAATATTAGAGGCAAGACACCTGGCAGTGTGGAGGATCAGCAGGATCTTGGGGTCAGTGTCTATAGGACACTCAAAGCTGCTGTACAGGTGGATAGTGTTGTTAAGAAGGTGTATGTTGTGATGGCCTTCATCAACTGTGGGATTGAGTTCAAGAGCCGTGAGGTAATATTAAAGCTATATAAGACCTTAGACCCCAGTTGGAGTACTGAGTTCAGTTCTGGTCACCTCACTACAGGAAGGATGTGGATACTATACAGACAGTGCAGAGGAGATTTACAAGGATGTTCCCTGGATTGGAGAGTATGCCTTATGAGAAAAGGTTGAGTGAACTTGGCTTTTTCTCTTTGAAGTGATGGAATTTGAGAAATGACCTGATAGAGGTGAATAAGATGATTAGTGGCATTGATTGTGTGGATAGATAACCAGAAGCTTTTTCCCAGGGCTGAAATGGCTAACACAAGGGGCATAGATTTTAATGTGCTTGTAAACAGATGCATGGGGGATGTCAGAGATAGGGTTTTCATACAGAATGGTGGGTGTGTGGAATGCACTGCCAGCAAAGGTGGTGGAAGCAGATACAATAGGGTCTTTTAAGAGACTCTTAAATAGGTACACGGAGCTTAGAGAAACAGAGGGCTATGCGGTAGGAAAATTCTAGGCAGTTTGTAGGGTAGGTTGCATGGTCGGTACAACATTGTGGGCCAAAAGGCCTGCAATGTGCTGTTCTATATTCTAGTAGATATTGATCCTGCAAGATGATCACCAGCGAAGAGATTCGCTATCATGTGTTGGCAGCTTGTAACAAATTCATGGTTGACTGAAGCCTGCAATTTCAGACTGCAAGGACAATTGTCACACAGAGATACATTTCAAGGTTATTCCCCCTCTGACAATCAGTATATGTTCCCTGACATGCATCACACTTTCAGTAGTGCAGCAAAGCCTAGACACATTCAGGCATGAGCTGATAAATGGCAGGTAACATTCAAAGCCAGGCACTCTAGTTTTGGCACGAGTTTTATGACCTAATGGCCCACATTTTGCATTGTGAAGCCACCGACATTAGTCCTTGTTATTCTGTGAAGCTGACACTGACCTTGGGATTCCACTCTATGCAAAATTTGAACATTTTTATTGATGTGTCTGACTTGATTTCGTTGCTTAAAGCTTTCTATAACAGAATCAAAGGAAATCTCCTGAGCTAAACTACGTAATATTTAGCATCTCTGTAAAATACCCAGTAAATTTTGACAAAGTCCAAACAAGTTTTTGATGACTGTATACTAAGTCATTAACTATTGCTGAATGAACTTTGAACTACAGATGGCTGTAGCTGTTGAAAATGAATCATCTCATTTCATAAGGGCAATGTACTGGGCCCAAATATCTTCAGTTGCTTCATCAATGACTTTCCTTCCATAAGGTCAGAGAGGTGATGTTCGCTGATGATTGCACAATATTCAATTCCAACCACAACTCCTCAGCAAATAAAAGATATCGATGCTTGCATGCAGCAAGGCCTAGATAAGTAAAATTCACACCTCAAATGTGCCAGATAATGACGAAGTTAAACCAACCCGATATTCAATGGCATTACCACTGCCAAGTCCCCACCATCAACATCATTGATTAGAAACTTAAATTGACCAGCCTGCTCTGTAATATTCATTCCATCCACTTACTGTCACATATTGATCACACACTGTGTACCACTGATAAAATGCCCTGAAATTACTCCAACAGTGCACTTCCCATACCTTCAGTCTCTACCAACAAGGATAACAAGCTCTTCACACACATGGGAACAATCACAGTTGCAGATTTTCCCTATGTCACATACTATCCTGATGCAGTTATATCAGCATCACTGGGTCCAAAATCTCCAACAGTACAGCGATGAATCCAGATGGTGATAGACCATCAATTTCTTAAGATCACGAAGATTACCATCAAATGCTGCTCTTATTATCAATGTTCAGATGTAAAAAAAAATCACTTACATGGTTTAAAAAAAGCTCACCTTAAATGCAGGTATTTGGAAATTACTAAAATGAATATATCAAAAACGTCAAATAAAGTATATTTTAGCTTTCATTCAACTTAACTATAATTTCCAAAATTAACTATTCTACAATACTTATTCTGCTTTTTGTGAAAATACATTCTACCTCTGTGGAACTCTACTTGTTTGACATCACACTATTATAGTAAATCACAACCAGAGAATAACCAGGCTGTAATTTGTTGTGTTACATTTTTAGCTATGGACTGACTTATTGACTGGACTACCCTTAACTCTGTTATTCACATGCAATTCTTTGGCAGAATTATGGTCCAGATATCATTATCGTCATTATGTGCTGTATCATATGAAAACGACCTGCAGGCTAGCGTAGGGAAGGAGGCACTCACGCTTCCTTTGACAGAGACATATTTTCATCCCACCATCCATGCTCCATACATACAGTTAGTAAATTCTAGATCCTCATCAGCTATGCCAAACTCTCCACTGATTCTGATTTGACATAACTGACACCCAACATTGGAAGAAAATAAAATTCCCACATTGTTTACCACTGCCTTTTATCACCATCAAAACTATATCCCTGCTCACTGCCTCTATCCCTAGTAGTGGGCTAAAAGTAAGCCAGGCACCTTGCAGCCTTATTGATGCACAGGACTGAGGTGAGTTTTCTGTCCCATTTCCAAACCATATGAAAGACACCTTGTAACACAAGACCTAATATCATCTTCCGCTAATCCCCAACCTAATCAGAATTATATCCAAACTAGATTAATGTCAACCTCCCTTCTTGCACCTTAAATGCATCTTATCTCATATAAAACTCTGTGCCCTGCAATACTTACTCACTTTAAGTCCTGCACTTTCATCACATTAAACATTCTCACCAGCACCACTGGCTCATGGTTTCACCATACATTAATGTTAAAATGTCATCAGGGTTGACAAATCCGTTCAGTCTCACTCATTCCTATCTCTGCGAGCCTACAAAATCTCTGCACTCCTTCAAATGCAACCTCTTGTCTACCTCAGAACTGAACGGCCTTGACTCCCAGCTCTGCAATTAAATGTCATCGCTATGGCAACTTACTCAGCTGATTTTAAACCTCTCTTTTGCTCAACATCTGCACCTTTGCTGTGAAATAAAAAATTATTTTTGTTTATATTGCTTTAGCTAAGTATCCATCCTGCTATTACAGAGGGACAAATTGCTGCTGTAATCTTCTGCACTCATAATATTAAATTGTCCCTTATTTCTCTCATAAAACTCATTTTCCATTTGTGACCTGAACATCTCTACAATAACGAGAGCAAAATGGATTTTATGACATTGTTTTCTTACTCCTGTTTACATTCTTATCCTTACTTCCCTTGGATTATCTTGCACCACTTTTGTCAGCAGGCTATCTGTCCTCTGGTTCTCACAATCTTTTTTACTGTCATTAGGAAATGTACTGTACGTTCATCATCAAGATAACTTAGCTCTGGATTGCTGAAAACTGTACCACAGAAATTGATAAAAAAGGATAACTACAGTAAAACAGCCCAACAGGCCAATTCAGTTCACCATTTTTCCATTACTTACTCAATCTCCTTCCTTTGTCTTTCCTAGTATCTCTCTCTTTGTAATTAATTAATTCCCTTTGAAGAGAATTAATGGATTCTACTTCAATCACATTTGACATGAAGAATGTTATCCTTCAAAGCTTTTTAATGTTCTTTATTTTAAACTATGATCAGGGTGTCTCACTATCTAATCTGAGGTAGGTACATAGTGAACGTGAAGCACAGAATTAAGTCATTCAGCCAAGTCAAGTGTCCATGATTCACAACTTTCTCCTACAATTCAATTTTCTTTAATCTCCTTAACATACATTTCTATTTCATTCCTGTGCACTTACCCAGCCTGTTCTTTACAATATCTGTACTATTTGGGAGTATGGAGGATTTTCCTGAACTCTCTTCTGGAATAAACTGCAGAGTTCCTCCTTTTTTCTTTTGTGGCTTTTGAAATGAATTCATGAGATGCCTGGCTAGGGTGAATAGGAAGCTATTTCCCTTAGCTGAGAATTAAAGGGAAGCGTAAATTTCAGGTGGAAGCATTATAGGAGAGTTGAGTAAAAATTATTTAACCTAAGAGCAGTAGGGACCTAAAACTGTGCATGTCAAGATGATGAAACTCTTACTGCATTAATAAACCAACCTAGAGTAACTACGGCCAGAGATGAAAACTGGGATTAATCTCAAGGTTTTTAAAACTGGAAGAGACACAAGGCTGAATGCCACCTTCTGGACTCAGATGTCCAGGAATCCATAAAGTCCACTGCATTTCCTACAAGGGTCAAAAAAACATCAAGTATTTGGGATCCATCATAGCACATATGTTGGGCGGCTCTTCTTAAGATATTGCTAGATGAATTCAGCACAAACACAGCTAACTATCAACGGGAGATGCAAACCAGCATTTTACCATAAAGCATCAAAGTGCCAATTCAGTCCTCGATTTGCAGCTTTGATGCATTAAGTGCATGTTTTAAGCTCATACAGATTTTGTGATGAATAAACTCACCTTACTAATTCCCCACATAACATGAGTTCTCTGTGGATCAGGAAGCCTGAAAGAAATAGCACACCGTTGTCAATTCTGCATATTCCAATATGTTAAAAAGCACATACAATGAGTATTAATTTGCAGAAAGTAAAAGTAAGCAATAGAAAACATAACTGCACCTTGAACTATTAGGCAAAGACAATTCAAAAGGATGCTGGCCATCAATTAATGACCAATTCAAATGCAAGTACTCCCACTCCACGAAAATAACAGCATCAGATATTGTGAATTAAAACTGGCTTGAGCTTTATTCTGGCAGAATGCAAGCTAAGCACAATGTAGCCAGATGTAATTGTAGCCAAGGGGGGCTATTAAATACACTGGCTGGATAACACACGAAAACAAACTTCACAATTACCCAACCTGGAGAAGAAAAAAATTGGCGACTGGGTACTTGAACAAGGCAGATGGTAAAGGTGAAGGACCTGATGTGCAAATTCAGCCTCTTTTTCCTAAAAAGAAAAGTGGCTCTGTAAATCTGCAAGCTAATATTTCTGTGAATCAAATGCCCATTATCTACAGAGATAGGTAGTAGGAGGTCTATGGTTTTAACTCTAAATTCACAAAGTACACCGTGGAAATTAAGACCCTTAAGGGGGAACAATCGGAGTCTAATTGATAGGATGCAGAAGTGCGCTGAGAAGTGGCAGATGGAGTTCAACCCGGAGAAGTGTGAGGTGGTACACTTTGGAAGAACAAACTCCAAGGCAAAGTACAAAGTAAATGGCAGGATACTTGGTAGTATGGAGGAGCAGAGGGATCTGGGGGTACATATCCACAGATCCCTGAAAGTTGCCTCACAGGTAGATAGGGTAGTTAAAAAAGCTTATGGGGTGTTAGCTTTCGTAAGTCAAGGGATAGAGTTTAAGAAACGCAATGTAATGATGCAGCTCTTTAAAACTAGTTAGGCCACACTTGGAGTACTGTGTCCAGTTCTGGTCGCCTCACTATAGGAAGGATGTGGAAGCATTGGAAAGGGTGCAGAGGAGATTTACCAGGATGCTGCCTGGTTTAGAGAGTATGCATTATGATCAGAGATTAAGGGAGCTAGGGCTTTACTCTCTGGAGAGAAGGAGGATGAGAGGAGACATGATAGAGGTATGCAAGATATTAAGAGGAATAGATAGAGTGGACAGCCAGCACCTCTTCCTCAGGGCACCACTGCTCAGTACAAGAGGACATGGCTTTAAGGTAAGGGGCGGGAAGTTCAAGGGGGATATTAAAGGAAGGTTTTTCACTCAGAGAGTGGTTGGTGCGTGGAATGCACTGCCTGAGTCAGTGGTGGAGGCAGATACACTAGTGAAATTTAAGAGACTACTAGACCGGTATATGGAGGAATTTAAGGTGGGGGGATTATGGGAGGCAGGGTTTGAGGGTCGGCACAACATTGTGGGCCGTAGGGCCTGTAATGTGCTGTACTATTCTATGTTCTAATGTAAGAGCTGAATGTGGCCTCAGGGAGAATTCATGGCCTGCATGTCGTCTCATGACAGATGACGATTAAGTTTCCTGACAGGAATATTTAAGGATTCTCTTCCTGTCAGTTAGATATGAGGTTGTAGCAGTTACTGTTACATTTTTGTTGGATTTGTCTCACAATGAAGATTATATCTCTTGTATCTCTCAATCTGACCTGCAGCACAACCTTTGTAATGACGAAAATAACAGGTGTCCTTGCAACGACTTTCCCTGTGACGGTTGGCAGGGAGACTCCTCTATAATTACCAAAATCAGATGGCTCCTATTTTTTGAAGGTTATGATTACAACACCAAATGTCCTTGGCAGACTGTCTGCTTCTTTAGATGAGGGAGATGAAGCCAAGAATTTGCAGCAGAAATATACCTTGCCATGTTTGCCAGTCCTGCAGTTGGGGGGTGAAAGTCAGCTAACCCGTGTTTTGGGAACAATTGTGGGGACAGAGGAAGCATTTACTGGGACTGGTTGGGGAGATGCCATGGAGAAGGTGAATGGCAGAGGCCAGTTGTGTATCAGCCTCATACCCTGGAGAGAATAAGTGGGCAGCAAAATTCCTCAACAATTTGCTTCAGAGCCTCTTTAAAAAATATATAACAGTTTCTGTTACATGAGAATAAAAAAAACAAGCATAACAATTATTGTCAACTGAGTAAAATATTGTCAGACTTCTAATAACTAAAATAAAAAATAAGACTCACTTATCAAAGCTGAGGATACTTTGGAATGAATTCACATCATCAAATACCGAAAGCATGAACACTTCATCCACAATTACATGCAGTTTGTATCTACATCACCAGGGAGAGAAAAATAATTAACCAAGTTACTTAGAAATCTCAATCAGTTGCTAGATTCTGATCTTTTTTCCAAAGTAACCAGCCATTTTGCTAATAAATCGCATGAAGACTTACACTGATCTTTGGACAAGAAAATGGAACTTTAAAGGGAAAAAAAATCGGAATCACTTGAAGAAAAGATCGTTCAAGATGTCCTACTTTGTTCTTTAAAGAACATCCTAAATAGAAAATTTCTTCTGGGTAATTATTAACAAAATACTTCAATGATATAAACTTAAACCATATGGCAGTAAATCATGGCTTCCTGTATTAATGTGAAGTGGCAAATTTGAGAGGCAGTTTTGCATTTCCAAATACGTCATCTTCATTGATCGCCGGAAAGACGCAGGCCTAAGACAATAAATTCAGAAATTTAAATTGACCATCAGCTAGCTTTTACATTTTATTTCTTCACTGCAAGTCTTTGATTACTTCTGCTTCAAATACAGCTTACTGCTATTCTCCCCTCACATCCAACAGACTGTAAACCAGCCAAATGAAAACTGTTAAGTGGTTTTGGGGAACTCAATCAGCACCAATCTAAATAACAAGATGCTAGCATTGTCACATAAGAGACATATCACAATTTCTATCTAATACTCAGTGAGCAGGGAACAACATTTTTGTTTGATCCTATGACACCGCTTTGAAAAATCTCAGGAAAATTTAAATCCTACTGTTCCATAACACTGCATGGTTTAAAATGAATGAAATATCTCAGTAAGGTGTCCTTATGACTTATCAAATCTTTCAGTTAATAAAGCTAATCCAAAATGCAACATCAGGAATTTGAGTGAAAAAACTTGAACCATGCTATGGAATGAAGCAGATTATATTTTTTTTGTATTCAAACAAGCAAGGAAATAATTTCAATCTTGTCAACCCACATTTCCAGCTCAAATGCCTCTAGTAATTTGCAGACACCACCACTGTTGTTAGTAAAATCTCAGAGGACAAAGTGAAGACATAGAGGTGTGAGATAGATTGGTTGGTTGTGTGGTGTTCACAACAAAAATCCCACACTCAATGCCAGCAAGACTAAGGAATTGATTGTGGACATCATGAAGGGGAAATTAGGCAAACATGCACTGGTCCTCAATGAAGGGTCAGTGGTGGAAAGGTTAAGCAGCTTCAAGATCCTGGCTGTCAACTTCTTAGATGATCTATTCTGGGACCAACGCAATGATGCAATCATTAAGAAGGCACACTAGTGGCTCTACTTTGTTTGGAGTTTGAAGAGATTTGGTACGTCACCAAAGGCTCTCACAAATTTCTATCGATGTACTGTGGAAAGCATTCTGACTATTTACATCATACAAGGTATGATGGCTCCAATGTACTAGATAGCAGGAAACTGCAGAGGGTTGTACACTCAGCCAGTTCCATCATGGACATAAACCTCCCTGACATCAACAACACCTTCAGGAGGTGGTGCCTCTAGAAGTTGGCACCATCATTAAGGACCCTCAACACCTGCGACACACCCTCTTCATGTTATTACCATCAGGGAGGAGGTAAAGGAGCCTGAACAGCCAACCTCAATGGTTCAGAAACAGCATCTTCCCCTCGGCCATCAGATTTCTGAATGGTCCGTGAACACACAAACTATACCTCACTACAAACACAAAATGCTGGTGGAACACAGCAGGCCAGGCAGCATCTACAGAGAGAAGCACTGCTGACGTTTCGGGCCGAGACACTTCATCAGGACCATGGATTGGCCCCGGCCGTCGATCTCGGCTGCCCCAGTGTTCCAACGACCACGGACAGCTTCAAAGCGATTGTACAACCACTGACTGCGACTCCAGCCTTGAACTCCAGGCCGGGTCTTCACATGCTGCGATTGTGTCTCTCGTCTCCCCTTCCCTCACCACCACTCTGCAATCCCCTCTCCCTCAGATCCCATCGTCAGCTCCTGGGCCCTCAGAGGCTCCATCTTCCTCTCACCCTAACCCTTCCCTCTCCACTGACACTACCAGCCTCCCCCCCCACCTCTGATCCCATCTCTCATCCGTGTGGGTCTTTACCATTCCCTCTGACCTTCAACTCTCTGAGGCAGAGTGCTCTATCCTCAGTAAAGGCCTCAGCTTTGTCTCCCTTCGCCCACAACTCAGCGAGTTCTGCGTACGCCATGACGCTGAACTCTTCTTCTGCCGGCTTACTTCTTTGACAAGGACTCTCCTACCCCCACCAATGACCCCTTCTCCCGTCTTCAACCCTCCTCCTCTTCATGGACACCCCGCTCTGGTCTTCTACCTGCTCTGGATCTCTTTATTGCTAATTGCCAACTTTTTAAATAGAAGAATTTAATTGTCACTACCTCACTACTCTCTTTTTGTTACACTATTTATTTATTTTGTAATTTATAGTAATTCTATGTCTTTGCAATGTACTGCTGCCGCAATTATCAAATTTCACATCACGTAAGTCGGATAATAAACTTGATTCTGATTCTAATGATCTACTGTATGTTCAAAACAGAGTGAAGAGGGTGATGGGTCAAGGGGAGGTGTAGAAATAGAAAAATGATTTTTATAGCAAGTTATGACAATTTTTAATGCAGATTTACTTCACTGAGTGTCAAGCAATTAGATCCCATCCCTAGGAAGTATTTTTGCTGTGATAAAGGTTTAGACTAGAGGCCACCATCAAGGATCAAATGGAATTACAAGGAATGAAATGTACATAAGATCAAATATTAAAAACATTTAAGTCATGTTTATTTTCTAATTTTGGATGGCTAGAAAACTGAAGCTGATAAACAGCAGGAACATTACATAGTTATGTTGAGATAGTTTAAACGTTTTCATGTGAATGTATCAACCAAAAAAAAAATTTCACTATGCAGCTGCTGACATCTTACCTTTTAGCAAATTCAAGAAATTCTTTCATTTCTGTTGCTGAATAAATATCACCCAGGGGATTGTGAGGATTTGTGAGAACCATGGCTGTGACTCTCTGACCCTGTGGTTACACAGAAAAAAATCAGTTCTAATGCAAAACAAACCTGCAATGAAAACTTATTCTAATTAGAGAAAAGGCTTTATGTTAACACCAGTCATTTTTTTGAAAGTGCCTCTAATGAAATAATACCTTTTCTTCAAAAGTAATTTAATGGTAACTGCAAATTGCTAAGTTTATCAATCAGATTATTTCCTTTTCAGGAGCTGGGAAATGTGTATCTTACATTTTTGATTTTCATTACAATTGTTCCCGTGTTTTCAATCTCACAAATTATGCAAAATCTTAAATATGTTGTAAAGGGAAATATCAAATCATAGAGTTGATTAAAAATGAAAGAACTGAATCTAGACGATCCACTGTAATACAGGGATTGGGAATTGCACACCTAGAAAAAGGGATGTATCCCATTTTTCTGTGATATCATCACCTACGTTTGCATCAGGAAACATGAGTTGAAAAACAAAGAATTATTTATTTGTTTTGTTCAAAAATGCTGTGAGAGCAAACTTTATTCCTCATCACAAAATTCTGGGTAGTGATTTGTGAACTCCGTAAGGGTGAATTTCTTTTACAAAAAAGTCCGTAACACTGAGGTCACTTGTGCATCAGCAGAAATAGCAAACACATTGCTTGAAACTATTACTTGCACTGTAAAACATCTGGTAGAAATTACTAATAGAAAGCAGTTAATGTAATGTGGCCTTTGCTCTGTGACATCAAAGGACAAATTGTTCAATGACATTTGATGATTGATGTAATCACTGCTGTAAATTTTTTTACATTGCAAATCAAATTGTGTTGGACACTGTCAAAGTTTCACCTTAACTAATCATGGCATTCTATAACTAAACTGTAAGAAAATTACAATTATGTAATCAGAAATGTTCGTCACTTTTAATTATTCACCTGGAGCTGTGCAGTTTCCATTGATTTTTTAAGCTTTCCCACTGTAAGATGAAATGTTCGTGTATCACCATCAGTCACCTAAAACACGCCCAAAAGAATACATAGGTTTATACCTATAGCCTTCTAACATATAGTTTCTTGCTGTTCCTTTAGTTATATAATGACAGTTACATCAGAACAGAATGCGACACTAAAGGGTCATATAATGTTCCTTTGCCAAAACATTCCTGGCAATTATGTGAGTGGGCCAGTGTTAGAGTGGGGACTTCAGGCTTCAGTGAGGAGAGGCGCAGGCAGATTTATTTATTTATTTATTTATTCATTCTTTCTTTCTTTCTTATTGCACGTTTAGAGCAGAGGAGATGTCAGGCAGGATAGTGAAATGCTCCTCTTGCAGGATGTGTGAAGACAGGGAGACATCCAACGTCCCTGACGACTACATCTATAGCAAGAGTGTCTAGCTGCAGCACCTAACAGGAAAAAACATCATGTACCTACAGGAAAAATTGAAATAAAATTGAGAGTACAGAGCAAATTTACGAGGATGTTGCTGGAACTTGAGGACCCGAGTTATAGGGGAAGGTTGAACAGGTTAGGACTTTATTCCTAGAACTTTGAAGATTGAGGGGAGATTTGAAAGAGGTATATAAAACTATGAGGGTAAAGACAAGCAGGCTTTTTCCACTGAGACAAAATGCTGGTGGGACACAACAGGCCAGGCAGCATCTATAAGGAGAAGCACTGTCAACATTTTGGGCCTGACGAAGGGTCTCGGCCCGAAACGTCGACAGCGCTTCTCCCTATAGATGCTGCCTGGCCTGCTGTGTTCCACCAGCATCTTATGTGTGTCGTTTGAATTTCCAGCATCTGCAGATTTCCTCGTGTTTTTTCCACTGAGGTTGGGCGAAACTGAAACCAGAGGCCTTGGGCTGAGAGAGAAATGTGAAATGTGGCAAACCACCTTCACTCAGAGCGTGGTGAGAGCGTGGGATGAGCTGCCAGCACTGGTGGTGCATGCCAGGCTTGTTTTCAACATTTAAGAGAAATTTGGATAGGTATATGAATGGGAAGGGTATTCAGGGATATGGTCAGGGTGCAGGTCGATGGAACTAGTCAGATTTATGGTTTGGCATGAACTAGATGGGCCAAAGGGCCTGTTTCTGTGCTGCAGCATTCTATGACTCTCTCAAACAATATGTATACAATTTTCACATTTGAGGAATTGTAAACAATGATATAATTCTCTTTACAAGGCATAGATATGGAGACTCCAGAAACGAAAGGGAATCGAATTATGCAGTGAACCAATGATAAGAGGCTGGAGTACAAGTTCTAAAACCATGCAAGAGTTTATTAGTAACTGTAGCCAACATCCTAAGCAAAACAAAACACTATGTGTTTTATTTCCAAGCACAACGTTGATCCCCTGTGAGGGATCACGAGCAACAGTACAGATCAACCTCGCCTGCATAATTTTCACTCATTCAAAAAGATGCTCAATATTTGTGGCAGCTTTTATAACGTACAAGTATTAAATATGAGGAATTACAAAGATAAATGTTCAAGAGTTTGCTCCCTTACTGTGCTCTCCAAATGCACAAGCTGTGGTTTGACTTTGCTGTAGAGAAAAAGGTCATCCTTAATAACACCTTGGTATGGAGTAGGTAGTAGAATTCTATCTGTCAAAACAGAAGGAAAAGTGTCTTAAATATATTAAAATGAGCAAATGACTAGCAATTTAGAATCTCCACCCCCCTGGCCTGTTGAACAAACCGAATTTATGTGCTGGCATATTTGTTGCAAATAACCAAGACTCCATGTTTTAATTTTGAAACAAATCTGTTGCAGTAACATTGAAGAATGAAGCAAATTTGTGGTCTTACTTAACATTATGTTTTCCTACTAAGCATTCTAGGTTAGGTTCACCCAAGGGATTTAAACTGGTGTCAATAGTAATAAATACAGTATTTCCCAAACTTCAACTGCAGCCAAGTCATTTGTAGGTCCTCTCACTATACAAAAAGAAATTAAGGCACAATTGATAGTAACACTTATCATGGGAGATTCTTGCTCAGTGTAGTTGAGAAGGTGGAAATAGAAGATTTGTTTTGTCAGCCTTGAGGGAGAGTTTGTTTGCTGTAAGATGAATGCCAAAAGCAGTGTGCAGCATCTGTCAACTTGCAGAAAGCATTTTGCTATCAGCGTGAGCACTTGTATGAAACGTTTACCTGTATGTGACCAATGAAACACATTATAATGTGAAGCAGCAATTCTTACTTGGCTCAAGTGCAACCTTGAGAGCCAATATAGAGAACAGCAAAGCCTACAGTCACCTTTGGCAATCTTTGAAGGTATCAGTACATCAAGCTTTATTGTTATCAAGGATTATCTTCATGAAACAAAACTGTGGACTGAGCTGCTTTAATCTTTGGCATCTTTGGAAGGACCATCATTCAAATGGGTGTAGCAAGATCGTTAGCCTACAGTTCACGTAGACCAATCAGATGTCAGTATGCTTAACTGGTTGGTGAATATCAAATGAATTCTGTCAAACCGCATATTAGAGGATGTGGTCTCTGAGCAAGTAAAGGACTAGGCCTGCTGTAGGGGAAGGTTCATGCATGGCTTTACCAAGTAAACAAAGTCCACAAATGCTGAACATTACTCAGAAAGAACTATCTTTTCCATTGCTAAATGGGAATAACTTCAAGAATGTAATATCAACACTGCAGACAGGCTAGGATGCAGAATGTATCCCTTTCTTATAATGATTAATGGATATGTATTAGGAAGAATCTGTTTCCATCACAAACACTATTTCGCAGCAATTTCTTCTGTAACCCTCTGTCCCTGATCAGAAAGATGAACTGCTTGCTGGAGGAACTCAGCAGGTCACAGACAGCATATGAAAACTGGGAAATGGATTGTTGTTATTTCGAATTAAGACCCTTCACCTGAAATGAAAGACGGAGGGAGATAATTAGCATGAGGAGGTGAGGAGGGGTAGGGCAAGAGCTTTTTAGCCTTTCCTACTCCATTGGCCTAGACGTTTGCATAAAATTGGCATGTAACCTAAAACTTCAGCAAACTTCAATAGATGCATAGTGGATAGTATCCAAACTGGTTGCATTGCAGCCTGATATGGGAACACCAATGTCCAAGAACGAAAAAGCCTACAAAAAGTAGTGGATACAGCCCAGTCCATCACAGAGATAGCCCTCCCCACCACAGAGCACATTTACATGGAGTGCTGCCACAAGAAAGCAGCATCCATAATCAAGACTCATACCACCCAGGCCATGCTCTCTTCTCGCTGCTGCCACTGGGAAGGAGGTACAAGAGCCTTAGATTCCACACTACCAGCTTTAGGAACAGCTGTTACCCTACAACCATCAGGCTCCTGAACCAGTGTCAAAACTTCACTCACCTCTACACTAAGCCGATTCCACATACTACAGACTCACTTTCGAGGACTCTATGTCACATGTTCCCAATATCATTAATTTTTTAATTTACTCAATTTGTCTTCTTTTGCACATTAGTATGTATCAGTTTTTGTTTCTATCTTGTTTTTATAAATGTTTATCGTATTTCTTTGCTTTCCTGTAAACGCTTGCAAGAAAATGAAACTCAGGAAAGTATATGGTAATGTACATTTATGGTATGTTGATAAAAAATCTACTTTGACTTTGAGTTTCATAAATCTTTATTGTCTTCACTTATCATCTTCCAGCCCCTTTTGTAATTTCCACCCTTCATTATCCCAGCTGATAGACCACTCCTCACAGGGATCCCCCTACGACTTGCCAGCTCTTGCCCCATCCTACCGACTCACTTCATTACACTGGCTACCTCTGCTCTACACCTTCAATCCAGACGAATGATTCTTAACAGTCCCTTTAACCAACCGTCCCTTTCCCTTGACACTGCTTAACCTGCCAAGTTGTTCCAGCAGCTAATTTTTCTGTTCCAGGGTGCAGTATCTGCAGTCTTTTGTGTCTCCTGTAACTTTGATGCCATACTTCACCTTGATATGTTCCAAACTTTTCCAATCTTTATAGGTATAACTGCAGTGTCAACCAACTTTGTGTAACATGACTACTTCAGCACACGACAGAATCAATACAAATGAACATTCCAAATTTCTATGTGAAGAAGCTATTCTTTACATGACAAAAGGTCAATGATGAAGCAGCTGAAGACATTTAGTCCAAGGATGCTAGCCTGAGACCACAAGGAATACTAGCAGTAATATCCTGGATCAGCCAAGTGACAATCATGATCATTTTCATTGGTGTTGGAAGGTAGGTGATTCAAGGTTTACAATGGTCCTTTGATGCTAATTCACTGAATAGTCGCACACACAGTTACTCTCACTCCTTTTCTACAGTTTCATTTTTATGTTCATTTGGATGAACACTAAAGCTAAACTCTAGAAAAGGAGTCAGAGTAACTGTGGTTCTTGTATGAAGAACATTTGATGGCTCTGGGAGTGTACTCACTGGAGTTTAGAAGAATATCTGGGGATCTCATTGAAAGGGCTGGAGTTGATGTTGGGAGTATTTTTCCTACAGTGGAGAAGTCCAGGACCAGCCTCAAAATAGAAGCATGACCCTCTGGAACAGAGATGAGGAGGAATTTCTTTAGTTAAAGGGGGGCGAACCTGTGGAATACCCATAGATGGTGTGGAGACTGGGTCATTGGGTATATTTAAAGTTGAGGTTGAAAGACTCTTAATTAGTAAGGGTGTCAAAGGTTACGGGGAGAAGGCAGGAGAATGGCGTTAACAAGGATAATAATTTAACTATGATGGAATGGTGGAACAGACTCAATTGGCTGAATGGCCTAATTCTGCTCCTATGTCTTATGGTCTTCATTTCTGGATCAGGAACTTAGTTTTTAATATTTCATTTACATCCATTTCAAGCTACACAGTAGTTTAAAAGTTATTTTTATGATAATGATATGCACATAAAATGTTAAGGAACAATGTCACATCCAGAGTACAACCCTGCCCAGCTCAATGTCAAATCCAAATACTTTGCTGTTTAAATGAACAACTGCACAGTTTCAGCTTTTACCTACCTCCAGGATCACAGAGCACAGCAGACAATGAGGAAAAGAGAGATCCACAGCCATTAACCACCACTATCTAGAATAATGAAAAATTTATTGAATGCAACATTCTTGGATATGGAGTATTTCATGTAAAAGTATTACATTTGAGGTGGGGACTGTGGAAAAGGATGCGGGGGAGGGAAGGGTTGGCATTACAAAAATATCTGATATTGAACTATACAAATCAGTCCTGATGCAGGGTCTCAGCCTGAAATATTGACTATCCCTTTGCCTTCACAAATTTAAACTGACCCACTGAGTTCCTACCGCAGTTTGTTTTTTTAATATGCATCTCATGATTTTATCATTTTGATCCATAAATTCTCACTTTATTAACTTCATATTAGGTTTAGATTTACTCCTGCTTTCTCTTCCATTTTCACTGTATGTTGCAGGAATATTATCACTGTATGGGTAATTAGGGTGCTTGAGCTTGGCCTAGGAGAAACCATTATTACACCAGCCATCACAGTCAGAACCACAGCATTTCATACTTCTTTCTCCTGCAGTTCTTTATGAATAGATTAAGGACAAGTGGCAGCTGCTAAAACTCTTTCTGTAAACCCTAGACTGGAGGACATATTGCTTACATCTATCCAGGGACTGCCTTGGGATGTTCTTCCTGTCAGACATGCCACACAGAATTAAGGTTTCAGGACTACTGAGAAGTATTGTTTAAGGGTGAAGAGACAAAATTATATTCAGGCCTCAGTATTAAAGAGCAAAACAAAAACTGCAGGTACTAGAAAACTGAAGTAAGAACAAAACAAGCCAAAGACTTTTGTGGAGAAAGGGTTGAGTTTCAAGACAATAATATTTTTATTGAGCTTCATTCATGATCTTTTCTCCTCTATAGTTCTTGCTGGACATGCTCAGTACAGTATAATCAGTGCAGTGGTTATAATCTCAGCACCAATCGTTTCAGGGTTACAGGCAATTATAAATTGTTCTACTTTTACACTATGACACGGGGTATATTGAACATTTGGTGCCTTTTCTATAATCAGGGGATTGCAGCAATTCATTCATCTACATCATGTTAAATTATACAACAAACAAAACAACTTGTGAATAGCTAATACCCATAATCTACAAGAATTCCAATTTGTGTATTGCATGGCAACATGTGAATTGTCTTGTGTATCTCCAGTTTTGAGGGTGGGGTAACTAAATGGGATAATTGGGTGGTAGAAGTTTAAGACTATTGCACGTGGCAATTCATTTGATAATTTGGTGAAAGCAGACTTCTGATATCTCAGAGTAGTTCTGATGAGTAACTCAGCAAATGGATCCACAAAGAAAATCTCCAACACACTTTGCTATTGTTTATCTTGTCAACCAGTACCCTAACATTTTTTATTATCTCAGCGAATACATAGCAGGACCATTATCAGCACCGTTAACAGCAAAATTTTAAAGCATCATAAAAATATACAACAAATAAACAGGCCCTTTTCTCTTATCTCATCTATGCCAACTGTGATGTCTGTCTACAGTAGTCCTATTAGTCCACATGAGGCTCATTCTCCTCTAATCATTACCATCCAAATACCTGTCCAAGCTTTTTTTAAGAAAGGATGTGGTATTCAGCAGAGATAGGAGTCAAGACTGTAAAACGTGGCAAGGAATTTGAATCCATATAGTCAGAAGAATATGTGAGTTAAAAGAGGAAAATCTAAACAAGTAGCAGGGAGGATGCCTGAAAAATGAAATTTAGTTGCAATAGAGGACTAGTCCCATTTCTTATGGGCTGAGGGGGCTAATTGGCATAAAATGAATACTGTGAATGAGATGAAAACATGCTGTTTTGATGAAGTTATCAGATGTGGATGTGGAAATAGAGATTCAGCTTAGGAATGACACAACAAGAAGGCTGCACATCACCTGGTTCAGACTGCAGCTTACACTGAAAATATTTGCCAAGATAAACACCACTCAGCATAATAATTTTACAGACGACACGTGCTAAACCCCACACTGTTAATGAACAAAATAGTTTTTTCTCTTTCTGAAATAGCTGTTCCAATTTCATCACCAACATACAGAGAGGAACCATTCCCATCCTCACTAATACTATTTAACAAAATTCAAGGTTAATATGCACAGATACTTCTTTTTAACTGGCTACCACACTACTCACGTTGTCAGGCTTGAGATACACAGGAGCTTTACAGTGATGCGTCAAAAACTTTGCAATGTCCACTCGGAGACTGAGGTTGTAGATTCATGAAAAGACAAAAGAAATAAATTGTCTTTTGTAAACTCCGTGTTGTTGAAATTATCACGAAAGCAAAACACAACAAAAAGCTGGGCAGTTATAAATAGAGGATTACAGTTTTACCAATACTATTTTATATTTTTGTCTTTATCGAGCGTATTAATCATAAGATTAACTTTCACTAAAAATAAAGATTGGGAGCCTTCATCAATACTGTAAAGATTTTGATGCAGTGGCAAGGAACAACTTGGATACGCAGTGCGCTACGTGGAGGGGACATGAGCTGGAGGTTTACACCTGCTTTTCTCATACAGAAGTCGGTAGATGGTGCACATTTGAGACGTTTTATGAAAAGAGCCCTGATCAATTCACGAGAGAAATACTGGAGACGGTACACCCCACTGCCAAACTGGACAGTGCAAGAATCAAGCTGGTGGCTTAATAGTGAATAGATACTTGCATTAGCCCTGTGCATCAATTCTCGTCAAGAATCATTTATCCAAATTACCTCATTTCTCACCTTTCAGTGTATGACCCTACAGGTTATGCCGTCAAATAATTTGCATTCACCATGTTTTCAAAGTTGAAAGTAAAAAGTAAATTTATTATCAAAGTACACATGTCACCATATACAACTCTAAGATTCAGTTCTTTGAGGGCAATCAAGTAAACATAAGAAACACAATAGAATCAATGAATGACTGCACCCAACAACCAATGTGGGGGAAAATCCCCAATAAACTGCAAATATAAAAAGAAGGAGAAGAAAAACAATAAATATTGAGAACATGAGGTGAAGAGTCCTTGAAGGTCAGTCCATAGGTTGTGGGAAATAGTTCAGTGATGGAGCAAGTGAAGTTATCCCCTCTGATACAAAAGCCTGATGGTTGAGGGGTAGTAACTGTTCCTGTAACTTCCTGATGGCAGCAGCAAGAAGGGAGGATGGATTGGATGCTGGGGTTCCATGATGATTAACTCTGCTTTCCTGCAACAGTGCTCTGCATAGATGTGCTCAATGGTGGGAGAAGGGCTTTACCTGTGATGGGCTGGGCCATATCCACTACCTTTTGTATGTTTTTCCATACAAGCATTGGTGTTTTCACACGAGGGTGTGATGCAACCACTCAATACCCTCTCCACCACACATCTATAGAAGTTTGTCAATGTTTTAGATGTCATGGTGAATCTTTGCAAACTTCTAAGAAATTAGAGGCAGGAAGTTACAGCCAGCTGTTACTCCCTGGTCAAATTATTTCCTGAATTGCCTTTATTCTTCTTTCAAATAACCTCTTTCTATTCACCCCCCCCCCCCCCCCTTTTGACCTTACTACTATACAAGCACATTTTTCCCATTTAGGAATCCAATGCAGGAATCTCACAAGGGAATATCACTGTTACAGATGTAATTCAGTAAGAAGAAGATCTGGCAGCATCTCTGGTTGGATGGTGTTTTATAGCGTAACAAGTCACTACGTTGACAACACAAGCCCTAAGCTGGTAGAGCTTCACTTTATTTTTGCCAAACAATGAGTGGAGAATGGACAAGAGAGAAAAAGTATCAGTGCATAAATAGAAATAAAATGCTTCCTGGTATTATAACTACACAACAGTATTGATAGTATATACAAAAGATGTTCTTGAGGTAATGGAAACCACATTATTTCTGAGGACCACTCACACTAATGTGGAGAACCTAAACTTCCTTTGAGACCCCTTTCATAGCCATTCCGACTGTCTTGCTAACATTGATCTCCTCGGTGATGATGTAATAACTTTCTGTTGTTCTCGGCTGCATTTGTTTTAGGCTTTTGAGCAGTTCAATGCAATAGAGGAATGGCTCTAAGGAAAAGCACCAAACTCACTTTGTTAAAGCATCTAATTCCACTTAGATGCTTTTGGTGTTTTAAAAGCTCTAATTTTGAAATAGTTTATTTTTACATTTTTAGAAGTATCATTTTTTAAATGGTGTAATGTCAAATAAAAGTTTTTTTAAAAACTGGGGACAAAGTGTATTTGACCTTTATGTGGGCTGGCTTTTACTTTTAGCAAGAACGTATAGGGCCTTTCTAGCCAGGAGCCAGCTTTGGAGACCTAGACGTCACTGTTAACACAGCAGGCAGAACAGATATGAGCACTGGCAGCTTGCTCCTTCCTGACACAAGCAGAACTATACTGAATTCTCATGCAGACAGAATTGAGCCTATGGACTAAATGCCATGCATCACAAATTTTATGTCCCTGAAAATATTTCTGCTAAATTACTAAAGTGAAACATACTGTAATTATCTCCAACAACAGACACTGAAATATCAACCCAGAGTATGTCGTCAATTCCTACATTTCAGCTTGAATCCACCAATTATTGACTCAGTATGTGTTTGTGGTAGCTAATTCATGTCTATGTAATCCAAAACCAATAATCAGCATATTAAAAATCATAAAGTACTTACAAATCTTGTCCTTTCCAGTCTGAATATTCCAAGAGTGGCAGATCTATCCGAATTATGTCAGTCTGCATTAACTGCAAAAAAGAGCAATTTGCAATTCCATTCAGCATGCTTAACAGGAGTACTCATTCAATAACTATAAATCCACAAGCCAGCAATGAATACAGTTTGAAATCTGTTATCTATTTATTTGTACATTTAGCAGTTTTATATGAAAGATTCTATAGATGAAAGAGAAATGCAATCATAAATCTAAAGAAATCAAATACGGGAACGTTCTGGAATACGGTACTCAATAAGCTTACTAAGTGCCTTGAAAGTAATAAACATGAAATGCATTTGGAGCTGAGCTGCTTTAAATATTAGCATAGGAAAATGTTGAATTCAGTAGATTCAATTTAGGGGGGGGGGACACATAAACCTTTGGTCAAAGCCATGGATTTGAAAGGAAGTGGGAGATTTGGTCAAGCAAAGACCTGAAGAGGGGAATTTCAATAAAAAAAAGAAAATCCAGCTAACACTGGAATTTGCTGCATGCAGTGAAATGATGAATTCACTAAGTCGTCCTCAATCCCAAAGGATACGACAAATCCTCTTCATCCAATAATCTGAACGTTGTTATGCTTTCCCAGCTTACCCTTCCAAACCATCATTCTTTTGACAACTAACAATGGATTCTAACTTCTACATTTTAATCGAACGTGGCTGCAATTTAACTAACCACCAAATCAGTCCGTAGCTTTGTATCCTACAATTCTTGCATTGCACAGCAGTTATATTAACTATTATATTAAAGATTAGCTTTATTTGTCCAAATCAGTATCAGGTTTACTATCACTAGCATATGTCGTAAAATTTGGTGTCTTTGTGGTTTCGGTATAATGCAATACATAATAATTAAAAAGCAGTGTAAAAGTAGTGTTTATGGGTTCAATGTCCATTCAGAAATCAGATGGCAGAGAAGAAGAAGCTGTTCCTGAAGCACTGAGTGTGTGCCTTCAGGCTTCTTCTGTACTTCCTTCCTGATGCTAGCAATTAGAACAAGGCATCCTGGGTGATGGGGGTCCTTAATGATGGATTTCCCCTTTTTGAAGCATCACATCTTGAAGATGTCCAGGGCATTACAGAGGCTAGTGCCTATTATGGAGCTGATTAAGTTACAACTCTCTGCAGCTTATTTCAATCCTGTGCAGTAGCCACCACACCCACCCCTCCCCATACCAGGCAGTGATACAGCCAGTTAGAATATTCTCCATGGTATATCTGTAGAAATTTGCGAGTGTCTTCAGTGACATACCAAATCTGAAATGCAGCCACTGCTGTGCCTTCTTTGTAGCTGCATCAACATGTTGGGCCCAAGATAGATCCTCAGAGATATTGACACCCAGGAACTGAAACTGCTCACTCTCTCCACTTCTGATCCCTCAGTGAGGACTGGTGTGTGTTCCCTTGTCTTACCTTTTCTGAAGTCCATAATCAGTTCTTTGGTCTTACTGACGTTGAGTGCAAGGTTGTTGCTGCGACACCACAACTAGCTGATATATCTCAAACTTATACACCCTCTCATCACTATCTGAAACTTTGCCAATAATAGGTGTATCATCAGCAAACTTATAGATGGCATTTGAGCTGTGCCTAGCCACACAGTCATGGGGGGTAGGGAGAGTAGTGCAGTGAGCTAAGCACACACCCCTGACGTACACCAGTGTTGATTGTCAGCAAGGCAGAGATGTTACTTCCAATCCACACAGATTGTGATCTTCTGGTTAAGAAGCCAAGGAGTCAGTTACAGAGGGAAGTACAGAGCCCAAACTTTGGAGCTTAATGATCAGAACTGTAGGAATGATTGTATTAAATGCTGAGCTGCAGGCAATAAACAGCATCCTGACAAAGGTATATGTATTCTCCAGGTAATCCAAGGCCGTGTGAAGAGCAAATGAGATTGCATCTGCTGTGGACCTATTGTAGTGATAGGTAAGTTGGTAGTGGGTCCAGGTCTTTGCTGAAACAGCAGTTAATTCTAGCCATGACCAACCTCTCAAAGCACTCCATCACCATAAATGTGAGTGCTATTGGATGAAAGTCATTAAGGCAGCTCACCCTGCTCTTCTTGGGCATTGGTATAATTGTAACCCTTTTGAAGCAAGTGGGAACTTCCAACTGTAGCAATGAGAGATTCAAAGTGATGGCTCCGGGTAAGAAGCTTTTTCTGAAATGTTGAGTGTCTTCTGGTTCCTGTATCTCCTCCTTGATGGTAGCAAGGCGAAGAAAACAGGTTCTGGCTGATGGAGATCCTTAGTGTTGGATGCCACCTTGGCGAGGTATTTCCTTTTGAAGGTGTCCTTAATGCTAGTGCCCATGATGGTGCTGGCTGAGTTTACAACTTTCTGCTGCTTTTTCTGATCCTGTGAAGTTCTCTACCATACCAGACGGTGATGCAACCAGTTAGAATCCTCTCCACAGTACATCTGTAGAAATTTGCGGAAGTCTTTAGTGACAAACCTAGTCTCCCAAACTCCTAATAAAATATTGTCACTGTCATGCCTTCTTTGTAATTGCATAAATACGTTGGGTCCAACTGCTCACTCTATCCACTGCTGATCCATCAATAAGGACTGATGTGTGTTCCCCAACTTCCCCTTCCTGAAGTCCACAATTAATTCTTTGGTCTAACTGACGGTGAATGTGACATCACTCAACCAGCTGATCTATCTGATACGCCTGCTCGCCACCATCTGAAATTCTGCCAACAATGGTTGTGTCAGCAACCAATTTATAGATGGTGCTTGAGCCACAGAGTCATGGGTGTAAAAAGAGAAGAGCAGTGGGCTAAGCATGTCCTTAAGGTACAGCAGCATTGATTACCAGCAAGGAGATGTTACTCCCTTTCCGCACAGATTGTGGTCTCCTGAGAGGAAGTCAAGGATCTAGTTACAAAAGCCCAGGGTTTGGAGCTTGTTGATTAGTTCAGAGGGTACAGTTGTGTTGAATGCTGAGCGGTCACCAATAAACAGCAGCCTGACATAGGTACTGTTATTGGCCAAGTGATCCAAGACGAGCGGAGAGCCAGTGAGATTGCAGCCACTGTAGACCTATTTGGGATGGTAAGCAAATTGCAGTGTATCCAGGTAATGCTTAGGCAGGAGTTGCTTCTGGCCATGACTAATCTCTCAAAGCACTTCTTCATAGTAGATGTGATCACAAGTACATTGAAACTTACAGTAGAATGTGTTAATTGCGCTAACAACCAACACAGTCCGAGGATGAGCTGGGCACAGCCCACCAATGTTGTCATGCTTTTGGCACCGATGTAGCATCGCCACAACTTATCATCCCTAACACATATGTCTTCGGAACGTGGGATGAAACTGGAGCACCGGGACAAAACCAAGCAGTCATCAGAAGACATACAAACTCCTTATAGGTAGCAGCAGGAATTGAACCCCAATCGCGGGCACTATAATGAGTTACCTTAACTGCTACACTGCCGCGCTGCCACTTTGGTACACAGTTTGCTTTCCAAACTGCTGTTAATTATAGCAAAGGTTACATACATATAAAATCAAATGTATAACGTTAAGCTGAAGACTGGATTATTAATCATCCTTTAATCCAATTATATCATCCTTTAAGTCTGAGGATAACATTGGAGTTTGATTACCCAATTAACTACCAGCAACATAACTGGTTCTGCAAAACTTTACAGAATCAATCTGGAATACTACAACTAAATGCACTGGGAAAGATGTTTTTGAATCAACAAGGCCGAACAGCAGCAGATTGGGAATGGAATTAAACTACAGTTTCTATTTCTTTGTCAAATCCAGTCCCTTTCCTCAGTTGCATGAAATACAAGTCAAATAGTTTTCTGAAGACGAGTTGATAATACTGTCCATGCTGGAAGCATATTTTGGCAATAAAACTGATCTGAACACAACACAAGTCAACTGCTTGCTTGAGAACAGCGTTTCTGGTTGGGAAGGAAAAGAACCGAATAGTGACTTGAGCAAGTAACCATTCTTTAAGCTAAAACCAAGTCAGCTACTGATTACAAAAAGCAGTAACTCTGAGCCCAACAATGTCCCCTAGTGGTATTACACATAGTATCAGCAGTGGAACCCCTGCCTTTCCTCTTTATTCCTCCCCTACCCACTCTCTCATCAAGAGGCAGTGGGGCTAATTACATCAAACCAGTGCAGTTTTCAAACCAATCAGCTCACAGCATCCATCATGTGACATTCTGATTTCCAGAGAGAAGAGCGCAAACGAGCTTACTCCTCCTGTTGAGTCTACGTTTGATCTTCAGTTTACAGAAAATAAAAAAGGCACCTTGTCTACAATATACAAGACATTCAAGAATCTATCATGTATGTGTCCAAATACAGGCTGAACACTCCTTATCTGAAATACCTGGGTCAGAAGTGTTTCAGATTTTGGATTTTGGAAGGTATGAGATTGGGATTGTCATCATTTCCAATGGAATTTATGTGCTACCCATTAAGCACTCCTTTTCTTACATTTGTTCATCACACATATGTACTTAACAGTAAAAATTATTACATACTATTAAGATAATGAAAACATAATGTGTGCAGGGTAACAAAAGCAGCTCAGCAGCATTGGGAGAATGTCTGAATCAGCTGTTGAACAACAGCAGGCTTTCAGTCTCCATCTACGATGCCATGTTTTGATTAGAAGGTTACAGTACACTGTATTTGTATTTCACTATTTTTTAGGTTTTATGTGAGGTATAAAAACAATCAGCTTTGTAGACTTGCTCTGGTGCTAGGTTTTCATCAGCAATGATCTTTGCAAACTAATCAACGAATTTCTCTTTGTTTCATGATCAGCAGATGTTTTATCTTTAAAATATTTTAAATCTTTAAGAATTTCATGCTATGTATTTTCTTAAATTTCTGCAACTGACTTGCTGAATTTTCATGATTACGTTCAAGTTTCATTTCATCACGATAGATATTTGCTAGTTCCGGCGTGCCATTAAGCAGCACATGCTCACTTCGACAGTGACGAATCCACTCTTTCGACACACAATCGAGATCTTTATTTTTTGCTTTATGCGTGTTTTTTTATTTTTCATTAACTCACTTCTCAGGACTGCCTGGTAACCATCCCAGTGCCTTGTGGAATTTCCCAATTGTGACATCACGTCAGCACTCCAACAAATTTATGATTTTGGAGATTTTCAGATTTTGGAATTTCAGATAAGGGGTGCTCAACCCGTACTCCGAATTGCTTTAAAGCTTTATGTTCTTGTCACTATTTTAACAAGGCAAGCACAAAAGAAAATCTGCATGCCTTGAGGTCCCATTAACAGCAAATCGACAAATTACCCATCGATGACACGTTTGAAGGTCTTATTTAAATGTGGTATTGTCCATGTAGTGAGATCACATTTTGTAATGTATTTCTTTTGTGAACTGGCATTTACATTTTAAATAAGACTTGTGCATCACAGTTGGATGAATTACACTGTGACATTCAAAAAATAATTTGAAAGGTTCCTGTGAAAAAAGTCACTTGGTATCTCCAAACATTTGTACCATCACTATTAATTCCAAATTTCTTCCCTTTAATGAGATTTCTATTTCCGATTTATGTTCTTCAGAAATACCGATAAATAAATCAAATAAAACGTTTATAACGGATTACTACTAAAGCTTAGTAAAGTTTTGGGTCTGTCTCACCATGATGAAACTCCCACAAATCAGCATCTTATAATCACAAATGACATCTGATTGGATAGTTGGAAGCTTATTTTCCTTCAACAAAGACATTTTTATAAAATTCAATCTGTACAATTTTGAAATGATAGAATATGGTCCTAATGTGGGCAACCAGGATTATTATAGATGGGGAAAAGATGAATGGTGGGCTGAGGGGCCCATTTCTTAAAGCTATGGGCTACTGTAAAACTCTATGAATATGATTCTTATTTCTTAAAATTATAGTCATATAATGATATGGAGAAATCGCTGGTTTGTAAAATACTCTGGTAATTTCCTAGCAGTCTACAAGCCACAGACTGTGACCAAAAGTGACTTGGAAAAAAAATCCAAAATTTATTATTTTTATACCAGAGATACAGCAAAGTAACAGGCATTCCAGCCCAACGAGCCCGTATAACTCAATTACACCTATTCTGACCAATTAACTTACTAACTTGTACGTCTATGGGAGGAAACCAGTGCACCTGGAGGAAACCCACACGGTCACGAGGAGTATGTACAAAGTGGAGACAGTGAAGTAACTGAACCCAGACTGCTGGCGCAGTAATAGTGTTATACGAACTGTTACACAACTGTGCCACCTTGTTATTTATCAAAAGTGAGAAGCATTCTTATCTGCAGTATAAAATTTGGAGTCTTGTGCAAGATGTTATTAATACTGGAAATGAGACTGAAGTCATGATCATGAAGGATATAATACTTCAAAATAACTTTAACAAGGCTGAAGTACAAATGCACATACCCTTTTGGAAAGAAGGTCAAAGCACAGCTTGTTTTCACTGGGTCCTAGATTAATAATACCCTGGAAAGATGAAAGCAAAATGAATATAATAAAACTCATTTAAACAGATCTAGTTCCAAACATACTTTAGAAAATTCCACAGTAACGTTAGTGCCAGATGACTCCAATCTTAGTTTACAAGTCAATCACAACTTAAGGCATATAGAATACCATATGGATTTTTACTGCCTATGATATGGAATATTAGCATTTACAATTTTACATGTAACAAACTTTACTTAAAACAATCATGGATATCTCTAGAAATGAGATCAACATCTTACTGAAACAAGGAGTCTTTTGCTGAGCTACAGGCAGAGAAAGGAGAAAATACTTTTTGAGTATCAGACATGCTATAAATATCGATCACACTTTGATTAGAAAATCTGCAGATACTGGAAATCTAAGTAACACACACAAAATGCTGGAGGAACTCAGCAGGCCAGGCAGCCTCTATGGCAGGGGTTCCCAACCTGGTGTCCACAGACTCCTCTGTTAATGGCAGGAGCCCATGGCATAAAAAAAGTTGGGAAACCCTGATCTATGGAGAGGAGTCACATTTCAGGCCAAGACCCTTCGTCAGGACCGGAAAGGATGGGGAAGAAGCCAAGAGCCAAATAAATAGGGACATCATTACTGGCAGAAAATGACCTAAGTTAGTCTTTTCAACAAGATTTAAGAACTGTAAGATTAGCATGCCCAGTTAAAATGATCAGTTAATGATGCAATTGAGCGGCGCAATAAATCACAATCCAACAACTGCTCTTGCACAACTAAAAATACTTCTTAAATCTCTGAAAATACTTCAATTTTAAAAGCAGTAATCTGAAAGTCATTCATCGTTTCCATCAGTAATTAACGTTTCAATCTGATACAGTTTCCAAGCAGATTGCTGAATAATACTGAATCAAGTTTCAACATGGTTTTTAAACTGACTGCAGAGGTATGAACATTTACGTTGCTTCGTGCTGTAAAACAAGGGGATCGACACACAACACTACAGAGAAACAGAAACAACTTTAACAATTACTAAGAAAGCTGCTTCAAGAACTCTTTATGGGTAAGTGCAGTGATCCTGAATGGTATGTAGGCAATAAAACTATGTGCAAGTTATTACCAAAAGGAAACTTCGGAAACTTAATGGACAATATTCAGAATGCACACAACAGTGTTAAAGTGGTCAAAACTAGAACACTTTTCACATGTTTTGAACCACAAAATGAGTGAATCCAAGCACCAAAACGTGTGTGTGGCCAATTTACCACCAACTCCACTTATTAGAATCGTTAAGATTGTGAAAGATTTGTACAGATTTATGTTCAGCAAATTAGTTTTTCATTCAGACCCCAAGTTTCTTAAGTAGGTTCTTCTGGGAATGGATTAACACAGCCACAGAATGCTAGTAGAACAATTATACAATTATTCATTAAACAATTCTATATGGACTAGTGTATGGATTTAAATTAGATAGCTAATTGCCCCAAACAAGTAATTAATTAGCACCCCTCAAATTAACACAGTATTTCAAATCTGCAACTTTCAAGTTTCAAAACTAACACAGCTTAACAGACTCACATTAGGGTTTTTGTCTTCATCATACTTATCTGAATGATAGGCAGTATAATCTTTCTGAAATGTTCCACAAAACTTATTAATTTCATTTCCTCTTTTAGATAAATAAATACTTGACTGAAGGTGCTGGAATGTTGAATTCAGCTCTGCATGAGCCATGGTATCTATCAATCCATTAGGTAAAGGTTTGTTCTGATGTTGCAGCAGTCTGCTGCCCGCACCTCTAGAGGTGGAAGCCGAGCAAGGGGCACCAACGGTTTCAGCAGCTTGATCAGGAGACTGAGAGAAGACCTGGCTGAGGTCCAACCCCAAGGTCTGCATGGAGCCACCATGCCGAAGTGCATTCACCATCTGAGCGAATATGCTGAACATTCTGTACTCATGCTCCCTTTCCAATTCCATCCGACGCTGCTCTAACTGCATCCGCCTGTCTTCTAGTTCCATGTCCCGCTGCATTCTGCGTTCCTCCATTTGCAAGAAACGTTCCTCCACTACTCTCTGTGCAGTCAGAAATTTGAGAAGAATGTCATCCAAGGGATCCTTCACCCGGGTTGGCTTCCTTTTCCGCCGAAGTCTGTGAAGGGTAGAAAACGCGGGCCCTGAGGTGTGCATTCCCGAGGAGCTGCCGCCTAGATTTGGATTGCCATAGTCTGAAATAAAGAAATGCAGATTTCATCAAAAGCACCTGGTTTATTTTTCCAAGAAAGTGCAACACCACAAAGAAAATCAGGATATATTAATGAGCAACATTACAATTATAGAAATTGAACAATGAATGAACTTGTATGTCAGTCTGAGCTCATTGGTATCATCAGAAGGTCCCAAGTATGTTCGGTTTCAGGATTCACACACATTATAGGTGACATCTTCTCTCAAATACTCCCCCCCCTCCACCTGGCAAAGCAGGCCCATCAGAACACACCCATAAATTCCCCTATACTTCATATACAACAACTTACAAGTAAATGACTGCTCCTCCAATTAACTGGGCAATAAAACATCAGACTGTTCACATCCCTAAAATGCATAAATAAGCAGTAGAATTAAGGGCTAGCTGTACTGAAATCATGACAAATGGAATTATACTAGGTTTTGAATGAGACTTTGGCAATCTTAAGTTTTCATATTAGCAGGGAAATTCTCCCAATATATTGGACAGTATTTTTTCCTCAGTCAACATTACCAAAAACAGATGATACTTATCACATTGCAATGTTGCTTATAAGATTCTGTTGTGCACAAACTGTCTGCCAGGTTTCCTTATACTGTGCAGACAGTTTAAACAAAATACACTATATTGGTTATAAAAACATGTTGTGCCAAGCTCAGGCTGTGAAAGAACTAGTTAAACATAAAGTTAATTATTTTACTACTCTAACCATCAGAAGGAAATGGAACTTTACAGACTTACACTTCACGTTACTTGTTTAGAATTCACTCTTATTCAGTCTATTCCTGGACAAACACATCAGATCTATGACAGCCTAAAACTAATCTATAAAGAATTACTGAACAAGCAGCCAATGAGACTCTTAGCCACAGTCTACAGACAACTGCTTGATTTCCAGAACCTTCGAACAAAATCACGTCTTCAGTTTGAGCCAAGCTTGTTTCACCTACAATGTATTCTCCTTATAGGGCAATGTGTAAGTATCCACGTAGCTACCGACTTTCTAATTAACACCTTAGGTCTTAAGGGCACATGATGATAGCGCTTTAACACTTTGTTGAGAATGGATTATAAAGCAGTATGGTTTATTGCCCTTTCCAACTGTAGGTTTTCGCAAATAAAACAGAAGAGGTGTTTTATGTTTCTGAAAAGCCGTAGCAAATCATTTATTGATCACTAAAAGAAACTGAACACAAGGTGCACTAAAAACCCTTCACATAGCAACGTCATCACGTCAGACCAGCCTCTGAAAGTGAAAACACGAGGAAATCTTTCTTTCTTTCTTTTTCAATCTTTTTATTAAGTTTCATATATATATATAAGAAAAAACATAACATAATAATGAATAGGTTATAAATTCAATAGACTTGAAATTACATTAGTAATAGGATAATAATATCCTATTAAACATCAACAAACAAGAAGTACATTAATCAATCAAGTCTATATAAATATATATGAAAAAAACCCCAAAAATAATCATCAAAAGAAAAGAAAAAAAAATTTGAAAATATATAAAGGAAAATATATATTGAAAAAAAAACACTAAACTAAACTAACATGGGCAATAATAACAGTTTATAAGTATGTGATAGTGTCAAGACAAAACTCCGGAACTCCATACCTGAACAAGAATAAGCAGAGAGAGGGTCTGAAAGAGGCCAAATTAATTCATATGAAAATGTCGAATGAACGGTCCCCAGGTTTCTTCAAATTTAATTGATGAGTCAAAAATAGTGCTTCTAATTTTTTCCAAACTCAGATAAGAAATAGTTTGAGAAAACCACTGAGATGTGGTAGGAGGATTTACTTCTTTCCAGTTTTGTAATATAGACCTTCTGGCAATTAATGTTACAAAACCAATCATTCGTCTGATTGGAGGGGAAAACTGATTACCATCCTCATTTGGAATACCAAAAATTGCAGTAATAAAATGAGGTTGTAAATCGATATTCCAGATTGAGGAGATGGCACCAAATATGTCCTTCCAATAGTTATGTAAAGTGGGACATGACCAAAACATGTGGGTCAATGAAGCCACTTCTAAGTGACATCTGTCACATTGAGGGTTAATATGAGAATAGAATCGAGCAAGCTTATCTTTAGACATATAAGCTCTATGTACAATTTTAAATTGTATTAAAGCATGTTTAGCACATATAGAAGAGGAATTAACCATTTGCAAAATTTTTTCCCATTTATCTGTTGATATATTGTATCGAAGTTCTTTTTCCCATTCTTGTTTAATTCTATCTGATATTTCTGGTTGTATCTTCATAATCATGTTATAAATAAAAGCTACTAATCCCTTCTGACAAGGATTAAAGGTGAAAATCAAATCTGAAAAATCCAATGGAGTTGAATTGGGAAAAGATGGAAGAACTTTATGTAAGAAATTTCTAATTTGTAAGTATCTAAAAAAATTAGATTTAGGTAATTTAAATTTGTTAGAAAGTTGGTCAAAAGACATCAAAGTACCTTCAAAAAAAAGATCACGAAAACATTTTATACCTTTCCTCTTCCATATGCTAAAAGCTTGATCTGTCAATGAAGGTTTGAAAAAAAATTAAGTAAAATAGGGCTATCGAGAACAAAGTTTTTCAAAGTAAAAAACTTACAAAATTGAAACCAAATTCGTAGTGTATGTTTGATAACAGGATTAGATATCTGTTTATTGAATTTAACTAAATCAGCAGGAAGAGCCAAGAACGGAGAATATAGAATATCCCTTTACCTCACTACATTCCAAATTTACCCACTGTGGACACAATGGTGAGTCCACATCTAGTTTCCAATACGTTAGGTTACTAATATTATTCGCCCAATAGTAAAATCTAAAATTAGGTAAAGCTAAACCACCATCTTTTTTAGATTTTTGTAATTGCCTTTTGCTTAACCTGGGATTTTTATTTTGCCACACAAATGAGGAAATTTTTGAATCAATGTTGTCAAAAAAAGATTTAGGAATAAAAATTGGTACGGCTTGAAATAAATATAAAAATTTCGGTAAAATCATCATTTTAATAGCATTAATCCGACCAACTAATGATAAGAATAAGGGAGACCATCTTGTAGTAAATTGTTGAATTTGTTGAAGCATAGGTAAAGAATTCAGTCTAAATAAATCTTTATATTTCTTGGTGATTTTTATACCTAAATAGATAAAATTATCAGTAACAACTTTAAATAGTATCCTGTCATTCAATAAGGTTTGCGCGTTTAAGGGGAATAATTCACTCTTATCTAAGTTTAATTTATAACCAGAAAAACTACCAAATTGAGCCAACAAGGATAAAATAGCGGGAATAGACCTATTAGGATCAGAAATATATAACAGCAAGTCATCAGCATAAAGTGATAATTTGTATAACTTCTCATTACGGGTGATACCAAAAATATTAGGAGATTCACGAATAGCAATGGCTAAAGGTTCTAATGCAATATTAAATAATAAAGGACTTAAAGGACAACCTTGTCTCGTACCACGAGATAATTGAAAAAAAGAGGATCTATAATTATTTGTAAGAACAGAAGCAACAGGTTTATAATTTAATCCATGATATAAAATTAGGACTAAAATTAAGGTTTCTCAATGCATTAAATAAGTATGTCCATTCAACTCTATCAAAAGCTTTTTCAGCATCTAATGAGATAACACATTCTGGGGTTGTGGGTGACGAAGTATAAATTATATTAATCAATTTTCTAATATTAAAAAAGGAATACCGATTCCTAATAAAACCAGTTTGATCTTCTGAAATAATCTGTGATAGTACCTTTTCTAATCTAATGGCTAAAATTTTTGTAAGAATCTTAGAGTCTACATTTAATAATGATATAGGGCGATAAGATGCACATAAAGTAGGATCTTTATCTTTTTTAAGAATTAGAGAGATAGTAGCTTCATAAAAAGATTGAGGTAATCTCTTCTTAACAAACGCATCATTAAAAATTTCACATAGCCAAGGAGAAAGCAACGAAGAAAAAGTTTTAAAAAATTCTACAATAAAACCATCAGGACCAGGAGCTTTCCCTGAATTCATTGATGAGATAGCCTCTCTTATTTCGGCCATAGAGATAGGAGCATCAAGCAAGCTACGATCTTCATCTATCAGTTTAGGAATATTCAAATTGTTACAAAAATTATCCATCATGGACAGGTCACCATCAAATTCTGATTGATATAAAGATTTATAAAAATCTTGAAAAGTGTTATTGATTTCCTTATGATCAGTAGTTAAATTACTGTCTTGTTTACGAATTTTAATAATTTGTCGCTTAGTCGAAATAGCTTTTAATTGATAAGCTAACAATTTACCAGTTCGATCACTATGAATATAAAATTGAGCCCTAGTCTTAATTAATTGATTCTCAATTGAAGAAGATAATAATAAGCTATGTTCCATTTGAAGCTCAACTCTCTTCTTATAAAGTTCTTTGGTAGGAGTAACGGAATAAATCTTATCAATTTCTTTAATTTTATCCACCAATAAAGCTATATCTAAATATCTTTGTTTTCTTTTACCAACGGAATATGAGATGATTTGTCCACGGATAAAAGCCTTGAAAGAGTCCCAAAGTATTCCTCTGTCAATCTCTTCGGTATAGTTTGTTGAAAAAAATAAGTCAATTTGTTGTTTTATGAAGGTAATAAATTCTGGATCTTGAAGCAAAGTAGCGTTAAGTCTCCAAGATCTAGTATTAATGGAAGAGTCCGAGATCTTGATAGATAACTTCAAAGGTGCATGATCCGAAATAGCAATAGAATCATATTTACAATCAGTAACATCTGTTAATAAACGATGATCAATAAGGAAATAATCAATTCTAGAATAACTATGATATACATGTGAAAAAAATGAAAATTCTTTATCTTTAGGGTTCAGAAACCGCCATATTTCAGTAATTCCCGAATCAACCATAAAAGAATTAATAAGTAAAGCTGATCTATTCGGAAGAGTTCGAATAGGTTTAGATCTATCCATCGAAGGATTCAAACAACAATTAAAATCTCCACCCATTATCAACATATATTCATTCAAATTAGGAAGGGAAGTAAATAAACGTTAAAAAAATTCAGGGCAGTCAAAATTTGGAGCATAAATATTAACTAGAATGACTTTTCGATTAAAAAGTGAACCAGTTATCAACAAAAATCTGCCCTGTGGATCAGAAATAATTTCATGATGTGTAAACGAAATTGAGGGGTCTATAAAAATAGACACACCCCTAATTTTAGCGGTACAATTCGAGTGAAATTGTTGACCCTTCCAGAACCTAAAAAAACGTTGATTATCCTCCCTCCTAATATGGGTCTCCTGTGCAAAAATAATATTAGCGTTCAATCTATGGAATACTTTAAATATTTTTTTACGTTTAATCGGATGATTTAAACCATTAGTATTCCAAGAGATAAAGTTAAAAGATTTATCCATCATACCAATATTAGTTGTGTGTATCATAAAAGGTTAAAAAGACACATAACCCATAATTCAGGAAGAAGGAAAATTGATTCAGGAGCAACCGGAGATCATGACACCTCAACAATATTAATAATTTAAAGTCGGCCCATAAACTAAAAGCAAAAAAATAAAAAGCAAAAGCGTGAAAAAAGATCCCTCCCCCCTCCCCCCACCCTTCGAAAGAAAGCCAAGCGGCAGGTGCATAAACTAATACTAATATTACCCCCATTTCAAGATGGCAGCTCCATAAAAAGATTTAAAAAAAAACTATATAACACCCAGATTAAAATATAGGGTTGCAAAAAGAAAATATATATCAGTCAGATTAAAAAATCTAATATAGTAAAACAAACAATCATTAATAAAAAAAAGTATGAACATTAAAATTTGAAAGTGTAATATACCTTTAAAAAAATTCCATATTCAAATACAAGAAAGATGACGTTTCAAAAGCAAAGACTTATGGGAAGAAGAAACGACATTTTGAAAAAACCATATTACAAAATATGAATACAAGTTCAGCAATCTATTAAAAAAATTTAGTAAAAAAGTTATCAAAATAGAATTAAAAAAAGATTTAATAGACTACAGTATATATAAAAAAAGACTAAAAAAATTCAAAACATTCGTCCCATTTCTAAGTACAGGCAAACAAATAAACGCTTACAAAAGCAAAGTCTTATGGGAAGAAGAAACGACATTTTGAAAAAAAAGTAATTCATTATTACAAAATACAAACGTGTATAAAAAAGGATATTATAAAAATTAAAACAGCATCTATAAACAATGATAATAGTAGTAAAAAAAAACCAGACCCATAGATCAGGATAAGAAGTTGTAACCCAACTTCATAGGTTAAAACTTAAAATGAGATGGTATTCTCTCTCCGAAAAATCTTCAATGTAACACATAGTTCAAGTTGCACTAGAAGATCGATATTCTTCAACAAATTTCTTCGCTTCTTCCGGAGTGTTGAAAAATCGTTGACTGTTGTCGTTCAGCACAATTCTAAGCTTCGCTGGATACATTAAAGCTTGTTTAAGTCCAATCAAGTGAATCTCTGCCATCACTGGTTTAAAAGCGATTCTGGCTCTCATTACCTCGTATGAATAATCCTCAACAATTCGAAATGTGTTGTCGTTGTGAGAAATCATACCTTTTTTACATGCTAATCGAATTAGAAGCTCTTTCTCACGAGGATAATGAAGGCGAACAATCACCACTCGTGGTTTACCGGTCGTAGACGAAAACCTCGCGACTCTATGAGTGCGATCGATAACAGGTTTAGCTTGCAAACCTTCATCACCGAAAATTTCCCACAGTAATTTAGAGAAAAATTCAGTTAAATCACCGGACTCATCTTTTTCGGGAAATCCGATGATACGCAAATTCTGTCTGCGAGATCAGTTTTCGAGATCAGTAATTTTAAACTTATACTGATCCATAGTTTTAGCAGTCGACTCTATCTTCTTCTCCAACGCTTCAATTGTACGTGCTTTTTCACAAATTGATTGTTCAAGAGTCGTAATCTTATCTTCATGCCGCTGAATACCTGATGCCTGTGATTGAAACTTAGTTTCAAGCGATCTAACAACTTCTTCAAGATCAGATATTTTCGTGGTAAGCCTATTTTCCAAACTTGACAGTTTACTATCCAATTTACCTTCTAACCTGCCTTCCAAACCCGCAAGTTTAGTATCCAGAAGGGTAGCAATTACGTCGATAGATAAAGGATCCTTAGACGATTTCTTGCTTGTAGCCATTTTAAGTTTGACAAGATTAGATCAAATATTATTTTAGGGAAAAAAAAGTTAATCAGAAGTAGCAACTCATATGATTAAGTTCGAAAAGATTTGATTAAAGGGTGATTATAGTTGAGAAAATGAAGAGCGCCTAAAAGGCAGATGCTTACGTCGCCATCTTGAAACTCCACCCCTCACGAGGAAATCTGAAGATGCTGGAAATTCAAACAACAACACACACAAAATGCTGGTGGAACACAGCAGGCCAGGCAACATCTATGGGGAGAAGCGCTGTCGATGTTTCGGGCCAAGACCCTTCGTCAGGACTAAACGAAAGGAAAGATAGTAAGAGATTTGAAAGTAGTGGGGGGAGGGGGAAATGCAAAATGACAGGAGAAGACTGGAGGGGGTGGGATGAAGCTAAGAGCTGGAAAGGTGATTGGCAAAAGTGATACAGAGCTGGAGAAGGGAAAGGATCATGGGACGGGAGGCCTCAGGAGAAAGAAAGGGGGAGGGGGAAGCACCAGAGGGAGATGGAGAACAGGCAAACAACTAAATATGTCAGGGATGGGGTAAGAAGGGGAGGAGGGGCATTAACGAAAGTTAGAGAAGTCAATGTTCATGCCATCAGGTTGGAGGCTACCCAGCCGGTATATAAGGTGTTGTTCCTCCAACCTGAGTTTGGATTCATTCTGACAATAGAGGAGGCCATGGATAGGCATATCAAAATGGGAATGGGACATGGAATTAAAATGTGTGGCCACTGGGAGATCCTGCTTTCTCTGGCGGACCGAGTGTAGGTGTTCAGCGAAACGGTCTCCCAGTCTGCGTCGGGTCTCACCAATATATAAAAGGCCACACTGGGAGCACCAGACGCAGTATACCACACCAACCGACTCACAGGTGAAGTGTCGCCTCACCTGGAAGGACTGTCTGGGGCCCTGAATGGTGGTGAGGGAGGAAGTGTAAGGGCAGGTGTAGCACTTGTTCCATTTACAAGGATAAGTGCCAGGAGGGAGATCGGTGGGAAGGGATGGGGGGGGGGGGAACGAGTGGACAAGGGAGCCGCGTAGGGAGCGATCCCTGTGAAAAGCAGAAAGAGGGGGAGGGAAAAATGTGATTGGTAGTGGGATCCCGTTGGAGGTGGCGGAAGTTATGGAGAATTATACGTTGGACCTGGAGGCTGGTGGGGTGGTAGGTAAGGACAAGGGGAACCCCATCCTGAGTGGGGTGGCGGGTGGATGGGGTGAGGGCAGATGTGCGGGAAATGGGAGAGATGCGTTTGAGAGCAGAGTTGATGGTGGACGAAGGGAAGCCCCTTTGTTTAAAAAAGGAAGACATCTCCTTCGTCCTGGAATGAAAAGCCTCATCCTGAGAGCAGATGCGGCGGAGACGGAGGAATTGTGAGAAGGGGATAGCCTTTTTGCAAGAGACAGGGTGGGATGAGGAATAGTCCAGGTAGCTGTGAGAGTCTGTAGGTTTATAGTAGATATCAGTAGATAGGCCGTCTCCAGAGATGGAGACAGAAAGATCAAGAAAGGGGAGGGAGGTGTTGGAAATGGACCAGGTAAATTTGAGGGCAGGGTGAAAGTTGGGAGGCAAAGTTAATGAAGTCGACGAGCTCAGCATGCTTAAAGTGAAACCCCAACTCAATGTTGCTGGTTGCGAATTATGTACATTTCCACTAATTATGTTACCCTACACAGCCCCAACATGAATTCACTAAAACTGGCACTGTGAGCCTGGCTAGAGCTCAGACGAGTCACCCAGCTCGGGTCCCGTTTTCCATGGGTGGAGGAAGCACAGGTGCCTCTGCCTCATCTAGAGGTGCATTCACACACTCATGGTCATGTTGTGACGCCAGGGACAAGGCAGCAGAATACTCCAAATCTTGGTTGGGTGGTTTAAGGTGATCTACTGAAATACGTTCAGGTTTATCTCTCTTATCTATGATAAAAGCCTATTCTCTCCGTCCCAAACCGCAGAATGGGCCATCATAAGGGGGCCTAAGGGGATGTTGGTGTGCGTCATGGTAGACAAAAATAAACGAGGCTGAATGTAGGTCAACAGGAACCCAGGAGTGCTGTATGCCTTGATGGGAGGTAGGAATAGGTGAAAAGGAATTGAATTTACTGAGAAGGGCGGAATGCTGTTGAGAGGCCGACCACCCGGTCATGGAATCAGGAATGAAATCACTGCACACTCATAACAGCTAGCTGTATACCAATTCTGTTATGGATGACTGCAGGTCCTCTTTTGGAGTACTTCTGAGGCCCAGCAGGACCCATGGGAGATCATGCCAATACTCATTGGCCAGGAAAGTGCTCAGAGCAACCTTTAAAGAGTGGTGAAACCGCTTGCGTAGGCCACTGGGCTGCGGTTGATACACCATGGTGTGATGTAGATTAACTGCCCAGAGTCTGAAACGAACTGGGGACCATGGTCAGAGGAGATATCAGATGGGGTGTCAAACTGATAAAACCAGGTGTTGATAAATGCCAGAGCCACGTCTGTGGCTGTCGACGGTACTAAAGGGACAAACGCTGGCCACCTGGTGGTACGATCCATCATTGTAAGAAGGTGCGTGAAACCTCGGGGGGTGGGGGCAGGGAGGGTGGGAAGAGGACGAACACTGACATGGTCAATTCATTGTTCAGGGACCTCAGAAGGTGCCAATGGTGCCTGGACACGGTGGTTAATTTTTGCTCGCTAGCACTCCACACAAGCTGTGGTCCAATCATGCCCCTTCTGTGGCCATGCCGGATGCACTTTATAGCAACCTGTTCTGCGAGGCCTTCCAGCCTGGAAGCAAGAGGCCACGTTTGGAATCGAAAACAGTATGTCTCCAGTTTGTGGACACAATGGGGTAAGGGCAACCAGTGAAGACACTGTACAGGAGAGAGACCACAGATACCCAGAATTTAATGTCAGCCATCTGCAGGCTCATGACTGCTCTTCTTTGAACTTGGACCTCTGGACCAGTAACATGGTCAGCCGCCATGCTGGCATAGTCAACCCCTATGTGTACGTGGCTGGCCGGGACAGGCAATCAGCCACAGCATTATTTTCCCCCTTGATATGTTGTATATCAGTTGTGAATTCGGATATGTAGGCCAGGGGGTGTTGCAGCTGTGCAGGGTCTGATATTTTGGCCATTGCGTGCATGAGGGGTTTGTGATCAACAAACCCTATGAAATGGCGACTCTCTAAAAGAAAACAAAAATAGTGGACAGCCAGATATGGACCAAGAAGTTCAAGGCCAAATGTGCTGTACTTCCTTCCGGGGGGGAAACAGAGCTGCCAGCTAAAGAAATCAAACCGCTTCTACATGCCTCCAACCGTTCATGCACAGCACCCAAAGCATAGTCTGAAGCACTATGGGTGCATTGGAAAGTGGGTGCGCCAGTAGGGATGTGTTAAAAAGAGCTCGTTTAGTGTCATCAAATGCCCTGGTTATGTCTGCTGGTCAGGGGTATTGACTTTATGCGCATATACAGGGAGAGCACAATGCAGCAGCTCAGGGAATGAAGAGCTCATAGAAATTTATCATACCTATAAAACTTCTGTAATTTTTTAGTACTGCAGGGCAGTGGGAAATCCATAATACTGGTTACTTTTGATGGGAGTGGTTTTGCACCTTCTACAACATGCGATGGTTGAGAAAGTCAAAGGTTGACAACCCAAACTGGCATTTAGCAGGATTAATAATCAACCTGTGTTGGCTTAAGCGCTCAAAAAGCATGCGGAGATGGGATACATGTTCGGATTTAGACGTACTGCCGACAGTTCATCATCCAGGAAAACAAAAAGAAAATCTACGTCTTTTAATACAGAGTCCATCAGTCGTGGGAAAGTCTGTGCTGCATTTTTCAGTCCAAATGGCATGCCCAGAAACCCAAAAAGGCCCAATGAGGTTATCACAGCTGTTTTGGTAATGTCCTCCAAGCACATATGCACCTAACAGTAGCCCCTAACTAGATCAACTTTGGAAAAAATTAACTTTCAGCTAAACTTGCCAAAAAGTCTAGGACGTGTGGGATTGGGGGTGGTGGCCTTGTTAAGGCGCTGGTAATCGCCACATGGGTGCCGATCACTATTGGATTTAGGGACCACATGGAGAGGTGAAGCCCAAGAGCTCTTCCACCGGTGTACGATGCTGAATCTTTCTATGTTGGCAACCTGAGCCTTCCTGGTTGCCAGCTTTTCTGGGTCCAGTCTACCCACACGTGAGCATGGACTGGGAATTTGGTGCTCGACCCCATGTTTTGTGACTGTGGTGGAAAATGTGGGCTTGGTGAGGTTTGGGAATTCGCCTAGCAGTCGAGTAAACTCACATGAGGTGGTGCACGTGCTTGATAAGAGTCATTGTGGGGAACTTACTGGAGGAGGAGGGTAACGACCCAAAGTCCTTGCCGTCCACAAACCAGCAGTTCTTAAGATCAGTTGCTGGGCACACAGGAAATCTGCACCAAGTAGAAGTCTAACCACTTTAGCCAGAATGTAGTCCCATGTGTCATGTCAGCCACTGAATTGGAGTATAACCCATCATGTCCCTTAAGTTTGGATCTTGCTGCCAATGGTGGCTTCTAGCAAGGTTTCATCGCTCCTGCCTTCTCATCAACAGGAAATGCTGGCAGAACACTCACTTGAGCACCCGTGTCACACAGAAAGTGTTGTCTTGAATGGGCCTTCATAACGAATAGCAGACAGGCTTGGCAGCTGGAACCCACTGACTGTGATGTCCCTATGTGCTGTGGCTCTGTCGAAGCTGCAAGGCAGTCAGCATTTCCTAGTGCTCATACCAAAGCAAGCATGTTAAATTTCACAGCGTTGGCCAGCTGAATGTAAACTATCAACCATTTTAGCAAGCTCCCTATGTCCTTCACGGGTACATTAGCAGAGACTATGCATTTGCTGCATGAAGTACTATTTAAAAATAAAACAAGGATGGCAATTTCCCAGAAGAAACAGCATTTTGGTTCATTAGCTCAGAAGGCCTAGCATCATCGAGATGGGGTAAGGAGAGCAACCGTTTGGCGTGCTCAGACTCCAATTGTCCATCAGTCTGTAAAAGGTGAGCTTTCATCGATTGATATTTATCGTGTTCAGTTGAGTGTTCTAGTAGACTCACCACTCTCACGGCTGTGGAGTTGGTGTCACTGGCAGAGATTTCTTGCAGCTTGTACAAACCAGGCAACTGCATCTTGCTCCCAAAAGTCCGGCAGTTTCAAAGCAACTGTGTTGGCTGACAAGTTCAATAACTCTGGAATCATTCTAGAGCATCAGGGTCAACAATGTAGGTTTTCACAAATAAAATGGCAGAGGGATTTTATGTCTCAGAAAAATCACAGCAATTCATTTATTGATCACCAAAAAACTGAACTCAAAGCGCTGCCAAATCCTTTACACAACAACATCATCACATCAAACCAGTCTATTAAACCGAAGCCCCAACTCAATGTTGGTGATTGTGAATTATGTACATTTTCCTCCAATTACGTTACCCTAAACAACATACAAGTGCCATTTCGGCAGCAGCTCTAGCTTCTTAGAAGTTTGTCAAGTTTCGGCATGTCAACTAAAACTAACAAATTTGCGTAGGTGTGTGGTGGAGAATGTATTGATTGGTTGCGTCTCACCCTGGTATGGGAACACCGTTGCCCTTGAATAGAAAATCCTTTAAAAATATTGTGGTTACAGTTCAGTCCATCAAGGGCAAAGCCCTCCCCACCACTGAGCACATCTACATGGAGTGCTGACGCAGGAAAGCAGCATTCATCATCAAGGACCCACACCACCCAAACCATGCTCTCTTTACGCTGCTGCCATCGGGAAGGAGGTACAGGAGCCTCAGGACCCACACCACCAGATTCATCATGAACTAGAGCGTTTAACTTCACTCACCCATCATCAGACTGTTCCCACAACCTATGGACTCACTTTCAAGGATTCTTCATTTCACGTTCTCAATATTTATTGTTTATTTATTTACTTATTTTTCTTTTTTTTCTTTGTATTACTGTGAAAGATGACAAGAAAATGAATCTTAGGGTTGCACATGGTGACATATATGTAATAATAAAAAAATTACTTTGAACTTTTAAAATTTGGTTTTATTTCCCTTGTTACTTTAAATTTAATTTCTCTTATAAACTGTAACTTCACTGGGTAATTGTTGCTCTGATTAATCAAACATATAAATCAAAATATAGTCAAGTTGAAAAGATGAAATTGCTCCCTGTATTTTTTTCCACACCCTCAAATTATTCTTTAATCTACTAGAATGATGCCGAGCCAATAACAGTCTAATTGTTGAGCAATCTGCAAAATACTTTATCTTCTCCACGGCTACACTTATTCCTGTGAAGGAAGCACCCGACGGCCCAATGACCATTGTACTAAACAATTTTGTTTTCAAATGCCAATTGGGTGCCAATGGAAAATTGCCCTTGAGAAAAGAAGCACTGGAGATTGTTGGGGTCCTTCATCCTACCAAATATAGAATGCACATTCAAATGAAGTCAGGTTCAGCCAATGAAGCATACAATCCTCACTGAAATCCTCATCCCCTTTGCCCATATACAGCAACCAATGCAGGTTGAATTACAAAATTTCTGTCTTTTCAATGTAACTTACTCACATTAGGTGCACTATTGTAGATTTTCCTGATTAATCATTGGGTCTCAATACCACTCTCTGTAACTGGATCCTGGACTTCTTCAAAGTTAACAGTAAATTAAGTACATATATGTCAGCATATACAATAAATCTGTAATTGAATAACCACAATAGAATCAATGAAAGACAGCACCAATTTGGGTGTGCAACTGGTGTGCAAAAGACAAAAAGTGTAAAAGTAAAAAAGAAATATTAATAATAAGTAAATAAACAACAAATATCAAGAACATGAAAGTGAGTCCATAAGTTGTGGGAACATTTCGATGATGAAGTGAAGTTGAGTAAAGTTATCCCCTTTAGTTTAAGAGCCTGATGGTTGAGGGGTAGTAGCTGTTCCTGAACCTGGTGGTGTGAGTCCTGAGGCTCCTGTAGCTTCTTCCTGATGGCAGCAGCGAGAAGAGAGCATGGTCTGGGTGGTGGGGGCCCCCGACAATGAACGCTGCTTTCCTGGGCCAATGCTTCGTTGAGACATGCTCAGTGGTGGAGAGGGCTTTACTAGTAATGGATTGGGCCATCCACTAGTTTTTGTACAATTTTCCACTCAAGGGCATTGGTGTTTCCATACCAGGCTGTGATGCAACCAGTCAATATACTCTCCACCACACGTTCTATAGAAGTTTGTCATAGTTTTAGATGTCATGCCAAATCTTCGCAAACCGCTAAGGAAGTACAGGCACTGCTATGCTTCTTTGTAATTGTGCTTATGTGCTGGGCCCAGGACAGGTCCTCCAAAGTAATAACACCAAAGATTTTGAAGCTGCTGACCCTCTTCATCTCTAATCCTCTGATGAGGACTGGCTCATGGACCCCTGGTTTCCTCTTCCTGAAGTCAGTAACCAGCTCCTCAGTCTTGCTGACACTGAGTAAGAAGTTGTTGTGGCACCACTCAGACAAATTTTCAATCTCCCTCCTATGTGCTGATTCTTCAACACCTTCAGTTCAACCTATGACAATGGTGTCATCAGCAAACTTGAATATGGTATTGGAGCTGTGCTTGGCCACACAGTCCTAAGTGTAAAGTGAACAAAGCCGGGGGCTAAACTCACAGACTTGTGGTGCACCTGTGTTGAGTTTGGGAGAAAATGTCATTGCAAATTCAAACTGTCTAGGGTCTGCAAGTGAGGAAATCCAGGATTCAAATGGACAAGGAGGTATTGAAGCCAAGATCTTGAAGCTTATTGATTAGTTTTGAGGGAATGATGGTACTGAATGCTGAGCTGTGGTTGATAAAGTGCATCCTGGTGTATGCACTTTTGTTCTCCAGATGTTCCTGTGTTGAGTGAAGACCCAATGAGATGGCATCCGCTATGGACCTGCTGCTCCAGTTGGCAAATTAACTTCTCAGGCAGGAGTTGATATGTTTCAACACCAACCTCTCAAAACACTTCATGACTGTGGCTTTCTTGACAGAAAGGCCACAGTTGGTCTGTGCTGGCAGAAACATCTCCAGCTCTATCACAATGAGCAACAATGCTCCCCAGGGTTATTTGCTCAGCCCAATACTGTCCTCACTGTGTCAGCAGCATGAACAATTCAAATCAAATCATCAAGTTTACTGATGACACAGCCGTGGTTGGCCTCATGAACAATGGCAACAAGACAGCACACAGAGAGGTGGTAGAGCGGCTGGTAGAATGGTGCGAGCACAGCAACTTGAGTCTCAACATGTTAAAGATCAAAGAGATGATTGTGGACTTTAGGAAGGTACAGGCTGACCACTTCTCATTGCACAGTTCCTGCATGGACAGAGTTTGGAGCACAAAGTCTCTGGGAGTGCACATAACGGACTATCTCACTTGGTCCCTCAACACCACCTCTTTGGTCAAGAAAACACAGCTGGTCAAGGAAACTCTGTTTCCTGAAGGGAATGAGGTGAGTGAGGCTCCCACCTCACATTTTAACAAATTTTCACCGAAGAACCATCGAGAGTGTTCTGACCAGTTGCATCAGAATCTGATATATGAATTACAAGGCATCCAATGACATCCTTACAAACGATTGCAAGATCTAATGAGAGGTCATCAGAGTCTCTCTTTCACCCATCCAAGATGTTCATCAGGACCATGAAATTTATCAGTATGCAGGGCCCTTAGCACCGTCACTGATCACTCCCATCCGTCAAACATCTCTTTAAACAACCCACCATCAGGCAGGACAAGAACTGTAAGAATGGGAAGCAGCTCCTTCCTCCAGGCCATGAGACTACCACCACATGTGAATTTCATCACACAGTCTCATCACGTATAAACACCAACTTGTATCGTACATGCACATTATTAGTTAATTTATTTGTGGTAATATTTTATGTGTTATGTGCATGAGTTGTATTGTGCATCTTGGTCCACAGGAATGCTGTTCCATTTGGCTGTATACAGATGTAAGATGAATGACAATAAACTTAACTTGAACTCGATAAAAGTCTTGTATATGATGAGAATTGTACAATTGGTTACCCGTATATCTTAGCTATTCACTTTCGTATTCATTCCCCTGATATGAGAAGGTGAAAAATTCAAAGTATATTTCCATAAAAAATGGTGAAGGCAGTGATTATCAGAACATTAGAAACTAGTGCAGTTAAAAAATTCAAATATGAAATTAGACAATCAAATTGCAAGGCAAAATACATAAAATCCTAAGGAGGTTCAAAACTTTTAACAGGCTTTGAAGGAAGTTTAAAAAGAAAACACAGAGGGGAAAGAGTTGGAGGGAATATTGGTAGAATACCCTTGGATTTGTGCATGTGGGTTCTGAAATCTGAGGAGTCAGTTACTGTGTGGTGCGTTTCTACAAATCCATGACTCTATTATGACCTTACATGTAGTGCAGATCTAGAATTTTCCAGGACAAATAGTTTACTTGATTAAAAAAAGAGTTAAAATGATAAAAGCGTAGCAATATTAATGATGGAGAATACAGAATATAGAGCTCATCAGAGATCTTAGAATTATCTTGGTATGAGTTTACTCCTTGATAACATGATTACATGGAGAACTGTGAGTTGAGAGTACAGCTGAGAAATAATTCAGTCCCTTTGAGTGAGTCTGTAAATCCTAAGTGCAATGCATTAATCTTTTTCCAGTATGAACAATACTACCTTTTTGGTGGATTAAACTAATATATTTTACTTAATGTATTGTCTCACAGGAAGAAATCATGTTAACTATTGTCCTGGGGGATACATGTAAGATCACAGAGTCATTGATCCACAGAATCACACTGCACAGAAACAGAAAAACAACTCCCTTAGATTTGCTTAATTTTGAGTCATAATTAATCTTGTTTAGAGCTATCGTTAAGATTTCTAAGGGCTAAGTCAATCATCCCAAATCACTTAAAAATCAAAAATGCTGAAAACTTCAAAATGTGAGAAACATTTAGCAAGATAACATCAGTGGAAAGAGTAAATTCCTCAGAGTGAAGACACTGCATCAAACCCCTTTTCAACCAGGGAAGTGTACTCCATTTCACTGCCGCCTGACCTGCTGAGTGCTTCCAGCATGTTTTGTTTAGCCCCTAACTCATTGTGTTCTTATAAATTTGTCTACTATCCTTCAGAGAAGTCCATCATGCCTCATGTTATTGTTGCTTTTTTAAGACTTAGCTAACAATCTTTATGATTGGTCAAATTCCCCATGATTGCAGATGCTCTTTAGTAATTCCAAGGATTGCTAGTAAGCTTTTTAGCTTTGTGGGTTTCATGAAATTTATTTAAACTTCACAACCAAACAAAAATTCCTAACTTCTCAATTGTCACATTCATTAATACAGCAACCTGCTTCTGCGCTGGAATGTTAACAAGGAAAACTTGCTTAAATCTTCCTGACTGGGACACTGGAGTTGCAGTTTGGAGCATGGGGTTACTACTGAACAACGGTCAACAATGCAGAAACTAACATTAGCATTGTTGTTAACAATCTTGCATCAAGGAAACATTCCAGAATTTCAATGAAGACGCAGAACGGTAAATACAAATATCTCCTTTTACAAAATGCAGAATGAAGAAAATTACAAAAGATGGATAATTTTTGAAAGAAACAGCATAAATGTAGGATAATAATTTTTCCAACTTAAAATGAATGTATCATACTGAAAGGTATATTAAAAAGAAAGGCAAAAGCACTTTGGATAAAACAGTCTGCAAGCACACAAAGATTGAATGGTAAATCACCCCGATGGTGCAGATGTTTTTCAATATAGAAAAATCCATCTGAGTTATATCAACTTCAGACAAGTATATGTAACAGAGTTTGCCTTCCCAGTGTTCAGAATGGAAAGACTGAAGGTCTAAATTCATAAGACTTTGTAAATCAGTGGCCATTATCAGGGCGAATGACTGTAAAAGTGAACATCTCAGGTTTACAGCTAAACTACAGCGCTATTCTTGTAGAGTGCAAGATCTTTACCAGCATCATCTAGTATATAGTGCCCAGCGTGTGATACATAATTCTAAGGTTAATAAAGCCCTGAAAAGATTCAAAGCAGGGTTCTGAATTAATACATAATTGACAGTCGTTAAGAGAATTGTAGTTAAAGGAGTAAGTTAGTCTTTGGTAGCTACTGCAGAGAACAAACTCTAAGTTGTACACACTTCCTATTACAAATGGATAACTGGTCTTTTCTGACTAATTTTCTAAATCCTTATATTCAGCATTAATGCCTGTTATTCCCCTTAATAAGATCAAACTGATATTAATTAACCAAAGTGCCAATTAAAGAGAGAAATGGCATAATTCAATTATGTTAAATCCTCCAGCATCATGTGAAGACTCATACAAAGGCTTCATGAGACCAAACAATGTCAGTGAATGGAAACACACATTATATGACTACAATTCCACTGCAGTGTTGGCTCAGCAAGAAAAGTAAGGGTCTGATGTACACTGAGGATTGGATTTTTTGTGAAATGCACACTTTTTAAATCAGACTTTACAGATCAAAATATGTGTTTTAATATCTTGAACATAATTTGAGAGAACAGAAAATAAAAAGATAAAAACTGAAGGAAAATGAAAGCAAGAGCCAAGGACAGAAAGAGATGCCATAGGCTCAAGTGATATGACCAGAGAGGCTGGAGATGGGCCAATGGACAATTCAGGGGGAGGACTGAGAGTTATAGGTCTAGAGGGTTACTGCCCCAAGGTAATAGCTTGAAATGATTAACACTGGAATGGAGCCAAGACGTTTCTTGAGGAAACTGGATAGGAGCTGAGGAAAGAGAAGGGAAAGAAAGTCAAGAAGGTGAGAGAGTAAGAACAGCCAGCAGTGGTAAAAGAGAAATGGAAATTAGAAGTGAGGAGAAAAAGACAATAAAATATCATAGGAAACTGTTAAGTACCAACCTGATGGAGAAATGGTATTCTCTGTTGGAACATCCACCCTAATAGCTGATGATCCATCATGTTGCCCTCCTTCCAACAGACTCCCATCCATTCCATGATCATCTCCACTCTGCTGGAGCACAAGGGAAGGTGGAGGTTCAGGAGTCTCACTGTGCTCATCCGAATCCACTTCTTCACATTTAATATCCATTAGTTCCTGAGGATGATGTGAATGAGAAATACCAAGTGGAGGAGAAGTCAAGTGATGGTGGTGGTGGTGATGAATATATCCATCTCCTGCTGCCAGAATACCTGGTGGTATTTGTTGAGTTATCACTGTGTTACCCACAGTACTATAACAAATATTTGGTCTGTTGGACAGCACTCTGTCCATCACCTCAAAGAACTTCCAGGTTCTGCCGCCCCTGCAAATCTTGTTGTTGTCCTTAATTCTTCTATATTCAAGCTTCATCTTTTTAATCTTCTCCCGACACTGGTCTCCTGTTCTGTGGATACCTTTTTCCCTCAAGACTTCAGCTATCCTGTTGAAGACATGCTGATTCCTCAGGCAACTCTCCAACTCCATCTGAACAGATTCATCAGCCCAAAGCTGCAGCAACTCCACGACCTCAGGATCTGACCAGTTACTTCCTCGCTCATATTTTTTGCCTCGGAAATCCATCACATCTCACTAGGCTGGAAGACATTATGCAAAATTATATTTTTTAGATGTTCACCTGCAATGTGATTTTTTAATCCAGCAAAACATATTAAGTGAAATGTTCACATGCACAATCAAGTCATGACAGATCTTTTAAACTATCCAATGCAAGATCCACCTATTAATTATATGCCAACTACGAAGAAAGATATTAGCTAGGAGCAGCTTGGTAAAATAACATCTTTTATATACAATAAATCAGAGTAGATGTGTGGTTATCATAAAACCAAGCTGATGTTGCAGTTTCAAACACAATTTAACTGAAAAATTCTAAACCTGTTCAGTGTTACGATTATGTGAATTACACAATGCATAGGTTATAGATATGCTTAAGGAGGAATGGACCTAATTCACACTGACACCCAACAAGGAAGAAAACTGGTCTTGGATGACAGAGAACATTCCTGGTCTGGTTTGTGCAGAAGATACCATATAAGCCATACTGCATTCAAAACTGTTTTGATGAAAACAAATTATTATTAATGTTACTGATTGTAGAGAAACTGCTTTCATTCTTACAAGAACATATTTCTTTATGTTCATTTATTAAAAATAAGAAACAGGAAGGGTAGGCCAATCAGAGCATCAAGTGTTCTCAGCTATTCAATAAGATGATAGTTGATCCAATCTTGTCCTCAACATTAATTTCCTGCTACTTCTGCATACACGTTAACTCCCGTGTAGTTTAAATGCATGTCAAATTCCACCTTAAATATATTCAATGACTTACCAATCTTCACAGATAAACAGAATTCTTTCTCTGCCACCTGTTGCACACTCCTTCCGCTGCACTCTACCCTTGCTATTCCCGACATCTCTTCTTCCTGCCAGATTTACAAACTCACTCTCTGCTCCACGTTTATGATTTACAGTACTGTGCAAAATTCTTTGGAACCCTAGCTCTATATACATGTGCCTAATGCTTTGTACAGTACTGTAAATCAGAAAGAAAATGTAATGCCAGAACACTACATCAGAGTTCAGAAGTAGGTTCGAAACAGAGACTAAAACTAAAATTTTAGGAGAGAAATCAGCAACTTCTTCAGAAAACAGGATAAAATTAGAAGAGTAGTGTAAGTCAACACCCTGGAATCATTTTTGAATCACTGGGATAGTTTAATGAGAAAATGAGAATTTGTATATTTTCCCTGACATAATCCACTACTATTGCTTGATGGTTGGGGGCATTCTCACCAATAACTTGAAATAATTTCTGTTATTACTTTATAGACTTCCAGCATCTGCAGTCTTTTGGAGGGTGGGGTGTGTTGAGCAGGAAGCAATCACTTGCTAAAGTTAGGTGCTCTTTATAGGTCAGACAACAATCTGACCTGCACAGCTGTATAATCAACCTTTTGGGATCAGCTTTGGTTCAACAGATCACTAGCACATGATGGAATCAGAAAGTTTGGATTCAAATCCCACCCCAAGAGGTTTTTTAGTACTTAAATTTAAGCAGCACTGAGAAAGTGCAGAATTGTGTGTGGTGTCATCTTCTGGTTCAGTTGCAGCTCAGTCTGCCTGCTGAATTCCATTATCTCAAAGAGGAGCAGACAAGTTGTCACTGATAATCTGGCCTAGCATTTATCCTTCAATCAACATCTGTCCATTGTCACTTGGTTATGATGATGATTGGTACCTTAAGGTTGTTATTAAGGAGATGGAAGGGGCATAAGCTCCCACTGTCTATTAAATGTTTCCAATGACGTGTGTCTCATATAGCTTCTGACAACCTAGTTCAGCTCCTGGCCTTCACGTGTGGCTTAGCTGCTCAGCCCAGCAGAACCTTCTACTGACCGGAGAAGGGGCAAAGACAGGTTAATAGCGCCTAAGAACCAGTCGCTTCAGGCAGATGGGGTTTGACAGCCATGGTTGGCAGCTCACCTAGGAGAAGGAAAACTTTGATCTCAAACCTCCGCTACCTTGCTGCTATACCCACTCATAGGGAAGACTTTGGGAGTACATCCTGGGAAAAATTCCGGAGCTGGAGTCCCTAAGGCAGTCTTACGTTGAATTCAATGCTGACTGGCAACTCCTATGATGCTGCTGGTGTCAAACTGTGTCAGTCTCTGACATTCATTTTGATTCATCAGCTGTGTAGGACCCTGCTACATGGGCAATGCCTGCTCTCATATCCTACTGCCCTGGTTTGCGTATCATGTAGACAACAGGGATACAATATTCACGGTCAACCCTGACCAACGGAGGGCTGCAATTATGATGCTTGCCCGTCTTATTTCCTACATCAATGACTAGTTTAAAAAGTAGTCCATTAACTACAAATGGATTCTAATGTTCCAAAAGTTGTTGAAGTTGATATTTGGTTAGCAGGAAGATTGCATTTAAAGTTAACAAAGACTGGCAGATTTTCTTGCAAAACAAAATTCATCACTTAAAATTTGGAAAGAAATTGATTTTAAAGTGGAAAATGAATGCAAATCAATGATTCTCCATTTTGGTGGAACACATGTGATTGTGTGTGGAGACCGATTCTGCCGTAAATGTGAGAACTGTCAGCATATGCAAGCTGAGTTGGACTACTTGTTTGGAGGCAGTGCAATAATTTAGTAATAAATCTTCTCTGGCAGCAAGATAGCGGTCCACAATAACAGAAACGCACAGCTCCGCAATCAGCAAAAACCTTCAAATAAAGTCTGTCATAATCCCCACCACAAAACAAATGGAAATCTTCGTCTTTAAAATGCAACAGTTAATTATCCTTGAATTTTGACTAGGTTTTATTTTGCCACTTCAATTTCATCCAACGTCTCTGCATTTTGTTTCAGAACTTCAGCGGGGCAGCACATCACCTGGGGGGGTTGTCAGCCGGTTAATCTCCAAGTACCAGATGCACCGACCACGGCTTTGCTTCATCCCGGGTTTGTCTCGCCCGGATCGGCCGACTTCTCCCACTTGCTTGGCGGCTGTGTTGGCCAATTTACCTCATGAACGTGATGATCTGCGAAGACCCTGCCGGTTGCCTTTGTCTGCTGGAACAAGAAGTGAAGAGTTCGCAGGGTCCGCACCGGCCCGGTCCCACTGACACAGTCAGACACTTCTTTCGCCACAAGTGATTTACATCCGGGTTGACGGCACATGCGTGCTGTCCTTATTCCGGGATAACTTTGGTCCGTGTCAGTCAGTCGGAGCCGGTGGAAATGGAGCGAGAGAAAGTGAGGGGGAGAGAGAGAGTTGGAGAGGCGAGGAGACGCCGAGGTGCACAGCACCGCCGATGGTAGGAGCTGGCAGCACAACACACCGCGTCGAAGTGACAGTACAGACTGAGACTCCACCGCGGGAGCTGTTCTCACTTGGTGCTAGCTACAGGCAAATGCATACTCTCTGCAGTTCTGCCAGTGAGGGTATGTGTCCCTGAACGTCCATCGACAAAGCTAAGAACATCCTACTCTGCAAACGTTCGAAATTAAATGGGCATCGAGACTCACATCTTGATTCTCAACCTCGTGAGTGTGTTCACGCAAGAATAGGGAAGCAAATGGAAGTTTAAATGAAGTATAAACAGAAAATGCCAGAAATAATCAAGAGGTCAGAAACATCCTAGGAGAAATTAGATTTTTTGTTGTCATATTACCTGATGCGCTTGTCAGATTCTCTGGATTCATAGCGTATTTGTTTCGAAGCCATCCACTTTTTAGTGACTTTACGTGCGAATGTGTCTCTGTGTAGGGTGTCAACTGGACTATCGATTACTACCTCCGTTTTAATAGTTGGCGTTATCAGGTTGTAACTAACTTCTGCCTGTTGGAATTGAACCATTTATTAGCATGTGAGCAGTTAGGATATTTAGTAAAAATCATTCTGAAAGTGCGTCCTTTTACAAAAGAACGATATTTATAATTGATTTTTGATGAAGATTTGGCAGCATTTTATATGCTGGGAGGACGTTTTCCTTTTACTGCCATTGAGTTGGAAGACTTTATATGCAATGTGCTGCCTTACCTTGCTTCTGCTTATTTAGTTCGGGCTTCCAAAGAATCATTTTGCATACCCTCACTGGCCACAATTTTTTATTAAACAAATATAGTGTAAGATATTGGTTAAATGCATGCACAGAACAACATTTTCAATTCTCCCACATCTGGTTCAATCGGGAGAAAATCCGCTGTCCTTTTTAAAGCCTAAATGTGATGCCACATGCAACAACAGTGGTTTACTCTCAATGGCAGCCTCAATTCAGAAACTATTAGGGATGGAAAAGCAAGGATGACATTTCCAGTGAATAAGCAAAATAAACCCTTGCGACTAGGGATGCTGTTGTGGTGAGGTGCACTGACCTCTACTTTGCTGAGACCAGACACCATCAATGGAATGCTCTGCCTCAGAAGGCAGTGGAGGCCAATTCTCTGGATGCTTTCACGAAAGAGTTAGGTAGAGCTCTTAAAGATAGCAGAATCAAGGGATATGGGGAGAAGGCAGGAACGGGGTACTGATTGTGGATGATCAGCCATGATCACATTGAATGGCGGTGCTGGCTCAAAGGGCTGAATGGCCTACTCCTGCACCAATAGTCTATTGTCTAATAACTCTCAGTCACCTCCTTTTACTTTGGCCTTGAAAAGGAGCCTACTCCAGACCATCAGGCCACTGTCTCCCACACCATCAACTCGGGAGATCTCCATCCACTGCCTCTAACCTGCTAATTACCTTACCCCATACTGCTTGTTGCTATCTTATACCCAAGATCCACAGACCTGACTGTCCAGGTAGGCCCATTGAATCTTCCTGCTCCTGCCCCACTGAACTCATGAATGCTTATCTCAACTCCATTCTATTCCCCTTGTTTCAAACCCTTACCAGCTATATCTGCAACACTTCATATGTTCTTGATATTTTTAACAACTTTCAATGCCCTGGTCCTGACCACCTCGTCTGCATCATGGATGTCCAGTCCCTACACTACTATCCCATCAAGAATGCCTTAAAGCTGACCACTTCTTTCTTGATAACAGACCCAACCAGTTCCCCTCCACACTTCTCTGTCTGGCAGAAATGGCCATGGACACTGACATGGGCCCCAGCTATGCCGTTTTTTTTGTTGGTTATGTGGAACAGTCCATGTTCCAACCCTTCCCTCGTAATGGTCCCAATTCTTTCTGCACTACTTTGATGACTGCATTAGCGCTGCTTCATGCACACATGGTAAGCTCCTCAATTTCATCAACTTTACCTCCAACTCACTCCTTGCCCTTAAATTCACTTGGTCCATTTATGACACCTCTTTCCCCTTTCTTAGTCTCTCTGTCTCCATTTCTGGAGACAAACTGTCAACTGATATCTTTTATAAACCCATTGATTTGCATGACTACCTTCACTATACCTCTTCCTACCCTGACTCCTATAAAAATACTATTCTCTTTTCTCAGTTCCTTTGTCTTCGATATATCCATTCCCAGGGTGAGGTTTTCTTTTCCAGGACATCAGTAATGTCCTCCTTCTTCAAAGAATGGAATTTCCACCATTGATGCTGCCTTCACCCACATCTACTCAATCTCCCAGACCTCTGCATTCACCCCATTATCTTGCTGCCTTAACAGGGATAACCTCACCTATCACCCCATGAGACTCCACATTCAACACATCTTTCTCTCCAACTTCCACCATCTTCAACAAGACCCTACTACCAAACGCATCTTCAACATCCCCCCCAACTCTCCACCTTCCACAGGGATCACTCCCTCCATGTCTTCCTTGTCCATTCGATCCTCTCCACTAACCTCCCTCCTGTCGCATATCCCTGCAAGTGACAGAAACATTACATCTATCCCTTCACCTCTACTCAAGGCTCCAAACAGTTCTTCCAGGTGAGGCAACTCTTCTGTAAATCTGTTGGGGTGTCTACTGTATCTGGTACTTCTGATACGGTTTCCACTGCATTGGTGAGATCAGACGTAAATTGGGAGACCTCTTTGTTAAGCACCTCTGCTCCACTGGCAAAAAGTGGAATTTCCCAGTTGCCAGCCATTTTAATTCCTATCCCCATTCCTGATCCAACATGTCAGTCCAGGACCACATCTTTTGGCACGATGAGCTCATCTCAGGTTAAAGGAGCAACACCTCATTCTGCATCTAAGTAGCCCCCAACCTGATGGTATAAGCATTGATTTCTCCAACCTCTGGTATTTTTCCCCTCCCACTTCCCTCATCTTATATTCCCCACTCTGGCCTCTTTCCTCTTCTCCTCAATTACCTATCACTTCCCCTGGTGGCCCTCCTCCTTCCCTCTCTCCCAATGTCCGCTCTCCTCTCCAATCAGATTCCTTCTTCCCCAGCTCTTTGCCTTTTCCACCTATCACCTCTCAGCTTTTTACTTCATCCACCTGTCTTCACCTATCATTTTCTTGCCTGTCCTCCTTTCCCTTCCCCACCTCCTTATTCTGGCTTCTTGCTCCCACCTCCTTATTCTGGCTTCTTCTCCCTTCCTTTCCAGTCCTGATGAAGGGTCTCAGCCCAAAATATCTACTGTTTATTCATCTCCAGAGATGCTGTCTGATCTGCTGAGTTCCTCCAGCATTTTGTGTGTGGTGCTCTAGATTTCCAGCATCTGCAGAATTAGTTGTGCTTATCCTTGTGATTAAGTATCTTTCCTTTGCCCTGGTTACTTATGGCTGTAAGTTGCTTGGATTTGATCTTTTGCTTCAATTCCTTAAGCACCTGAATCACTATCTAGATGTTTCTTCAGCGTTGAGAGCATCTGCCTCTGTCGCCCCCTTCAGGCTGCGTGATCCAGATTCCGTCCTTCCTCTGGGTGAAAACAAAAAATTAATTTCTAGTTTGTCAAGCAATGTTTAGCAGTATAGCAGTGTAATTTTCTGACCCAACTAGGGTGGTCGGTGTAATTCTATTACAGTGTCAGCATTCAGAATTCAGGTCCGCCACTCTCTGTAAGGAGCTCGTACGTTCTGCTCGTGACTGTGTGGGTTTCCTCTGGGTGCCCCAGTTTCCTCCCACATTCCAAAGATGTTTGGGTCAGCGGGTTAATTGGACACATGAGTGTAGTTGGGAGGCACAGGCTCATTGCGCCAAAGGGCTTGTTATGGTGCTATATCTCTTATAACTGAAATTCCTGATAAAGAGTATTCCTTTGACTCACAGTCCTACACACACAGTCCTAGATACAGCTGATAGTTAGTACAGCATGTTTCACTTTTCAGTTAAGATTAGTGTTGTCACAGTGAAAAACATGACATCAGCATTCGTACGTCCACATCTTTAACTTTCCAAACAAGCAGCTACTCAACCTGTTGCTCCACATGACAGAGTCTGCAGCCAGGCTTACTATCAGAGCAGCTTGTCTATCTTTTTCATTCTCCTCTGCTGAAGATCACCAGTGGGGTACCAATGTGAAGAAAAACTAGGTAAGGAAAAGGGGAAAAAGTCAACACTTGAGTAAGGGTGCTTATTTAAATAAGCAGTCAGAGCACCATAGGGTTCTGTGGACAGACCATAGTTCACACCATCTCATGGTGAAATCATCAGTGTGTTGAGAGTCCTGTGGCACCAAAACCCTACATACATGGCCATGGAGTAGAGGAAACTGCAAAAATAGCACTGATCCCAGCCGGATCTGTCCCTTTGCCAACATGGTCTGCACTATGTCCTAAAACCAGATTCAGTTTAGTCCAGTTTGGCCTAAAAAGGAATTGTTCTCCAAAAGCCATCTCAGACATATTGCCAGGTGAACAAAGATAAACTATTTATATTGTTGGATGGGGGGAGAAGTTATGAACCTAACTTCAAATAACTTGTGGAAAATTGAGAACAAGTCTTCATATAACACATTGTCATGGTCTGGAATTATATTGTTTAAAAGGATGGTGAAGCAGATTCAATCACTGCTTTCAAAAGGGAATCGTAAACACAGATAAAGGGAAAATGATGCGGGGTCATGGGGGAAGATCTGTGGAATGCAACAGACCAGATTATTTTTGCAAAGATCCTGCTGAGACTTGAAAGCTGGAATGACTTCCTTTGCTGCAATGGTTTGATGTTCTTTCTTAATTCATAACTCCAGCTTGACAGGGCAGCATGGTAATGTAGCATGTAGAGTGTAGCTAGGAGATATCTAGAGATAGCTAGAGTGTAGCTAGATAGCTAGGAGAGTGTGCCATTTTCCCATGATAAATGGGAAAATGATCATTTTGCCATGATAAAGCTCAGGGTAGAATACCTGTTTGAAAGGCTGGTGTCAAGCATGCAGGCAATATGTCAGCTGAGTGTAATGAGAGCATTGATGACAATGATGATGATGTTGGCTATTGACGTTGAATCACATACACTCAGTGGCCATTTTATTAGGTACACCTGTGCACCTACTCGTTAATGTAAATATCCAATCAGCCAATCATGTGACGGCAACTCAATGTGTAAAAACATGCAGACATGGTTAAGAAGTTCAGTTCTTGTTCAGACCAAACATTAGAATAGGGAAGAATCTAAGTGACTTTGACCGTGGAATGATTATTGGTGCCAGACGGGGTGGTTTAGATATCTCTGAAACTGCTGATTTGGGATTTTCATGCATAACGGTCTCTGGCGTTTACCGAGAATCAAGTCAAGTTTATTGTCATTTCGACCATAAACTGCTGGTACAATACACAGTAAAAATGAAATAACGTTCCTCCAGAACCCTGGTGGTACATGCAACACAAAACTACAGTAGACAGCACAAGGCTACACTAGACTACATAAAACAACATTAAAAAATGCACTAGACTACAGACCTGCACAGGGCTACTTGAAGTGTACAAATCAGTGCAGGACAGTACAATAATTATATAAACAAGACAATAGGCACAGAAGAGGACAAATTACAATATAATAATAAATGATGTAGATGTCAGTCTGAACTCTGGGTATTGAGGAGTCTGATGGCTTGGGAAACGAAACTGTTACATAGTCTGGTATGACAAACAAAAAAAAACCATCCAGTGAGCAGCAATTCAGTGGGTAAAATCACTTTGAAAATGAGAAAGATCAGAAGAGAATGGTCAAACACGTTCAAGCTGACAAGAAGGTGTCAGTAATTCAAATAGCCACACTTTACAAAAGTGGTTTGCAGGAGAGTATCTCTGAACACACAACACATCGAACATTGAAGGGGATGGCCTACAGCAGTAGGAGACCATAAACATACACTCACTGGCCACTTTATTAGGTACGTTCTGACGCAGAGATATAGGCCAACAACTAATGTCTGGAAGACATTGAGCTTCGTGCTCAGTTTGAGGTCTAGATCTTCAGTCTTTTCCTCAGATAGCCAAAGGCACTCCTGGAGGCAGTGATAAATTTTGACATCTATGCTTGCCTTTGCTAACATGTCACCAAGAAATGGAATGTTTTTCACATCTTTTTGTGGACCTTTGATGTCACATTGTGCTGTTGTGCTGCAGCGCAGGTTGATAAACGACTACTGTTTTGAGTATAGTTAAAGAGCCATTCTCTTAATGAGTCAGCAAATAAGACCATAAGACATGGGAACAGAATTAGGCTATTTGGCCCATTGAGTCTGCTCTGCCATTCTATCATGGCTGATTAATTTTTCCGATCAAACCCATTTTCTTGCCTTCTCTCTGTAACCTTTGACACCCGAACTAATCAAGAACCTGTCAAGCTCCACTTTAAAAATATCCTTCAGCCTGCTGACTGAAGTGGAGTGAAGTAGGACAAATATTTTTGTACATGAGCTCTAGATTAGCTGTATTCTAACAGAGTAATTTTTCGAGGTGATGTGCGGTTTTGTGGCAAGAAGGCTTGAAATTATGACACAGCTTTGGTTGACACCATCTGCACAGATTGGATTTATCGGGAATCCATTGGTTAAATTTGTGGGTTGGATTCAATCACATGGCAGATGTAGGGTGGCAATGTATTTCTGAAGAAATCCAGACTTGACGATGTCCAGGAAGCTTTGTATATTTGATGAAATTTTGTGGCATCAAAATGCTGGTACGAATACAACAACAATGAAGGTTCCTAGGGCAAGCAATGAGAGTTCTTCCAAAACAGGGTCTCACACATAGTTTACAACCCAGAATCACAGATTGCCCACAACATTTACCATATCCTGAAACTCACCATAATTAGTAGCTGTGAAGAGACTCTCAGATTCTCTAGTGGGGAGTAGTTAAACAATTTCTCTACATCTCCAGTCCTTACCAAAGACTGTCTGAGGGTCCTCCATTTCCTGGCAAAGAAGGCCAACTAGGTCATCCACCAATGCTCACCAGAGTGAACTGTTGCTCACTTTGAAAGACTTCTCCTTCAACACCTCTCATTTTCTTCACACCAGAACATTAGTGATGGAACAATCAGAGCCCAAACTATGCCCATCCTTTTGTTAGATACTGTATATGAGAGGGTCGTTTTCTCAGTTCTACTCAGGATTCTCTCGCAATTGTTTTTCCAGTAAATTGATGACGGTATGGATGCCTCTTTCTGTGTGCAGACAGATCTTGAATTTCAATATTTTTGCTGTCAATTTTCAGCCTGCTCTGACCTTCACATGGATTTCTTTGTTCCCAGCTCAGGGGAAAGATTAGTGACAAAGACCTCAACTGTTAAAAGTGACTCCTGCAAACTTTGTAGCACAGTGGCTTCCTATTGATCAGAGCATCCATCTCCACAACAGATGGATGCAAAATGAGCGCTTTAAATAAATACTTTACTTTATTGTCACCAAACAATTGATACTAGAGCATACAATCATCACAGCAATATTTGATTCTGCGCTTCGCGCTCCCTTAAGTACAAATCAAAGTAAATATAATAAAAATTTAAATTATAAATCATAATTAGAAAATAGAAAAGGGAAAGTAAGGTAGTGCAAGTCAGGTCTGGATATTTGGAAGGTATAGCCCAGATCCAGGTCAGGATTGTTCAGCAGTCTTATCACAGTTGGAAAGCTGTTCCTGAATCTGGCCGTATGAATCTTCAAGCTCCTGAACCTTCTCCCAGAGGGCAGAGGGACAAAAAGTGTGTTGGCTGGGTGGGTCGTGTCCTTGATTATCCTGGCAACACTGCTCCGACAGTGTGCGGTGTAAAGTGAGTCCAAGGATGGAAGATTGGTTTGTGTGATGTTCTGGGCTGTGTTCACGATCTTCTGCAGCTTCTTCTGGTCTTGGACAGGACAACTTCCATACCAGGTTGTGATGCACCCTAGAAGAATGCTTTCTACGGTGCATCTATAAAAATTAGTGAGGGTTTTAGGGGACAGGCCAAATTTCTTCAGCTTTCTCAAGAAGTAAAGGCGCTGGTGAGCTTTCTTGGCAGTGGATTCTGCTTGGTTAGACCAAGTCAGGTCATTTGTGATATAGATTACAAATTATAAATAGATTACAAAGAATTATTCTCTTTGAAGCAAGGTTGGTCAATAAACGATATGACAATAGGAGTACTGTGTTCAGTTCTGGTCATCTCCCTACAGGAAGGATGTGGATACTATAGAGAGAGTGCAGAGGAGATTTACAAGAACGTTGCCTGGATTGGAGAGCATACCTTATGAGAATTGGTTGACTGAACTTGGCCTTTTCTCCTTAGAGCAACGGAGGATGAGAGGTGACCTGATAGAGGTGTATAAGATGATGAGAGGCATTGATTGTGTGGATAGTCAGAGGTTTTTTCCCAGGGCTGAAATAACTAATAAGGGAGCATAGTTTTAGGGTGCTTGGAAATAGGTATAAGGGGGATGTCAGAGGTAAGTTTTTCAGACAGAGTGGTGGGTGCATGGAATGCACTGCCAGTGAAGGTGGTAGAGGCGGATACAATAGGGTCTTTTAAGAGGCTCTTAGATAGGTACATGGAGTTTAGAAAAATAGAAGGCTATGCAGTGGGGAAATTGTTCGGCAGCTTCTAGAGTAGGTTACATGGTTAGCGCAACATTGTGGGCTGAAGGGCCTGTAATTTGCTGTAGATTTCTATCTTTCTATGTAAATGGTCATTAGATGTTCTTGCAGAAGACTAAAAATCTCCCTGGACCCTGCCAAGTCACTTTCTCATCTGTGAAAAACTACTCAGACAGAGAGTTAATGATTTAAAAAGTGGCCAGTCCAAAAAATACAGATAACTTTCAGTGAACCATTTTTGCTGGCCTTAATGATTTAAGGCCAGCAAATATGGAGGCAGTAAAGTGACGGTGGAATGGAATCTAGAGTCACAGACACTAACACTTTGATGGGTTTAATTTGGTTGGTAGATACAACACAATTGCCACTTGCACTGTAATCCACAGATGGATCTCGGTATTCCTCCCGATTCCCCGCCATGCCATATCATTCCCTGCTTTGGGTATGTCTCTCTAGATCTCTTTGTTCTTTTGGTTTAAGATATAATGGTGCCACTGTGACTGATTCATGTGCTTCAACAACTCATCGCCTTCTCTGCTGATAGGTGTGGAATGTCATAACCACATCAGCTGCTGCAGCTGCTTCTTTTGTTTATATTTTACTGGAATAGTTAGTTATTCTTTATGCAAATAATGGTGTAACGAAGCCCATAAATGATTTCTTACACTTGTAGCAGGGATAAAAGAAGAGACAACACACCAAAAATGATAACGATGGATTATTACCCTACCAATTTTCCCAATGCACATTAGCAATGCAATATTCAACCCTCCCTCAAAGCACAGATTTCTTAGAGACATGAGAAAATCCGCAGATGGTGGAAATCCAGGAGCACTCACAAAATACTGAAGGAACTTAACAGGTTAGACAGCAACTATGAAAAAAAGTAAACAGTTGACATTTCGAGCCAAGACTCTTCAGGAACTGAGAAGGAAGAGGGGAGGAGAAAGAGGCTAGCTGGAAGGTAATGGGTGAGGCCAGGTGTTTGGGAAAGGGCAAGGGCTAGAGAAGAAAGGATCAGCTTAAAGAGAAGAGTGGACAGTAGGAGAAAGACAAGGAGCTGAGGACCTGGGGGAAGTGATAGGCAGGTGAGAAGAAGTGAAAGGTCAGAGTGGGGAGTGGAGGGGCACAGAATTTCTTGATATTCATACCATCAGGTTGGAGGCTACCCAGATGGAATATTCTTTGCTCCTCCTCTTACACAAGAGGATGCCATGGATTGGGAATCAGAATTAAAATGTGTGGCCACCGGGAAGTCTTGCTCATGGGAGATGGTGCGGAGGTGCTCGATAAAGCAGTCCCCCAATTTATGACGGGTCTCACCAAAGTAGAGGAGGCCATATTGGGAGCACCAGACACAATAGATGACCCCAGCAGATTTGAAGGTAAATTATTGCCTCACCTGGAAGGAATATGTGGAGCCCTGAATGGAGGCAAGGGAGGAGGTGAATGGGCAGGTGTAGCACTTCTTCCACTGACAGGGATAAGTGCCTGGGGGAAGAATAGTGGAGAGGGACAAGCAGACAAGGGAATCGATCCCTGACCCTTTATTGGTGCAATTCCATTACATTCCAAACAGCAGGGATGTCATTACCTCTCATGTTTAGACAAATCTGTCCAGATTTCAGGTGTAAATGGTCAGACTAGAGCCCCACATATGGTGCCACCCACACAGGTCACATATTGGAGTTATGTTTACATATTGGATAAAATATTATTGCACCACTCCTCCTCATGTAACATTCCTCCAACTTTGTTTTCTCTTAGTACGGATTGGTATATCCTGTTCTTTAGAGTCTATCAGTCACCCACTTTCCTTTAGCAGTACCCTGTCACTGACGATGACCCAGATGCAAACTAACAAGAGACAAACAATGTAGCTTACACCAGAAGTGAATGGCAAATTAATTGATATGGAATTAGACACTGGCTTGGTTGTTTCAGTCATTCCACAAAATGAGTTTGAATGGCATTTCAGAGACACTGAATTGAAGTTTGCAGATATCCAGCTGTAGCTTCTAACAATCTGCATCAAGGAGTTGGAGCTGGAACTGGATGATTCAGGAGGTGATAGATAGAACGTCGAGAGATAGTTACATACAGGGTGCAGGACACAGGAAATTGGGTGCCAGTCAGGAAGAAGAAAGGGGTTAAGGAGCCAGTACAGAGTAACTCTGCGGCCATCCCACTCAACTTTGGATACAGTTGGAGGATGACCTAACAATGGTCGGCCTCTGACTCCAGAGGGGGAAGATGAGGCACGCTGTGGTGACAGGAGATTTGTTCGTTAGGGGAACGGACATGAGGTTCTGTGGAACATGGTATGTTGCCAGGGTCTGGGATATCTCTGATCAAGTCCTCAGCGTTCTTAAGTGGAACGATGAGCAGCCAGAAGACATGGTCTGTGAAGGTACCAATGACATGGGTATTAGGAGGGACAAGGTTCTGAATAGGGAGTTCTGGGAGTTAGGTGCTAAGTTAAAGGGCAGGGTTATGATCTCAGGCTTACTACCCATGCCACATGGTAGTAAGACCAGTTTAATAAGCTAAGGAGTTGGTGTAGGAGGGAGGACATAAGATTCTTGGATAATTGGGCTCTCATCCAGGGATGGTAGGACCTATACAAAAGGGATGGTTTGCACCTGAACTGGAGGAGGACTAATAGCCTAGTGGAAAGGTTTGTTAATGTTAATGCTGCATGGTGGGGTTTAAACTACAGTCGTAATGGGATGGGAACCAGAGTACCAGAGCAGTTAGTGGAGAGTTTGTAGAGGCAGATGTTGGTAACTCTCAGACAAGTTAGGAATCAAAAGATTGAGCATAGTGCGATTAGTGCCCTGAGCTGTGTACATCGCAATGCAAGAAATATCATGGATAATAGGGGTGAAGATGAAGTAGATGGTTTATGAAAGAGACAATGGGTAGTGAGGAGAGGCTGTGATAGGACAAAATTGCAGTCAACAGGATGAGTTGCAATGTAAAATGCAGACAAAGTCAAAGATGGTGAATACAAGACTGAAGGTGTTATATTTGAATATGTGCAGTATATGGAATAAGGTAGATGAACTTGCAGCAGAGTTGCAGATTGCCGGGTATGACACTGTAGGCATCACTGCATCATGGCTTAAAGGAGATTATATTTGGGAGCTTAATGTCGAAGGATACACATTGTATCGAAAGGACAGGGAGGAAGGCAGAATGTGTGGCATTGTTCTGTTGCTAAAAAGTGAAGTTAAATCATTAGAAAGAGGTGACATTGGATCGGAAGTGTTGAATCTTTGTGGATAGAGCTAAGGAACTGCAAGGGTAAGATGACCTTGATGGTGGTTGTATTAGAAAACATAGAAAACCTACAGCCCAATACAGGCCCTTTGGCCCACAAAGCTGTGCCGAACATGTCCCTACCATTAGAAATTACTAGGCTTACCTATAGCCCTCTATTTTAATAAGCTCCATGTACCTATCTAAAAGCCTCTTCTAAGACCCTATCATATCCGCCTCCACCACTGTTGCCGGCAGCCCATTCCACGCACTCACCAATCTCTGAGTAAAAAACTTATCTCCTCTGTATTTAGTTCCCAGCACCTTAAACCTGTGTCCTCTTGTGGCAACCATTTCAGCCCTGGGAAAAAGCCTCTGACTATTCACACAATCAATGCCTCTCATCATCTTGTACACCTCTATCAGGTCACCTCTCATCCTCCGTCACTCCAAGGAGAAAAGGCCAAGTTCACTCGACCTATTCTCATAAGGCATGCTCCCCAATCCAGGCAACATCCTTGTAAATTTCCTCTGCACCTTTCTATGGCTTCCACATTCTTCCTGTAGTGAGGCGACCAGAACGAAGCACGGTACTCCAAGTGGGGTCTGACCAGGGTCCTATATAGCTGCAACATTACCTCTCGGCTCCTAAATTCAATTCCATGATTAATGAAGGCCAATACACCATACGCCTTCTTAACCACAGAGTCAAGCTGCACAGCTACTTTGAGTGTCAGATGGACTCCGTCCCCAAGATCCCTCTGATCCTCCACACTGCCAAGAGTCTTACCATTAAATACTATATTCTGCCATCATATTTGACCTACCAAAATGAACCACTTCACACTTATCTGGGTTGACCTCCATCTGCCACTTCTCAGCCCCATTTTGCATCTTATCAATGTCCCGCTGTAACCTCTGACAGCCCTCCACACTATCCACAACACCTCCAACCTTCGAGTCATCAGCAAACTTACTAATCCATCCCTCCACTTCCTCATCCAGGTCATTTATAAAAATCACAAAGAGTAAGGGTCCCAGAACAGATCCCTGAGGCACTTCACTGGTGACCGACCTCCATGCAGTATATGACCCGTCTACCACCACTTTTTGCCTTCAGAAGTAACAGGATCTCTACATCCTAAAGAAGAAGAGGTATTCTAAAGGCAAAATGACACAGCCATGGCTAACAAAGGAAGTCAAAACCAACATAAAAGACAGAGAGGGTATATAATAGAGCAAAAATCAGTGGGTAGTTAAAAGATTGGGAAGCTATTAAATGCCAACAGAAGAGAACTAGAAAGTTATTAAGATGGTAAAGATTTAATATGAAAGTAAGCTAGTGAATAATATTAAATATGAATACCAAAAGTTTCTTCAGATACATATAGAGTAAAAAAGTGAGAATGGATATCGGAACACTGGAAAACTACGCTGGAGAGGGAATGATGGGGGAGAAAGAGATGATGAACAAACTGATTAAGTATTTTCCTTCAGTCTTCACAGTGGAAGACAGTAGCTGTATGGTGGAAGTTCCAGATGTCAGCAGCCATGAAGTGTGTTACCATAACTAGAGAGAAGGTTCTTGGGAATCTAAAAAGTCTGAAGGTAAAAAAGTCAGCTGGGCCAGATGGTGTACATCCCAGAGTTCAGAAAGAGGAGGCTGAAGAGATCTTGGTGACATGAGTAATGATCTTTCAAGAATCACTAGATTCTGGAATGGTTCCTGAAGACTGGAAAATTACAAATGTCATTCCACTCTTCAAGAAGGGAAAGAGGCAGAAGAAAAGAAACTATAGACCAAATAGTCTGACCTCAGTTATTGGGAAGATGTTGGAATTGATCACTGGACAACTAAGATTTTGCTTCCTGAATATCTTTAGGTGTATCTGGTTAATTTTAGGTTACTGATCATGAAAGTCACCATGAAATTTCCCTACCATGCACCACTTTTTTTAAAAAGCTTAGGTGTATTATTTCAATTCATAATTCAAGTCAATTAAAACGTTGCCTACAATGTAAGTTAGAAAGTTTTCTATCTTTTCCAGGCATGCTTGGGCTTGTTTAGGCAGCACGGCTGCTGCATGGCAGGACAGGTTTTAATAATAATTATTGGGTTCAGGACTGTAAGGATGGAATTTGCAATCACCAGGTACAAAACTTTCTACAAAGGATTTTGATATTTGAGACAGATGCTTCCCATATTAACTGATGCCAAGATTAAGGAAAGCATTTTTGTTGGTCCACAAATCAAACAGGTTATCAATCACAAGAAATTTGAAGAATTTCTAGTGGGACCGGAGAAAATCACCTGGAAGGCATTCAAGGAAGTTGTTGAAATTTTTCTCAGCATCTACGGAGCAGCTGGTTGAAAGCATGTTGCAAGCATATAAAACCATGAAATACAACATGTTACTAAAGATTCATTTTCTGCATTCCCATTTAGACTTCCCTGCAAATCTTGGTGCTGTTAGTGACGAGCATGGTGAAAGGTTTCACCAGGACATTGCGGTCATGGAGAAAAGATACCAGGGCAACTGGAATCCATCAAGGCTGGCGAATTATTGTTGGACACTTAAGCAAGAAGCCTCAGACATTGAGTACAAATGAAAATCATTAACAAAATATTTAACAGTTGAACTATTGCAAAACATCAGCACTATTATGCAATTAAACATTACATTCAATAAAAGATTAATTTGTTGTTTCTCCAAATTCCTACATGATAAAAGCATTCTGAAATTATATTTGTGTTCATCTTTTTATCATAAACAAAAAAAAATTCTGAGGAAGCAACACTTCTGAAAAAATTTGTTGTCCTGTGAGTTAAGGATGAGGTCTCAGGGTACTTGAAGATACATGATAAAATAGGCCAGAGTCAGCATGGTTTCCTCAAGGGAAAATCTTGCCTGTCAAGGACATTGGATTCCTTGAAGAAATAACAAGCAGGATAGACAAAGGAAAACCAATTGTTGTGTACTTGGATATTCAGAAGGCCTTTGACAAGGTGTCACTCATGAGGCTGCTTAAAAAGCTATGAGCCCATAGTATTGTAGGAAAGATTCCAGCATGGATAAAGCAGTGGCTGATTGGCAGGAGGCAAAGAGTGGGAGTAAGGGGAACCTTCCCTGGTGGACTGCTGGCGACTAGCAGTGTTCCATAGGGGGTCTGTGTTGGGATAGATTCTTTTCATGTTATATCAATGATTTGGATGACAGAATTGATGGGCTTTGTTGCAAAGATTGCAGACAATATGAAGATAGGTGGAGGGGCAAGTAGTTTTGAGGAAGTAGAGAGGCTACAGAAGGACTTAGACAGATTAGGAGAATGGGCAAAGAAATGGCAGATGGAATACAGTGTCAGGAAGTGTATGGCCATGCACTTTGTCAGAAGTGACAGGGTTATCGATTTTCGGAATGGAGAGAAAATACAAACAACTGAGGCACAAAGGGGCTTGGGAATCCATGTGCAGAATTCCCTAAAGTTAGTTGACAGGTTAAGTCTGTGGTGATGAAGGCAAATTCAATGTTAGCATTCATTTCAAGAGGACTAGAATATAAAAGCAAAGATGTAATGTTGAAGCTTTATAAAGCACTGGTGAGCCCTCACTTGGAGCATTGTGAGCAGTTTTGTCCTTAAATAGGATGTGCTGAAAGTGGAGAGGGCTCAAAGGAGATTCACAAAAATTATTCCAGGATTGATTGGCTTGTCATATGAAGAGCATTTGGTGGCTCTGGGCCTGTATTCACTGGAATGCAGAAGAATGAGGTGTGACTTCATTGAAACCTATTGAATTGTGAATGACCTTGATAAGGTGGATGCAGAGAGGATGGTTACTATGGTGGGAGAGTCTAAGACCAGGGGACACAGCTTCAGAAAAAAAGGGGTTTCCTTTTAGAACGGAGATGAGGAGGAATTTCTTTAGCCAGAGATAGGTGAATCTGTGTAATTTGTTGCCACGGGCAGCTGTGAAGGTCAAGTCTTTATGTATATTTAAGGAAGAGGTTGATAGGTTCTTGACTGGTCAAGGCATGAAGGAATATGGGGAGAAGGCAGGAGGTTGGGGCTGAGAGGAAATTTGGATCAACCATGATGAAATGGCAGATCAGACTTGATGGGCCAAATGTCCTAACTCCACTGATAACTCCTGTGGGAATGACTTTCATAACAGTGAAGTACAACAAGCAACAAGCCACATTGGGCTTGTATGTGGTAAAAACAGCAGGGGAGTGGCTGAGACAACTACAACTTGATTGCAGATCCATCCACCATTTGCATGGCGCATGCCCTACAATAAGGTCAACCGAAAGTGAAATATGAAAGGTTCTGGACAATGTTACAGCAGTGTTTAAGAAAGGCATTGGAAAACTCAAGCATATCAAGAGTAAAAGAGTGTTAAACTTCCTTGTTGCCACTGTTTTGTAACTCCAGAAATGAATCGAAAGTCAAACTTTTTTTGTTGACTTAATTTTTCCTCCATTTTTGGTGAAGCACTCAAATATAATGTAGTGGTGTAATGATGAGTGCTATTCACAGACTCTTATATGTAAAATCTATAATGAATTATGTAAACAAAGTAAGAATGCTTCATCAAATAATATATTCACAATATTACTCAATGGTTATATGTTAATAACTTGCATGAAAACAATCAGGTTGAAATGATGAGGAAATTATCCAATTATTTCTACTACAGCCTCCAAGGACCACAACGTTGTCCTGGTTTGGAGGCTTGCTTGATTTAATGACCTGGAGAGCTATGTTGGCTGGAGTCAGGGCTTTACACTTCGGCTCTTGGTAGGGCCATTCATGTTAAAGAAGTCAAAGGGTAGAGGCCAGACTAAGAGTGGTCCACCAGTCCTTCAGGTTTGAGGGTTCAGCTCAGGGCTAGCAACCCTGACTGGTAAAACAAAATTGCTAAGGAAACAGCAATGAAGAATCCTTTCACATCTGAGTGCAACAGTATTCCTGAATCTCCACCTGAGACTTGCGTGATGACAGAAGTGAAAACTGAGAGGAAGCTACTGACATGATGAAGGAATCCCTGAACACTGCCAGAGATGAGGACCTTCATTGCTGTTCTAAATGGCATAATAGGCAAGTGCCTTCACTACAGCCTGAAATAGAATTATAACTACACCGCCACACTTGCTAATTGAACTCCTGTAGACATTTAGTGAGTATGGATCTATTTCATGCAAAAACAATAAAGGCATTGCAGCACCTTTGGACAAAAAATTATTATGAATTTGACTATGTTCTAATTAATTAGAATCTTAAAATGGATACTTAGATTAAAAATGATAAGTTTTGAGATATATCCATGAGCTATATTAAAACAAAAAAAATTGAAGTTGCTGGAAATCTGAAATAAGATAGGAAATGGTTGAAATACTGAACGGGTCAGACAGCATCAATGGACAAAGAAACAGCTGAGATTTCAGGTCAATTTTCTTTTTAGCAGAACTGAATTAAGTTAGAAAGCAATTATTTTTGAATTGCAGGGAAAGGAGATGGGTGACATGGGCAAAAGGAATGTCTGACTGAGTGGAAATCAGGAGATTGCAAATAGTGGTCCTGCTGATTGAGACAAAGTATAAGCATGTTAGTTATAGCTAATTAGTCTTCAAGAAATGTAAATAAAAGAAATGAATGAAGAAAGAGGACAAGAAAAAGTGAGAATTGTGAGATATTATACAGTGCAGTTGCTGGATGCCTGAACATTGTAGATTGATAACCTTTCATCCAAACTGATGGCTCAAGGTTCCAAATAATTTGAGGATCAACAGTAAATTTACCCAATAAACCACTAAACATGATTATAGGAAAGAAAGGGTACAAGGAGTATTTGATGGCTCTGGGCCTGTCCTTACTGGAGTTCAGAAGAAAGAGGGAGGATCTCATTGAAACCTATTGAATATTGAAAGGCCTAGTGACAGAGGACGTGGAGAAGGTGTTTCTTATAGTGGGAGAGTCTAGGATAGAAGGAACAGTCTCAGAAAACCAGGATAGCCCTTTAGAACAGAGATGAAGAATTTCTTTAGCCAGTGTGGGGTGAACCTGTGGAATTCATTGTCATGGACAGCTGATGTGGCCAAGACATTAGGTATATTCAAAGCAGAGGTGCATAGGTTCTTGATTAGTATGAATGTCAAAGGGTACGTGGAGAAGGCAGGAGAATGGGGTTGACAGGGATGATCATTCAGACATGATAGAATAACATAGTAGACTCTATGGTCTGAAAGGCCTATTTCTGCTAATGGTTTTAAGATCTTTTGAGTATCTTCAGAATTTTCTCTTTAAGTTGTATTAAACTCTACCAAGTTATTTCTTGTTTATGTCAATGTATATAATTTAAGACAACCCTGTTAAAATTGTTTCAAAATTCATTGAGTTTTAGAATATTTTTCATTTGATCCATTGCAAATACTGTATATTTGAACAAAATTGTAAAGGATAATAGATCATGTTAACAAAACACTATTCCCATTTTTTAAACCACATGATTTACCACAGCCCAATAACAACTCATCAGGCCAGCTGCAACATTTCATAAATTTTCTCTGTTCAAGAACCATTGAGGTGTGCAGAGCAAGTTTGTCTCATGTGAACTCTGCTGCTTAAAGAGGTCTTTAGGTGAGTTTTCACACCATGAAGATGTAAAAGTTGCCCTGGACTGCAATGCATTTCCAGAATTTAAGAGGTAGTGTGGGAGTTAAATTATAATCCAGCTGCCCATCTTCATAACACTGTAACTGTGGAATTTAAATTCAGTTAATAATCTCAAATTTTATACAAAAATAGGGTAAGCCATTAGCAATGACGACAATATACTGTACGTAGCCATGAGTGCAATGCTGTTACAGTGCCAGCAACCTGGGTTCAATTCTGCCACTGTCTGTGAAGAGTTTGTACATTGTCCTTGTGACTGTATGGGTTTTCTCTTGTTCCTCCAGTTTCCTCCCACTTTCCAAAGGTGTAGGGGTTAGTAGGTTAATTGGGCAGCATGTGTTTTATGGCTGCTGTACCTCTACATACATGCACACTGTACACTCATACATATATACAAGCCTGATGCACCAATATCTTACAAAGGAGAAAATCTGCCACCTTCACTATGTGGCTCCAAGTCATTGCAAAGGATACTTAAGTCCTCTTTGAAATAGCAAATCAGGTCAATTGCACTACATCAGCTGTGATTAAACAGAGAGAGAAAACAAACTGGCAGAACTATCTAGCATTGATCCCAAGTACTAAACTCAAACGCTACTTCCAGTCCACTCAAACGTACCCAGGCACATTGATCAGTTGTTCCCTCTCCCTCTGAGTGTGTGCCTTTATTTATTTGATATGCAGTTGTATAAGCACAACAGAATCAATGTAAGACCCCACCCAAATGGACAAACAAATATCCAATGTGCAAAGGATAACACTGTGCAAATATAAAAGGTAAAAAGAGAAATAATAATAATAGAACATAGAACATAGAAAACCTACAACACAATACAGGCCCTTCAGCGCACAAACTAAGCCAAACATGTCCTTACCCTAGAACTACCTAGGCTTACCTATTTTTCTAAGCTCCATGTACCTGTCCAGGAGCCTCTTAAAAGACCCTATCTTATCTGCCTCCACCACCGTCGCCAGCAGCCCATCCCATGCATTCACCACTCTCTGCATAAAACACTTAGCCCTGACATCTCCTCTGTACCTACTTCCTAGCACCTTAAAACTATGCCCTCTCCTGCTAGCCATTTCAACCCTGGGAAAAAGTCTCTGACTATCCACACGATCAATGCCTCTCATCATCTTATACACCTCTATCAGGTCACCTCTCATCCTCTGTCGGTCCAAGGAGAAAAGGCCAAGTTCACGCAACCTATTCCCATAAGGCATGCTCCCCAATCCAAGCAACATCCTTGTAAATCTCTTCTGCACCCTTTCTGTGGCTTCCACATCCTTCCTGTAGTGACATGACCAGAACTAAGCACAGTACTCCAAATGGGGTCCTATATAGCCGCAACATTGTCTCTCGGCTCTTAAACTCAGTCCCATGGTTGATGAAGGCCAAAGCGCTGTATGCTTTCTTATCCACAGAGTCAACCTGCGTAGCAGCTTTTAGTGTCCTATGGACTCCGTCCCCAAGATCCCTCTGATCCTCCACACTGCCAAGAGTCATACCATTAATACTATATTCTGCCATCATACTTGACCTACCAAAATAAACCACTTCACACTTATCTGGGTTGAACTCCATTTGCCACTTCTCAGCCCTGTTTTGCATCCTATCAATGTCCCGCTGTAACCTCTGACAGCCCTTCACACTATCCACAATACCCCCAACCTTTTTGTCATAATAAATAAGTAAATAATAAACAGCAAGAACATGGGATGAAAAGTCCTTGTAAGTGAGTCCATAGGTTATGGGAGCAGTTCAATGACAGGGTAAGTGATGTTGTTTGAAGTAATCCCCTTTAGTTCAAGAGCCTGGTGGTTGAGGGGTAATAACTGTTCCTGAAATTGGTTGTGTGGGTCCGGAGATTTCTGTACCATCTGACATATGTTCACAGTGTATTAATTACCTTCAATGAAGTAAACAGCAGCACCAAAGAGGCTACAATTAACAACAATTCAATAAAAATAAACCCTGTATTTCTTTGATCAACATCAAATAGGTGTAAATGTACAAATATCAATTTAAACTATACCAAAGAAGTTTTTCACTTCTTTTGCTGCATTATTTACTTACACTAAGTCAAGCTAGATTTACATAATCTCCACACACATATATAAAAGTACATGAAAACAAAAGCAGAGATTCTGAGTTCTTCCATCTTTTAGAAACAGGATAATACAGCCCAAAAAATGGTTATTTATTTATTGAGACACAGCACGAAATAGGCCCTATTGGTCCTTTGAGCCACACCACCCAACAGTACCCCCCCCCCCCACACACACACCCCTTCCGATTTAGTCCAAGCCTAGTCACGGGACAATTTACAATGACCAATTAACCTCTCAACCAGGATTATGGGAGGAAACCTGAGCACCCGGAAGAAACCCACACTGTCACGGGGAGAATGCGCAAACTCCTTACAGGCGGTGGTGGGAATTGAATCTCGGTCACAAATACTTAAATCGTTGTGCTTACCACTACATTACCATGCTGCCCCAAAGAGTCAGGAGTGATTGTAAACACAAGCAATTTCACATGATGCTGGAAATCCAATGTCAGATGGACAAAATACTCAGGTAGCTTCAAAGGAGAGGAATAAAGAGCCAATGTTTTGGGCTGAGACCTTTCATCGGGACAGGAAAGGTCCTTTTCTTGCGGTACAATTGCTACAATTGCCCCTGACCCACAGGCTCATTATTGTATATAAGGAACAACTACGTGGTTATATTGCAGTAAACTAAATCTGACAGACAGGCCTGGCCAAGTGAGACCAGGCCTTCAGAAATGCCAGGCAAGGGTCTTGTTCCCAGCTAAGTCCAGCCAAGCAGAGTTGCTTTAAAATGTGTCCTCTGGTTTTGATGTTGTAACTGGAAACTTGTTTTCTTATTAAGTAATTGAAATGTTTATAGTAAATAAATATAACACCACGCGCCAGTGAGAACAAGAAAAGGAAAATCTGGCAGGTGAATGTGTAGCTGAGAAATTGGTGCAGAGAACAAAGTTTCAGATTTCAGGATAATTGGGATCTCTTCTAGGGAAGGTATGACCTGAACAAAAAGAATGAGTTACACCTGAAGCTGAGGGGGCCAATAGCCTTGCGGGCAGTTTGCTAGAGCTTTTGGTGAGGATTTAAACAACTCTGGCAGGAGGATGATGGGAATCGGAGTGATTGGGCTGAGGATGGGGCAGTTGGTCTATAAGTAGGGGAAAACTGCAGTCAGTGGGATGAGCTGAAATGCAAGATGGGGGCAAAATCATAAAGGGTGAGGAACACAGGACTGAAGGTTTTATATTTGAATGCACACAGTACACAAAATACAGTAGGTAATCTTGTAGCACAGTTAGACCTTGGCAGATATGATGTTGTGGGCACCACCAAGACATGGCTGAAAGTTCATAGTTGGGAGCTTAATATCCAAGGATACACATTGATTCGGAAGGACAAGCAGGTTGGCAGAGGGGGTGGGGAGGCTCTATTGTTAAAAAATGAAAGCAAATCCTTGGAAAGAGGTGGCGTAGGAACGGAAGATGTAGAATCTTTGTGGATAGAGTTAAGAAACTGCAAGGATAGAGAGACCCTGATGGGAGTTATATGCAGGGTTCTGAACAGTAGCCAGGATGTGGGCTACAAATTACAACAGGAAATAGAAAACACATAGAAAAAGGGCATTGCTACGATAGTCATGAGTGATTTCAATATGCAGGTAGATTGGAAAAGTCAAGTTATTGCAGGACCCCAAGAGAGGGAACTTGTAGATGGCTTTTTAGAGCAGCTTGTGATTGATCTCACTTGGGGAAAGGTAATTCTAGATTGGATGTTGTGTCTAGATTAGGGAGTTTAAAGGAACCATTAGAAGACAATGATCATAATGTGATAGAATTCACCCTGCAGTTTGAGAGGTAGAAACTAAAATCAGATGTATCAGTATTACTGGAGTAAAGGGAATTCCAGGGGCATTAGAGAGGACCTGGCTGAAGTTAATTTTAAGGGAACATTAGTTTCTGATGGTGGCAGCTAGGAAGGCACAGGATAGAAACATCCCAAAGATGGCAAAGTATTCTAAAGGGAGAAATAGTCCACTGTGGCTGACAAGGGAAGTCAAAGACAGTACAAAAATAAAAGAGAGGGTATATAATATAGCAAAAATAAATGGGAAGTTAGAGGATTGGGAAGATTTAATAACCAACAGAAGGCAACTAAAATTTCATAAAGAAAGAAAAGATGAAACATGAAGGAAAGCTAGCCAATATATATTAAAGAGGATACTAAAAGTATTTTTTTCAGTTATATAAAGAGTAGAAGAGGTGACAATGGATATCAGACTACTGGAAAATGACACTGGAGAGGTAGTAATGGGGGAACAAAGAAATGGTAATGTCATGCTGGTGAGAAACTGCTAGAAAATTCAGAAGTCTAATGAACAAGGAGGCAATTGACTCTGACTTGGTTTTGATAACACTTTTAATTGTGACCTTGAGAAAGAGAGTATGGCACCAGCTGAGACACGAGCCAGGAAGTCGCCATGGTAACAGCTCAGAGCGGTTGAGCTAATGGACGGCTGGAATTTCGAATGGAATATAAAAAGTTGAGGCGGTTGGTCTGATAACGGCAGAGGAGACTCGACACGGGAGAAGTGCGGAAGCTACCCGAGAGACCACTGGTGGAGTTTAGGACCACCACGAGGGTGGAGGCCACGGACTGATTAATTTCGACCCGTGATTACCAGTGCGGGTAAGAGCTTGCCTGTGGGGGTCTGCTGGTGGTGAACCCGTGCCGTGGGTTAGTAGACCGTTCCCTAGAAGGGGGTCTGTCCATCTGTGTCTGTTTGGGGTTCACACGAAGTGACTCTAAAGACTTCGGAAGCAAGAACAACTAAAACTGCCAACTTAAACAACAACTCAATTAACTCTCTCTCTCTCTATCAGTTCAACTCGACACAACACAAAGTGAACTGAACTGCTTAAACTTACCTGACACCATAAGATTGATATCTACCCCCAGGACTATTATCTTTGTATCCACACTCACACATTTACGGAGATATATATATATATAAAATAGTTTATAACCCGTATTGTATTATCCGGTTTTAATGATATTAATTCGTAGTAATAAATATGGTCTTGATTTATAGTAAACCAGACTCCAGGTGTGTTCCATTTCTGCTGGTCCTTTTCAACTTGTCACGGGATTCATGACAGTAATCTTAATAATTATTTTGCATCTGTTTTCCATGTGCAAGACCCTGGCATGATGCCAGAAACTTGAGAATGTCAGGGGGCAGAAGTGAGTGTAGTTGCTATTGCTAGGTGTAAGATGAAAAGTTTGAAAGCAGATAATGGACCAGATGGTCTACACCCCAAGGTTCTGAAAGAGGTAGATGAAGAGATGGTGGAGGTACTAGTAAAGACCTTTCAAGAATCACTAGATCCTGGAATGGTCCTGGAGGAATGGAAAATTGTGAATGTCACTCCACGCTGTAAGACAGGAGGGAAGCAGAAGTGAGGAAATTATAGGCCAGTTAGCCTAACCTCAGTGGTTGAAAAGACGTTGGACTCCATTTTTAAGGATTAAGTTTTGAGATATTTGTGGAGTTGCATGATGAAATAGGCCAAAGTCAGCATGGTTTTGTTAAAAGGAAATCTAGCCTAACAAATCTGTTGGATTTCTTTGAGGAACAAAGAAGAGTCAGTCAATGTTGTTTAGATTTTCAGAAGGCCTTTGACAAGGTGCTGCGCATGAGGCTGCTTAACAAAATAAGTGCTCGTGGTATTATAGTAAAGATGGGTAGAAGATTGAATGACTGGCAGGAGGCAAAGAGTGGGAATAAAGGTGGCATTTTCTAGTCAGCTGCCGGTGACTAGGGGTTGGTGTTGGGACCGCTTCTTTTCAAGTTATATATCAATGATTTGTACGACAGAATTGATGGTTTTGTGGCCAGGTTTTCAGATGATACAAAGATAGGTAGTTTTGAGGAAGCAAGGAGTATGCAGAAGGACTTAGACGGTTTGGGAGAATGGGCAAAGAAATGGTATTTGGAATGTAAATGGGGAGAAAATTCAAAAAGCAGAGGTGCAAAAGGACTTAGGCATCCTTGTGCAGTATCCTTTAAGTGTTAACCCTACAGTTTGAGTCAGTGGTAAGGAAGGAAAATGCAATGCCATTTCAAGAGGACTAGAATTTAAGAGAAAGATGTGATGCTGAGGCTTTGTATGGCATTGGTCAGACTGCACTTGGAATGTTGTGAGTAGTTTTGAGCTCATTATCTAAGGAAGGTGTGCTGGCATAGGAGAAGGTCCAGAGAAGATTCACAAGAATGATTCCAAGAATGAAAGGGTAAATGTATAAGGAGCATTTGGTAGCTCTGGACTTGTACTTGCTGGAGTTTAGAAGAAGTGGGATCTCATTGAATCCTATCAAATATTGAAAGGCAAAGACCGAGTGGATGTGGAGAGGATGTTCTCCAAAGTAGGTGAGTCTAGCATCAGAGGGCACAGTGTCAGAATAGAGGAATGCCCATTTGAAACAGAGATGAGGAGGAATTTCTTTAAGCCAGAGGGTCGTGAATCTGTGGAATTCATTGATATGGACAGCTGTGGAGGCCAAGTCGCTGAGTATATTTAATGCAGAGGTGATTAGTCAGAGTGTCGAGGCTTGCGGGGAGAAGGCAAGAGAATGGGACAGAGAGGTAATATATTAGCCGTGATGGAATGGTGGAGTAGCTTTATTGGACCAAATGGCTTAATTCTGCTCCTAAGTTTTATAGTCTAAATAAAACGCAGTGCTCAAACCCCATAAATTGCTCTGGGTCAGCAGACAATATCAGCACAAGAAATGATATGCTATAAAACTGGAAAATCTTGAGGGAGTTCTTCTCCCCCACCCCACCCAACTACCTTAAAAGTTGTTAGTTTAGCAATATGAATCAACAAATGTCCCAGGCAATTCCTGAAAATAGTTTAGGAACTTTTTGAAATAACAAATAGATATAAAACAATTAGTCCGTTTTGCAAAAAGCGAACCAAAAATGTAATGTTATGTTTGAACCTTAGCACAAATGGCATAGCCATCATGTTCAAAGTAAATTTATTATCAAACTATATATGTCACCATATACTACACAGATTCATTTCCGTGCGGGCATTCACAGTAAATACAAAGAAATAGTATAGTTTGTTAATTCCAATATTACACGTTTTACTTTTTATTTATTGAAATACAGCACAAAATAGGCTCTTCCAGCCTTTGAGCTGTGCTGCCCAGCAATCTTCGATTTAACCCTAGCCTAATCACAGGACGACTGACAATGCCCAAGTAACCTACCAACTGGTATGCCTTTGGTCTATGGCAGGAAACCAGAGTACCCAGAGGAAACCCATGTGGACATGGGTCAAACACACAGACTCCTTACAAATGCAATGGGATTTGAACCCAGATTGCTGGTACTGCAAAGTGTTATGCTAACCACTACACTACCATGACTCAATTATTTGAATTTGAATTCCATAAGTATTCCATTGTGCAAATTTCCATTATTTCAATAAGTTACTTTGCAGGAAAGAATAAAATCTCTTTGGAATGCAGATAGGACATAATGCTTTGTCATCAGTAGATGGCAGTGTTATATTATGTTTCGATGCAGATAACAAATATCTGCACAACAAAGGATCAACTCAGCATTCACAGGCTTGTGCTGTGAAGAGATTTCTACATGACTGCTTAATTCCTACTTTTACAATCCAACTATTTCAGAATTTTTAATGCTTTTTTCATCTATATGGCAGGACTTTCATATGAAGAAAGACTGGATCGACTAGGCTTATACTCACTGGAATTTAGAAGATTGAGGGGGGATCTTATTGAAACGTATAAAATTCTAAAGGGATTGGACAGGCTAGATGCAGGAAGATTGTTTCCGATGTTGGGGAAGCCCAGAATGAGGGGTCACAGTTTAAGGATAAAGGGGAAGCCCTTTAGGACTGAGATGAGGAAAAACTTCTTCACACAGAGAGTGGTGAATCTGTGGAATTCTCTGCTATAGGAAACAGTTGAGGCCGGTTCATTGGCTATATTTAAGAGGAAGTTAGATATGGCCCTTGTGGCGAAAGGTATCGGGGTATGGAGAAAAAGCAGGTACAGGGTTCTGAGTTGGACAGTCACATAAGCAAATGTCAATAATCAGACAAGCAAATGTGAACATATGAACAGACTCAATAATATGAACAGAACACGACCAGCAGGAAAGACCATTTAAGGGATGTTGTGCAGGGATTTTTAGGGCATTACATGAAAGAAGCTTTGGAGATGATGTAGTCCTGGTGCTGATGGACTTCTAGTGTCTCACTAGTGGCAATTTGGTGAATAGGTGACCGCTATGGATTTTGCAGTAATTTTTTCAGCTCTTTTCTTTGCTCTGGCAATGAATAGGTCTTTTAACATTGGTAGCTAACAGCCAATGATCTTCTCTGCAGAGTCGACCACAAAGTGAGAGATACTGAGTGCAACAATCTCAATACTTGGTTATTAGTAGGAATGATTTCAACTCTTGTCAGTCACATTCCCAGACCACAAAGGTGAAATAAAGCTTTTCAATCTATCGTGGAAATGTACTGAGTATCTCATTCATGCTTCATGTTGCATTTAATATATACATCAAAAGCACTGGAAATATTTCACCTGTTTGGAGAATTTATGAATGTAAAAACTGAAGGGGAGAAATTAAACATGTGTTTACCTGCTTTACATGGAATCCAGTGTTTAAAGGTTGGTTTCAGAGTGAGGGAAAACTCAAAGCTGAGCTGATAAATTAGTAAGGAGCCTGTCTGCTTGTTACAGACAGAAAGGTTTCAATGAACAAATGGGAGCCACAGTAGTGTAGCAGTTAGTGTGATGCTATTACAGCTCAGGGCAATCCCAAGTTTGGAGTTCATTTCTGGTGCTATATTTAAGGAGTTACCACCCAGTTCTCCTGCTTCCACCCACAATCCAAAAGCTTGTCAGTTAGTAGGTTAATTGGTCATTGTAAATTGTCAAGTGATTAGGCTTGTATTAAACAGGTGGGTCACTGGGCACTGCCGCTTGGTGAGCTTGAAGAGCCAGTTCTGTACTGCATCTCCAAATAAAAAAATTTAAAAAGTAACCATGATAATCAAATCCCTTGAATGTAAAGTTCGGGTACAAATGTTGTACATGTTACCTTTAGATACAATTAGCAATCATCCAAGAATGGCCAAGAAAATTATCACTTTTATTTCTACATAGGTTTTGGAAAGCAATAGTATTTACCTCGTCCTACACAGATAAAAAACTTCCTGCTGTTGCTAACCTGATGGAGGCCCTCCCTAGAATCATGACCTACTGCTGATCTCTCACTTTGTCTCCCCACAAATAGAAATTACCACCCAATTCTGACAGAAGTAGCATCAAGGTAATAATTTTCTGAATTAACTTCTAATCAACATGATTAACAGAGATGAAAGGAAGAAAAAGGAAAAATCAAGATTCCATGGATGCTTGCAGCAAGAATCAGAATCAGGTTTATTATCATTGACATATGTTGTGAAATTTGATTTTTTTGTGGCAACAGTACAGTGCAGATCATAAATATTACTCTAAGTTACAATAAATAGATAACAGACAGATAAAAAGAGGAATTGCGAGGCATTGTTCATGGACTGTTCAGAAATATGATCAGTCATCTGAAAACATAACTCATAAAAGGAGAGGAGGCCATCCATAGGCATTGGAAAGGACTTTTGTGGTTTATTATGCACTCATCAAAGATGATTTGTCTATTTAATTTCCTTTAAAAGCCATGCTGCGAGAAAAGTAAGTTAATTAAGATTCAAATTCATTTATTTATCATTTGTACTTTGAAACATCTAGTGAAATGCGTTGTTTGTGGTACGCTGGGGACGGCTCACAAGTGATGCCACACATTTGGGTGCCACAACACTCAGCAGAGCAACACAAGCAACAACAGGAACAACAAATCCTTCCTCCTTCCCACCTATCCCCCCACTCACAGACAGAGTCCCCCAGCCCCAGTTCAGTCTGCCTCATGGTCCTCACCCTCCCCTGGACTTGTGGCCTTGCAGATACTGGGCCTCTGACTTCCCCTTTAGTTTTGCAGATACAGGGATTTGGCCATTGGGCCTCAACTTCTGGATTCTGGCAACTTCCCGACCTAGGAGGCCACCACCTCCTGTGCCTCCTCCAAAGATCCCAATTGAAATTTTGAGTGAAGACCATGTTTCACTGTCATTTTTTTCCTGAACTCCACAATTTTCCAGATGATCTTCAGGATTTTCAAGAAATAAACTTTTTAATCAGCTTAGACTGCAATATAAATGCAAAAATTTGGAGTTCCATTTTGGCACAGCTGCTCCAATGATAGGATTAACCTATGCATGCACACTACAGAGTGCTTTCCTGTAAAGACAAAGAAACATTATTCCTCATATAGAAACTCCTTCAAAACCACATTGATCTCTTGTGCAATTCATCTTTCCATTCTTCTCAAATGTTTCTCTAAGGACTTTGATCATTATGTTAATTGCTCTGAGAAAATCTAACTTTACCAGAATATCAGCAGCTGCAGATGAAGCCAAAGCAGACTTCTTGTCACTGTTATGAATAGGTTAATAAACTGTAAAGTTTGCTCTTTCTTGTAATGGTCATGGAAATTAATGATTTATGAATTATATCTGCTGGATAACAAAGAACACTAGGCTATCATTGATACCCAGCCAACAAGGAAAGTATCCATCTAAAAAAATTGATTTCAGTATACCATTGTGATTTAATGAGGCAAGACAAGGATATATTAAGTATGACTTCATTAGGATTGTGCGGGCAAACCCTGTCCACCATTCCCGGTGAGTGGACAGATGTGGTACAGCTTCAGGAGAAGATGATTTGATTACAAAGGAATTTTTTTATATTGAGGTTCCACAGTAAAACAATTGAGCTACTAATGAAACTGAGAATATCAAATTTCAAAAAGAGGTATTTTGAGTTCCTGATAATGGAATACAATAGACCCATTGTCAGGTTCAAGATGGGCCTAGATACTTATGGCAAAACACCCTAATCAATGTGATTGCACATTCAGCACAGAGACAATACACATATGATACATTCACCGTGTGGATACTTTAATTTTATGTCTATAAAATGGCTGGAATATATCCAATTTTCTGCCAATGATGGCATAGAAGGAAAGGAAATTGGAGACACAAAAAAAAACTATGGTCTGTTTTAATGAGTTGGATTTATTTTTCTGAAATAACCTGTATTTACATTTGAACTATGCACCAATAGATTGTCAGGGATAGCTGAGGTAATTTGTTGAAATATGCCATGATTTAAATGTTTGGGATTCATACTTAATTTTCTATCACTTTTATATCTTTCATATTTTTGAATTATGGATTTGATTTTGCAGTTGCGTCTGGGTTTGAGAACTTCTTTATGTTTCAGGCTAGAGAAAACTGCCTAGTCATTATGTTGCCGGAGCTTTAAGACTCGCTCATTTTGTCCTGTCTAACAATTTCATACGGTTCTCATTATAAAGACTAGTCTTCCATTTACTATTCCACTACATTAGGTTAATCAAAATTCATCTGTCACCTGTTGAGTTGCCAACAATAAATTAAAGCTCAAACATTTACAGATCGCAAAGTGATGAAAAATCCATAGAATATAATGTTTGGGTTGGTTATACACAGGAACAATGGAAAAATTGATGGATGTCAACAAATGTCATATGTCCACTGTAAGACAAGTAAAAATGGGGAGAAATATCTGACAAATAAAAAGAATTCTGGATCAGATGACAGCAGCTATTTTGGTTCCATATCCGTAAGTCCCATATTTTTAACAACAACATGATTGCCTTCATCTGCTGTCAGCGTTTATAAATAGAGTGGAATGAATGTAAAATAATCGCATCTTTCTGGCAGTTATTTTTGAAATATACCATCACCTTCGCAATAAATGTCAAGATGACGAATTTGCCTAATGCACACTTTAAATGATGTTTTAGGGTTTAACTGGCTAAATTAATAATGTTACCAGTAACAGCCTCTACTTTTAAATCTTGGTTTGTAGACAGTTATCAAATTGTATTTGATATGGCAAAGCTCACTGTTCCTTCTTGTTGCCTTCTTCAGTGGCAGTGAATTGAACAACTGCTGCTTAATCTTATCATCATCATTTATTCTTCATTGAAAACCTTCCTTTCACAACATTGCAGACAGAACAGATATCACCAGATATCAATTTACTGATGATTTACAGATGTTTGCACACAGGATCTGTGGACACACTTAGCAGTTATGAGGGGACTGTGATGAAGGAGGTTTTGTTACTAACAACACAGCTGATTCAATGGCAAAAGCTTCTAAACAAGCAGCTGCCCGTGCGTTACATTTTCCCTGAACCCTTTTGTAGTTCTTAAACAGACTTGAAGTGAACTACAATGCAAATTTAACAAACATCTGACTGACCCATTATCATATTGTGGTTTTGCAATTTTCCCCCTTTCTCTTACCTTATAACGTATACTAAAAATTCAGGAATCTGATCACTAAATACAAAAGCAAATTGAGAAATACTATAGTGATAAAGTATAGAAAAGGTACAAATAGATTGCTTCCATTTAACAATAAACATTTGTGATGTTCTTACACAACATATTTGACATTTACTCTGTTAATTACATTGAATTTCATTCTCATAGTCTCTTCTTGTAGCAGAATTTGAAACAGCGAATTCGTTCTGGAGTCTGGTGCTGCACATACAGTGCCCTGGAAAAGTATTCAGCCCCCGACCCTCTGTTGATATAAATGATTATTACAACCAGGGATTTTTGATCAATTTAACTGAGAGTTTTTATTTGTGAATCATATGCTCCTTTTTTTCTACCGTAAAGCCCAAAAAACAGGGAAAATTGTAAAGCATGAAAAACTAAAAAATCAAAACCTGAAATGTCAGCAGTTCAAAAATATTCATCCCCCTTTCCCCAGTACTTAGTTGAACCACTTCTCACTGCTATTACAACCAGTAGTCATTTTGGATAAGTCTCTGTTAGTTTTGTACATTGTGATGGAGCAAGATTTTCCCACTCCTCCTTGCAAAATTGCTCAAGCTGTGCCAGGTTAATTGGGGATCAATGGTGGAAAGCAATCTTGAGTTCTTGCCAGATATGCTTGATTGAGTCAAGGTCAGGACTCTGACTGGGCCACTCAATGTCATCAAGTTTCTTCATTTGAAGCCACCCCATGATTGCTCTGGCAGTGTGCTTTGGGTCATTGTCCTGTTGAAAGACAAACTTCCTCTGCTTTCTGGTAGAGGCTAGCAGATATTTAACCGGTATCTCTTAGTATTTAGCAGCATTCGTCTTCCCATCAATCCTGACCAGATTTTCAGTCCCTGCTGCTGAAAAGCATTGCCATAGCATGATGCTATATCCACCATATTTTATAGTAGGGAATGGTGTTACCTGGCTGATGCGCAACATTAGATTTATGCCAAAAGTACCGCTTAGTGTTGAGGCCAAAAAGTTCCACTTTAGTCCCATCCTACCACAAGACCTTCTTCCATATCTTTACAGTATCTTCTAAGTGAAACTTTGCCAAGTCTTAATGGCAAGTATATACTTTACTTTTAGTAGCATGTTTCAATGTGCACGTGAGAAATAAAGCAAATGTTATATCTCAGGTTAAGATTGTTTTTATTGAATAAAGTATACTCAAGTGACTGATTAGCTTATATCTGTTCCTGAAGCTTTATGTTCTTATGGGTGAGTCATAGATTAATGATCTGGATTCAAGCATATGCTCATGAAATTTAATGCTGAGTAGAGTGAAGAGATATGATAGAATTTTCGCTGGGAGCAGGAGCAGAGAAATGCGGAGTTGCAGATAAATCTTTGAAGTTGAGAAGACTGCTAAAACGGCACATGGGTCCTTGGCTTTATTAGTTGTGCTCAAGAGCAATGAATGTACATTGAAGCTTTAGAAAACACTTCTTCACTAGATTCCCTGTCTGGTTCTGCAGCCCATGCTTAAACAGGAGATGCAACTGCCTGCAGATGCTAGAATCTGGAGTGCCACAAGGTGCTGGGGGAACACAGCAGAGGCAAATGGGGCAGTTGATGTTTGCATTGAGATGCTTAATCTGGACTGCTGCTTCAGGAAGGATATGGCATTAGCAGGACACTGAAGGAAGGATATAGCATTAGAATGGAGAAGAGATTTACTAGAATAGAAATGGAGTGAGAATGTTATTCTACCTGAATCAGAGAAAATGTTTGTTTCAGCAGGGCATGAAGGTGACCTAGCTAAATCAACAACAAAACAACAGTTTTAAAGTGAAGAACAAAAGAACCAGGGTTTGAATGAAGATTATTTTTTAAAAACATTTATTAACATGAGTTTGAATTGACCAATTCAACAAAGGTTGAAATAGATTCAACAACAGCATTTGGGAGACAGACATTGAATAAATTTGGGGGGAAAATGTTGTAGGGAAAGAGCAGGGAGTTAGAGTCAGAGTCAAAGAACACTATAGCGCAGAAACAGGACCTTCAGCCCACCTAGTCCGTGCTGAATTATTAATCTGCCTATTCCCATCAACCTACACCTAGAACCTACCCCTCAATACCCCACATCCATATACCTATCCAAATTTCTCTTAAATGTTGAAATCAAATTTGCATTCACCACTTTTGCTGGCAGCTTCTTTCACACTCTTATGACGCTCTGAGTAAAGAAGTCAGCCCTCATGTTCTCCTTGAACATTTCACCTTTCACCCTAAACCTATGACCTCTTGTTCTAGTCACACTCAACCTCAGTGGGAGAAGCCAACTAGCATTTTTACCGTATCTATAGCCCTCATAATTTCATACACTGCTATCAAATCTCCTCTCAATCTTCCATGTTTTAGGGAATAAAGTCCTAACCCATTCCACCTTTCCCTATAACTCAGGTCTTCAAGTTCTGGCAAAATCATTGTAAATTTTTTCTATACTCTTTCAATCTTATTGACATCTTTCCTGTAGGTAAGTGACCAAGTCTCACAATGCTTTAAATTAGGCCTCTTCAACCTCCTGTACAATCTCAACATAATATCCCATTGTACTCAGTACAATGATTTATGAAGGCCATAAAAAAGCTTTCTTTATGACCTTATCTATCTGTGATGCCACAATTAAGGAAATATGGATCTGTATTTCTCAGATCCCGCTGTTTTACCACACTCCTCAATGCCCTACCCCTCACACTGCAAGTCCTAACCTGGTTTGTCCTCCCACAGTGCAACACCTCACACTTGTCTACCTAAAATTCCTTCTGCTGTTCTTCAGGCCATTTTTTCCAGCTGGTTCAGATCCTGCTGCGAGCTTTGATAGCTTTCCTCACTATCCACTACACCTCAGTGTTGGTGTCATTTGCTGATCCAGTTTACATTATCATCCAGGTTGGACCCAGCACTAATCCCTACGGTACACCATTAGTCACAGGTCTCCAGTCAGAGAGGCAACTATCTACTATCACTTTTCAGCTTCTGCTGTGAAGCTAATGTCTAAACCAACTTACTAACTCATTTTGAATGCCAAATGACAACTTTCTTGTCCACAGTCCAATGCGGGACCTATTCCGCAGGTCCTCCTAAAGTCCATGTAGACAATGTCTACTGCTTTGTCTTCATTAACTTTCCTGGTAATTTACTTGAAAAAATCTATAAGGTTGGTTAGACATAACCTACCAAAGGTACATTGACTACATCTAATCAGTGTCTGTCTATCCAAATATTTATATATCCATTTCCTTAGAATACCTTCCAATAACTTACCCACTACTGATGTCAGGCTCACCAACCTATAATTTCCTGACTTATACCTGCTATGATCATTCAATCTTTTTCTTAACCATGTCCTGAATATCTCTCGAACCAAGGTTCCCTAAACCTGTTATCATCGCCTTTTATTTTGACAGGAACATACAAACTCCATACTCTCAAAATTTCACTCTTGAAGGCCTCCTAATTACCAGGTACACCTTTGCCAGAAAACGACCTGTCCCAATCCACAGTTGCCAGATCCTTTCTGATGCCATCAAAATTGACCTTACTCCAATTTAGTATCTCAACCCAAGGACCAGACCTATCGTTCTCCATAATTATCTTGAAACTCATGGCATTATGATCACTAGATGTAGTGTTCTCTTACACAAAATTCTGTCACCTGCCCTATCTTATTCCCTAATATGAGATCTAGTATCACACTCTCCTAGTTGGGACCTCTATGTACTAACTTACTAAACTTACCTGAACATATTTGATAAACTCTATCCCATCCAGCCCTTTTACAGTATGGGAGTCCCAGTCAATACGTAAAAAGTTAAAATCACCTACTATAACAACCCTATGTTTCTTGCGACAGTCTGTGATCTCTCTACAAATTTGCTCCTCTAAATCCTGCAGTTGCTGGGGGGTCTGTAATATAATCCCATTAACATGGTCATCCTTTTCATATGCCTCAGTTACACCCATATAGCCTCAGTAGATGGGGTCTCCAGTCTGTCTTGTCTGAGCAATGTTATGACATTTTCCATGACTAGTAATGCCATCCCTCCCATTCTATCATGTCTAAAACAATGGAACCCTGGAGCAATGTACTGCCAGACATGCCCCTCCTGCAACCAAGTGTCATTAATGGCTACAATATCATAATTTCACATGTTGATTTCATTTCCAAAGCTGATCTGTCTTTCCTACAACACTCCTTGCATTGAAATATACACAACTCAGAACATTAGTCTCACCAAGCTCAATCTTTCAATTCCTTTCCCCACAACCACTCCACTATTTGCTCTAGTGCTATGGTTCCCATTCCCCTGCAATTCTAGTTTAACCCCCTTCCCACCCCATGCAACACAAGCAAACCTTCCCATTTGGATATTAGTTTCTCCTACACCCCCCAACTGCCGCAGTTGGGGTGCAAACCATCCCTTCTGTACAGGTCTCTCTTATCCTGGAAATGATCCAGAAAATTGCACCCCTCCTTTCTGCACCATCTGCTTAGCCACATGCCAGATCTTCCTATTTTAGGCCTCACTAGTATGTGGCATGGTAAAAATTCCTGAGATCATAACCCTAGGTCCTATCCTGTAACTTAGCACCTAACTCACTGAACTCACTTTGCAGGATATCATTACCCATCCTACCCATGTCATTGGTACTGACATGGACCACAACCTCTGGTTGGCACCCTCCCACTTAAAAATGCTGTGGACTCAATTTGAAATATTCCTGACCTTGGCATCAGAAAGGGAACATGCCATCGGGAATCTCATCCTTGTCCATATAAACTCGTCTGTTCTCCTAACCAATGAATCCCATCACTGCAGCTCACCACTGCACAGGATTGGAAAAATCTGCAGAAAGATGTAAACTCTTCCAGCTCCATCATGGGCACCAGACTCCCCAGTATCCAGGACAACTTCAAAAGGTGACACCTCAGATAGACAGCATCCATCATTTAGGACACCCAACACCCAGGACATGCCTGTTCCTCATTGCTACCATCAAGGAGGAGTTAGAGAGCCCAAAGGAACACACAATGTATGAAACAGTATGATGCCAAGATTGTCATGAGGTAACTTTGTTGATAAAGAGTGGAAAGTTAGAGAAACTTCTGTGGCTTTCCTCTACTGGGTCAACCCCCACCTCCCCAACATTGTCCCATGCGGTTTACCTTTTGTTGAGGGGAACGGCCACAGGTTACTCTGCATTGGCTGCCTATTCCCTTTCCCCCTCCTGATGGTCACCCAGTTACCTGTGTACTGCACCTTAGGTGAAACTATTTCCCTGTATCACCTATCTATCAACCATTCAGCCTCCTGAGTGAAAGAAACTGCAGATGGATGCGCTTCTTGCAGGTGTAGTCATCCGGCATACTTGAGGTCTCCCTGTCTTCCCACGTCCTGCAAAAAGAGTATTCCACTATCCTGCCTGGCATCCCACTGTTCTACCTGAGCAATAAGAAAGAAAGAACAATTAAACTAAAAAGAATCTACCTATGGCCTACAACTCTCCTTACCAAAGCCTCTATGAGCAAAAGCCTGAACTCCCACTCTAACATTGGCTCACTCTGACAATGACCAATCTGTTTAAACCTGACTTCTTTTTATTGGCCCTTGCCAATTGCCTAATTATACTCAATCCAATCCTCGCTTCTTTTCAAATCTCCCACTACACAATCCAACATCTTCTAAAGAATTATGCTGTGCAGAAAGAGTTGGACAGAGTGAAGAGAACTATCAAAGAGCCAAATCTGATACAAAAGCCAATGGTAGAGTATTCTCAAATTCTATTAATTGTACAACAAAACAAATTCAAAAATTGGCACACCTCCACCTTCCAGTTCCTCTTCAGCTGACACATCCTGTTGCACCCAAATCTGGAGATTTATAGCCTCTCCTTTATTGTTGTTGAATGAAAATCTGAAACATTCCACCTAACAGCATTCTAGAAGCTCCTCTGCAGTCACCACCACATTTCAAAGTATCATTTAATCTGGATAGGCAATCCATTGTTCTCCAAATGATATTTGTGTGATGGTACTGGGACTCCTGATTGAAAAATTCTAAACTCAAATACCTTAATTTCTATTGGATATAAGTAGCTATGAGTACTCTCATTAAAAAGAGATTACACTGTAACTACCACATCTTAAAAGACTACTCCACTTCCTTGTTTATTCTCCATGGCAAGTTTAGCTGCCAATACCTTCTTTTTGAGTAGTGGATCCACTCTCCCTACCAAGGACTAGATACATCCAGCTAACAAAGTAGTTTAAAACACAGTTAATTTATTTTCAGTAATACACATTCAAATTCTACAAATAATCTTAAAACACATTTGAATGCTCACAGAGCATTTCTATCTTAAACATTTCAAAATTACAATCTATTTCTAAAACACAAATCATTTTAAATCATAAAGCATAAAGGACGAAGAATTGCCAAAACACAGGTACAATTCCTATCATCGAAAAAGATCTATCACAAAGCAGGGCAATCAGTTGTCCATCACAGAAGCTGAAACTGGAGGAATGGATTCTAGTTTACCCCATGTTTATTCCAGATTTCTTTTTGATATTCCTTTACCCCATTACTAATAAGCCTGAACTGCTCTCGATATTTATACCCTTTTTCTTCCATTTGAGTGACTATGATATCCTTTTAACACAAACAGTCTGAAAGCATTATTTTTGGAGATATAGACCTCAATTAAGGCAGTAAATGCTGTGAAGCTAACTCCCTTGAGAACATAAACAATTCCAACTATAAACATATCAGTTATTGATAGGCTAAATTATATTATCCATCTGTTCTGCAAGCTGCTTTAACTAAGTGACTGAAGAATCAGCTTGCCTGTTTGAAATAACCTATATTAAACAACTCATTGTCTTATCTCCCAGTTTACAGTAGTAATAAAACAGGTGCAGTGACCAGCATCTGACTTCTCACAGACAGAATATCTCCAAAATACAGAGCTTGTTTGGAAATCTGTTTGACAGGCAATACTTGTTTTAAATTCAAGCTGACGACTGCTTTCCATTTACATTTTAATAACTGAAGATTGACTTCCTTTTATGACCACAATGTAAACAAACTGTTAGTTGGAAGTTTACTTACATCTGTTTTTGATCATTCAAATGGCAGCTGATTGTGTTTAAAAAGTAAGCTTAGCAAACATGAGATTTCTTATCCAGCACATCGAATATCCATCACACTCCCCTCTTGCTAAGTGAAGATTTCTAACCCGGCTTCTTTCTACCAATATCACGTTTGAGATCAAGACACCTGCTGTAACTCCTCTGGGGAAAAGACTATCACTCTTCAATCAATTCCATTAGGTTAGCAGTGCTCGAAAAGACTCTCTTCAGTCTAATGCTCTAAAACCCCACTGAGTACTTCCTGATGTAGGGGTTTCTGTGTGATTTTCTCTTTATATTATTCACTTCCTCAATCTCAGCTGCACACACTTCCCAAATAACAAAGGAGTATCACCATTATTAGTTTCTTTACACACCTGACAACAATGCATCATGTCCATATTAGTGCATCTTTAAAACCCTCTTCCCCACGAACAGTTCTTGCCATTTCCTTGATGCAAGTTTGAATCACTGTATCTGCCACCTTCAGTTCATCAAGTCAACGTCTTCCAATAAACTGAAAGTTGTTTGTCTCTTCCACAGGGTGTGTGCATTGCTTTTAACGCAATGCACACCTTTACTCAGGTTTCCTGAAAACAAGTCTTGTAATTATGTTACTGCTTGTGTACTGTTGTTTTCTTTGACCTAAGGATTAGAAATCTCACATTCTAACTATAGAAATTTTTATCTATCAGTTACGTAGTTTGACATTATAATGTACATAAAAATGAAACATCTACAAAAGTAAGAAAGAATACCGTTCTAATATTGAAAATTCTGTCTTAGCTTTAATTCTAAGATCCCAGAAAAAGCCGTCAAAATGTAAGTATTAGTTATGTCTCTCCCATGGGAGTGAACAGTCATTGGTATGCTGTAAATTAACATTCTGATACCAAGCATACAGTCTGTATAGGTTTCTTCCCATCTCAGCAATTATAGACACTGGATATAATTGTTCAGGACTTCTCCCTTTACTTTGTTGAGGATTGGGCCTAACTGGGAAGAATTGACACAACTTCTCAATTTTTGTTTTTCCCAGAAAACTTTAACTGAGCAAGGCTACCCAGTCAAAACATGAAATTTTATCAAACAAATCAACAAATTGCTCTAGTAACATTAAATATAATGGAATTCCACTGAACTGATGTTATGTTTAAGTTGTATAAGACATTGGATTGGCCTAAGTTGGAGTATTCTGTGTAGATTTGTTCACCTACCTACAGGAAAGATGCAATTAAGGTTGAAAGAACACAAAGAAAATTTATAAGGATGTTGCCAGGTTTGGAAGACCTGAGCTGTAAGAAAAATGAATAGGTGAGGATTTTATTGCTTAGTACATAGAAGATTGAGGAGATTTGATAGAAGTATACAAAATTATGAAGGATATAGATGGGGTAAATGCAAGCAGGCTTTTTCCACTGTGGTTGTGTGGGACTACAACCAAAGGTCATGGGCTAAGGGTGAAAGGTGAAAAGATTGAGGGGTACATGAGGGGAAACTTCTTCACTCAGAGGGTTGTAAGATGTGGAAAAAACTGCCAGTACAAGTGGTGCATGTGATGGAAATTTAAATGGTTTCAGCAAAAATTAGATGGGTCAAAGAGCCTGTTTCTATGCTGTACTCTTCAATGACTCTAAAACATGAATAGCAATATTAATAAGCTTAGTGGTTGTACTTGTTGCATTGTAGGAGCACCAAGTATACAATATATGCTTATACCCAAATAGTAAAAGAAAACACATTCAAGTAGTTATACATTGTGACAGTATAACATTTTGTAAACCTTGGAGACCATATGATCACAAAATCACAACAGAATAGGTAAAAATGGTTATCAGGAGTATAGCATTCCTCAGGGGTAGCTATCTTTCTCCTCCTTGTATGTTTTTCACCATTGTATAAAATAACATAAAATATATAGTAAGTTAGATGCTTTTTAAAAGTCCAAGGTGCAAAACATGATAGGATAATGCTATCATTAGCAATGAACAGCTCATTTACAAAGAACATTAAATAAAATCTTAAGAATCCCATATATGAAAAGTTACTCATGTTACAAAGTAAATACGTAATATCTAAATAGGTAAGTGAAAAATAATGTTTGTCAACTCATCTTTCCATGGCATTGTGTTACTTGACCAATTATTTGTGACAGTCCCCCCGCCCCGCCCCCCCGAGATGAGACAAGGAACATGCACACCCTTATGCAACATTAATAATCAAGACTAGGAAAAGGAGAGAAGCAAGGATTAAGTAATCAGGGCAGCCCTTGCTCTTCATTCTTCCAGGGTTGAGGACAAACCAGGGGAATAGGTAAACAGGTGAGTTAGTTAAGTATGGGAGTTAGTGAAGTTTTAGGATTGGAGCCATTATACGAAAAGCAGAAGTCACCAAATTTCTAACTTTGCAGACTTCAATGATTCAACAAAAAGAGCATAACTGAAACAATAATTCCAATGGCTAGGGGAATTGTCCATTGGAAAACTGCAAAACAAAAACATCTTCAACCCAATTTATAGTGCCAATCCACCCAGAAACTTCATTCACTGCTGTGGAAGAACTTTTAGCTATTGTTTCAGCTATGGCATTAAACCATTCAGGAGCTCAGTTTGACCCTGCAAAAGAAACTTGTGAAATGAGATGCCTCACTCATCTGATCGTGTCAATTCAGTAACTCTTGTAATGTATAGGGAAATATTCTTTGAAATTGACTGAATTTCTTCTAGCCATAGTTGATGAATAGTAAGTTCTTTAATCTGAAACATTCTTTGTTCCACAACCATAAATCGTTCCTTATAACTGGATTTGCGTTTCATAGGCTTGTTTCTCCATTTTCCAACTTGGAGTTGAAGTCTATCTGAAAAATAATCGAATTTGTGAAAACACCAATAGTTCTGAAGTCATTTTCCCATCACAGCAAAACTAATCACAACTGTTTGATTAAGAACAAATAGCTAATATGGGTATATCCAATCGCCTTTGGGACTAAAATTTCTAAAAAGTTTATTGGACTTAAAATTTCATTTGACCAGGGAGGAATACATTTCTGTTTTATCTTAGCTTCTGATTCAGTGCATTCTTCCATCTTGCCTTCCCATACAAAAACCCTGATCAAGGATTTCACTGAACCATTTAGAGCATAACCTAAAAATACAGAAAATTGTTATGATGTTTAACAATGGGGTGGAACAGTGACCAAATTTGGAGAAATTGAAATGTCCAACGTTTTCATACTAAGTATGGTCATATATTTGTTCACCATAAAGGCTGATTGACCGGAGGCAAAGAGTGGGAATAAAGGGAACCTTTTCTGGTTGGCTGATAATGACTAGTGATGTTTCACAAGGGTCTGTGTTGGAACCCATTCTTTTAAATTATATGTCAATGATTTGGATAATGGAATTAATGGTTTTGTTGCAAAGTTTGCAGACCTTATGAAGATAGGTGGAGAGGCAGGTAGTTTTCAGGAATTAGAGAAGCTACAGAAGGACTTAGATAAATTATGAGAATGAGCAAAGAATGGCAGATAGAATACAATGTTAGGAAGTGTATGGTCATGCATTTCAGTAGAAGAAATGAAAGGGTCAACTATTTTCGAAATAGAGAGAAAACACAAAAAAATGAGGTGCAAAGGGACTTAGATTCCCTAAAGGTTAATTTGCAGGGTGAGCCTATAGTGAGGAAGGCAAATGCAAAGTTTGCATTCATTTCAAGAAGATAATATAAAAACAAGGATGTAATGTTGAAACTTTATAAAGCAGTGGTGAGACCTCACTTGGAGTATTGTGAGCAGTTTGGGGCCCTTTATCTTAGAAAGAATGTGCTGAAACTGGAGAGGGTTCAAAGAAGGTTCACAAAATGATTCCAGGATTGAATGGCTTGTCATATGAAGAACATTTGATGGATCTGGGCCTGTATTCACTGGATTTCAGAAGGATGAGGGGTGAGCTCATGAAAACTGTAAAATGGTGAAAGACCTTGATAGAGTGACTGTGGAGAAGATGTGTCCTATGGTGGGAGAGTCTAAGACCGGAGGACACAGCCTCGGAATAGAGGGGCATCCTTTTGGAATGGAGTTGAGGGAGGAATTTCTTTAGCCAGAGAGTGGTGAATCTGTGGAATTCTTTGCCACAAGCAGCTGTGGAGGCCAAGTCTTTAGGTATATTTAAGGCAGAGGTTGATAGATTCTTGATTGGTTAGGGTATGAAGAGATATGGGGAGAAGGCAGGAGATTGGGGCGGAGAGGAAATTTGGATCAGCCATGATGAAATGACAGAACAGATGAAATGGGCCAAATGGCCTAATTCTGCTCCTATATCTTAAAAAAGCTTCAATTTTTCCATTTAAATCTGCCGTATAATGGTTTTAATAATTGAGCATAGCCAGGTATGAAAGCTCTAGCATAATTCACTAGGCCTAGGGTTGATTTAAAGGCTTTTATGTTCTTTGGATATCCTACTTGAGTGACTCCTTGTGTAAATTCAAGGATTAAATCAGATCCCTGATTGGTATTATGTGGGATATTTACTTCTGTACAACAGAGTTGAAATTTTTTAATGTTAAATACACAGCCTCCGTCAGTCAACCTTTTAATGACAGTCTCACTCTCTGTTAAATGCTAGTCCAGTGTGTCAGCTGTATAGTGTGTGTGTATATATAGACTGGGAAGCTCATTCTGTAAAAGGGCTGGATGGTTTAGAGTTTGTGAAATGTGTGCAGGATAGATTTTTGCAACAATACATAGAAGTACCGACTAGAGATGGGGCAGTGTTGGATCTCCTGTTAGGGAATGCGATAGGTCAGCTGACAGATGTATGTGCTGGGGAGCACTTCGGGTCCAGTGATCACAATAGCATTAGCTTCAATACAATTATGGAGAAGGACAGGACAGGACCTAGAGTTGAGATTTTTGATTGGAGAAAGGCTAACTTTGAGGAGATGCAAAGGGATTTAGAGAGAGTGGATTGGGTCAAGTTGTTTTATGGGAAGGATGTAATAGAGAAATGGAGGTCATTTAAGGGTGAAATTATGAGGGTACAGAATCTTTATGTTCCTGTTAGGTTGAAAGGAAAGGTTAAAGGTTTGAAAGCACCATGGTTTTCAATGGATATTAGAAATTTGGTTTGGAAAAAGAGGGATGTCCACAATAGATATAGGCAGCATGGAGTAAAGGAATTGCTCGAGGAATATAAAGAATGTAAAAGGAATCTTAAGAAGAGATTAGAAAAGCTAAAAGAAGATACGAGGTTGGTTTGGCAAATAAGGTGAAAGTAAATGCAAAAAGTTTCTACAGTTATATTAAAAGCAAGAGGATAGTGAGGGATAAAATTGGCCCCTTAGAGAATCAGAGTGGTCAGCTATGTGTGGAGCCAAGGGAGATGGGAGAGATTTTGAACGATTTCTTCTCTTCGGTATTCACTAAGGAGAAGGATATTGAATTGTGTAAGGTGTGGGAAACAAGTAAGGAAGTTATGGAACCTATGACAATTAAAGAGGTGGAAGTACTGGCACTTTTAAAAAATTTAAAAGTGGATAAATCTCCGGATCCTGACAGGATATTTCCCAGGACCTTGAGAGAAGTTTGTGTAGAGATAGCAGGAGCTCTGATGGAGATCTTTAAGATGTCATTAGAAAGGGGGATTGTGCCGGAGGATTGGCGTATTGCTCATGTGGTTCCATTGTTTTAAAAAGGGTTCTAGAAGTAAGCCTAGCAATTATAGACCTGTCAGTTTGACATCAGTGGTGGGTAAATTAATGGAAAGTATTCTTAGAGATAGTATTAATAATTATCTGGATAGACAGGATCTGATTAGGAGTAGCCAGCATGGATTTGTGCGTGGAAGGCCATGTTTGACAAACCTTATTGAATTTTTTTAAGAAGTTACGAGGAATGTTGACGAGGATAAGGCAGTGGATGTAGTCTATATGGACTTCAGCAAAGCCTTTGACAAAGTTCCACATGGAAGGTTAGTTAAGAAGGTTCAGTCGTTAGGTATTAATGCTGGAGTAATAAAATGGATTCAACAATGGCTAGATGGGAGATGCCAGAGAGTAGTGGTGGATAATTGTTTATCGGGATGGAGGCCGGTGACTAGCGGGGTGCCTCAGGGATCTGTTTTGGGCCCAATGTTGTTTGTAATATACATAAATGATCTGGATGATGGGGTGGTAAATTGGATTAGTAAGTATGCCGATGATACTAAGGTAGGAGGTGTTGTGGATAATGAGGTAGGTTTTCAAAGCTTGCAGGGAGATTTATGCAGGTTAGAAGAATGGGCTGAACGTTGGCAGATGGAGTTTAATGCTGAGATTGTGAGGTTCTACATTTTGGCAGGAATAATCCAAATAGAACATACAGGGTAAACGGTAGGGCATTGAGGAATGCAGAGGAACAGAGAGATCTAGGAATAACAGTGCATAGTTCCCTGAAGGTGGAGTCTCATGTAGATAGGGTGGTGAAGAAGGCTTTTGGAACGCTGGCCTTTATAAATCAAAGCATTGAGTACAGAAGTTGGGATGTAATGTTAAAATTGTACAAGGCATTGGTAAGGCCAAATTTAGAATATTGTGTGCCTTTCTGGTCACCGAATTATAGAAAAGATATCAATAAATTAGAGAGAGTGCAGAGACGATTTACTAGGATGTTACCTGGGTTTCAGCACTTAAGTTACAGAGAAAGGTTGAACAAGTTAGGTCTCTATTCATTGGAGCGGAAAAGGTTGAGGGGGGATTTGATCGAGGTATTTAAAATTTTGAGAGGGATAGATAGAGTTGACGTGAATAGGCTGTTTCCATTGAGAGTAGGGGAGATTCAAACGAGAGGACATGATTTGAGAGTTGGGAGCAGAAGTTTAAGGGAAACACGAGGGGGTATTTCTTTACTCGGAGAGTGATAGCTGTGTGGAATGAGCTTCCTGTAGAAGTAGTAGAGGCCAGTTCAGTTGTGTCATTTAAGGTAAAATTGGATAGGTATATGGACAGGAAAGGAGTGGAGGGTTATGGGCTGAGTGCGGGTAGGTGGGACTAGGTGAGATTAAGAGTTCGGCATGGACTAGGAGGGCCGAGATGGCCTGCTTCCGTGCTGTGATTGTTATATGGTTATATATATATCATCAATGTACTCACAGATGTCTGGTATTCCCTGTCAAGTCTGAATGACTCCTGCAGAGAATATCTGTGTTCTATTCCAGAAACTGTGTGAGAGTCTGGTCCACAGATACCGTGAGCCATTGGGTGCTGTAAAGTGTAATGGGCTTGTTTAATCAGACCCAAACAATTTGAGTTTCTGGGTAATGTAGTAATAAGTGTACAAGCACAATAAATTAACTTCAGCCTAATTTATTGTCATTAAACAAACAAAATACTATATAGCAATTCACAAAGATCGCTTCTTAGTCACCACTTGACGCTGCCGTCAGGGGAGCTCCGAATTCCAATTTACTTATGAAACCACTCCTGGGTTCTAGGTACCAATAAGGATTTCCAGTCCCAACTGAAGTTCAAAGAAAATCTTGAAAACAGGTCAATATATACACAAGTTACTCAAGCACGATCATCAAGAGACATACAATCTCTTATGTCCTTATTTCTTCATGTCCAGACACACAACACTCCTTGAGCTTTCAAAGTACATTAAGGTTTACCTATAAACACTCAGCTTGAGTTGAGAAAGAATCCAGCTATCAACAAACATTCTACAGACATTGCTAGACTTCACATGCTGTAAGTTTCAGAAAGAATCAAGTTGTAATTGACCTGACAGACGATATTTTACAAAATCTAATATGCATACATATAAAGGCTTTGCAACAGCTTTCACTTTCAACAATTGGGTGTGATCAGAAGCCATTGGCCAGATCTATGCAAGATTTATACTTTTTATGTGTCAATCCTTGCAGTATTTGTTGTAATGACTATTGCTGTATCAAAACAGCAGGGTAGAATTTTACTAAAAGTATGAGCTTTGGCAAATGGAATGAAGGGACTGTAGATGCCTGTATCCTATACATCAGATGGAGCATTTTGTTTGAAGTTATTGCTGAATTTCTCCTGTGCAGTTTTTATTACACTAATGTTAGCCTTCTCCTTCTTTACACTTTGTTTTCTTTGAGATGCACGGGAGGGAGTGGACATTTGAGATGAGCCCTGTCCCTTTGTTTATTTAGAAGGTGAAGGATGAAGCAGGCCTTGTGGTGTGTGCTCAACATACTCTTCCCCATAATGTTCCCTCTGTCCTCGAAGGACAAAGGTCTAAGATTTCCTTCCACACAGGAACTAAACGTCATGGTCTATACCTCGTGTTTAGCCATTGATTTTGTGGATGAACATTTCTTTGCAAGGCAAATAGATTTTTGGAAACTTGTTTGATGTAGTCAACATGGACTTTTGACAAGGTCCCACTTGATTCTGAAAGTGAGAATCCAGGAATTAAGGGAAAGTTGGCAAATTGGATCCAAATTGGCTTTGTTATATGAGATAGATGTTTATGATGGAAGGTTCATTTTCAGTTTGGAAGCCTCTTATGAGTGATGTACCATAGCATCATTTTTGGTACTCTTCCTAATTGTTTCACTCAATGATTTGGAATGTGAATGTCAGAGAGTCATACTGTGATGCAACAGAGTATGACTATCTGACAGAGAGAAGTACACTAATCTCATTTTGTTCTCCAACATTCTCAATAACCACTCTAAATTCTACCACCGACACACTCTTTAGGAAGGATTTATAGTAGTCCATTATACTACCAACTGCTCAGCTTTGGAATACCATGGAAAACACATGTAAGAGATGAAGATTTGCAGTTTCATAAGGTTGCATTTATTTAGTGATAATGGAAAGTTCAATTATCTTGTAGAGATGTTAAAGGGGAAGAAAGGCATAAATTCATAAATACAAGCAAGATAAATTTCTTGATCCAATCTCTGTTGGGGACCACAGTTGGACATACACCATGAATGATAGGTCAACAGTAGAACTGAGGAAACATAAGATTTTATGTACAAACACAAATATCCTTCAGCACTGGTTAGTAAGTTGATAAGGAAGAAATATGGAATAGTTGCATTCATTAGCCAGGAATAGAAGATAAGAAATGCAATGTATGCTGCAATTTTATAAAACTTGGGTTATGCCACTTCTGCAGTACCATATGCACTTCTGGTTACTACAGTTTAAGAAATATTGGAGAGGGTACAATGCAGATTCATTGGGATATTCTCTGGGGTGGAAGGTTTGTTCTTAAGGGAGTCTGGATTGACTTTTATTTGTTTTCCTTGGAGTGGAGGAGGTAGAGAGAGGTTCAGATTAAGGTATAGAAAATTATGAGGAATGATAGCAAGAACCCTTTCCTCCTAACAGAGTTATCTAAAACCAAAGGGCATAGTTTTAAGCTAAGAGGTAGAAACATTCAAGGTTATCAGAGGAAGAGTTTTATGTTTAATCACTGTCTGAGGGGTTAGTGCAAGAAATGCCTTGATGAGACTTTGAATTACAAAGCCATAAAAGGCTACAGGCCACGTGCAGGAAAATAAGAATAGTATGGATGGTGACTTAATGGTTGTCATGGTCATGTTGAGTTGAACAGCCTGTTTCTGTGCCACATGACTATGACTATAAAGGTACAAAAATGATCAATGACCTCCCAGTGGCAAAAATTAACACCTCTTGCCTTTCCCCAGATATATGGAATCTTGCTTTATTCACATTTTTTCAACATAGGCACATTGCAACCTCACTCTCATTCTACACAGTTTCTTTCACTTTTCCTTCATTGATTCCCTTTAACTATAACTTTAAGAATAAACATTTCATATCATGGAACAATGTGTCATGATGACTCAGCCAGCACTGCTGTAAGTCCACAGGCATTGCTCATTGGCATTAATAGTTATTTTCTATAAACATCCCTATGAACATCCAATTAACTGCATACAGATACCATTGTTGTTTTTAATAATAGCTATTTTTAAAAACTTATCAGACTGAACATTGAATTATTTAGGGTGTGATGTGCAGTAAAAGGTACGAGATCAAATCATGCATTTTTCATACCCAGAATTGTGTTTGTTTTTATTGTAAACCTGCTGTTGCAAATCAAATTTCGCAGAAATTAAACTTGACTGCCTATGGGCTACATTTTGGAACAAATTTATTCTACACTTGGCAATTATGTTGTGGAGAGAAAAAAAATTGACAACTTCTGAGTACAGAAAATGCTTTGCCACTTGTCAAACAGAATGTAGCTGTGGAAGAAGAGGTGTAACAAGGTCAAAATACCTTCAATGATATTTGAGTAATTTATGAATTCCATGTAAACGTGGAAGTTCTGAACTTGTTGTCTGAGATCTGCCAATGACTTCCTGGCTATAGTACAGGTTTCTGGGAAAAATGAGGAAGGTGCAGGACACGTGTATTCTAAAAATGAAGAAATACTCATATGGTAAAATAGTACAACTGTGGCTGACAAAGGAAGTCAAAGCTATTGTAAAAACAAAAGAAAGGGCATACAACAAAGCAAAAATTAGTGGGAAGATAGAGGAATGGGAAGTTTAAAAAAAACCTACAGAGAGCAACTAAAAAAAATCATTAGAAGGGAAAAGATGAAACATGAAAGCCAGCTAGCAAATAATATCAAAGTGGATAGTAAAAAATTTTTCAAGTATGTTAACATAAAACAGAAATGAGAGTGGATATTTTCACTAGAAAATGAGGCCGGAGAAATAATAACAGGGCATAAGGAGATTGCTGATGAACTAAATGAGTGTTTTACATCAGTTTTCACTGTGGAAGACACTAGCAGTATTCCTAATGTTGTAGAGTGTGAAGGAAGAGAAGTGGGTGCAGTTACTATTACAAGAGAGAAGGTGCTCAAAAAGCTGAAAGACCTAAAGGTACATAAGTCACCTAGATCAGAGCAACTGCACCCTAGGTTTCTGAAAGAGGTAGTGGTGGCATTAGAAATGGTCTTTCAAAAATCACTGGACTCTTTTATATGCTGACATATAAACTTTTATATGTATATCTAAAGGTCTTAAAAGTCTCTAATGTGTCTGCCTCTACCTCTGCCCCAGGCAGTGGATTCCAGGCATCCACCACTCTCTGTATAAAATTTTTCCCCCTCATTCTTTTTGAAATTACCCCCTCTCTACCTTTAATGCATGCCCTCTGATATTAGACATTTCAATCCTGGGGAAAAAATATACTGTTTGTCTACTCTATCCATGACTCCAATAACACTGGAAAAACAAATTTTTTCAAGTGTTGCTTGCTCAGAATTTTTTTTGTTCATGATAGACTGCTTGAAGATGAACACAAATATAATTTCAGAATACTTGTATCATGTAGGAATTTGGATAAACAACAAATTAACTTTTATTGAATATGTGTTTAATTGCATAATGGTGCTGATGCTTTACAATAGTTCAACTAAGTTAAAAATATTTTGTAATGATTTTCATTTGTACTCAGTGTCTGAGGCTTCTTGTTTAAATGTCCAACAATAATTCACCAGCATTGATGGATTCCAGTTGCCCTGGTATCTTTTCTCCATGACCGCAATGTCCTGGTGAAACCTTTCACTGTGCTTGTCACCATCAGCACCAAGATTTGGAGGGAAGTCTATATGGGAATGCAGAAAATGAATCTTTAGTGACATGTTGCATTTCATGGTTTTATATGCTTGAAGCATGCTTTCAACCAGCTGCATGTAAGTTGGTGCTCTGTAGATGCCGAAAAAAATGTCAACAACTTCCTTGAATGCCTTCCGTGTGATTTTCTTCGATCCCACTAGAAATTCTGCAAATTGCCTGTCATTGATGACCTGTTTGATTTCTGGACCAACAAACATGCTTTCCTTAATCTTGGCATCAGTTAATATGGGAAGCATCTGTCTCAAATATCAAAATCCTTCATAGAAATTTTTGTGCCTGGTAATAGAAAATTCCATCCTTACAGTCCTGAACCCAATAATTATTACTAAAACCTGTCCTGGCGTGCAGCAGCCATGCCGCCTAAGCATGCCTGGACAAGATAGGAAACTTTCCAGTTTACATAGCAGGCAACATTTTAATTGACTTGAATTATGATTTGAAATAATAATATAAGTGATTTCAAAAAATGGTGTGTGATAGGGAAATTTCATGGTGATTTTCATGATCAGTAGCCCAAAATTCATAAGATAATCTTATAAACTTTTATCAGATCTCCCCTCAGCCTCCGCTGCTCAGAGAAAACAACCTAAGTATATTTAACCTCCTAATATAACATATGCCCTCTAATCCAGGCAGCATACTGGGAAATCTTTTCTGCACCCTCTTCAAAGCCTTGGTATCCTTCCTATAATTTGAGATCAGCAGGAATGACATTGTGAGCATCACCGAGTCCTGGCGGAAGAACATATTTGGGAGCTTAGCATCCAAGGACATGCATTGTATCAGAAGGTCAAGCAGGTAGGCAGAAAGGGTGGGAGTGTCCCTGTTGTTAAAGAAATGAAATCAAATTCTTAGAATGAGGTGATATAGGATTGGAAGTTGTAGAATCCTGGTGGGTATAGTTAAGAAACTGCAAATGCTAAATGACTCAGAAGGGAATTAATTATTTGCAGGCCTCTGAACAGTAGTCAGGATATGGGATACAAATTACAATGCGAGATAGAAAAAAGGTATGTAAAAAGGGCAATGTTATGAAAGTCATAGGAGATTTTGATATTCCGGCAGGTAAGAAAAATCAGGTTGTTGCTGAGTGCCAGGAGAGGGAATTCGTAAAATGCCTACAAGATAGCTTTCTAGAATAGTTTGTGATTGATTCCAATAGGGGAAAGGTAATTCTGGATTGGCTGTTGTGTAATAAACCAGATTTGATTCAGGAGCTTAAGGTAAGGGAAGCCTTAGGACAAAGTGATCATAATATGATAGAATTCACCCTGCAGCTGGAGAAGGAGAAACTAAAGTCAGATCTTTCAGTATTACAGTGGAGTAAAATAAATAATAGAGACATGAGAGGGGAGCTGGCCAAAGTTGTTTGGAAGGAGACGCTTGCAGGATGACAGCAGAACAACAATGGCTGGAGTTTCTGGGAGCAATTTGGAAGGGATCCTAAGGATGAAATATTCCAAAGGGAGAATTAGGCAACCGTGGTTGACAAGAGAAGTTGAAGACAGCATAAAAGCAAAAGAGGGAGCATATAGTTTAGCAAAAATTAATGGGAAGTTAGAGGATCAGCAAGCTTATAAAAACTAATGGAAAGCAATTAAAATTCCAATAAGGGGAGAAAATATGAAATATGAAGGTAATGTCAATGGAGATGTCAATGGAAATAAGGCAAACAAGTAGTGAGATCATGGAACCTGTACAGATTGAAGAGGAGGAGGTGCTTGCTATCTTTAGGCAAATCAGAGTAGATAAATTCCCAGGACCGGTATTCCCTCTGAACTTGGAGACTAGTGTTGAAATTGCAGGGGCTCTGGCAGATATATTTAAAATGTCAGTAACTACGGGTGAGGTGCCAGAGGATTGGAGGATAGCTCATGTTGTTCCGTTGTTTAAAAAAGGCTCTAAAAGTAATCCAGGAAATTATAGGCCGGTAAGTTTGACATCAGTAGAAGGTAAATTATTGGAAGGAGTACTAAGAGACAGGATCTACAAGTACTTAGATAGACGGGGACTTATTAAGGAGAGTCAACATGGCTTTGTGCATGGTAGGTCATGTTTAACAAATCTATTAGTTTTTTGAGGAGTTTACAAGGAAAGTGGATGAAGGGAAGGCAGTGGATGTTGTCTACATGGACTTCAGTAAGGCCTTTGACAAGGTTCTGCATGGGAGGTTAGTTAGGAAGATTCAGTCGCTAGGTATACATGGTGACGTCGTAAATTGGATTAGACATTGGCTCAATGGGAGAAGTCAGAGAGTGGTAGTGGAGGATTGCTTCTCTGAGTAGAGGCCTATGACTAGTGGTGTACCACAGGGATCAGTGCTGGGCCTATTGTTATTTGTCATCTATATCAATGATCTTGATAATGTAGTAAATTGGATCAGCAGATTTGTTGATGATACAAAGATTAGAGGTGTAGCGGACAGTGAGGAAGGTTTTCAAAGCTTGCAGGGGGATTTGGACCAGCTGGAAAAATGGGCTGAAAAATGGCAGATGGAGTTTAATACAGACAAATATGAGGTATTGCACTTTGGAAGGAAAAACCAAGGTAGAACATACAAGGTAAATGGTAGGGCACTGAGGAGTGCAGTAGAACAGAGGGATCTGGGAATACCGACACAAATTTCCCTAAAAGTGGCGTCACAGGTAGATAGGGTAGCAAAGAGAGTTTTTGGTACATTGGCCTTTATAAATCAAAGTATTAAGTATAAGAGTTGGAATGTTATGGTGAGGTTGTGTAAGACATTGGTGAGACCGAATTTGGAGTATTGTGTGCAGTTTTGGTCACCCAATTACAGGAAGGATATTAATAAGGTTGAAAGAGTGCAGAGAAGGTTTACAAGGATGTTGCTGGGACTTGAGAAACTGAGTTACAGAGAAAGGTTGAATAGGTTAGGACTTTATTCCCTGTTGTGTAAAAGAATGAGGGGAGATTTGATAGAGGTGTATAAAATTATGATGGGTATAGATAGAGTGAATACAAGCAGGCTTTTTCCACTGAGGCTAGGGGGAAAAAAAAACAGAGGACATGCGTTAAGGGTGAAGGGGGAAAAGTTTAAAGGGAACATTAGTGGGGGCTTCTTCACACAGAGTGGTGGGAGTATATGGAGGGGCCAGGTGCAGGTCAGTGGGACAAGGCAGAAAAATGGTTCAGCACAGCCAAGAAGGGCCAAAAGGCCTATTTCTGTGCTGTAATGTTTTATGGTTTTATGTTCTATGGTAAGCTAGCCAACAAGATTAAAAAAAACAAATGTTTTTATAAAGAATAAAAGAGAGATGAGAGTGGATATTGGACAGCTGAAAAATGACACTGGAGAGGTAGTAATGGGTGACAAACAGATGACAGACGATAATAATAAATATTTTGCATCAGTCTTCACATGCCAGAAGTTCAAGAGCGTCAAGGGGCAGAAATGTGTAATGAACAGGATTTGATAAGTGATCTTGAAGTAAAGGAGGTAGTGACTATAATATGATAAGTTTTTATCTGCAATTTGAGAAGGATAAGGGCAGATCGGAGGTGTCAATGTTGCAGTTGCACAAAGGAGACTATGGAGCCATGAGGGAGGAGCTGGCCAAAGTTAACTGGACGGATATCCTAGCAGAAAAGACAGTGGAACAGCAATGGCAGGTATTCTTGGGAATAATGCACAAGGTGCAAAATCAGTTCATCCCCCGGAGAAGGAAGGATTCAAAGGAGGGAAAGGGGCCATAGTGGTTGACAAAGAAAGTCAGAGATTGCATAGCATTTAAAAAAAGGAAGTATGAAAGTGAGTGGGAGGACAGATGATTGGGAAATTTTTAAGGAACAACAAAACTTAACTAAAAAGGCAATAAGGGGAGAAAAAGTGAGGTACAAATGCAAGCTAGCCAGGAATATAAAGGAGGATAGTAAAAGCTATTTTAGGTATGTGAAGAGAAAGAAGATAGTTAAGAACAATGTTGGACCCCTGAAGAATGAATTGGGTGAAATTGTTATGGGAAACAGAGAAATGGCAGAAGAATTTAATAAGTACGTTAGATCTGTCTTCACTAGGGAAGACACAAACAATCTCCCAGGTGTATGGATGGGCCAAGGACATAGGGTAACAGAGGAAATGAAACAGATTGACATTAGGAAGGAAACGGTGATGAGTAGACTGAAGGCTGACAAATCCCCAGGTCCAGATGGTCTACATCCTAGGGTACTAAAGGAGGTGGCTCTGGAAATTGCGGATGCATTGGTAATCATTTTCCAATGTTCCTTAGATTCAGGATCAGTTCCTGAGGATTGGAGAATGGCTAATGTTATCCCACTTTTTAAGAAAGGAGGGAGGGAGAAAACAGAGAACTATCGTCCTGTCAGCCTAACATCAGTAGTGGGGAAGATGCTAGAGTCCATTATTAAAGATGAAATAGTGGCATATCTAGATAGCAGTGATAGGATTGGGCCGAGCCAGCATGGATTTACCAAGGGCAAATCATGCTTGACTAATCTATTGGAGTTTTTCGAGGATGTAACCAGGAAGTTAGACATGGGAGATCCAGTGGATGTACTGTACCTCGATATTCAGAAGGCATTTGATAAGGTCCCAGATAGGAGATTGGTGGGTAAAATCAGAGCTCATGGCATTGGAGGGAAGATATTGACATGGATAGAAAACTGGTTGGCAGATAGAAAGCAAAGGGTAACGGTGAATGGGTGTTTCTCGGAATGGCAGGTGGTGACTAGTGGGGTGTCACAGGGCTCGGTATTGGGACCACAGCTGTTTACGATTTACATCAACGATTTAGATGAAGGCATTGAGAATAACATCAGCAAGTTTGCTGATGATACTAAGCTGGGTGGCAGTGTGACATGTGACAAGGATGTTAGGAGAATTCAGGGTGTCTTGGATTGGCTGAGTGAGTGGGCAGATACTTGGCAGATGAGGTTTAACTTGAATAAGTGTGAGGTTATCCACTTTGGGAGTAAGAACAGGAAGGCAGATTATTGTCTGAATGGTGTAGAGTTAGGTAAGGGAGAAATACAAAGAGATCTAGTAGTCCATGTTCATCAGTCAATGAAGGTGAATGAGCAAGTGCAGCAGGCAGTGAAGAAGGCTATTGAAATGTTGGCCTTTATTACAAAGGGAATTGAGTACAAGAGCAAGGAAATCCTTTTGCATTTGTACAGGGCCCTGGTGAGACCACACCTGGAGTATTGTGTACAGTTTTGGTCTCCAGGGTTAAGGAAGGACATCCTGGCTGTAGAGGAAGTGCAGCGTAGATTCACAAGGTTAATTCCTGGGAGGTCTGGACTGTCTTATGCAGAGAGTTTAGAGAGACTGGGCTTGTACACGCTGGAATTAAGGAGATTGAGAGGGGATCTGATTGCAATATATAAAATTATTAAGGGATTGGACAAGGTAGAGGCAGGAAATATGTTCCAGATGCTGGGAGAGACCAGTACTAGAGGGCATGGTTTGAGAATAAGGAGTAGGTCATTTAGAACAGAGTTAAGGAAAAACTTCTTCTCCCAGAGAGTTGTGGGGGCCTGGAATGCACTGCCTCGGAAGGCAGTGGAGGCCAATTCTCTGGATGCTTTCAAGAAGGAGCTAGATAGGTATCTTATGGATAGGGGAATCAAGGGATATGGGGACAAGGCAGGAACCGGGTATTGATAGTAGATGATCAGCCATGATCTCAGAATGGCAGTGCAGGCATGAAGGGCCGAATGGTCTACTTCTGCACCTATTGTCTATTGAAACGAGTGTAGCTGCTAAGCAGAAGGTGCTTGGAAAGCTTAAAGGTCTGAAGGTAGGTAAGTCACTGATACTAGATGAACTACACCTCAGAGTTTCTAAACTAGATAGCTAAAGTGGAGGCATTAGTAGTGATCTTTCAAGAATCACTGGAGCTGATTATTGACTTCAGGAGGAGGAAACAAAATGTCCATCAGCCAGTCCTTATTGGAGAATCAGAGCTGGAGAGGCTCAGCAACTTTAAGTTCCCTGGTGTTATCGTTTCAGAGAACCCATATTAAGGCTGATTTATACTTCTGCGTTAAATGAACGCCGTAGGTATGGCGTAGCCGCATAACCTAAGCTGTACCTTACGTCCTACCCGACACCATAGCCAGATGCACACTTCTCCAAAAATGCATGTGCACATCGCAGTGACGCAGACTGCAGCAACTGTGATTGGTCCGCTTTGTAGCATTGCATTTCCTCCTGTCTACAGGTATACTGTGCGTACACTGATGCGAAATAAATGGTTGGAGACGATGAACCAAATCATCAAATCTACCTGCCGACATCCGAAAATATTTGAAATGCATTTCGTTGTCCGTGTCTCTCAGTGGCTGGAAAAGCAGAGAAAATTCACCCTCCTTCTGCCTTAATCTGTTCAATGGTCGTACATACCGTCTTCTCTCTTTTCTGCGTTGCAGTAATTTCAATAAAAGTAACCCTTGTTCAACATTTATTAGCTCCAACTCCAACATGATGTGCTCAGTTGCCATTAGAAACCCCACCGCCGACTAGCATTTTGGCGGTGAATTGCAGAGTGACGCGGACACACAAATGCACAGATATAAATGCTCACAACGGCGCAGGCCATTTACGAAGGCTGCGGCGTAGGCTACTACGCAGAAATGTAAATCTGACTTTAGGCTCAGCACATAAGTGCATGAACAAAAAATGTATGGCAGCGCCTCTACATAGGAGTCTGCAAAAATTCGGCATGACATCTAAAACTTTGACAAACTTCTGTAGATGTGTGATGGAAAGTATATTGACTGGCTGCATCACAGTCTGGTATGGAAACACCAATGCCTTTGAATGGACAATCCTGTAAAAAGTAGTGGATATGGCCCAGTTCATCACAGGTAAAGCATTGTTGCAGGAAAGTAGCATCCATCATCAAGGACCCCCACCATCTGGGCCATGCCTTCTTCTTGCTACTACCTTTAGGCAGGAAGTACAGAAGACAATTTGTCCTCTTTTGCATGTTGTTCATTTGTCAGTCTTTGCTTATGCATAACTTTTCACAAATTCCATTGTATTTCTTTAGTTTCCTATACATGCCTGGAAAAAATTGAATCTCAGCATAGTTATATGGTGACATTACATACTTTGATCATTTACTTTAGAGGTACTTTGAATGGTTTTGGAGGACATTACAAATGTTACTCCACCCTTTAAGAAGGGAGGAAATTAAGTCAGTTGGTCTGACTTCAGTGGTTGGGAGGATGTTGGAGTCTATGGCAGAACAGACTCAATGGGCTGAATGGCCTAATTTTGCTCCTATGTTTTATGTCTTATAGTGGATAGACCAGAACTGTATGCAGTACTCCATATTTGGCCTAACTGGAGTTTTATAAAGCTGCAACATAACTTCGGGACTTGAACTCAATGCCTCCACTAATAAAGGCAAGCATGCATATGCCTTCTTAACCACCTCATCAACCTGTGTAGCCACTTTCAGGGCACTATGAACTTGGACCCCACGATTACTCTGCTCATCAACACTGATAAGTCTTGTCTCTTCATATTTGACCTACCCAGTTGCAACACTTCACATTTGGCGGGTTAAACTTCATCTGCCGTTTCTTTGCTTACATCCCGCTGTATTCTTTGCCTGTCTTCTGTGCTATCTAGAACACCACCAAACTTCGTATTATATGCAAATTTATTAACCAACCCATTTAAATTTGCATCTAAATCATTTAACTACATCACAAACAACAGAGATCCCAGTACAGATCCCTGCAGAACACCACTAATTACAGAACTCCAGCTAGAATAATTCCCTTCGACCCTTAGACCATACTCTATTTTCTATGGACAAGCCAATCCTGAATTCAAATGGCCAATTCACCACAAATTCTATGCATCTTAATCTTGTGGATGAGCCTCCCATGATGGAGCTTGTCAAAAGCCTTCCTAAAATCCATGTAAACAACGTACATTACTCTACCTTCATCAATCACCTTTGTCACCTCATCAAAAACTCAAACAAGTTAGTAAGATGAGGTTTGCCCCATCCAACACCATGCTAGCTCATCCTAATTAGACCATGGTTTTCCAAAAGCTCACAAAACCTATCTCTAAGCGTTCTTTCCAGCAACTTCCCTCCCACTGACGTGAGACTCATTAGTCTATAGTTTCCAGTATTATCACTGGTTCCCTTCTTGAATCACGGAACAACATTAAGCAACTTGGCCTCACGCTTAGCTAGACAAGACACAAAGATACTGGTCAAGGTTCCAGCAATCTCATCTCTTATCTCTCCAAATAGCCTTGGGTATTTCTCATCAGTCCACCTTAATGTTCTTTCTCATATACTTTATTCATATTTCATTTAGGAGCAATGACAGCTTGCCACTTACAACACTTACAGGTCATTTTGTGCCACTTTGATAATTACATTAAAGGTTAGCTTTATTTGTCACATATACATCAAAACATACAGTGAAATGTGTTGTTTGCACCAATGGCCAATACATTCCGAGGTGTGCTGGGGGCAGTTTGCAAATATTGCCATGCTTCCCACGGCCAAATCCCACCAAACTTCACCAGATCTTTACAAGGATGTGAAAAATATTCATGGTTAATCATACTTTAAAAAAATCAAAATAGAAGAGGTTTAAATAAGCAAATTCATCAGGGAGTTCTTGGTCTCTCATGACCTCAAAAGATGCGATAAAATTTCTCATTGTTTTGGAATTAATTACACAACCAAGAAGAAGATATGAAACTTGAACAATTTCAAAAGTCTTTCAAATGTCTTACTATATCGGCAGAGACAAAATTAATTGCTTTTTTCCATTTATTTTTTGGGCATCAAATTAAAATGGTCCTGGCAATCTGCATGAACTGGAAAGCTTCTTCTCATTTGTAATCAACTTTTATCAGCCTCATCATATCATGCTTTCCTGAATCATGTAACAATCATTGACCTTTGTTCCTAAGCTATTTATCAAAGAAACTGGTAAATTTCCTAAAATGAATCAGGTCTTAAACTGAAACAATAGGTACTTTTCTGTACAAGTACCATTTTATGTTAAAGGACTTTGGCGTTTCAATACCAGGCTGTGAAGCAGTCAGTCAATATGCTCCTCACCACACATTTATAGTTGTTTGTCAGCATGTTAGATGTCATGCAGAATTTTCACAAACTCAAAGTGCAGCTGTGCTTTCTTCATAATCACACTTATGTGCTGAGCCCAGGATATGTCCGCTGAAATGATAGCACTGAAGAATTTAGAATGCTCTCTCCACCAATGAGGACTGGACTATGGATCTCTGGTTTCCTCCTCCTAAAGTCAATAATCAGCTCCTTGATCTTGCTCACAATGAGTAAGAGGTTGTTGTGGCACTATTCAGGCAGATTTTCAATCTCCCTCTTGTAAGCAAATTCATCACCACCTTTGATTCGCCCTCGAGAGTGGTGTTGTCAGCAAAGTTAAATATGGCATTGGAGCATATATGGAGTCTACAGTGCAGAGACCAGCCCTTTTTCCTTCACTTCACCCCCTCCCACCAGTCAATCTAACTGTAGTGACATATGATATTTTGACAAGGGGAAAAGTTCTATCAGTTGAAGCACGTTGGCAAGAGCATTGATTATCAGTAGAATTCCTCCTTGATTGGAATTTGAAACAATTTATTTGCCATGACTGTAGCTGCATTGATCTTCATCTGAACCATTCTTTTAAAACACCATGCTGTTACATATTGTAACTCCAAAACATAAAACTAACTTAAAGAAAAAAGACGAGAGCCCAGGACAATGGGTTCTTTGTTCATTTTTACCTTTAGCGAGACAAGCACATACGCAGCAGCATCGTGACGTCTGCAATTCATATACAAAGTATATAACCATAATGAATCATTTAAGCAACAAAGAGTGTTTAAACAAACAATATATTTACAATTATTCTCAAAGGATTACTGCTATATTAAATGTACAACTCTCCTCCCTGCTTCACCATAAGCACCAACTCAATATAGAATGCATCTCACGTTATTTACATATATATGCTGTACATAACTGCATACCATACACATTTGTAATTCAACTACTATATAGACTTCCACAGTAGAGTAATTTTTAAATTGTCCAAGTCAGGCCTAAAGAGGCTATCTTACACTTGTGGGATAATGTCTCTCCTGACAAGGGGGATCACTCTGGTTGGCAGGTTAGACTTGTGGCTGTGAAACAATCTCAGGTTTTGGGTCCTCCTCCGTGTGGTTTTACAAAGTTGACTCTGGGACTGCAGGAAATGGTTCTGACACCTCTGGTCACCCTTATTCTCTAGTAATTGCCTCAGTTCTCCTCAAATAATCAATGTGTCTTCTCCTGATGATATCAGACATGATCTCCACTGTTTAGGAGAGTGGTCCAGTTCTGTCCTTAATCTTTTCAAGTACCCACCTTTGATCACTTCTGTAGACCCTTGCCAGAGCTACTTGTCTAGGAGTGAAACATGAAACTTCCTTGTTTGAGAGGCCTTATATTTTGTCTCAGCTGTTAGTCCTGCATACTCCTGAGATTGAGTTCAAGGAGATCTAAGCATGAACACAAGGGATGACCTAGGAACAGCATAGCTGGTTAATTGTTCATTGTGGAGCATGCTATATTACAAGATGCAAGGAGAAAATTGGCAGGCTTCTGATTCTGTATTGATGTAGTGTGTCCTGTTGACATTGCTTGTATTTCATTCTTCAAACTCTGGAGTTTTGAAAAGCCACCTCACCCTGCTTAGGCCATTGCCATTTCTTCCTGATTTGTAGCAATGAGTTCAAGAGGTGGAGCACAGTAGCCAGGTTTGGCAGGAACCTGTTATAATAATTGACAAATCCTAAAAAGGACTGCAATTATGGTGCATCCTTTGGCCTTGGGGCATCCACCACTGCTTGAATATTCTCAGCACACTTATGCAATCTTTGTGCGCTGATGGTGTGACTTTAGTGGATGATGCTTGGTTTAAAGAATTCATACTTGTTGCATGGTGCTCTGAACCCATAATATTTTAATTTTTTTTACAATGTTGAGATTTTGGAGATGTTCCTCGTCATTCTTACCAGTAACAATCATGCCATCAGGAAATAATCAGTGCCTGGACAGCTTTTCAGCACCTGGTCCATATCTTTCCGCCAAAGTGCAGGTACAGATGCTACTCCAAAAAAACTGTATTAAGCCTTTTGAGAATGTTTGTGATGAGAAATACTTTGGACTCTTCTTCCGTCTCAAATTGTAAGTAGGCCTCAGCTAAGTTCACTTTACCGAAGTGCTTTCCTTCCGGAAGTTTGCAAAGATATCCTCTATCCTGGTGCAAAGAGTATTGAACTTTAAAGGATCTAGTGCTTTCCCTGCGTGTACAATAAATGAGCATTTCTCGAGTTTCCAGCCGGGTACAGACATCGACTTTAACCAACATTTCGATGACAAACTCTGCCATCTTCATCAGGGATGATGTCTGGGCATGTCTAGTCTGGTGGTATTTATACTCCTGTTGTCCATCCCTCCTGATTGGTTAGTCCTCATCCAATCAGATTTCTGCTGTTCAAACTTGTTCTTATTGAGTGAAACCTTTGTCTTTGTTACAATTCTTTTCCTCTAGTTTTATTTCAATGGCTTTCTTCACCAGGCAGTCCTAAAAGCCATTGGCTACTGCCTGCCTCCCCTCTATTTCCATGATTTCTGGAAGGATCGCCAGGATCCTGAAGAAATATCAGATTAATACCATCCACAAACGTGTAAGGAAGCTCAAATCACAGCTTAAGCTGGTCAAAATGACCTGGGACTCAGGATGGCTGACGTTTACAAGAATTCCCTGTGAATGTGGAGCAGCGTAGAGCAGCTAAGCAGGATGTACAGTGGATGTACCTGCATCAAAGAGCACAAGAGGGATATCCATTTGGGTTACCCAGAGAAACTGGCGCTGGCATAACATTGCATTCGCAATGCTCAAAGGAATGACTTTGACGGCACAAAACTACTGTTCTGTGCCAATGGCATTTCATTTAACACTATTTTACCCTTGATATTTTTGAGTTTTCCAATGCTATTTTTGAACAATGCTGTGACATCATCCAGTACCTTTTTAAAATTCATTTTCATTTGGTTTCAATTCATTTGCAGGGTATGTGGTATGCAAATAGTGGATAGATCTTCAATCAAGTTGTAGTTGTCTCGGCTAATCATGCTCCCACAATACTGGCCCTCCTGCTTCTACACATACAAGTCTAATGTGGCTTGTTGATTGTTGTATTTCACTGGTACAAACATCATTCCCACAGAAGTTATCTTTTTCCCAATATAAATTCTTAGCTGGACATCTGCAGGCTTCAGTTCAGTATCTTTGAAATGCCATTCAAACTTATTTTGTGGATTGACTGAATCAGCCAAGCCACTGTCTAATCCAATTTTAATTAATTTGCTGTTCACTTCTGGTGAAACCATATTGCTTGTCTATTGTTAGTTTTCACACTGTAATTCTCAAGTCTGCCTAGTCCTGTGTCACTAGCATCATTATTAGATTTTTCATCAAAAGCATGCAAATTAGTGTTCTTTTTGAAACAGCTGATGGCTGGCATTCGTCTATCTCGAAGGACGAGCGATCAGTATCATCATCACAAACCTGGGTGGAAGGTACAGAGATTCTGAGATGCCCAGTCATCAAGATCCCGTCTGGGCTTCACCAGTATAGTCCAAAAGAAAGCTTATGAAGCAATACGTTTGCCACCAGCTTGGCTGCAGCAGCTGCTGGAAGGTCCAGCCACCTTAGGGGTTCCACTCCGGATTTGCTGTCTGGGTTTACTCCTGTAGACTTCGTCTCTACCAATTCTGGCCACAGGGCAGTGGGGCTATTTACCCACAGCTGGGAGTCTGGTTCACGAGCATCAGTGTATGTCCATACGCTGGTGGACCTGCATGCTATGTGTGCAGGGGCCAAACCTCCTCCCTATTCTCTGTGCTTCAGCCTGAGTTTCTGTGTCACCAGTGAGGAGGCACTACATGAGGCTTGCTGTCAGACAGGCTATGTACTGGCAGGAAGAGACATACAGATTCAGGTCTCCTTTCCATGAGGCTGCTACCCAGCAGTGGAAGCTGAAAGTGAGAGCGACAAGCACTACCCACAACACTACCACACTAGATGTATCACAACAACTTTGACACCTTTTGAAACTGCAACTTAACTTTTTTTCTTTCCTGTGCTGTCCTTTTATTTTCATCTGCCTGACAAGCTCTTTGTGCAGTGTGTGCTCTGCATTCTTGCATTTTCTGCAAGTTTTTCCTTTAAATCTGCATTGGTCAGCTGTATATGAGCTCCTGCAACAATGGTAACATAATTTGTTCAGCTAGGCTGGTTTTTGTTTCCCTGTTACAATTTTATTCATTCTCACTTTCATTCCTGACTGCAAACCAATTGCATCTCTGTCTGCTGTTTCCATTGATACAACTATTTCAACTGCTCTTTTAAATACAAGTTGTGCTCCACTAAGGAACTGCTTTTGAATGCTTGCTTGTAAGATTCCACAACTAAACAATCTTTGTGCATCATTAATCCCATCACTGAACTGATAATGCCCAGCCAGTCTCTTCAATTCAGCCATATATGCTGAAATGGACTCCCCTTCCTTTTGATTCCACTTATGAAACCTAAAGCATTCTGTACTCAACAATGGTTTCATTCCAAATGTTCCTGCATTTACTGTCACAAAGTCAGCAAAGCTCATTTTAGTTGGAACAATTAAATTTCTAAGCAAACTTTATGCCTCTAAACCAAAGCACTCAACAAAACTGGCACCTGTTTCTCATTGACAATTGCACTTGATTCAAAACACTGCTCAATTAGCTCAGTATACATGAGCTTGTTGTCCATTGAGCAATCATACACAACTATCTGATATAACCAGCCAATTCCGCTTTTTAAAAAATAATTTATGATTACTATCACCCAGTATTCACTGTTTATGAACCTGTGATTTCTTTTGCTTTCTACTTTTATTTTAAACTCTAATGTTTCTTCCTATCCGTAGAACTTGTGTTGCAATTTTTTCAGCTTGAACAGGTAGATAGTCATTGCGTGTTTGTAAAAAAAAAATTGCCACTGTTATGTTTTGTAACTCCAAACCATAAAAGTAATTAATTGAAAAAGACAGGAGCCCAGGAGAATGGATATTAGTTCATTTTTATGTTTAGTGAGATGAGCACGGATGACATGGTAGTGTCTTAACGGAAGCAATTCACATATTTTGTACATAGAACCATAAGGAACCATTTAACCAACAAAGAATGTTTAATCAAACAATGTATTTACAATATCACTCAAATATTACTGACATATTAAAAACACAACACATGCTGATTACCAGCCGGGTGCCATTGACACCTGGCAGTTTATGCAACTTCTGCTGTGAAATATATGTCTAATGCTTTAAAACTAAAATTGTAATATTTGAGAAAACAATACAAAGTGAATGTTGATACTAAAATATTAATTGGGGAGAGAGGGGGAGAGAGGGGGAGAGAGAGAGAGAGAGATGCACATGGTTTACTTTTTACTTCTTAGGACCTTTTATAAATCAGAAGGATTCCTCCAAACAGTAATAAAGGTTAATGACAATTATTATGTTCTAACTAATTTAGGTAATGATTAAAACAAATCAACTCCCTGCATTGTTTCTATTTGTATAATATCCTCATTTAAATACATTTGAAAGCTCATATCTCCAGAGGTACACTATTCCCTCAGAAATTAGGTTTGAATCCACAGTCTACTGGCTCAATGATAAACACACTACCATCAGGGTAAACAGACAAGTCATGCTAGTTTCAGGACAGTACAGTTATCATAGGGTTAACAACTGCTTTCAGATATTTGCCAAGAGATATGCAAGAATATCTTGTATTCATCCTTTTCACTGAATAGCGACTATTCTACCAATTAATCAGAGAAAATTTCTGTTCAGCTGGTTGGCAATGAACATGAACATGCACAGGAAAGTGATCACAGAGCAGAGAGGAAACAATTATTTTAATCATGTACTAATAATTTCAATAATTCATTTACACAAGACCTGGGTTCCATCAATTGTACCTTTTGGTTCAGGGTATTAAGAGATGAGAACAAGTCCCTACATGTGCCTGAGATTTTATTAGGAATGGCATCTGTCTCCATTTTTCAGAAAAACCAAGGTTAGTAAAATTTTTTAATTATGGTAGAATTTTGCATTTTAGTTAAGGATTATAAAATGATTAACTACTCACTCAATGGGAACTACAGATAGTTCTGATGTGATTAGACATTAGAAGTATTAGTAATTATCATTAAATGAGTAGTTAATCATCAGTAACTCCCATTAATCATGATTCACTTTGTAATTTTAAACTTAAACTTTAAATCTAATTTCATTAATTTTCATCATACATGTTGAAAGAATATTCCTAATACTCATGTGCAACAGAGCAAAAAGAATTACAAATTAATAAAACACAATGTGGATAAAAGGCAATAAAAGAATCTCCTAGAGTAGGACATTATCTACATGGTATTTTTGTTTGTTTTTTTCTCTCAGGGGGGCACAAAAAAATAGTGAGAAGTTGACATTTATATTGATGAGTAATGATATCTTTTAATAAAGAAAATATTTAAAATTTAGGAGATATATTGTTCAATATTCCAAGTATTTTTTCACAGGAAACGGTATTTGTGATAACAGGAATATTTCAGTCTATCCTTCTGTTCACCCCTCCTATTTTTGAAGATCATAATTATGGGGTTTTTGAACAAACTTGTGGATGCAGCATGCTTGAAATGTTAATTTCTCTGCTGTATTGATGTTTCTACATTTTCCAGTTTATTTTCATTTCAGTTCCTATTTCATTTTCCAGTAACTGTCATTTAAAATTTTCCTTAGTGTAAATGTTATCCCTGGATGATTTTGGTGCCTTCACTACTGGGAACACCAGCCAGATTTGCAATAGTATTGTGCATCACTAATATTTATCCAAGGACTTATTAGTATATAAAAGGAAATACACCCATTTACTAACAGAGTACACTTAAATAATCACTCAATGAGAAACAAGCAGCATTAACATGGATATCAAGAATCATTTAGCAAAATCCAAGTGAATCATAAACCAAATAATCCTTCAAACAACTATGAAATTACTACATAGTAAATAATGAATAAGAAATGTTTAAGGAGGCTGCCAACTTATAGATATAAACCATGGTATTAAATAAATGATCTCAAAGTGGTTGAGAGGTTAGTCTTTGTAGGAAAGGAAATGAACAAAGCTTTCCACAATTTGTGTGAAGGCAAGTCAGATATCTGCATCTGCATCCAGGATATTGCAAATTTACTTTTATAAAGCATGTAAAATTAGATACAATTTTATAAATTTACAGGAAGATATGTTGGAGTTTACTATATTGGATTTGAAAAATGCTCATCAATATCAGGATCTCCTCAATATAAAAAATCTCATAAGAATAATGGATTGTTTATACATTTTGAGATGAATACACAATTGTATAAAATATTTTATACAAAAATAATTTCAATGTCTCTTCTTCCAACTTGAAAGAACAACAAAAGCAATCAGGGCCAGTTATAAACAAATTAATCATGACTGCATTGTAGCGCCGCCTCCATACATATTAAACACGTGGTCACTATTTGTTTACTCTATTGTAATCTCGACAAAGATTGAGATGCTGAAACTAAACAGTTGTAAAATCCTTGGGGGATGGAGGTCAGGCGTGCACTGAAAAGCGATAGCACAACTCAGTGGTTTCTTATGGGTCAGAAATTGAACCAGCTGTTGCTTGCAAATGGTTTTCTATTCTGTGTGGTCTCTTTAAAATATTAAAGAGGTCTGGAACAATATTTTCCAAAAAAAAACTACTGTCAATTAGAAGCAATTATTTCTTTGCAATTTGATCAGGAATGAATGATACACTTTATCTGACTGTCTAATATTAACCTGTAAAGAAGCGGTTTTATTAGAATTAAATAATTAATCAAATTATAACTGAATGGAAATATAATATGGAGCAACTGAAGAACGTTCATCACATTCATTGATGTCCAATTATGAGGCTTCAAATTTGAATTGTAACTTCACTAGCAAATGTTTGTTTCTTTCAAGCAAGTTTAAACCTTCAGAGATGGGTCATAAGCTAAATAAGAATACAGATATACTGTATTTATTTTATATATTATACTTGATCATTCACTGATATTTTAAAAGCAGTTTACGGAGAAATCTAATCTACCTTCTTGGTTGAATAAGTTTTTACTGTAATAACAAACACTCAGTGAGCCAGCAGATAGGAAAAACAGATACAATTAAAACTCTGAAGGACCACAAGAAGAGATTCTGCAGATGCTGGAAATCCAGAGGAACATGCATAAAATGCTTGTGGAGCTCAGCAAGTCAGGCAGCATCTAGGAGCAGGAATAAAGAATCACCATTTTGGGCTGAAACCCTTCATCAGGACTGGAAGGGAAGGGGGAAAATGCCAGAATAAGAAGGTGGTGGAGGGGAAGGAGTATGAGTTGGCAAGTGATAGATGAAACCAGGTGAGGGGGGGAGGTAGGTGGGTGAAGGAGAAGAATGAAATGAGAAGCTGGGAGGTGATAGGTGGAAAAGATAAAGGAATGAAGAAAATAGATTCTGATGAAAGAAGAGAGTGGACTATGGGAGAAAGGGAAGAAGAAGGGGAACCAGAGCAAGGTGATGGGTAAGTGAGGAGAAAGAAGAAAGCTAAAATGGGGAATGGAAAAACATAGGACCAGTAGGGGGAAGAAATTACTAGAAATTAGAGAAATTGATACTGTACTCATGTTGGAAGCTGCCTAGACAGAATATAAGGTGTTAATTCTCCAAACTGAATATTGCCCAGCATTTATTTTGCTTCCTGTAATGAAATAAAATGTAACTCAGCCTTTCATACAGTGTTAACCACAAATAAGTCCTGTTAAACTTCAAACATAAAATCAATAAAATTAGCAATGCACAGAAGAATGGGCAGCATCTGTGGAGAATGAAACATGAGATCTGCAATCTGCTGACAGCCAGATCCAAGGGATTCAAGTCTGGTGACAAAGAAAGTTACAAGAGATACAGGGACAATCTCTGGAACTGGCAATTCTGGGCTAGACTGGAATCAACAAAGGATGTTCAACAGTTGTGGCATGGTATACAATACCTCTAATAAAGTTAAAGCAAGTGACATAGGTGACAGCTGGGCTTCACTTCCAGAGGAGCTCACTGCTTTCCATGCTTGCTTTGACTATCAAAACATGGAAGTACCATCATGAACTCCCACAGCCCTCGATGACCCTATGTTCTCAGTCTTTGAGGCCATCATGCAAGCAGCCTTCAGGAGGTGAACCCATGAAAATCATCTAGTCCAGACAGGGTACCTGGCCAAGTACGAATCAACAGTACTGGCTGAAGTGTTCACTGAGATCTTAAATCTCTTACTTTGGCAATTTGAGGTGCCCACCTGCTTCAGGCAGGCTTCAATTATACTGGTGCCTAAGGAGAATGTGATAATCTGCCTCAATGACTATTGTCCAGTGCAATTACATCCACAATGATGGTGTTTTGGAGGTTGGTGATGAAACATATCAGTTTTTACCTTAGAAGTGACTTAGATCTGCTCCAATTTGCCCACCAGAACAGCAGATCCACAGCAGATACCATCTCATTAGCTCTTCATTGAACCCTGGAACATCTGGACAGCAAAGATAAATACATCAGGATGCTCTTTGGAGTACAGCTCAGCATTCAATACCATCATCCCTTAAAAACTAATCAATAAACCCCAAGAATTAGGCCTCAATACCTCTTTGTTCAATTGGATCCTCGATATCCTCACTTGCAGGACCCAGTCAGTTCAGATTGGCAACAAAATTTGCTCCCACAATCTCTATCAGTACAGGTGCACCATAAGGCTGTGTGCTTGGCCACCTGCTATACTCACTTAACACTTATGACTGTGTGGCTAAGCACAGCTCCAATGCCATATTCAAGTTTGCTGACGACACCATTATCATAGGCAGAAGCAAGGGTGGTGATGAATCTGCAGATAGTAGGGAGGTTGCAAGTCTTGCTGATTGATGCTTTAACAACAATTACTTACTCAATGTCAGCAAGACAAAGGAACTGATTATTGACTTCAAGAGATGGAAACCAGAGGTCCCTGAGCCAGTCCTCATTGGAGGATCAGAGGTGGAGAAGAGCAGCAACTGTAAATTCCTCAATGTTATCATTTCATTATAACATTATCATTTCATGGCCCTGTGCATCATGGATAAAGCCCACCCCACCATTGAGCACATCTACACGGGAGCGTTGTCGCAGGAAAGTAGCATCCTTCATCAGGGACCCCCCACTACCCAGGACATACTCTCTTCTCACTGCTGCTATCAGGAACAAGATATAGGAGCCTTAGGACTAATACCACCTGGTTCAGGAACAGTTATTACCACTCAACCATCAGGCTCTTGAACCAAAGGGGATAACTTCACTCAATTTCACTTGCCCCAGCATTGAAATGTTCCCATAACCAATGGGCTCACTTTCAATGACTCTTCAACTCATGCTCTCAATATTAATTGCAAATTTACTTATTATTATTTCTTTTTGTATTTTCAGTTTGTTGTCTTCTGGACTCTGGTTGAAAGCTCAAGTTGGGGGTGGGGCGGTGTTTCATTGACTCCATTATAATTATCATCATAAGTTTATTGAGAATGCCCACAATAAAATGAATTTCAGGGTTGCATATGGTGACATACATGTATTTTGATAATAAATTTACTCTGAACCTTGAGCATGTGTGGACAGGGTGTGAAGGTGATATATGGCACACTTGCCTCCATAACTTAGGACATAGAAGAGTTGGGATTTAGGCTTCAACATTGCAAAAGGCTGCACTTGGAATTTGTTGTGCCATTCTTATTGCCATATTCTAGCATGGCTGAGATAGTACTGGAGAGGTGCAGAGAAGATTCACCACATATTGTCCAGATTGGAAACTTTTTTTTAAATGGAGAGAGATTGGAGAAGCTATACTTGCTTTCCTTGCAGTGAAGGAGACTGATACCCGATAGATGTACATGAAATTCGAGATACATAAATGGAACAGATGGTCATAAATAGAAGGGTAGAGTTTAAAATAGAGCAGTATAGTTTTAAGGAGGTAGGAGAATTAAAGGATCTCGGGGCTAAGATTTTTTACACAGAGAATCGTTCATATCGGGAACATGCTGCAAGAGGAAATGACTGAATCAGATACTTTAAAAGGCACTTAGATATATACTTCAATAGGCAAAGCATATCCTCCACATGAGGGCAAATGGGATTAGTCTAGTTGTGTAAGCAGCACATCATGACTGTTGTGGCTGAGCAGCCTATTCCTGTACTGTACAATTCTCTGTCTCTAACACAGAGGAGATGACATCTTGAAGATGGTATGCTAAATTGGAATTATATGTTCATCTGGAAAAAACCATTTAGGTCACAGGAAGGGAGGCAGAGTCTGAGGAGGAAGTAAGGGGTGTGCAGTATTGGTCTGTCTATCAGACCGGAGACAGGTGTGTAGATATTGGTTAGATATTGCTGTTACATACAAAGATTATCTGAGAAAGAAATTGGATATCAGTGCACTTTAAGGAGTGAAGCAGAATAACCTAAAGGTTTCTATTCAACTTAAATATTTTAGATCTTCCTTAACAATGTATCTGAATCACAGAGACTTAACAGGCAGGTACAGCAAACAATGGGGAAGACACATACTGTACTCTATTAACTGCTATGGTGAGGTAATTGAGTTCAACAGTAATGAAACTTTGTTACAATTACACAGGACTTCAATGAGATTATACCTTCAAAACTGTCTATAATTTTCAACTAATAACAAATGCAACAGTTGCCTTTGAAAAGGCTGTAACAAATGTTCAGTTGATTGATTGCCAGAATGAGAGCTATTCTATAGTATTGAAATGCAAGTGCCAATGTTCCCTAATGCTTCAAAAGATGAGAGGCAATCTCACTGAAATGAATTTATCAGGACAGATGCTGGGAAACATATTGCTCTGGCAGGAGAATCTGTAATTTAGAGTCTGTGCATTAGGATTAGATATTGATCATCTAAAATTGAGATGAAAAACTATTTCATTAGCAGGAGTTCGTACTAATATGGTCTTTGTTTATTATTAATCTTTCTTGTAAAAATTGTGTATAAGTTATTTTAAACTTATCTTTCTTTTGTGAGTATTGTTTATATTGTTACGAACCCCATAACTGGGTCACTTACCAGCAAAGATAGAGAGGTCCGTTTAAGTCTGATAGTACTATTTTTAACAGTATTTATTGATAAATTTACACAAAAATAAGATCAATGCAAACATACAGATAATATATGTCATCAATACTAAATCTAAAAGCATGGGTATAATAATAATCAATAAGAAATAGCTCTATCGTTGTCTAGGGGATAATATACTGTCCGACGGAAATATAAAAGTCACTGATAGTTCATTCAAGCTGCAGCGTTTTGGGTTTGAGAGAAAGACGGGTTAAACTTGCCCAGGTCTTTTATGATGCCAGTCCTTCGAGTCGTTGGGAGTTGGTTTCCCCGTTGTCAGCTAAAAGCCAGTCTCCAGTGGTAAAAGCCACCGGTTCCGGGGCAAATGGAACCGAATGCACGTGGCCTCCTCTCACCGGCTTCCGCTATTACGGGATCGCTAGCGTTTCTTCTGGTGCGTCTGAGGGGCTGTTCCCACAGACCCTCTTTTATCCTGACTCACAGGGTCTCAGATGTCAATCAGGTTGGGGGTGATGCAATCCCTCCCTCAACCAGCCCACTTTGCCTGAGGGCTTCCACGTAACACAGTACTGTAATACACAAGTTCGTCTCCAAGAGACAATGGCTGTTTCCCGTAGCTTTATATCGCTGGGGGGGAACAAGACATTCCTCACGTCTCTCTCTCTCATTTCCTGGGTCTCCTGACCCAAATCAATAGTGATCTTGCGATTCTCACAAAGGAGGGGGCTACCCCGCACCCTTCGGAACCTCAGAGCTGTGGTACATTCATAATACCCCCTTTCTTCAAAGCGTTTTCACCAGCGGTGAAAACAAAGTAGCACAGAGTCTTACAGGATTTTAGAATCTAACACAATACAAAAGCTTTTCCTTTTCACTACAGAGAAATACGGTTATACATTCAATTCAGCATCTAAACAGTTAACGATTACAGTGTCACTTCCTTTAATATCTTAGCATCTTGTACCTTACTAACGTCTTGTAGCATCAGACTTCAATTTAATAACCACCTATTTTTATTTCTTTCCTTCAGCAAACAAAAACCAAGGAGTTGTGATCTTGGCTTACGCGTATCTACAAAAGTTCATGCAAATACTAATCTTTATGTTGCTTTCAAACTTAACAGGCAGGCTTCCATGGGGTTGTCTTTATTATTCACATGCTTTGTCAAAATCCCGTAAAACCGGCTTTTGCTATTTAAAAATGGCGTCCCCATTAACCGTCGCCGCTTTTCCGGTTAGTTCCCACGTGGGGAGCTTGGGTACCCTGGCGAAATAGGCTCTCACCCACTTCTTTCATAGGAGTTATTTTATCAACACCGTGTCCCAAACTTAGACCATCTTCTGAATTTCCACCCAATTCTTTAATTTTACACAGGTGGCTAGCCCTCTCGTCAGGACCCTTCAGGCTATTGGTTTTCAGTTCGAACTCTTTGTTCAAGCAGCATTTCAAATTCTGCCTTTTCACACCACACTCTGGAATAACAATAGCATGGGGGGCCCCGTCATCTTCCAACTCAATCTGTAAGCGATCCGCAGGCTTAAAATTTTCTTCATTCGATTTGGGAACTACATATTTCCCGTTTCCTTCAATAATAATATTTATCTCCCCACTTTTGGTCTCCGCCTGAACTTTTAACACACCGTCGAGCACAAACACCTGGGAACTCTCACTTCCCACTTTTACCAAAGTTAACCCTTGCTTCACTGAACCACGTCTATCTGACCCACAAGGACGGCCTTCCCTTTCAACGGAATCAAATACCTCAGACTTTTTCTGAGCTCCAGTACTAGGTTCAGTACCATGTGCATCCACATCTTGGACACACTCAAATGGGACATTTGCCTCTTTCAGGCTTTCAATACCCGTACCCGGTCCAAATTGTAATTTCCCCTGATTCTCCCAGCTACTCTCTGGGCAACTCCCTTCCGCAGTAAACTCAACCCCGCGGGCTGAAACCACCTCATCTGCCAACCCAGCAGACCTCTTCAAGGTAAGGACACCCTTTTCATCTAGGACTGCCCTCATTTCATCATCAGGAACACCTCTAGCATTTTCAACTTCTTCAAACAGTTCTGCCAACCCAGACTGATCATCCAGGTCCAACCCTGGACCTTTTAACAGCTCTAGCTGTTTCTCATCTTTATCTTCTGCCTCTAGAACTTTTCTCCTTGCTAAGGGCGGGTCTACCTCCTCTCCCTTACCCTCTTTCACTTTACTATTCGTTTTACCACCCTCTAAACCCTCGTGGTACAGGGTCGGTAAAAACGTCTCAGCAAAATTGGAACTGGCCGGATTTAAACTGCTCCCTTTCTCAGCTGCCTCTCTCGACATGCTGCGAGTGACCGCGCATGCAGGATAGATCTTGGAATCTAGGGGCGGGGCCACAACACTCACCAGCCGGCTTGTCATCGTCATTGCTGCCCAAACCTTACCACCTGCTAAATTGTTACCGAGAAGGATGTCCGCGTCAGTTCTTGGGAATTCTGATCGCACTCCTATTTCAACTGGTCCAAACACCAGTTCACAATCCATAATGACCTTATGTAAGGGCACCATTTCTGTCCCTTTGCTTATTCTTTTCACAGCTACCATTCCCGTCTTGCAACCAAAATCTAGTACCTTACTGCTGATATACGATAGCTTAGCCCCCGTATCTCTCCAGATCTGTACTGGAACTGGTGTGTCTCCCTCCCTCACAGACACGGTTCCGTTTGACAGACAAGTCTCAGACCCTTCTTGTACTCTGTCTACCCGGGGCTCTCTTGTTGATTTACTGATTACCACGGCACATCTGATAGGGACTTCTGCTTTCCCTTTTCCTGTCTCTTTCCTTGGAGCAAAGCACCTAGATGTAATATGCCCCCCCTTTCCACAATTAAAACAAGTCAAGCCCGGAAATCTCTGGCCATCTGGCCTATCCCCCTCAACCTTACCACTAGCTCCTGGTGGGACCTCTGCCTCAGCCAGCGGGCTTTCTCGATCGTTCCCATGGTCTCTCTGGGAACTTTTATTCGAGGAAAACTTTGTCTTGTGGGTTAGGGCATATTCATCTGCGAACCTAGCAAATTCTGAGATGGACTTATTCGGCTTCTCATTCAAATACATCCGGATATCCTCCGAAACACAACCTTTAAATTCCTCAATCAGAATTAACTCCCTGAGACGCCAATAATCCTCCTCCACTATCTCTGCTGTGCACCAACGGTCCAAGAGCACACCCTTCTCATAGGCAAACTCGGTATACGCCTGATTCCACCCTTTCTTTAAAGTTCTGAACTTATGTCTGTACGCATCAGGTACTAGCTCATAACTCCAGAGAATGGCCGCCCTTACTTTGTCATAACTCTCCTCCTCTTCCTCCTCCATGGCCAACGCCGTATATGCCTGCTGTGCTTTCTCTTTTAACACACTTTGTAACAGCACCACCCACTGATCTCTGGGCCACTTCTGATTCACTGCCACCTTTTCAAAAAGCAAGAAATAACTATCAACATCCGTCTCCTCGAACGGAGGTACTAACCTCAACTCTCGACTAACATTAAACCGCTCCTCTCGGTCTGACCCTTGATCTCTTCGCCCTTGCCTTAACTTCTCCATCTCCAAGTCATGTTTCCTTTGTTTCTCTGCCTCCCCATACTCTCTCTCCTTCTCGGCTCTCTCTTTCTCTTTCTCAGCTGCTTCCAGCTATTTTAACTGAATTTCATGCTCTCTTTGTTTCTCAGTTCTTTCCTGCTCCCGTTTCATCTCTAACTCTTTTAGCTGGAGCGCATGCTCCCTCTCAGCTCTTTCCTGCTGCTTTACCTTAATTGCATGTTCCAACCTTAATTTCTCCAACTCTAACTGAGCCGTCCCACTAGCTGGTACCTTTTCAGGAATATTTTCCAATACCTCAGCTGCAAACACATTCTTCCCAATATAATACTGAGTTATTGACCTTCGCACCTCCCGCTTTTTCATTGACAACCTCACCTTTGTGAGGTTTAACCCCTTCACCAAATTTATCAAGTCTGATTTGGTGGCCGCCTCTAGCGCCTCCAGAGTCGGGTTTTCTATAAATTCACCCACGTCCATCTTTGTTGGTTTCCCGTCTGGCTACCCGCGTAACCAGATCCAAGTTTGGTCTTACAAGCCCAATTCACTGGCCCTCCAATTTGGTATCAAATCCCGAGATGAGAATTCCAAGTTGTTACGAACCCCGTAATTGGGTCACTTACCAGCAAAGAGAGAGAGGTCCATTGAAGTCTGATAGTACTATTTTTAACAGTATTTATTGATAAAGGGGCACAAAAACAAGATCAATGCAAACATACAGGTAATATACGTCGTCAATACTAAATCTAAAAGCATGGGTATAATAATAATCAATAAGAAATAGCTCTATCGTTGTCTAGGGGATAATATATTGTCCGATGGAAATATATAAGTCACTGATATTCGTTCAAGCTGCAGCGTTTTGGGTTTGAGAGAGAGAGACGGGTTAAACTTGCCCAGTTCTCTTATGATGCCAATCCTTCGAGTCATTGGGAGTTGGTTTCCCCGTTGTTAGCTAAAAGCCAGTCTCCCTTGGTAAAAGCCACCGGTTCCGGGCAAATGGAACCGAACGCACGTGGCCTCCTCCCACCGGCTTCCGCTATTACAGGATCGCTAGCGTTTCTTCTGGTGCGTCTGAGGGTCTGTTCCCACAGACCCTCTTTTATCCTGACTCACAGGGTCTCAGATGTCAATCAGGTTAGGGGTGATGCAATCCCTCCCTCAACCAGCCCACTTTGCCTGAGGGCTTCCACGTAACACAGTACTGTAATACACAAGTTCGTCTCCAAGAGACAATGGCCGTTTCCCGTAGCTTTATATCGCCGGGGGGGGGGGGGGGGGAACAAGACATTCCGCACGTCTCTCTCTCATCTCCTGGGTCTCCTGACCCAAATCAATAGTGATCTTGCGATTCTCACAAAGGAGGGGGCTACCCCGCACCCTTTGGCCCCTCAGAGCTGTGGTACATTCATAACAATATGTTCTTATATGCACTTGTGATTCTGGTATGAGTAAGTTTATTGTTGCACCTGTGTATCCACATATTTGTGCATATGACAATGAACTTGATTTTTACAAGAAACTCTGGAATTCTCTTCACAAATAATATTGAGATCATGAGTTGTAAGAGTCATTGCAAGGTTGTGGAATTAGTTCAGTGTTGCAGTGAGTGAAGTTATTCACTCTGGTTCAGGAACCTGTTGGTTGAAGGGTAGTAACTGTTCCTGAACATGGTGGTGTGGGACCTAAGGCTCCTGCACCTTCTTCCCAATGCAACAGTGAGAAGACAGCATGGCCCGGATGGTGCAGCAGGGTTCTTGATGATGGAGGCTCCTTTTTATTTGTTTGGAGACACAGCACAGAATAGGCCCTCCTGACCCAATGAGCCACACTGCTCAGCAACCCACCCATGTAAAACTAGCCTAATCACAGTACAATTTACAATGGCCAATTAACCTACTAACCTGATATATCTTTGGATTATGGGAGGAAACCAGAGCAGCCAGAGGAATCTGATATAGTTCACAGGGAGAACATAGGAACTCCATACCGACAACACTGGAACTGAACTCCCGAATGTCCCGATCTCTAATAGCATTGCACTGCCTGTAGATGTACTCAGTGGTGAGGAGTGCTTTGCCTGTGATAGAATACAGCTCTTTTTGTACACTCCTGTTCTTGGGCATTGGTGCTTCCATACCAGGCCATGATGTAGCCTCATATTCTCCACTGTGCATCAGTAGAAGTCTGTCAAAATTTTAGATGACACCCTGAATCTGCACAAACTTCTAAGTAGAAGCACTGTTGTGCTTTCTTTGTGATGGCACTTATTTGCTGGTCCCAGAACAGATCCTCTGATATGATAATACCAGAGAATTTAAAGTTATTGATCTTCTCCACCTTTGATTTCCTGATGAGGACTGGTTCATGGACCTTCAATTTCTTCCTTCTGTAGTCAATAATTAGCTCTGGTTTTCCTAATGTTGAATGAGGGTTTGTTTTCTGGTATGATTCAACTAGATGCCAATTCATCATCACTTTTGATATGGCCAACAACAGTGGTGTCATCAGCAAACTTAAATATGACATCGTAGCTGTACACAGCTGCACAGTCATAGTTATAATATGAGAAGATCATAGGGCTAAGCACACAGCTTTGTGGTGCACCGGGGCTGATGGTGATTGTGGAGGAGATGTTGTTGCCAATCTACACTGACTAGGTCTGCAAATGAAAAAAAAATCAAGACTCCAGTTGCACAGGGAGGTAGTGAGGCTTAGGTCTTGAAGCTTAGTGATTAGTTTTGAGGAGATGATAGCGTTGAACGTACAGCTATCATCAACAATGACTATCCCAATGTGTGCTTCATTGACCAGATCTTCCAGAGCTGAGTGAAGAGCCAATGAAATGCCATCTGTCATTATCCTGTGTGACAACTGGCAAACAGGCAAATGTAGACATTCCATCATATAACTGAACAATAAAGCAAGACTGAGGATCCAGTGGTCACCTGAATAAATAACTCATAGAAAAAAGGATTTCTGTATAGAATTAGTATAACTTGTTTTGCTTCACCGGTCATCTCTGTGAAGTAATGTCCCAATGATTACATGTAATATCTTACTGCCAGTGAGAAAACTGTTTGGAATGGAATAAAATCCTTTGGTAGTGAGGTGGCTTAGGTGCAGTCAATGGTCAGCACTGTCTCTGAAGATTTATAAAAAGTACCATGGAGGAGAAAGTAATGATCAATGATATATATTGTACAACCTTGAAATTCGTCTTCTAACACGCAGCCATGAGAAAAGAAACCCTAAAAACCCATTAAAAAAAACAAATTATGTAAACAATAAACGCAAGCAAATAGTGTTCTGAACTGATGACAATGAGTCCGCCCACAGACCCTTAGTTTGTCCCTCACCTCAGGCGTCGACACCTTGACCTTTTCAATCTAGCCCAGCGCTTAATTGTCATACAGCAGGTTCAGTTCAGTTGCTTCAATATGCTCTGAAGTCTGGACCCTACTGCCTGGATTTGGCTGTACGTGATCTTTCCAATTTGGCTTGGCGTTGAGAATGATTGAACCTCGGGTCTTCCTCACTCTTGACAGACCTGCTGCCTTGCCTCGCCTTGGTTCTGCCACATTGAATTCCCTCCAAGTCTGAAGGGAAGTTACAGGCTATCATTTGTGATGATACTTTATCAGAAAAAGAGTGATTAATGAAGTATTTAATTGTTTCCTTGTTTCATCAGCTACCAGCTAGAGTTCACTGAGGTTCACCAGTGCCATCTTAAACCAGACAACCTTATGTCAACTGACAACACATGTGCATTTAACACATTTTTCATGATAATTCCAAATTGTCAATTTCAGAATTCACAGCATGACCATAACAACTTCAGAAAATGAGTTTGCATTATCTAATACATTATCATAGTACTGATGGAAAATAATTTTGAGCATATCTATTGGTGCCAGTACCTCTATTTTCTTAGAAGCTCAAGGAGATCTGACAATGTCACCAATTACTCAAACTTCTGCAGATGCACTGTTGCAAGTATCGTCACTGGTTGCATCATGCTCTAGGAAGGCAATTCCAATGCAGAATGCAAGAGGCTGCAGAGGGTTGTGGATACATCCCAGTTCATTAAGGGCACAGTACTTAGCACCATTGACAGCATCTACAGGAAGCCCTCACAAAGGCAACATCAAGGATTCCAACCAACTGGGTCATGCCCTCCTCTTGCTGCTTACATAAGGCAGGATACAGGAGTCTGAAGTTCACACCAGCTACTTTCTGACAAACATCAGGTTCTTGAATCGCTCCGCACAATCTAATCCCAATTCAGTAATGAAATATTATAAGACCATAATATACAGGAGTAGAAGTAGGCTATTCGGCCCATTGGGTCTGCTCCACCATTCAATCATTGGCTGTTCCAATTTTTCTCATCATCCCCACTCCCCTGCCTTCTCCCCATACTCTTTGATGCCCTGTCTAATCAAGAACCCATCTATCTCTGCCTTAAATGCACCCAATGGCTTGGCCTCCACCACTCATGGCAACAAATTCCAGAGATTTACCATCCTCTAACTAAAGTAATTTCTTCACATCTCTGTTCTAAATGGATGTCCTTCAATCCTGAACTTGTGCCCTCTTGTCTTCGACTCCCCTATCATGGGAAATAACTTTGCCATATCTAGTCTGTTCAGGCCTTTTAATATCTGGAATGTTTCAATGAGATCCCCCGCCCCCCCATTCTTCTGAACTCCTGGGAATACAGCCCAAGAGCTGCCAGACCTTCCCCCCAAAAATCTGTACACAATGCTACAACTGTGGTCTCATGAGTGCCTTATACAGCCTCAATATCTCATCCCTGCTCTGATATTCTATACCCCTAGAAATGAATGCCAACATTGCATTCGCCTTCTTCACCACCAACTCAACCTGGAGGTTAACCTTTAGGGTATCCTGCACTAGGACTCCCAAGTCCCTTTGCAACTCTGCATTTTGAATTCTCTCCCCATCTAAATGATAGTCTGCCCGTTTATTTCTTCCAGCAAAGTACATGACCATACACTTTTCAACATTGTATTTCATTTGCCCCTTCTTTGCCCATTCCCCGAAACTATCTAAGTCTCTCTGCAGGCTCTCTGTTTCCTCAACACTACCCACTCCTCCACCTATCTTTGTATCAACACACTATCCATTCCTCCACCTATCTTTGTATCATCACACTACCTACTCCTACACCTACTGGACTACTTCTTGTACTACTATGGGCTTTCCTTTGATTATATCTTTTTTTCCATAAAGTTCTCAATTTAGCATTTTTCCCTACTGTATGGTATACTTCTACATCCCATTTATATTCTGCCTGTTGACTGTGCCTGTGAAGATGCTGCATTTTAACAGTACCTCAACATACTCGTGCACATGACAGTAAACTTCACTTGAGAATGCTTATGGCAATCTTTGGTATTATTCCAGAGGAAACAGGCAGAGTCCCTGCTTCCGCTCAACATGTGAGAGCCTTTTCAACTTTGCTGGCTAGGAGAGCTATCTTGTTATACTGGAAAGATTCTAATCCACCTACTGTTTTTAACTGGCTCTCCTCCATTATGTCCTGTTTAAGTTTGGAGAAAATTAGAAGCCAGACGTTCAACACATCTTTTAATTTGGAGCAAGTCTGGTGACCCTTTATTCAATATATTCATATGATTTAATTAAAAAAAAAATTTTAAGGAAAAATTTTCCTCATCCGCGAAGGTTCGGAGATGACTGGAAGGATGTTTCCTTTCTTCTTTTTTTCTAATTTTATCCTCAAATGGACTGCCTAATCTTTCTTTCTTTTTGTTTTAGGTTAGTTTAGCTGGGTTTTTTTTCTCCTTATTAATAACATTTCCAATCTTTTTTTTTCTTTATGATTTGTCAAGAGTTGTGGTTTTTTGTTTATATACTATATATAATAGCTTAACGTTATATTCAATTGACCTTGACAGTATTTTTTTGTTGTTTCTACGTCTTTTGTATTGTGTGTTTGCTAAAACTTCTCCTCTGATTTGTATTTTTTTCTCTCTGTTGGAAAATTAATAAAAAAAGATTGAAATGAGAATGCAATGCAGCGCTTTGAAATCAGAATTAGCCAAAATCTGGAATTTTTAGAGTGGGAAGGAATCTAGCATTTTTATATTGCATCAATGGCTGAAATTTATTATTCTTCATAAAAGTGCTCTATGCAGGTCAATCAAAGCAATTGCAAACAGCTACCCATGGAGAATCTTAAAAAAAACATTAAAATATATATATATTTATATATATAGTACAAGGCTCTCATTCTTCATTTTTAGGATAAACCTGCTGAGGGATGAGCAAATGAGTAGTTCTTTTAAGATCAGAAAGTGTTTTTAAAATAGTTGATGCAAAGGAAGTGTTTCCACTTTTAGGGAGAACACAAGTTAAGGACATCAACACTACGTGGTTACCTAGATACCCAATGCAGAATTCATAAGCAACTACTTAATGTATTGTTAAAACGTGTGACTCACCAACACAGGCATAGATGAGGTCAACTTAAGTAGAGGTTGAACATGTATATTCAGGATTACACATGTTTAGATGAGAAATGGTAGGCTACAGTGGGGCATAAATATAAGAAAGGACTTGTATAAATAGTTTTTGTGCAGTATTTCCCATGCAATCTATCTCGTTTGCTTAAACTGTTCTAAAATAGTACCTAAAAAGAAAACAAAAGCAATGAGAAAATGTTATCAGGATCCGAAACAAAGGTGATGAACTGAGAGCTTGGAATTATGATGTAGTGGCCATTACAGAGACTTGGCTGGCACCAGGGCAGGAATGGATTCTCAATATTCCTGCATTTCAGTGCATTAAAAGGGATAGAGGGGGGAGGAAAGGGGAGGAGGGGTGGCATTACTGGTCAGGGATACATACTATTACAGCTACAGAAAGGGTGGGTAATGTAGCAGAATCCTCTTTTGAGTCAGTATGGGTGGAAGTCAGGAACAGGAAGGAAGCAGTTACTCTATTGGGAGTACTCTACAGGCCCCCCGGTAGCAGCAGAGAGACCGAGGAGCAGATTGGGAGGCAGATTTTGGAAAGGCACAAAAATAACAGGGTTGCTATCATGGGTGACTTTAACTTCCCTAATATTGATTGGCACCTGATTAGTTCCAATGGTTTAGACGGGGGCAGAGTTTGTTAAGTGTGTCCAGGTCGGATTCCTGTCACAATATGTTGACAGGCCGACTGGGGGAATGCCATACTAGATCTAGTATTAGGTAACGAACCGAGTCAGATCACAGGTCTCTCAGTGGGTGAGCATCTGGGGGACAGTGACCACCACTCCCTGGCCTTTAGCATTATCATAGAAAAGGATAGAATCAGAGAGGATAGGATTTTTTTTTAATTGGGGAAGGGCAAATTATGAGGCTATAAGGCTAGAACTTGCAGGTGTAAATTGGGATGATGTTTTTGGAGGGAAATGCCGAAGGATTTTGGTTCAAAACGTCAACTGCATTTTTTTCCATAGATGCCACCTTCCCTGCTGAATTCCTCTAGTATGTGTTACTCAGATTTCCAGCATCTGCAGATTCTCTCGATTGTAATCCATTGAAGGATCTTACAATGCCTGTAATTAATACTATATCTTTAATTGTTCAAGACCCAGGAATGGTAATTGAAACAAAGATCTCTGTAGAACTGCCACATAAATCACGTGCTTTAGCAGCAAAACAATCTTTAAAATGCAGACTGAATATATCCCTTCAGACCAAAATTCATCCGAATGGTATGATTCAACAGAATAGGTAATTGAACAACATACATTTTGAAATAATAAGTAAGACAGTGCATAAAATCCAAGCGCCATACACTTTTAAAATCTAATTATGAAGTGAAACTTGTCGCAGGTTTAATCTTCAGACCAGCACAAATTTAAACACTTGATGCCAACTACAAAAGGAGAAATTGGCTTCTTTTTGTGTAACATGAAAATAAAATCTGAAAGTTATTCAGAAACGTAAGACATAATACGTCTCTCTGCCTGTCACAATCCTCTTGACAAAGCAATACAGAACTCATGACAATTATAAAGAATCAGCAGAGCTGGTTCTACTAATTTAAAAACATATTTCAAATAACTTACTCAACTAATTAACTAACTGGTTTTCAACTAACCTGCGTCTAAATTTGGTGGCTTTCCTTTAGGATTTTAATAGCTTACATGCAAAACATGTTTACAAACGTGTTTACTTTAAGACCCTATTCCTTTCCTCTCGCAGTTACCCTCGGCCTTGAGTCTGCCAGTGAGCTGTTAGTGGAGTAGTCTCTTTCCATCGACGCTGCCCCAGACTTGTTGGGTATCGCCAACATTTTCTGCCGTCGCTTCGGAATTACGGTATATCTGACTGTTTGTTCCCAGACCATTTTTCAAAACAGTGAAGATTTTTGAAGTCGCCTGAGGGCTGGACTGCTGCAAAACTACAACTCCCAGCAGGCGTCGATATCCGGCGGAAGCGAGCCGTGACCTTCGTGGGGGTGGGCTTTTGAGTGCCGAGTGTTCCGGTCTGGCCGGGAGCCGCACAGCGCCGCTGATGTCTGAGCGAGCCTGGACAGGCGAAGGGTTCCGCCAGCTGGGCTCCGTCCCTCACACAGCCAACGGCTCTTGACAGACCCTGCCTGCGCGCCGTTTAAATGCCTCCCGACCCTCGCTTGGCACTGCCTCTAGTCTGATGGTGCTTGAGTGTTTGGTGGCGGGAGAAGGGGTGGAGGAAGCTTGAGGAGGTACTGGGAGCTCTTCATCGGATCAGCGATGGATTGGCTCATGGGGTAAGTGAGGGAACTTCAGGGGGGAACAGCCCTGCACTGAGCTGCTGGCTGGTTGTAAGACCAAGCACTCCATCCAGCAAACCTCTTTCCACAGCTCACAGTGGGCCGAAATGAAGGGGTTGGTGCCCTGAGCTCCGCTCCCAGGTGTACTTTAATGACGGAGATAGTTTGTAGAAGTTTTTTTTTTAAAAAGTCATGTAAATGCACCCGGCAAGTAGGAAGAGAGATCGGGTTTTTTCTGTCCTTGCGAGATGGCTATTTGTTTTTTTCAATTGGTTTACGATACATATGGTTGGATAAATCCTAAATCGAGAAAGGTGTAAAATTACAGTTTCCACGCTGAAATGATTGATTTTCAATCTAAAGAAAGACCTGGTTGTTATTAAAATAATCATTAGCATTTCGCTTAAAGATAGGTAAGACAGGCAAAGGTCAGAGATAATATCTATTTATGGAGACTTGCAATAAACTGCGCGCGATACTTGTACTGAACAAGCTTGGGAGGGATAAAGCAAGTCGTACTGTTTGCATGTTTAGCAATTTGCTATGTCATGCTGGAATACAGTAGGTCATCTTAGTAAATTGTTTATAACAAGGACAGAAAGTGCATTTGTTTGATTTGTAAGATGTGTTTATTAGTTGGGGTAAAACTACGTGCAGGATTTGGACTTTGTTAGACTTTAGGGATATTGTTCTGTCATTTCTTCTATTAATATGTAACACCTGGAACGCATTGAGAACAACTTTAGTGTTAAAATGCATTTTCAGTAAAGTAATTGGAAAATTATATTGTCCAGTTTCCTAGTAGTTTAAGGAAAACGATCAGTTTTATTGATGACAAGTAGGACTAAAATGCTGCAATGTAGTTAAGATCCTGAAGTTATAAATGAACATAATAAGACTGTAGTAGCACACGCAAATATACATTGATGCTATCTCTTCAGTAAGGAAGTTATGGCCTTGAAGATTAAACATTATACTGCTACCATAACTTGCATGCCCTGAAACTTTTATTGGAGTGGCACATTTTCTTTTATAGTTCATAGCTTGTTTCCTTTTACTGTATCAAAGTATTACATTTTCAGTGATATTTTTGACTGATTACTTTGATTAGAAATATCTAATTTTTGTTTATTTTATTTTATAATTTTACGAATGCAAGTCAAAATAGTCCATAATAAACCTGAAGAAATTTTAAAATATTTTAAAATGTCAATACTGAGACAGTATTTTAATCAGAAAGTTAAGTTTTTAACTTTTAGGAAACATATTTATAACTGAAATATTGGTAAATAATAAACTGTAATCAGGCTTATGACCATTTCTATGCTTATAGATTCTGAGCACCAAAGGTTGCAATTAGCTTTATATTGATTTTTTGCCCTTTATTTGGAAGCATGAAGTATGTCAAATTAGAGTTAAATGATAGCTTAATGGATCTGAGGATAATTTTCAGAACAAAGGCTTTTATTTTGGATAATTTTTAATATTTGCCAGCTGTATATCATGTTTAAACTGAACAAGTTACTTTTAAGAATTTTAGAAATAGAAGCAGAACATAGAAATCCTGTTCTTCATTAAGATCACGGTTGATCCTGTGCTTATAGTTACCTTTCCAGCCTGATCCTATGTGCTCTGATTTCTTAATATCCAAAATTTATTGATTTTTAACCTTTTATCCACAAAATATTGGAGTATCCTGATATAGAGAATAATAAATTCTTACAGTTATGACTGCATCTAATATTTCTCCATTGAGAGAATAACCACTCACTGTTTATCTTCTCAAAATACTGCATGCATCTTTGAGGTAATTTTTCCTCCTTTTAATCTCCATTGAATCTAGTCTTACATAATCTCTCCTTGTAAGACAGCTGCCTCAACCCAGGAATCAATGACATTAAATCAATGTTGTACTGAATTCCAATAACAATTAGGAAGGCTGGATTATAATGAATATTTAAATTGTAGCTGATATTTGAGGCATCCTCTCTGGAAGAAGTACTGTATATCTCAATGCAAAGAACCCGTGAATGTAAATCAGTGGTTACTTGGACAATAATGAGCAAAATTGGTATGGTTACAGTGAGGGGCTGTGGCTTCTCATCTCTAATGCCGTCAAAAAAGAGGTCCCATTCGAATAGAACATTTTATTTTGTTCTCGCTCTGAGTCAGAATTGCATTTATTATCACTGCCTTATATGAATTGTGTGGTTCTAAACAAATGGTACAAAAAAAGGTAAAACATGGTCTGTTCATCAATTCATGCACCATTCAGAAATCTGATGGAGAGGGGAAAGAAGCTGTTTCTTAATTGTTGATTGTGGGTCTTCAGGTTTCTGCACGCAATATCCACCACACTGCACACAGTTCTCTCTCACTTGGACAATAAAGGCACTTAGGCCAGAATCCTGCACATTGATTTCAGTTCAGCATTCAATACCATCATCCCGCAGAGACTAGTCGAGAAACTGTCGCTGCTTGTCCTTAACACTGCCATGTGTTGCTGGATTCTGGATTTCTTGACAGAGAGACCACAGTCAGTCCGTGTTGGCAGGAACATCTCTGACTCCATCACACTGAGTACTGGATCCCCACAAGGCTGTGTGCTCAGCCCACTGCTGTTTACACTGCTAACGCATAACTGTGCAGCCGGATTAAATTTGCTGATGATACCACAGTGGTGGGGCTCATCAGCAAAAATGATGAAACAATGTACAGGGAGGAGGTCAAACACCTAGAGAGCTGGTGCAGTGACAACAACTTGATGCTTAATGTCACCAAAACCAAGGAGATGATCGTCAACTTCGGACGGTCTCAGGCTGAGCACACACCTCAGCATCAGTGGCTCCACAGTGGAGAGAGTGGAAAACATCAACTTCCTTGGGGTGCAGATCTCAGACAATCTCACCTGGTCCAGGAACACCACTTGGATTGTGAAACAGGCCGAGCAGAGATTGCACTTACTGAGGAAACTTAAACAAGCATCACTCCCCACTAACATCTTAACTACATTCTACAGAGGCGTGGTTGAGGGTGTGCTGACCTTTTGCATCACAACCTGCTACTCCAGCTGCAATGCTGCTGACAAAAAAGCCTTGCAGAGGGTGGTTAGGGGATCAGAGAAGGTTATTGGGGTCTCCCTACCTTCTGTCCAAGACCTCTTTCAGAGTCGATGCCTCCAGAAGACACGGTACATCATTAAAGATCCCTCTCCATAAACTGTTTGTTCTTCTGCCATCAGGCAAACGTTACAGGAGCATCAAAACAAAAACCACAAGGCTACTAAACAGCTTCCTCCCACAGGCAGTCAGACTGCTAAATATCTACGCTACCTGACGCTGTTTTGGACACTTTTTAACTTGCACTGGACACTTATAACTTGATTTTAACTGACATGTGGCTGTTGTATTTTACTATTTATTGTTGCTCTTATTATGTTATGATTGCACTTGCCCCTGGGAAACAGTGTCTCATTCTGCCCTGCAGAGCTGATGTATGGTTGGAATGACAATAAAGTTTTTGAATCTTGAATCTTTCTGTGCTGCTTCTCTGATGGTAGTAATGAGAAGACATGCCGGATTGTGAGAGTCCCTGGTGATAGGTGTGACCTTCTTGACGATGTCCTTGATGGTGAAGAGACCTGGCCACGAGGGAACTGGTCAAGTCCACAGTCCTCCGTAGCTTCTTCCAATCCTGGGCATCAAAGGCTGCATACCAGGCAGTGATACAAGCAGTCAGAATGCACACCACCATACAATTGTAGAAATTCATAAGATTCTTCATTGATATGTCAGATGTACTCAAACTCCTAACAAAGTAGAGCTGCTGATGTGTCTCTTTAGAGATTGCATCAGTTTGGCAGCCCTAGATAGGTCCTCTGAGATGTTAATGCCCAGGAACTTGAAGCTGCTCACACATTCCACCACTGATCCCTCAATGAGGACAGGTGTGTGTTCTCCCAACTTCCCCTTCCTGAAGTCCAGAATAGGTTCATTGGTCTCACTGAAGTTGAAAGTAATGTTTTTGCAATGTCACTCAAACGGTCAATATACCTCATTCCTGTATGCCTCTTTATCAACACCTGAGATATTACCAATTACAACAGTGTCGTTTGCAAATTTATAGATGGCTCTTCAGCTGAGAGCCACACAGTCATGAGTGTAGAGAATAGAAGAGTGGGCTGAGCATGCACCTGTGTTGACTGTCAACAATGAAATGTTTATGAGCCCTGGGGACTGGTCTCCTGACAAAAGTTTGAATACAGCATTGTAAGACTCTTAATTTGGATATACAAATCAATTCTTGTACTTGCAGTAGAGCATTGTAAATGCACAAGTTAGTATATCCTAACATTGGATTTCTTTTCTCTCTCTCTTTTAACTCTTTTGACTCTCATTGCTTATTCCTAAAGAGTGATTTGATACAGTTAGTCCATCTAGACTAATTAAATGGTGATTACACCAATATAGCATGTGGTATTGTCTTTCACAATGATACATATACAATTCCAGTTAGCAAACAGAGCAAGAAATCATATAAAATATTATCAAACTACTTGTAACACACAAATCAAAGATGAAGCATTTTATCTTTCTATCTAGTGAAGCTCACTGCTTTTTTAGCTGTACTTTTGGGGAATTAATCATTTGATTGGTAAGATAATATTGGAGATTCCATAAAAATTATTTTGATGGTTTTTTTGGGACATTGAAACTGGATGGACTGAACTGAAATGATCTGTTTCTTAATGCTTTTCATGATGGATCGTTGTACATTTTAAAACATTTCATTTATTACACCAAACAAATATTACCTTTCCACTTGAAGCTAAGGTCAAGCAAGTAGCTATTAATATTGTTACTCTTCATTAATTAATTGTCAGCATTCTATGCATATCAATTACTGAGTTCTTAAAAAATCCCAACTGTTGGTTATTGAGCAGGTGTAATATGACAGCATGTGCAACAGATATGTTTTACTGTACTTAATAGGGCACAGCAGTATCGTAGTGGTTAGAGCAATGCGATCACAGCATGGGGCATCGGAGCTCAGAGTTAAATTCTGACATAATCTGTAAGGGGTCTGTATGTCTACAGCGTGAACGCATGGGATTCCTCTGGGTGCTCCAGTTTCCTTCCACAGTCCAAAGGCGTACCGAATAGGGATTGATTGGTCATTGTAAATTGTCCCATGATTAGGCTGGGGTTAAATCAGTGGGTTGCTGGTGGCGCAGCTTGAAGAACCTGAAGTGGAGTATTCTACACGTATCTTGAAATACATACATTTTAAATTGCCGCTTTTATTAAAATAAAGCAACTAGTCTAACTTGCCACGAAGTATCTTCATGTCAGATCATCATTGTAGAAACATTAAAAGCAGTCCTGAGGCATTAATGCTGGTAGAATATTTATGAAACATATTATAGGAGCTAATCCTGATATAATAATTTGATACTAAATCTGATGAATTATTATGATTTTTGTACTTTTAAAATATTTAACGTGGGTATTCATGTGCATTAAATGTGCTGCATAAAGCAAGATCTTCATGAAAAGGATTAGTAAAATTTACATCCTGGTTCTGCCTGTAGATAGATTTGTAGTTTTGGTTTGCAACCTTTGCAGCTTTAAGTACTGTTAAGTTATAAAATGTTCCAGCATTGTTATGTTTCTTAAGAGTTTTTTTTTCTGATACTAGCACCTAGTTCTTTAGAAATTGCTGTTTATAACAAACGGGGAAACTTTCCCCGTTCACTAGTTACAATGAAACTGTATCCAGGTGTATGCTTTGATTTCTTTGTAGCAGGTTAATCAGACCCTGTCTACTATGTCACAATGAAACTTATTATATAAGGTTAAGCTGTTCTTTTGAAGAAATTCTGCAGGCATTCTTTCCCAATATTAATGGGATGTGAGGAATTTGTTTATGTTTTTCACTGGTTGTGAATCAGTATTGGAAAATAGTCACATAATGTGGAAACTTCCTCTTAAGCTTACTGTGTCCATGCCAAGCATCAGTTACTTTACGCTGATGCCTTTTCCAAACACTCAGCCCATAGCCTTAAATACCATTGTCTTTCAATTGCTCATCTAAATGCTTATTAAATGTTGTAAGGGTACCTTTCTCCACCAAACTCATGGGCAATAAGTTTCAGGTTTTCACCATTCAATGAATGGGAAGTTCTTAATGAAATTCCAAACACAACGTTCTGTAGGCACTGGAAATGCAGAGTAATACACACATACACACACACACACACACACACACACACACACACACACACACACACACACACACACACACACACACACACACACACACACACACACACACACACACACACACACACACACACACACACACAATGTTGGAGGAACTCAGCTTGTCACGCAGTATCTGTGGAGAAGAATAAAGAGCCAATGTTTCGGGCTGAGACCCTTCATGAAATTCCATCTACTTCTCCCACCTCTTACCTTAAACCCAGTGTCCTTTAACCATTGACATTTCTGCAAAGGAGAAACTCTTCTCACAATCCTCATAAGTTTTTAAACCTCAACCAGGTCATCACTCAGCCTCTTGTGTTTCAAAGGAAGCACATTTGTCTTCATGGCTGAAACATGGCATCCCAAAAAACATCACAGTGAGTCTCCTTTGCACTCTCTCCACTGCAGTTGGTGTGGTGACCAGAACCATATAAATTAATTCAACTGTGGTTCTAATACTTGTTTTATATAGTTGTGCTATAATGGTTCATGCCCCTATAGCCTATGATGACAAGTATTCCTTTTTCCTTCTTAACTCTTTATCTGTCTGTGCAGTTGCCTTCAGAAATCTTGGGCATGTTGCAATAAGATCATTCTATTTCCAAATTAACATTAAGTGTTTGTTTTTTTTAGCAGGTGGGCTACCCAACCTCTTTTAGCTGAATGAGACTGGACAGCTTCAGTACTGGCATACTGTTTGTTGGTCCATGCAGTTAGAACTGGAATCACTGCAGTGACATGTCTGTAAAATGATTAAACATACCCATTGTGGATACTGGGTTTGATTAATTGCTGAAAGGTTGTAAATACTTTACAGTTGTGACTTTCCTTCCGTTTTCAGTACAGTTTTCTGCTACGGTAAAAGGAACTAACATGAACTGAACATGTTTTGTGAGTAAGTGCAGGGGCAAATGAGTCACTGGTGTTCACCGTTTCAGGAACCACTTCTCCTCTACCATCAGATTTCTAAACAGACAATGAATCCATACAGAAAATACCTCTGTATTTTCCTTCTCCTTTTGCTCTACTGGGTATTATACGTACATGAACATTGGTTACATCCCCCTTGGCAAGAGAAGGAGAAACAATCAAGCAGGGTTCTGATAGGTAACCACTCTTTAGTGGCTCCCTCTCAGGCATAGATTTTGTTTGATACAGATTCTGCTCTTCTTTCTCCAACAAAAGAGCTGGTGTTTTTACATGATATATGGCTAGTTAGACTAACCCTCAGAGTTCTGTCAAGTACTGTGAACTAAACAACTGATATATCATTCCATTTGGAAAACAAGAGCATGTAATCTTTAATAATTTGACAGTTTATTATCTAATGCCTATATTAATTTCTTTTTACATGCCATTATAAATTTGAAATATTAATCACAAGAAAATGGACCATTTGTTATTTTTACCTTTTCTTATTTTCTACCCCTTTCTCATGGAAGTAGAGTGTGACATTGTTTTATTGGTTGAACATGGGTGAAATTACCTAGATGCAGATAATAAAGTGAAGTACAACAGTTAATGTTACAGTTATTAAGCTGCTGTTCAATGCATTTAATGTGAATAAAATAAAAATATTTTACAGAGCATTCTTGTCAAATAGAGTTGCACATTCTTAGTATACTTTCAATTAATTGCATCGTAGTTAACTAAAATATTTGGAGTTAATATAGTGAATGCTGAAGGGTTTCTGGTCAGAAGTGGGAGTGTAGAAGTAGTAAGCCTCATGGTTATGATGGGAAAGGGCCGGTAGATTGTGATTCAGATTATAAAAGCTTATTAGGTAATCATCTGGGAGGAGAACTGGGCATCCATTCAGGGAATGAAAGTAAATGCGCCTTGAGCGGATGTACTTTAATCATTAATGCAACGTAATATTCTTCTGCTAGAGATTAATGTGTAATTTGGCAGCATTATTGTTTCTTCTTTGTCTGAGTATTATAAATGATACAGGTCCTTTGTTGTAGAACATTTGCTTAGAATAATTATTTATCAGTATTAGGTACACTTTGGCAACTTTAGCAATTGCAGAGCACTTAATCCATTCAAATCTAAAAGAAAGTTTTAAGATTTGGTATTTCCTGCTGTACCTTTTTTATTAAACCTGTGTAGCCTCAGTGGTTTCCTGCTGTTTTAAGTCTACCTTTCAAAGCATAGTTTACTTTAACAAATGATTTTAAATGATGTTCACATGTATGCACAGAAAGCTGAAAGTAAAGTGCTTCTTTTTTACTATTGAGCTGGTTCCCAGATCAGGGGTTCCCAACCTGGGGTCCACGGACCTCTCGGTTACTGGTCCGGCTTTATGACATTAAAAGGACTAAGAATTCCTGTCCAAGAATGTCAGCCTCAAAGTATTTCTTTGAATTTGGGGGCTGGAAGAAGATGTAGGGGGAGAGGACATTAATTCTGGAAAATTTACCTTTTCACGAATTGTAAAGCTGCTATTAAACAGGTGCTGGAAATGAGTCGGACAGCATCTGTGGAGAGAAAGAATGTTTCAACCTGATGCTCTTTTATCAGAAGGTTTAATGAGTAAAATTTGGTCACCTCTGGTAACTTTTGAATTGCCAAATTGTTTTGAGGTGGTAGCTGCAGCCGTGTGGTGGAAGCATGTCGGACTTCTAAATTTAGTAAAATGGGGGGCTGATTTGTAGGAGTGTTCATAAGTCAGGCCTCTGTAACCTGGAAGGGACAGCCTGGAAGTTCAAAAGTCCAGTGTATGTACGGTCGTGTGCAAAAGTCTTGGGTGTATATATATATATATATATATATTTATATTGCTAGGGTACCTTAAGATTTTTACACAAAACGGTGGTAATTTTATGTATTGCACTGTACAGCTGCTGCTGTTGCAAAAAAAATCAAATTTTATGACATTTGTGAATGATGATAAACCTGATTCTGATATGGGTCTCTGTGCACTGAGAGTGGGAAGAGGGCGGGGAGAGGGGAATCTTGGATGGGAAAAGGGGAAGGGAGGGGGGAATATGTACAAGCACTCTGTAGAGATCAATAAGCCAATTGTTCAGAATCAAATGACTTTGCCTGCTGTCTTAGGGCTGGGTGTGTCTGCACCTGCAGCAGCCCCATTCTTGGCACTCTTTCTCTGCCACTTATTCATACCCCTCCCACGGTGTTCCACCCTCGCCATCCCCAACATCATTTGCTCCTATCAGGTTTACAAACTCATTTTCCACTCCATGTTGACAAATACAGTACTGTGCAAAGTTCTTGGGCCTAAGACTTTTGCACAGTGCTGTGCATGTGTTCACTCCTATGAATTGCAGAACTTGTTTCCCCTTTCTTCAATAGGTCTCATTAGGTGCATTTAATGTCAGAGAAATGTATACAATATACATCCTGAACTTCTTTTTCTTCGCAGACAGCCACAAAAACAGAGGAATGCCCCAAAGAATGAATAACAGTTAAGTTGTTAGGACCCCAAATCCCCCCCAACAACTCCCCCTCCCACGCATAAGCTGCAACAAGGTAATGACCCACCCACCCCCACCAGCAAAAAGTATCAGCACCTTCCACTGAGCACTCAAGTGTGCAGCAAAGCACCAATAAAGACAATCTTGCAGTACCCCAAAAACTATGCACTCACCCAATAGTTCGACATACAACAGGCTGTCTCTCTCTCCCTCCCTAATAAGGGAAAAAGAGATGTCCCTGTTTCACAGCAAGAGGGGAGACATAACATGCAAGTTGCTGATTTACGATGTTAAACATCTGTTTCATCACTTTTTCCGAGCTCTGCGCCTGGAGAGTCAGCACTAAAAGGACGCAGCTCTCTGGGTGCACAACCCCCAGCAGCTAACCTGCTGCAAAGCTTCAGTCAGGGGCACTGGCCTAGAGTCAGCACATCCCTAGAACCACGAAATACTGGAACCCTGAAGGCACACTCGTCTTCCAGGCTTTGTCTTTGGGATGTCAAAAAGCTGCTGGCCGTGAGGCCCTGAGAGTGGGTCCCATTTCCGCAAAGAACCAAAGACAGTGTAACTCCAGGTCAGGGTCTTCAAAAGAACTCTGCACACCCTGAAAAGGAAATAGAGATTCTTTCTACTTGTAGCAATTGTTTTTTTCTTTTCAGTCTTATTTGCTTTTGTTGCCATTCATTAAAGTACTGTATATCTACTGTCAACAATTTAATTGATACTAATCAATTGATAATGGAAAAGATAGCACTAGTAAGGGTGACTCCTTGCGTGCAGCTCTGATGGGAATCATCAAATATTCCTGTTCGGGACCACTGCAGCTAAAATCCACAGGCACATACTTCGTTTTAAGATGTTTTTAAAAAAAATCTATCGATGTTCAAAATCAATGGATAGCAGACTGCAGATTCACGTCGCGAGCATAGTTTTCCTTTAAGATAAAGGAAGGAAGGGAAGTGGGCTGGGCTGAAAGTAAGATTGAAGTGTAGGGGCTTTAGAACCCCCACTCCTGATTTTCCTGCTGGGGAATGTACAGTCTCTGGAAAATAAAACTGAAGTCTTCGGAGTAAGATTGCTGTACCAAAGGGACATCAGGGCCTGCTGTGCACTCGGCTGTGTTTTCGGTCCCCGCTATTTCAGATGCAGCGCTGCAGTTCCATTTCTTCACCATTCTCTGCAAAGACAGGAAAACTCTTATTTTTTTTTAAAAGGTAGAGAAGGTGAAGTATGATTTATAATTAACTCATCATGGTGCACAGATGTGGCGGTTCTGTCTCAGTCCTGCTCACCTGGCCTGGAACATCTAGCAGTCAAATGTCATCCTTTTTATCTGCTGACTTTTCCACCGTCATCCTGGATGCCTCAGGCCAATGTCAGGCAGGCACTTAAGGAGCTGAGCTCTGTAAACAACAGGCACGAATCAGTGCACCCTGATGCCTTCTCTAGCATTGTGGGGGATTTCAACCAGATCAACGAAGTCATCTCTGAGCAGTTAAAACCAACATTTTACATAATGCTTTACAGTACCAGTGACCTAGGTTCAATTCCTACCACTGTCTGTAAGGTTTGTATGTTCTCTCTGTGACCACTTCACATTTATAGAAATTTGTCAGAGTTTTAGATGGCTTGCTGAATCTTCATAAACTTCTAAACAAGCAGAGGCACTGTCGTGCTTTTTTTCATGATTGCACTTACATGCTAGACCCAGAGCAGAGCCTCTTGAAATGATAACAGCTTGTAATTTAAAGTTGCTGACCCTCTCCACCTCTGATCCTATATGCCTGTTTGTCACCACCTTTGATTCAGCCAACGACAATGGTGTCATCAGCAAAGCTAAATGTGGTGTTGCAGCTGTGTTTAACCTCACAGGCACAACGATAAAGTGGGTAGTTCAGGGGCTAAGCGCACAGTCTCGTGCTGCACCTGTGCTGATGGAGATTGTGGAGGAGATACTGCTGCCAATCCAAACTGATTAGGGTCTGCAGTTGAGGAAATTAAGGCTCCAGTTACACAAGGAGATATTGAGGTCTAGGGCTTGAAGCTTATTGATTAGTTTTGAGGGATGATAGTGTTGAATGGCAAGTTGTAATCAATGAAGCACATCTTGATGTATGTATCTTGCTGTCCAGATGTTCTAGGGTTGAGTGAAGAGCCAATGAAATAGCATCTGCTGTTGACCTGTTGGAGCAGACCCAAATCACTTTGCAGGCAGGAGTTGATATGTTTCATCATCAACCTCAAAGCTCTTCATCACAGCGGATGTAAAGGCTGATCTATACTTGAGCGTTGCATCTATGCCGTAGGTACCACGTCCCCTACACCGTAGGGTAATGTGCACCTCTCCAAAAAAGTAACTTGCATGTCACGGCAACGCAGACAGCAGCAACTGTGATTGGTCCACTTGGTAACATTTAATTTCCTCCTATGCATTTCCGGTTGCTTCTTCTCCGCCATGCCTGTACACCGATGTGAAATAGATGAACCAAATAGTCAAATCTACCTGCCGACATGTAAAACTGTTTGAAATGCATTTCCTCATCCATGTCTCTCGTCCAAGTATAAATCAGCCTTAAGTGCTACAGGGCAATAGTCATTGAGGCAGGTTACCATGTTCTTCTTGGGTACCAGTATAATTGAAGCCTGCTTGAAGCAGGTGGGAACCTCAGACTGCTGAAGCAAAAAGTTAAAGATATTGCTGAACACTCTAGCCGGTTAATCAGCCCAGGTCTTTAGTACTTGGCCAGATACCCTTTCTGGGCTGAATGAAAAAAGGGTCTCTTGACTGGAATTATTAACTCAGTTTCTCTTCCCACAGATGTTGCTTGATCTGCTGAGTAATTCCAGCATTTTCTGTTGTTTTTTTTTGGTAACCAAAAGTTAATTTGGTATTTAAGAGATTGAATCTTCATTAGGCTCTTAATTTAAGAAATGAAGTTAATGATGTCGAAGGAGTTTCTTAAAAAAAAATAGACGAAAATCTGGGATTGGTGTATTGCCCTGGAGTCATGGAGCACTACGAGCACAGAAACAGACCCTTTGACCCATCTAGTCTGTGCCAATCTGTTATTTTGCTGAGTCCCATCAAACTACATCTGGACAATACCCTTCCCATCCGTGTACTTATCCAAATTGCTCTTAAATGTTGCAATCAAATCTGCATTATCCACTTCCACTGGCTGCACGTTCCACACTCGCACCACTCTCTTAGTGAAGAAGTTCCCCCTCAGGTTCCTGTTAAATATTTCACTTGTCATCCTTAACATATGACTTCTAGTTCTAGTCTCTCCCAACCTCTGTGGAAAAAGCTTGCTTACATTGACCCTGTCTAACAGCATTGAAGACTTGTTCTGTTAGACTTTCATCAGTGACAATCTTGGCAAACTCATCAATCAATTTCTCTGCTGGTTTGTGATCAATAGATGCTTTATCTTTAAAATGTTTAAACTCTTTAAAACTTTAATGCCATGCCTTTTCTTAAATTTCGGCAACCACCTGTTGAATATTCACAATTATCTTCAATTTTCAGTTTGTCATGATAGCTCTTTGTTAGTGTCATGATCAGCATTCCATTAAGTAGCATATGTTCACTCCGATGCTGACAAATCCACTCTTTCATTATACGATCAAGATCTTAATTTTTTGCTTTATGGAGTGACTTTCTTTAACTTCTGTTCATTACCTATATAAGTTCACTTCACAGAACTGTCTGTGGTGTGCAGAGACCTACACATTGCCTGGGAACCTTCCCAGTGCTTTGTAGAACTTCCCATTTGTGAGGTCACGTCAGCGCTCAAAAGATTTTGGATTTTCGGATAAGGGGTACTCAACCTGTTGAAATGATTTTCTGCGAACTGGCATTAAACCAGTTGTTAAAAATGCTTTATCAGAAGCTGCTGTGAACTTTGGGAGGATAGTTATGTTTGTGAGCTGTTGGTTTATAAAATGCTGATTTACAAATATAAATTCTAAATCTGTGCCTTATTTTACATTATGATTAAAACATGGAAATTAAAAAAAATAGAATAATCAGGTGCCATTGTTACAGAGAACTTGAAAACTAAACTGCAATTATATTCAGCAGGAATTGATCATTGTGCTTCATGAAACATTTTCTTACACTGGTTTACAGTTTTGAATTTTTGAGTAATCTGCTGGGGGTAAATGGCAATAATCCAATAGAAAACTATTTAAAAAAAGAGGTCAGGGCACATATTTCAATTAAAATAGATTGTTACTATGATAACTTCAGAAAATTAAGCATTGTTCAAATTATTTTCATTCTTGTTTGATTGACAAGTCGGTGTTCGGAGTGTACCCTCATATTATGGCAGCTTGGGGAACAGAAATTCATCCAATGGAGTCCACAATTCACTTCCAAAAGTTTGAGATTCAGAATAAAGAAAATCTCTTATAGAGTTCATGTGTGGGAAAATATGCAATAAAAAAAAAACAACCTATTTTGTAATTTTTTTATCAAGAGTTTGTGTCATGAAAAATCTTGATATGGACAGTTTTCTGGGAATTCAGAAAACTTGCTTACACGGGTGTCTGATTACTTCAACATTTTCATAATGCATGACACTTAAATAATTTTCTCTTTTAATCAATTACTTGCATTAGTGTGGAGATTGCAGGGTCCTTATTCCACAACCTGTTTGTAGAAAATTGTGTATATGTCTGTTGTTCCTCTTATTACAATAATCACTACATCTTAAAGCTATTTCATCAGCTGTAAAGCTTTGGCCCATTCTTTATTGAAATGGAAGATACAAGTTTTTATTTTGTGGGCCCAGTACCTGTAGTATCATGTGGTTCCAGTTGAACAAAGGGAACTATGGAGCTATGAGGGAGGAACTGGCCAAAGTTCAATGGAACAATACCCTAGCAGGGAAGACAGTTGAACAAAAATGACAGGTGTTTCTGGGAATAATGCAGAAGGTGCAGGATCGGTTTGTTCCAAAGAGGAGGAAAGATCCTAAGGGGAGTAAGGGGCGGCCGTGGCTTACGAGGGAAGTAAAGGGCAGTATAAAAATAAAAGAGAAGTATAACATAGCAAAGATGAGCGGGAAACAGGAGGACTGGGAAGTTTTTAAAGAGCAACAGAAGATAACAAACAAGGCAATATGCGAAGAAAAAATGAGGTACGAAGGTAAGCTAGCCAAGAATATAAAGGAGGATAGTAAAAGCTTCTTTAGGTATGTGAATAGCAAAAAAATAGTTAAGACCAAAATTGGGCCATTGAAGACAGAAACAGGTGAATTTATTATGGGGAACAAGGAAATGGCAGATAAGTTGAACAGGTACTTTGAATCTGTCTTCACTAGGGAAGACACAAACTATTTCACAGATGTATAGTGGCCAAAGGAACTAGGGTGAAGGATGACCTGAAGGAAATTTATACTGGGCAAGAAACGGTGTTGTATAGACTGTTGAGTCTGAAGGCTGATAAGTCCCCGGGACCTGATGGTCTGCATCCCAGGGTACTTAAAGAGGTGGCTCTAGAAATCGTGGATTCATTGGTAATCATTTTCCAATGTTCTATAGATTCATAAACAGTTCCTGCTGATTGGAGGGTGGCTAATGTTGTCTCACTTTTCAAGAAAGGAGGGAGAGAGAAAACAGGGAATTATAGCCTGACATCAGTGGTGGGAAAGATGCTGGAGTCAATTATAAAAGAGGAAATTACGACACATTTGGATAGTAGTAGAAGGATCAGTCTGAGTCAGCATGGATTTATGAAGGGAAAATCATGCTTGACTAATCTTCTGGAGTTTTTTGCGGATGTAACTAAGAAAATGGACAAGGGAGAGCCAGTGGATGTAGTGTACCTGGACTTCCAGAAAGCTTTTGATAAAGTCCCACATAGGAGATTAGTGGGCAAGATTAGGGCACATGGTATTGGGGACAGAATACTGACATGGATTGAAAATTGGCTGGCTGACGGGAAACAAAGAGTAGCAATTAACGGGTCCCTTTCGGAATGGCAGGCTGTGACCAGTGGGGTACCGCAAGGTTCGGTGCTGGAACCACAGCTGTTTACAATATACATTAATGATTTAGATGAAGGGATTAAAAGTAACATTAGCAAATTTGCTGATAACACAAAGCTGGGTGGCAGTGTGAAATGTCAGGAGGATGTTATGAGAATGCAGGGTGACTTGGACAGGTTGGGTGAGTGGGCCAATGTATGGCAGATGCAGTTTAATGTGGATAAATGTGAGGTTATCCACTTTGGTGGCAAGAACAGGAAGGCAGATTACTATCTAAATGGAGTCAAGTTAGTAAAAGGGGAGGTACAATGAGATCTAGGTGTTCTTGTACATAAGTCAATGAAAGCAAGCATGCAGGTACAGCAGGCAGTGAAGAAAGCTAATGGCAAGCTGGCCTTTATAACAAGAGGAATTGAGTATAGGAGTAAAGAGGTCCTTCTGCAGCTGTACAGGACCCTTGGTGAGACCACACCTGGAGTATTGTGTGCAGTTTTGGTCTCCAAATTTAAGGAAGGACATTCTTGCTATTGAGGGAGTACAGCATAGGTTCACAAAGTTAATTCCCGGAATGGCAGGACTGTCATTTGTTGAAAGATTGGAGCGACTGGGCTTGTATACACTGGAATTTAGAAGGATGAGAGGGGATCTGATTGAAGCATATAAGATTATTAAGGGATTTGGACACGCTGGAGGCAGAGAGCATGTTCCCGCTGATGAGTGACTCCATATATATCCATGTATATCCATGTACCTAGGCCACAGTTTAAGAACAAGGGGTAGGCCGTTTAGAACAGAGATGCGGAAAAACTTTTTCACCCAGAGAGTGGTGGATATGTGGAATGCTCTGCCCCAGAAGGCAGTGGAGGCCAAGTCTCTGGATGCATTCAAGAGAGAGTTAGATAGAGCTCTTATAGACAGTGGGGTCAAGGGATAAGGGGAGAGGGCAGGAACGAGGTACTGATTGTGTATGATCAGCCATGATCACAGTGAATGGCGGTGCTGGCTAGAAGGACCGAATGGCCTACTCCTGCACCTACTGTCTATTGTATGCTTGCAGTGCATTGTAGCAGATGTTAATTTGATTTAGTGTATTTAGCACATGAATACTGCCTCCATTATCACCTTTAATTATTTTCATTCCTCAAAATAATTTCTGCAGTTAATCTTCAGTTTTCAGAAGTTATGCACTCTTCTGAAAGAAATGAAGGACAAAGGTATTTTGGTACCTGTAACAAACAAGTTTGTCAAGGCCTTAATTGTACAGTCATTTCTTTGGCAATTAGCAAATGCAATTTGTCACAATATGAAAGGCCATTTTGATTAACACTTAAAACACTGGAATGATTCAGTATTTCATTCTTTTTAATCTAAGTGAGATCTCCATGATCACGCAGGCTAGCATGATTTAATTTGGAAAAATCTGTAGCAGTGGAATTACAGAGAATACACTGTTAGATATCATCTGTTTGTACAGTACAGCAAATTAACTTTCATTTTGCAATTTTGATGAAGTTTGCTATAAAATCAGGGCTTTGGAATGCCAGCAAATGCTGACAGTAAAAATCAAGGATGTAATATTGAGGCTTTGTAAAGCACCGGTGAGGCTTCACCTGGAGTGTTGTGAGCAGTTTTGGACCCATCCAAGAAAGGATGTGCTGACATTGGAGAAGTTTCAAAGGAGGATCACGAAAATGATTCTGAGGTTGAAGGGCTTGCCATATGAAGAGTGTTTGATGGCTCTGGCCTCTACTCACTGGAATTCAGAAGAATGTGGGGGTGACCTCATTGAAACCTATCGGATATTGAAAGGCCTCAGTAGAGTGGATATGGAGAAGATGTTTCTTATGCTCTAAGGGTAGAGGACACAGCCTCAGATTAGAGGTGCATCCTTTTAGATTGGAGATGAGGGATTTATTTGGCCAGAGAGCGGTAAATCTGTGGAATTTATTGCCACAGGCAGCTGTGCAGGCCAAGTCATTGGGTATATTTAAGGTGGATGTTGATAGGTTTTAGATTAGTCAGGGCATGAAAGGATACAGGGAGAAGGCAGGAGATTTGAGCTGAGAGGGAAAATGGATCAGCCATAATGAAATGGTGGAACAGACTTGATTGGCCAACTGGCCTAAATCTGCTCCTATATTTTATGGACTAACCTAATCCTGAAATTTTTTAATAGATAAAAATAGAGAACAATATGCATATCAAACAAAAAATCCCATGTTGTTATTGGTACCATTTACAGTTTAAAATAATGTGAACTCACTGTACTATTACAATGTATGTTTCTCAATGTGTTTTGGTTGGTGTGGGAAATACTGGCTTAGCATATGTCTTGAGAGTTCACTGTTTAACAGAAGTTTTAATGACAGTACTTCGATAGCATAGTGCTACAATTTATCAATGGATCAGTTTAACACTCATTGCAATAATTTGTACAAATATTAAACCAGTAGTTTTTTCTTATTTTAAAGGTAAGGTTAAAAATAAATTTACTTTGTATCATGTTTATTGATGAAGTTGGCAGAGGTGTTCAAGGAAATGTTGGGTCTCGGCCCGAAATGTCAACATCGCTTCTCCCTATAGATGCAGCCGAGCCTGCTGTGTTCTACCAGCATTTTGTGTGTGTTGTTGTTTCAAGGAAATGTTTGTTATCTCTTTGCTGCAGTCAGAAGGCCCACCGGGTTGAAAAGGTCGACAAACACACCAGTGCCCAAGAAGAGCAGGATGAGCTGCCTCAATTACTTCTGCCCAGTAGCACTCACATCTACTGTGATTAAGTGCTTTGAAAGCCTGGTCATGGCCAATATCAACTCCTGCCTAAGCAAGGACCTGGCCGCGTGGCAATTTGCCTACCGCCACAAATGGGTCACTTATAATACATATGTCAAGCTGCTGTTATTAACTATAGCTCAGCATTCAACACAATCATACCCTCAGTTCTAATCAACAAACTCTAGAACCTGGGCCTCTGTACCTCCCTCTGCAAATGGGTCCTTGATTTCCTCACTGGGAGACCACAGTAACTGCAGATTGGATGTAACATTTCCTCCTCACTGACAACACTGGTGGACCTCAAGGATGTGTGCTTAGTCCACTGCTGTACACTTTCTGTACCCAAGACAGTGTGGCTAGGCAGAACTCAAACACCATCTATAAATTTGCCAACAACACAACTATTGTTGGCACAATTTCAGATGGTGATGACGCTTATAGGAGTAAGATACATCAACTAGTAGAATGGTGTCACAGCAAGCAACCCCACACTCAAGGTCAGCTGTTGTTCCTCTTCACACCTTGTGGTGTATTGGGTAGAAACCTTGCCATTTCTTTAGTATTTGTCTGTTTTTTTTTAACCAAGCATGGATGGAAAGAGTGCCAGATTTGAACCCGAGACCACTCTCCTCGAAGTCCGGTGCAGATGCCACTACGCTGCCAGCCAACCACTCACCATCAGTGAGACCAAGGAATTCATTGTGGACTTCTGGAAGGGGAAGTCAAGTGAACACACACCAGTCCTCACTGAGGGATCAGAAGTGGAAAAAGTCTCTACTATACAGCTGTAGAGGTTTGTAAGAGTATTTGGTGACATACAAAATCTCCTCCATCTCCTAATAAAGTACAGCCACAGGTGTACCTTCTCATTATGGCATAAATGTGTTGGCCCAGGATAGATCCTCCAAGATGTTGAAACCTGGGAACTTGAAGCTGCTCACGTTTTCCACCATTGACCCCTCAATGAGGACTGTTGTGTGTTTTCCTGATGTTGCCTTCTTGAAGTCCACAGTCATTTCCTTGGTCTTGTTGACACTGAGCACAAAGATGTTGTTGCGACACCGCTCAACTAGCTGATCTACTCACTCCTGTATGCCTCCTTGTTGCTACATGACATTCTGCCAACAACAGTGCTGCCAACAGTAAATTTATAGATGCTGTTTGACTGTTCCTAGCCGCACAATCATGAATATAGAGAAAATAGAATATGGGCTAGGAATGCATCCTTGAGGTGTGTCTGATGATTATCAGCGAGGAGAAGTTGTTACATTCTCAGCATATTTGAAATGTATGTGAAGAACTTCATAATTCTGTAGACTTGACTCACAGATGGCTTGTTAATTTGTAAGAATACATCACTTTACTATTAATTTGGAGATTGAATACTTGTAAATTGTTACGACAGTGCAATTGGAGCCAATTTATGATTTGCACATGCAAATCTTTTGTTTGTTGTAATGGATTTGGCATGGGCTCAAATTACTTTTAATTGTTACTATTTACATTATTTTTTTCCATTTTTAAGCTCTAGTATAGAAATGCACTTAGTTTTTACTGTTGCAGTTCCATGTCCTGGCACTGTTTCCAGTCACGTTTGCAGTCAAGTTGAAGCCAGCTGCTTTTCTTGATGAAGGTACCTTGCCCTCCATATTTCTTTTCCCACTATTTTTTTGGAATTTAGTGTCCAGCAATTTCCTATCTGGATGGAATGATCAATGGATTGGTGAGTTGCAAGATAGTTTATAGAAGTGGGTGGCCATCTGCTCACTTTTAATTATTCAAAATATCTTACAGATAGCTCTCCCAAACTTTCTGTATTTTGTTTAACGATTTGAGGTTTTATTTTCAATCCCTTTACCTAGAATTCTTAGTGAACATTTCCTGTTATTGTTCTTAAAGTTGTCTTTCACCTTTCCTATGAAAAATTGAAGTGATCATTCAGTCCCTGAAGTCTGTTCCACTAGTTATCTCATCAGTGGTGCAATTGGTAGAACAACTTGCCTCACAGTTCCAGTGACCTGGGTTCACTCCTGATCTCTGCTGATGAGAGTGTGGACTTCATATATTTTACCCACGACTGTTTGGGTTTCCTTGGGTACTCTAACTCCCTCCCTCCTGCATTCTAAAAATATTGAGGCTAATTATTAAGTAGAAATTAACTCTAGTGTGTAGATAAGTGGTGGCATCTTTGAATTGAAAATTAGTGGAAATGTGGGAAGAATAAAATTGGTTAGAGAAGGATAAGTGTAAATGGAAGCCTGCTGGTTGACGCAAACTACCTAGGCTGAAAGGGCCTGTTTCAGTTCATGACAGTATGTGATCTGCCTTTTATTCATGTCCTTTGTTAATATTACCTAACACGTGCATAAGTTTCGATTTTAAACTTGAATTCACTCAATATTCACAGCTTTTTAGGGGAGTAAGTTCCAACTCTTTCTAGTTGAAAGGCTTCACAGTAAGTTGTCTAGAAAATGGCAAGATTTGGGTTTGATTTCTTTTCTCAGCCATCTATTCCTGGTGTATTGAAAAGTGAGAGATTATAAGTCTTTCAAGTTTCAATTCCAAAACATGAAAGTCCAGAAAAGAAAAATTAATTTGTGTTTATCAGCAATTCCTTCTGGTTGGAAGGAACCATTATGAAGTTGTACTATTAGGAAGTTTATTAGGAAGTCCATTAGGAAGTTCAATTACAGCATGGTGGAGCTGACTGATTATAAATAAAGTCCAATCATGAACAAAGCACTTGGAGAATTAACCAGTAAAGGAAAAAGTTGAACTGGGGCGTGCAACTCCACTCTGAAATTTGGTCAATTAATGTCCTTATTTTGATGAAAGTAATGAAACCAAGTTGAAATGGAACCATAATTCAATAATGTTTTCATTCCATTTCCTTTGAGTTTAATTCCACATGATCGATAATTCTGGAAAAGTCTGAGCCATGGACTTATTGCCTAAGTATACTACAGTTATTTAGTTTAAACTGACCACTCACAGTTTTTGTATTTGCTATCTGATAACACTGCATTAAAATTAATTGCATAATATCTGAGTCCAGCTGATTCCTTCGCAGGACCCCAAAATTTAAAAGAAGCTTTATCGTAGACTTTGGGTTTATGGAATCCAATTTGTTGCAGTTTAACAGGTCATCTTTATGAAGACAGTGATTTGATCATATTGGTTCTTGTCTGTTCTTCCTTGTGCATGTTGCTCTTGTCACAAATCCCCTAGTGGGCTTAACCACAAACTGCTTTAAAAAGACCATCTAGTAGGCATTCTACAAATTCTCTCTTGTAATTCAAAATCAGCACCAACTCGATTCTTTTCCCCCCGTTTATCTGCATATTGAAATCCCCCATGACTATTGTAATATTGCCCTTTTTACGTGCATTTTCTATCTCCCATTGTAATTTGTAATCCACATCCTGGCTGCTGTTCGGAGGCCTGTATATACCTCCTATCAGGGTCTTTTCACCATTGCAGTACCCTTATCCTACCCACAACAATTCAACATCTTCCAATCCAATGTCATCTTTTTCTAAGGATTTGATTTCATTTTTTTACCAACAGGACCATGCCTTGCCCTCTGCCTACGTTCCTCTCCTTTCAACAATGTATACCCTTGGATATTAAGCCCTCAACAATGATCTTTCAGCCCTATCACTACTTAGTGATACCTGCCAATCTCTGACTGTTCTACCAGATCATCTACCTTATTTCGTATGCTGCATGCCTTCAAATATAACACCTTCAGTCCTGTATTTGTCACCTGTTTTGATTTTGCCCCCATTACATTGCAACTCATCCCATTGACTGCAGTTTTGCCCTATCATCGACCTGTCATTCCTGACAGTCTCACTACACAAAGCCACTACTTGTTTATCATCTGCCCCTTCCTCAGTCAGTTTACTTATTTTCCCATCCTACTGCCAAATTAGTTGAAACTTTCCCCAATAGGTCTAGTAAACCTGCCCACAGGATTTTGGTCTCCCTTGGGTTCATGTGTAACCCATCCATTTTGTACAGGTCATACCATGAAAAAAAAGACAAAATATCTGACTATCTAGTGCTGCACTGTTGGATGTTCTGACTTTTGGATGAGACTTTAAATTGAACTTTGTTGAGGTCAAAGATCTCTTGGCACGCTGTTGAAGTAAAAGGAACTTATTCTCTGTTGTTGTAAAAAGGATATTATCATATCTAAGTATGTGAGAGTATGCTGTGCAGAAACTTATTGTGTTTGCAACATTGCAAAAATAACTACATTTCAAACTGACTTAAAGTGGCTACAAAGTGCTATGGGTACAAACAGAAAGGAACTTGAAAGGGATTACATATCCAAGCTTTATATAGTCATTTTCATGTTACTTTCTGTTGTCTGCTTCATTACAATTTGTAATATAATCAGGTATTGTAATTGTGGAATTAATCTAACTCAGCATGCTGAAGGAGGGGAAAGTGCAATATTGTTTATGACACTTGCTTTTTTTGCTCATCCTTTTATCTTTCATCTTTCCATTTTGGTGTTTTTTCAGTGGCAGACAAAAATCCAACTGTGCAGGTTGGGCAGCATCCATGGAAACAAGCAGTCAGCATTTCCATGGATGCTGCCCGACCTGCTGAGTTCCTCCAGCGTGTTGTACGTGTTGCTTTGACCCCAGCATCTGCAGAGTATTTTGTGTTTTAAAAATCCAACTGTGACTTGCTTAAGGACAGTGGAGAAATTTAGTTGCCAAGTTGGTAGTTGACTAAGCCTTAAAGAATGTAGTGTTATTTGTAAGACATGGAACTCAATTAATTGAGTATCAGGAACTGAATTTTCTTACTTTTTTTTGTTTTAAAACTTTCTTAGTAATCAAAAGAATACTATCTTCAGCATTTGAAATGAAATGAATCTGTTCTCAATTGAATTATTTCTTCTCATTTGGTTCTGCAGTGTTTCCTGCTTTAATGTTGTCCTTTTCAGTTTGACTTTTATTTTGAAAAATGTTTCACAAGTCTTTAAGGACCATTTACATTTTTGAATGATCTTTAATCAAAATAAATACACGGTCTAGGGATTAAGATAGTTGAAATTTATGTTCTGGTCAGTGTAGTTAATGACCACCCCTCCTGTGTTTGGTTGGTTATGGTGCAAAAAGCTGCTGAATAATACACCATATCTTCTGAAATAACTATTCTTGTTGGCGTGAGCTTAAATTAATAAAATAAGGAAACTTTGGTTTTAAAATCACATTGAGTTCACCCAGTGAATTTCTGAGACATAAAGATCTTAAATGTTCTTCATTCTGACTCCGGCTTGTGCAAAATCTGCTATTTTCAGCTGGGAGGCCTGGAGGGAAACTGGGCACGTACTTGACTTCCCTGAACCAGGAAGGGTGAAAATTGCCAGGAATTCTTCTGATAACTTGTGATTCCTAAGGAACGATTTTCAAGGTCGTCTCCATGTCATTCATAGTCTCAAATATGAAGGCTGATATGAATAGTGGGTAACAAGCAAGAACTTGGAGGATGGAAGCCTGTAGGACTAAGAGAGAAGTTGCAGACTTTTGGGCATGGTTGATAAAATATGGGAGTGAATATTAATTATAATTAAAAGAACATGATAGATCAGCTAGAGGTATGCCTTTATTGCCTGGTGAAGAGTAAATTCAGTTAATCTGTGACTTTTCAATTTAAAAAAATGTAGTCTTTGTTATTATTTCCAGACTGATGGAATTAATCCCAATTAAGAGATGACTTTCATGTGAAAAGAACCTTCATAAGACAAGTCTGAGAGTTTTTAAGATATTTTATAATATAAATCTATAGAATTTGCAATCCTTTTAAAATCTATGTTACCTAAAATAAGGAAGCTTTAAGCATGTAGGAAGTTGGTCTGAGAAATTTAGTCTGTGTTTCGTCTAGCATTTCTGTAAACCACAAATGGAACAGTATGTTCTTGCATGCATGTACATACATAGCAGGTATAGACTGAATGCTATTTCTGGTTTAATTGGCGGGAAGTGGTTTCACCTATGAATTTGTCCTCAATATTGAGACTTGTGTAAAAGGCAGATGTTACAGTTGCTATCACCTAGGATTCTGTTGGAATGCTATTGGCCTTGTGAGATTTTCCTTTTTTTTTAATCCATCATGTTGATCTACATTTTAAAAGTATTGTATGAAGTTAAAAAGTAAAACCTGCAAAAGTCTGTATTAAGTTTTAAACGTGAACATGTATTGATACGTTATTCTGCCTTCAGGCAGATATTTGTAAAATAATTTTCACCATATTTTAACATTAGGGCAAGTGTATTATATGCTAAGCAAGACGAAGAGGAAGTAGCCTTATCGGCGAAAGGGTACATAGAGAAATTTGAAGATCTTGTATATTATACCACACAATAAAATATTATCCTATTAGGATATCTATCAATATTCTCTTAATGTATTTCACCCTTGGAAAGTGAACAAATAGAACCTTTGCAGTACGAGTCTGTGGAAGTAGATTATAGTTTAAACTATAGATGTCACTAGCTATAACTTCCAAGCTAAAGCCGGAAACTGGTCTAATGGCTCACTGGTTGATATGGATTGACTTGTATCATTTATTTTAAGACTAAGAAGGCCATCAGTTCCAGAAATAAATTTAAATACCAAAATGGTGGTTTCACCAATGGTTGTTTGAAGAATATAGTGTGTCTTTTTCATTTATAGGTTTTGACGTATTTCCAGGATTTTTGTTTTCATTTGTGTAACATTTATATTTTGTTAGTTCATCAATTAGCATTCCTTAGCCAGAATGATAATTGAAGCACGGCAGTAAGCTTCATTCTTGTTCATCCAATGCCAGTGCATCTCTGTAATAGGTGTATGTATTAAATGAGAAAGAATTTTGATTTTCATTTCAGTTTGATCTTTTTTGTTTGATTACACTTGATACCATTGCGAGAAAGCTATTATGGTGCTTGGGTGCAATAAATGGACAGGGAATTTTATGGATCTATCATTTAATGTTATCCTGTGATTCTCTACCCTCTGCCTTGTTTTTGGATAGAAATAAACCAGTAGTCCATATTTTTAGTGTTCAAGTGCCTTTTAGAGTTTAATGTTTTGATCCAACCATCACACATAATTTTACCCTAATTGTCAGAAAATAAACTTCAGTTTAGGAATATTCAATAGACTTGTAGTACACTAGAGCCCAGAAACAGGCCTTTCAGCACATCTAGTCCATGCTGAACTATTAATCTGCCTAGTCCATTGATCTCCATCTGGACCATAGCCCTCCATGTACCTATCCAAACTTATAAATTTTGAAATCAACTCTATCCGTAACTTCTGCTAGCAGATCATTCATTCTCACCACCTTCAGCGAAGAAGTTCCTCTTCATCTTCCGCTTCACATTTTGTCTTTCACCCTTATCCCATGACCTCTAGATCTGGCTTCACCCAACTTCAATGGAAAATACCTGCTTCCATTTACCCTTTCAGTAGACCTCATAGTTTTGTATACCTCTATCAATTCTACCCTTATTCTGCTATGCTTTTGGAAATAAAGTCTGAACCTGTTCAACCTTTCCTTATAACTCAGATCATTAAGTTCTGACAACATCCTTGTAAATTTTCTCTGCACTCCTTCAATCTTACCGAAATCTTTCCTGTCGGTAGGTGATCAAAGCTGCACAGAATACTCCATTGCTCACGCAATGTCTTATACAATTTCAACATAACTTTCCAACTCCTGCACTCGGTACTTTGATTTATGAAGGCCAATGTGCTAAAAACACCATATCGACCAGTGACACCATTTTCAAAGAATTATGGATCGGTATTCCTAGATCCCCCTATTCTACCACACTCCTCAGTGTCCTACCACTCACTGTGTAAGTCCTACCCTGGATTGTCCTCCCGAAGTGCAACACTTAGCACTTTGTGTGCATTACTTCTATCTGTCATTTTTCAGCCCATTTTTTTCCAGCTTTGCCAGATCCTGCTGCAAGCTTTGATAGTCTTGCTCATGACAGTTAGAAATTTTCTGATCCAGTTTATCACGTAAATTATTCAGATTGTTGATATAGATGACAAACAACATGGACCCAACACAGATCCCTGTGGCACATCACTAGTCACAGGCCTCCAGTCAGAGAGGCAACAATCTACTACCACTCTTTGGCTTCTCCCACAAAACCAATGTCTAATCCTCCTCTTGAATGCCAAACGACTGAACCTCCTTAACCAACCTCCCATGTGGAATCTCATCAAAGGCCTTGCTAAAGTCCATTTGTACAGCATCTACTGCCTTGCCTTCATCAAATTTCGTGCTAACTTCCTTGAAAAGCTCTAAGATTGATTAGATATGACTTGCCACACACAAAGCCACGTTGACTATCCCTAATCAGTCCCTGTCTATCCAAATACTTAGATATCTGATCCCTTAGAATACTTTCCAACTACTTGCCCATTATTGAAGTCAGGCTCACTGGCGTATAATTTCCTGGCTTAATCTTAGTGCTTTTCTTAAGCAATGGACAACATTAGCTATCTTCCAGTCCTCTGCGACTTCACCTGTTGCTCTGGTGTGGCAGTTAGAATTTTTGCATTAGCCTCGCATAGAGCCTGAGGGAACACCTTGTCAGGCTCTGGGGATTTATCCATCCTAATTTGCCTCAGACAGCAAACACCTCCTCTATAATCTTGGTATGGCTCATGATCTCACTGCTGCTTTGTTTCATTTCTACAGACTGTGTCCATTTCCTGAGAAAATACTGATACAAAAAATCCATTTAAGGTCTTCATCTCTTTTGGTTCCATGCATAGTTAACCACTCTGATCTTCCAGAGGACCAATTTTGTCCTTTGTTATCCATTTTCTCGAAATATCTATCTCGATTCTCCTTCACCTTGTCTGCGAGAGGAACATGCCTTCTTTTAGCCCTACTGATTTGCTTCTTAAATGTTCTCTTGAATTTCTTGTAAAGTACCTCATTTGCTACTTGATAAATTTACCTGCTACACATTTCCTTTTTTTTAAACCAGTGCATGATATCTCACTAAAACCAAGGTTCCCTAAACCTGTTATCCTTGCCTTTTTATTCTGACAGGAACATGCAAACTCTGTCCTCTCAAAATGTCACTTTTGAAGGCCTCTCACTTACATAGGAATACAGAAAACCTACAGCACAATACAGGCCCTTCTGTCCACAAAGCTGTGCAGAACATGTCCCTACTTTAGAACTACTTAGGCTTTACCCAAAGCACTCTGTTTTTCTAAGCTCCATGTAGCCATCCAAGAGTCTCTTAAAAGACCCTATTGTTGTACACTGAGTGCACTTTTAGACGGAAGATAACCTGTCCCAATCTGTTTGGATGCCATCAAAATTGGCCTTTCACCAGTTTACAATTACAACTCAAAGACGAGACCTATCCTTCCCCTTAATTATCTTGAAGCTAATAGCATTGTGATCACTAAATGCAAAATATTTGGATTCCCTTACCTGTCCTATCTCATTTCCTAATAGGAGATCTAGTATCACGCTCTTTGGTTGGGATTGTGTACTTAATGTACTGATTAAGGAAACTTTCCTGAACACATTTGTCAAACTCTCTCAACCAGTTTTACAATATGGAAGCACCAGTCAATATGCGGAAAGTTAAAATCACTTATTATCACAGCACTATGCTTCTTGGCACAGTCTGTGCGATCTCTCTCCACAAATTTGCTCCTCTAAATCCTGTGGACTGTTGAGTGGTCCATAATATAATCCCATTAATTTTGTCATCCCTTTGTCATTCCTCAGTAGATGAGCTGTCCAGTCTGAGCACTGTCATGACATTTTCCCTGACTAGTGATGCCACCCCTCCCCCTTTAATCCCTCACACTCTATCAGGTCTAAAACAATGAAACCATGGATCATTTAGTTGCTTAGTCCTGCCACCCCCTCTCCTCTGCAAAAAGGTCTCACTAATGGTTACAGTGTTAAAATTCCACGTGTTGATCCATGCTGTAAGCTCATCTGCCTTTCCCACAATACTCCTTTCATTGAAATATATACAACTCAGAACATCAGTCCCAACGTGCTCAACCTTTTAATTCCTGGCTTGGTATGTAGGCTTAACGATGTCTTTCCCCACAACAATTCCACTATCTGCTCTGGTGCTCTGATTCCTATCCCCCTGTAATTCCAGTTTAAATCACCTGTGCAGCACCAGCAAATCTTCACACAAGGATATTAGTTCCCTTCCAGTTCCTTTTGTACAGGTCCTGTCTTCCCTGGGAGAGAGCCCAATGATCCAAAAATCCGGAACTGTCCCTCCTGCCCAGTCTCCTCAGCCACATGTCTCCTCTCTATCTTCTTCCCATTTCTGGCCTTGCTGGATATGGCACGGGTAGCAGTGCTGTTAAGATCACAACTCTGGAGGTCCTGTCATTTAACTTAGCACCTAACTTCCTGAACTAACTTTGCAGGACCTTTCCTTCCCACGTCATTGGCACTGATGTGGATCACGACCTTCAGCTCTCAATGCCCATGTAAAAATGCTGTTGACTTGGATCCCAGATGTCCCTGATCTTAGCATCTGGGAGGCAACGTACCACCTGGGAATTTTGCTCTCGTCCACAGAACCTTCTGTCTGTTCCACTAGCCAATGATTCCCTTATCACTAGAGCTTGCCTTTTCTACCCCCTTCCCTTCTGAGCCACAGGCAGACAGTGCCAGAGACCTGTGGTCTGGCTAGGTCATTCTCTCCCCCCCACCCCCACCCGCTACAGTATCCAAAGCGGTGTACTTGTTACTGAGGAGAGTGGGCACAAAGCTACTGTGCACTGGCTGCTTATCTCTCCCCCTCCTGACAGACATCCAGTTATCCATGGCCTGCACCTTGGGTGCAGTCACCTCCTTGTTTGTCCTGACTCTCAACCCCTCAGCCTCCCGAGTGATCCAGATGTGCTCCAGCTCCAGTTCCTTCACACTAACTGAAAGAAGCTACAGCTGAATGCTCTTCCTGCAGGTGTTGTTGTCAGGGATACTTTAGGTCTTGTTACTTCCCACATCCTGCAAAAGGAGCATTAAACTGTCCTGCCTGGAATCCCCATTGCTCTAACTGTGCAATAAGAAAGAAAAATTAAACAAAATAAATCTACTTGCAGCCTTCACCTCTCCTAGCTGAAGCCTCTGTGAGCCAACGCCTGAGCTCCCACCCTAACGCTGGCCCACGCAAACAATGACTGCTCTGCTTCAACTTAACTTCTTGTTATGTATTGCCGTATGCCTAATTATGCATAATCCAATATCTCCATAGGAATGATGGCATGCAGGATGTCTCTACTGCCTCCATTTGCTTCTTTTGAAACCTTTCTCCTGCTACACAATCCAGCATATTTAAGGGAACTGTATGCACAGGATGTGTAGTCGATTAGTAATCTACTATCTAAAACAGTAAATTAACTGCTGTCTTTAGCAGTTTATGAAATAAAGATGCAAAGCTTGCACAAACACTGGGGATTTCCCCAACCATTTTGCTAACTGGGCTATACTTGTAACATGTCCTAATTAGAACAGCTGATCATCTCAGTCACATGATTCTTAGAAATGTTATGAGAATGCTTTTGTTGTTCTATTGCTGTTTGCAAACTTTTAAAAGGTGTTTCATCCCTATTTCTCAAGACATGGTTGTTATTTCGTATTCCAGTTTTTTTTTCATGCAGAGTTCTTGATTATCTTTTTGCACCTAATGCATTGTTTAGAAATGAACAAAATAATGAAAAATCAGTTTCCAAAAATGTACCTACCTATTTCTGTTATTAATATACACCACAAACAATGATCAATAGCAATTTAATAGTTTTGGTTTAGCTATTCAGGATATTATGGTTAGTTTTTCATTTATTCTTCATTTCCATTGAAAACAATACTTTGTGCTGCAAGAAAGAAGTTTTATTGAAAGTTTAAGTGTTCATAATATATATGATTAGGTGTATTTCCAAAGGAAGTTTCAAATTAAAAGCTTGTGGGAGTTCAGTTTCTTCCACTAGAAGGTAAAGAAATTTATCTCTGATCTGCCAGTTTTTCTGTAAAAGAACCGATCTTCAAGGACTACTGCGTGTACTTGATTCTACAATGTTCTCATTTAGATAGATGTGAAATTACAAAATAGAGGCAGAGTTGGTCCACATATGTCCGTGCTTTAACTTTTCGTTAAAAAAAATGTTTTCAGGACTATTTTTGCTTGTTGATTCATGTTTCATTGTCTAGAGACAGTGTGAATCCTTAAGTTTAATGTGCTGATTGATCTAATGTTATATTGTGAAATATTCATGCGCCAACGTGGATGCATAAAGAGAAAAAAAGCAGATATGTACCAGGTGCCATTTATACTCCCAAAAGTATTCTTCATGCTTTTTCAATCTATTATCCCTTTTGTTGATTAAATTGAATCTAGCAAAAGAACAAAGTTCTGTCAGTTGGTATAGTAATTCCAAGTTGAAATTAAAAATTAAGTTGCTTCTCAGGTAGTACTTAAATATTTTATTGCTGTAGTTGAAGCTAAAAGTCATGAAGTATAAGAATATTGTTTTGTTTGTTTTGTTGATGACCATTCCATCTGAATTAAACAAAGAAAAATATCCCAAGATGAAACTTGTTTCCATATTTTATGTTACATGTTCTTGGAGTAGTAATTAGAAATGAATTGAGTTTGGTTTCTGTACCTACCTATTTTCTCTGTCCCATTAGTGTATCATAATGCTGTGAGTGTGCATGCATCCAAGATAGCAAGTTTCTTTTTGCTGTAGTATACCACAATTCTCAGGAACTGACTAAGCAAAAACAATTTCAAAAACATTACTTAGGAAGAAAGATTTTCTAAATGGCATAATAATAAGACAAACCTTAACAAGGCAATGAAGACAGTGTTTGGTGAGATGAAGATGGCATTTAGGAAGAGCTATGTGAGAGGAGCAGAAGTGTTTGCTGGTATAATTGCAATCATCTAGTTAAGGTGTCAAGGGATTAGCTTCCAAATGCTGAGTTAAAATAGAAAGGTAAGGATAACATTTATACGATGCCCTGTCTTTGACAAAATCTCCATGTAAGCACAAATTAACAGGTATTGCCTGATAATCCAACCGTAATATTTTTATAAAATGGGCTGACATCAGCTAAATTGGCATGCCATGGAAGTCACTCTATGGATGAATCCAGTCTGTGTGATTTAACTGCTAAATGGACCAACTTGCTGGAAATCTAGAGAAAACACTTATAAATTAGCAACGTACTTGGATGCTGCTAACATGGATGAAACTAAACAAACTCTAATTAAATTCCAATGTAAGGTCAAGTTTGACAACTTTTCTCAGCTAGCCCTTGCTCTGGACTACAGTATTCTGTTTTCTACTTCCCATTTCAAGTTGCACGAGGAAATTCTAACTTTTATGTTGTGTATTACTTTAAGCTCCATTTCCTTCCCTTTCAACAGCTGTTTGATTACCAGAAATTAGTTTACTTCCATCTTCTGTCCACTCTGCTGAAACCCAAAGCTAATGTTGCTTTCATCAGAATGTCGTTCAAGATTTCCAGCATCTACTGAATCTCTTGTAGTATGATTTACTGCTTTCATCTGCTTTGCTAGCTGGCTTCCGTGTCTCAGTCCAGGCCAGGTGTTCCCAACTTTTTAATGCTAAGGACCCCTACCATTAACTGAGGAGTCCAAGGACCCCAGGTTGGGAATCCCTGGTCCAGGCAGACTGTCATTCACTTAAAAAAATTGTAGCCTGGCTTCTTACCTGAATCAAATCTTCTGTCCCATTCAAACCTTTCTAAGTCAATTTTCATTGTTAATATTATTCTAGTACACCTATGTCAAAAATTTCATTTCTTATTGGTCTTTGTGGCCCATGCCTTAAAATTTTCCTTAAAATTGTTCTCCGGAGTATCTCTACATGTGCCACTGTTTCCTTCTCTGAGGCACTTAGCAGCACAGGAATATGAGTAGGCTAGTCAGTCTCTTGAACCTGTTTTCTGTTCAATTTTAATTCCCAAGGTAATCCATAGACCATCTCCTAGGTTGGTGTCTTTCTACTGTGAATAAATTATTTGTAATAAAGGCAACATTATTTTAAAGCTGTGACCATTTACTACCCTTGAAGTTTAATCTTATTAAAAGTGCTGTAAGCCTGCTTCATGTTCTGTAGAATTATCTGCATATGGGCCCAGTGAAATATAAAGAAATAGAAAATAGTATTGTGTAACAAATTCTTTGCAGTATCCAATTGAACAACTTGATTTTTTCCCCATATTTTTACAAATACATTCTTTAAGACTGTATGTCCCTGAAGACAATAACCAATAAAGCTTAACATCTTTACCTTTTTAAAGTTCAATGAATTTTTACTTAATTTTAATTTTAACTGGAATGTTATGTTTCCAGTAGGTGTCAGAAATTGTATTTTTGTTAGTTTTAAAGAAGGCAGGAAGACAGTTTCTTTTTGAGAAATGTGTGCATTGATAACAGTAGATAGCTATTAAAAATCTTGCATATTCTTCAGTCGGGTTCAGAACTAATTGACTTAATGGATTTTTTGAGGCTCAAACAGGAATGTCATATTATTTCATAACATCAGTCTATGCTCTCTTCTTGCTGCTGCCATCAGGAAGGAGATGCAGGTACTTCAGGACCCATACCACCAGGTTCAGGAACCCTCAACAATCAGCCTCTTGAACGAGAGGGGTAACTTCAGTCAATGTCACTCACCATATCACTGAACTGTTCCCACAACCTATGTACTCACTTTCAAGGCTCTTCATCTCATGTTCTCAATGTTTATTTATTTGTTTATTTTTCTATCTTTCTGTAACTGCACAGTTTGTTGCCTTGTACCCATTATTTGTTTGTCCATCCTGTTGGGTATGACTTTAATTAATTCTATTGTGTTTCTTACATTTACCGTGAATAACCTCAAGAAAATGAATCTTAGGGTTGTATATGGTGACACAGGTACTTTGGTAACATATTTATTTTGAACTTTGAACTTTTTGAACTTGGCTGCTCAGATAAGGGGGTAATTAATTTGTTAGTCTTTACTTATTCATAGTTCAAAGTAAATTTATTATCGAAGTACTTATGTCACCATACTTCCCTGAGATTTATTTTCTTGCAGGCAAGTTATGATAAGATATTACTGATCTGAAATATTAGCTGTGTTTCCTTTTTCATAAATGCTACCAGATATCCTGTTTTTGTACTATTTACATCCTTGACAAATAATGGCTTTAACAGTGGCACATTTAGTGTTTATTAAAATTCAAATTTGGGTTCTATGGTATGTAATTATTTAATAAGGGCACCATTAATCATGGATCAAGTTTGTCTGGAAGTATTTTTATTGTAGCATGTTTTCTCTTTTAAAAGTATAATTCCTCATTCTATAACATTGTTCTTCATCCTTCAGAAAAATGCAGAAACAGCTATTAGATAGTTTTGTGCATTTGAATTAAATATACTAGCCTTTGCTTTAATTTTTGTTTTGATACATTATAATTAAATTGTATAGGGCAGCTTTTTGTAAGATTACCAATGACTGTACCAAGTGTCTTGCTTTTAAAATGTCCCTATATTAATTCTAACAAACTTAACTTGGATTCAATTTATGGATTAGCATGTTCACATAATAAAGCTGAGCGTTAGCACATCCAGTACATGGATTGTAGCTCCAAATGGAATTTACCTTGTTTTTTTTTGAAAGGCCAGAGGTCTTCTTGCTGTGAGAATATAAAGTTAAATTTTACTGAGGAAAAGCAGAAAAGTGGATCTTAATTAATAATGACTCAAACATTAAATTATAACAACATGCTAACTAGTGCAGAAGAGAAATTACTCAGATTCGGGTTCACCAGTTCCAATCATGTCTCAAATTGTTAACCCAAATATTGTTCCCAAAATCATGATTTATTTTATACCCTACATTTTAAGCAACTTTTCAGTTTTGAGCTCTTTCCTCGTATTTCCAAAAATCAACAATGTTGAACTGGTTTTGTTAAATGACGACCCCTTACTCACCAGTTATTCTACTTCTCTTCAAAGTCTTGAATGCTTTCCTTACAGCTGAAGTAAGACCTTAAGTCTATAATTTATCTTTTTTGTATCTATAGCCATCTCCAGATTTGACTCTCTTAGAAAAGAGTAAACGTTGACTTTAAAAAGCAAACACAAGGAAATCTGCAGATGCTGGAAATTCAAAGCAACACACACAAAATGCTGATGGAACACAGCAGGCCAGGTAGCATCTATAGGAAGAAGCACTGTCAACGTTTCGGGTCGAGACCCTTATTCAGGACTCACGCTGACTTTTTTTGCTTTTCCACAAATGCTGTGTTCCTTCAGAATTTAGTGTGTATTATTTTGATTTCCAGCATCTGCAGATTTTCTTTGGTTAAACTTTGACTAGCTGGGAATGCATTTTTTCTGTACTATTGCATTCAAAGAATGACTTTCATTTTCTTTTCTACCTAATGAATAGTGACTTGCATTGGACCATTCTTGATCTCCTATTCCTAATCTTTGTGACTACTACGCATCATCAAAAAATACAGTATACATCAGTTTTTGAATGTCTATTAGAGACACCCATTTCTATCTTATCCTCAGTTTTGTTTTAATTAATTTTTTGGGACATGGGCTTTGTTGCAAAAGCAATAATTCTTGTTATCCTTGCATTTCCTTGTTAGGATAATAGTGAGCTAGGTATTTAACCTGCTGTAGTTATTCTGATGAAGGTACTTCTGCAATTCTGGTGCGTCAGAAGTTCCAGAAGAGATTTCCAGGCCAGGACAGTGTGTTTCTTGGCAAAAAAACTTCAGTGAATAATGTTCCGATACTTCGGCTCTGGTGGCAGAGATCATAGTTTGGGAAGTTCTGTCAGAGTAGCCTTGGATAATTGCAGTGCATTTTCTGGATGACACTCCTGAAGCCACAATATTCTGGAGGAGGAAGTGAGAATTTAGTGTGCTGGACAGTTGATAACTGAGCCAGTTGTTTTTAACTAGATGCTGTTAAGCTATTGGTGTGCTGTTGGAATTGTATTTTTAATGTAGTTCATAGATACTCAGGGTATCACAAGGGGTTTGCATGCTGTAGAATATGCATCAGCCTCTGACCTTGATTTTGCATCTGCATTGTTTACGTAGTTGGTTCACTTGAATTTCTGGTTAGTGTTGATCCCTAGGATGTTGATAGTGGAGGACTGAGCAGTATAATGTCATGGAATCTCAAGTATATGCGGTTAGAAACTTGTTGAAGTTGGTTTTTCCTCATGTGGCACAGAAATTACTTGCCATTGATCAGTCCAGTGCTGAATGTAATCTCAGTCTTGCGTGCAAGGATGGACTGCCTAATTTGATCAGGTATTTGTCCCTCTGCTCTGTGATGTCCAGTGCTACATGACCAAGAAATTTCCTTGAACAAAGTATTGGGATGATCAAACCCCATCATCATTCCTCATCACAAATTCCTTTTTCTAATCACTAATTTATCATATCACTGAAACTGAACAATCATGAGTTTTTATTTAACAAAGGCTGTTAAAGACCATCCAGTAACAACTACCCTTTTTGCTAGTCCTTGGATCTATTTATCCCTTAAACTATCTTTTTTCTTTTGTCTCTAGACTTTACAATGTCAAGCCTGTCAAGCATTTATTATGCCAAGCATTTTATGCTACCTAAATCTGAAGTCTTGCTTAACTGCTGCCGAAGCCTTGAATCCTCCACCAGATTTATTCATTCATTCCCTAATTCTTGCCAACCTACTCAGGTTTGCTGTTATCCATGTATTGATTTTAAAGTGTTTCTTATCACATGATCCTGGTTCCTAACCACATCCATCCAGAAAACAGCTTGTTATGATTTTGATTGGATGAAATCTAGCAGACCTTGTTTGGGCTTTCTACGACCTCTGATTCATCCAATTTAACTCTTGTGCTCTTGACATTCATATTAACTTGTTTTTGTTCACACCTTGAATTCCTTTCAATATTCAGATGTCAATTAGATTGATCTATTCTCTCTGCTACTAGTTTAAACCTTTCTGACCACTTTATCATTTGTGTTCTGTCTTCAGAATCTTAGATTTTTGAGATCAAAAAGTACAAGCCTTTGGGAAAACTCTTGCCTGAAAATTGGTTATAAGTTTTCTGTTCCAGACTGTCCACCTTGTCTTTAATCTGAAAGCTTCCTTTTACTGTTCAAGTTGAACAACAGAATAGTCAGGTGTTGGAACTTGTGCCAGATGATTGTTATCATTGCAATTCTAAATAATGTTTTTGAAACAGTGAATGAATGGAATTGACAGCAGCAGGTGCAGCTGAACATCAGAAAGATAGAAAGCAAGGTCACATTTAGTGTATGTTTTCTTCTAAGTTTGTCAGAATTGAGTAATTCTGACAAACTTAGAAGCTCTAACAGCTCTACGTGATGTTGGTGAGACTACATGTGGACTACTGTGTGCAGCTCTGATAGCCAGGCTATTGAAAGTATTATTAAACTAGGAGGGTACAGAAAGGATATACGAGGAATGGAGGGTTTGCGTTCTAAGGAGAAGCTGGATAGGCTGGAGCTGCTTTTGCTGGAGATGATGAGGCTGCAGGTGACATTGTAGAGGTGTATAAAATTGAGTGGAATAGAAAAGGTAAAAGCTGTTTTTTCTAGGATAGACAAGTTTAAAACTAGAGAGTATTGGTTTGAGAAGAGAGAAGGATTTGAAGGGAATCAGAGAATGAGTTTTTACACACACAGGGTTATGGGTATATGGAATAAGCTGCCAGAAGAAGTGGTAGAATGGGATATGATTACAATATTTAAAAAAACATTTATACAGGTACATGGATACAAAAGGTTTGGAAGGATATGGACTGAAAGGAGGCTAGTGGGAGCGGTACAAGTAGGCAACTTGGTTGGCATGAATGAGTTGATTCATAGTTTGACTCTATGACTCTACATTTGGGATATTCAAGCAAAATATTTGTTAATTATCAGGGTGGACCTACTCCTATCATTTGTGAGAGGTGGTTGGGTACAAAGAGAGAACACTTGAAGCATTCTAAGTATGTAACTGTCACTTTTGGAATGTGTTGTTTTAAAGTGTGACTAAGTTGCATAGCTACATTTGGAGACAGGCTAATTTTAGAGTTTTGTTTCAGCTTTGAAATGCCATATAATGTACTCTATTTGATGCAGAAAAAGCAGTACCTCCACTGTGATACAGATTTAATGAATGGTCAAGGTATGCAAAATGTGAATCCGTGTCAGTAAGGCCTGCATCTTTTCAAAATGAAAACGTCCTACAATTCACTCTTTTTCCTTTTTTTACAGGTTAATAGGTTAAAAGATTAATAGGTCAGTCAACCTGTAAAATATTTTCAGCAAATTGGGGTCTTCTTTCGGCAAGTGTTCAGCTAGCTGGTAGAACTAATGTCAGTTTTTCAAAGAAATTTCCTGAATTTATGTCCAATACTATTGTGTAACCAGTCAACTGTGGTTTAGCACTTGCTAAAAAGAAAAATGCATCTCACATATTGCAAATGAACCTGTTTCCACCATTTTGAAATTCCCCACCTACGTCACGATCTGAGTGAAGAATTTCCCTTGCAGGTTCCCCTTAAACACTTGCTTGCATATATCCTATATATGCTTTTCATAATTTTTTTATACTTCTGTCGTATCTCCACTCATTCTCCTACACTGCAGGAAATAAAGTCCTATCCTTTTCAGTGTTTCCCAAAAACTCAGATCCTTAAATCCTTGCAATGTCTTGTTCTCTGCACTTTTTTAATCCATGAAACAGAAGAGCAGAATTAGGCTATTCAGCACATCGAGTCTGCTGTATTATTCCATCATGGCTGACCCAGATCCCATTGAACCCCACATACACGCCTTCTCACCATATCCTTTGATGCACTGACTGATCAGAATCAACTACTTTAAATATACACACGGACTTGGCCTCTGCCGCAGTCCTTGGCAGAGCATTCCACAGATTCACTACTCTGGCTAAAAAAAAAATCCTCCTTACTTCTGTTCTGAAAGTTTGCCCCTGAATTTTGAGGCTGTGCTCTCTGGTTCTGGCTACCCCCACCATAGGAAGCATCCTCTCCACATGCACCCTATCTACTCCTTTCAACATTTGGTAGGTTTCAATGAGATTCTCTTCCCCACCCCCGGCAGTCTTCTAAATTGCAGTACATATAGACCTAAAACTGCCAAATACTCCTCACTGGTTAACCCCTTCATTCCCAGAATCATACTTTTGACCCTCCTCTGGACTCTCTCCAACAACAACATATCCTTTCTGAGAAAGGGGGCCCAAAACTGTTGATAATACTCCAAGTGTGGCCTGATATACAAGGAATTATGGATCTGGATTATTCCACTTACAAGGAATTATGGATCTGAATGATGGGTAAGTATATGGATGAAAGGTGTATGAAGGGCTACAGTCCAGGTTCAGGTTGATGGGACTCAGTAGATTAATAGTTCAGCAGAGACAAGATGGGCCAACTGGCCTTTTTCTGTGCTGTCATGCTTTATAATTCTATGAACTATTTTCTGGGAGGTTGCAGAGAATTGAAGGCTGTAGTTATAAGGAGAGATTGGATAGGCTGGAACATAGGAAGCCAAGAGGCATCCTTATAATTGTTACTGAATTCTGAGAGGCATAGAGTGGAAAATGGTTAGAATAACCTTTTTTCCCAGGGAAAGAGAGTACAGAACTAAGGAACACAAGTTTAATGTGAGAAGTGAGATATGAGGGTGGTGAATATTTAGAACAAGCCTCCAGAGGAGGTAGTGGAGGCAAATACTGTGACAATGTTTAAAAGGCATTTATTTGGTAGGAAAGGAGTAGAATAATATGGGCCTAACACAAGCAAATTGCTCTAAAAAGCTATCCCTTGAGCATTCTACAAATGTCCTCCCTTGGGATCCAGCATCAACCTGATTTTCCCAATCTACCTGCGTGTTGAAATTCCCCATGACTTCCAATCTGATGTCACCTCTTTCTAAGGACTTGGATATCATTTTTTACCAATAGAGTTGCCCTATCCCCTCTGCCTATGTTGCAAGGTGTATCCTTGGATATTAAGCTCTCAACTATAACTTTCTTTCAACATGACTCAGTGATGTCCACCACACCACACCTGCTAATCTCTAACTGTGCCACGAGATAACCTTTCTTATTCTAAATATTGTGTGCATTCAAATATAATACCTTTAGTCCTGTATTTGTCACCTTTTGCAGCCATGTTACACTTCAACTCATCCCGCTGTCTGCAAATTTGCCCTGTCATCTGCCTGTCCATCCTGACGGGCTCACTACACATTGCAATGACTTGTATATCAATTGTTTCATACTCAGCCCTATCACTCCAGTTCCCATTCCCTTGCCAACTTAGATTTGCTAGAGCTGTTGGGGAGGGTTTAAACTATCTATAAGGCTGTTGATCACCCTTGGGTTCAGGTATAACCCATTCTGTTTTGTACAGATCATCCCTCCCCAGAAGAAATTCCAATAATCCAGAAATGTCAAACTCTCCCCTCTCCACTACTTTCTCAATGACTCATTCATCTGTATTATCATTTTATTCCTACCCTGACTAGCCCATGGTAATTCAGAGATTACTACCTTGGTGATCGTGCTCTTCACCCTCTTCCCTAACTCCGTATCCTCATTGCGGAGGAACTCTTCCCCTTTCTACCCATGTCATTGGTGCCAATGTACAGCACAAGCTCTGGCTGCTCACCCTCCCTCTTGAGAATCTTCTGCAGCTGCTCTGAGACATCATACACCCTAGCACCTGGGAGGTGGCACACTATCCTGGTTTCTCTTTTGCAGCCACAGTATCTGCTGTCAGTTCCCCCAGTGATCAAGTCTCCTGCCACTATTGCTATTACTCTCCCTGAATTTTCCCTTTCTTGCGGAGCCTCAGAGATGGACACAGTGCCACTGGCTTGGCTGCTGCTGAAAGGTCATACCACCACCAGTATGAGGGGAATAGCCACAGGGGAAACCTGCACTGGCTGCCTACTCCCCTAATTCTCCTGGTTGTCACCCAGCTACTATCTGAAGCCTCTCAGATAGTCCTGAATGCATACATCATCAGCTCCAGTTCCTGGACTTTGTCAGACAGAAGCTGAAGTTGGGTGCACTTCCTGCAGATGTAGTCATCAGGGAGACTGTTGGGTATCATGAAATCCCACATCCCACAGGAGGAGCATTCCAGTGCCTTAACTACCACCCTGGCTACACATGCTATAGCTCTAACTTCTTAAACTTAAGAAGCAACTTTTTGCAATTTGCAAATAAATTTTCATCATCTCATCACTAAACAGTTGTTGGAGAAGTTTATGTTTGTATTCAGGAAATGCTTCTTGGATGGGGGAAGTTCATTTTGAGGTCATTGAAACCAGACTGTTGCCTTTAATCTTTAATCAACACCTTTAATCTATTTTTGTAATTTTTCAGAAAGTAACAAACTATTTAAGTGGCTTATTGCTAAAAATATTTTGCTTGTTGGCTTTAAGGGAAGGACAAGTGACATATGTTATCACTAAGTACATGAATAGGAAGAAGAAAGAAAGGAAGGTTTGTTTCAACTTAAAAACTAATGCTTGAAGAAATTTCTTAATGCATGAACTTTTAACCATTGAACAATTCCATAATATATTCAGATGAACTGAAACAAATTGTATCCATAAGATTCATTATTAATGTTAGTTATACTTGTAAATTTCACTATTTCTTTCCCCAGCCCTTCGACAATATTTTGTGCTAATGGGACAAGAGTTTTCCATTCACTTCACTGGTCACTACCTACATTGTTTTTGCAGCCTAAAGGAAGGAAACATGCTCTCATCATTTTTTTTTCAGCGCAGTGTTGTCTGTGACATGGGTTGTTAGCATTGGAAGAATTAGCAAAGCTCTTTATTCAAAAGTGCAGAAGAAAAAGTACTAATGATTGTATGGTGCTTTTGTGTTCCTTTCAGGATGTGCCAAAAAATTTTTAAATTTCGAAATGCAACCAATTTGCACTCTGCAAGTTCTCATAGTCTGCAAGTTGCCCATGACTAAACAATCTTGACCTTTTTATAATGAAAGATAAATATGGTCCAGTATTGTTGAGGTAATTCCACTGCCCTTCAAAAAAGGAAGAAGGTCGGATCTTTTACATGAGGAGGGAACTGAGTGCCTTGATTTATTGTTTCATCCAAATGCTAGTACCTCTGACTATGCAGCAACCTCTCATTATTGTACTGGAGTAGCACTTTACACTGCTATGTCTTTTAATGTATACCTGCATGATGTTCCATTAGCAGCACATCTACTGGGCAGGTAGGATAACTGACAGTAGTTTCTGGATTCTGCCTACTCTAGAAGCCATCACTGGTTGGTGGCGTAGTGGCATTAGCACCGGACTTCAGAGCGAAGGCTCCTGAGTTCGAATTCAGACGGACCCCTTGCACGCTTTCTACCCGTGCTGGGTTGAGCGTTGAGCTAGCAACTCAGCTTTGTAAAAGTAAGAAAATGCCATCATGACGGCGTCCAGATGAATCCACACTGGAAGCTGTCAGGTTCTATGCATTATAAGGCTGATTTTTATTATAATAAAAGTCTCATCCAATAACTCACCATTAAGTGGAATGTATGAAGCCAGAGGTAACACTTACTTGTAATCCTGGCTCAATTCCATAACTGTCTCTGATTGTATCATGGGTTATAAAAGAGATTGTAGTGGCGTTACACATCCTTTATCTGCAATATAATCTTTGCAATATGAACATTTATCTTAATGGTAGCTAGAAATGTTCATCGCAGTTTATTTGCATCAATTACCACAGAAAGGTAAAAATCTGCTCAAGATAAATATTTGTCCAATGCCTCCTTAGTGAGTCAGATATAAAAACATCATTTCCAATAGGCTTGTTGTGCTTTCATCTTGCATAGCTTTTTCGAACCCTTTTGGCTCTTGATTGCTAATGTAATGAGAACATTGTTCTGGTACATAACGTGATTCATTTAACAGTGTAAAGTTTATCATAAGTAAAGGAAGAAGAGTTATGCTCAACAATTTTATTATTTTCATATTTGGTCCAAGAATAGAAGTTCCTTTTATTCATTTTTAAGATTGTTTTATAATATTGGATTTATTTTTTATGATACATTAATGATGGGGTTGTACAGCACACCACATCTATTCTGACTCTTCAGCCCATTAACTGCGATAGGACTGTCTCCCTGATATAGTCATTGATTTCGATCAGGTATGATCTGATTCATCACCTTTCACAGATGCTGGCTGCTTTGAGGGTTTCCAGCATATTCTGTTTTTATTTCAGATTTCCAACATGTGTAGCTTTTTAAATTTTTCAACAATACTCTCCTGAGCCTCATTCCACTGATCTACACCTCACCCTGTAGCCTGATTCTCTGGTGCATTTTAGAGTCAGAATCCGGTTTATAATCACTGGCATGTTGTGAAGTTTGCAGCATGGTGCAAGACATAGAAATTGCCATAAATTACAAAAGTAAATAAAGATCTGGATAACGAGGTAATGTTAATGAGTCAATGACTTTTCAGAGATCTGAAGAACCTTTTATTAAAAATGTTGAATGTTACCCTGCTCAATGGTAGGAATGCAAAAAGGGCATGTCCCAAATGATGAGCACCTTGAATGATGGGGGAAGCCTTCCTGAGGCAATGCCTCGTCCTTGATAACATGGAGAGTTCTTCCCATGATGGAAATGGCTAAGCCTACAACTCTACAGTACTGTACATTGTGGGCTCCGTACAGCCAGTCAGAATGATCTCCACTGTAAAAAAAAAATCTGCTCATGATAAATATTTGTCCATTGCCTCCTTAGTGACAGCCAGATATAAAAACATCATTTCCAACAGGCCTGTTCTGCTTTCATCTTGCATAGTTCCACTGGTGATGCAACCAGTCAGAATGTCCTCCACTGTACATCTGTAGAAATTTAAAACAATTTCTGGTGACAAACAAAATCTCCTCAAATTCCATATGAAGTGAAACTGCTGGTTTGGCTTCTTCATGACTGCATCTTTACGTTGGGTCCAGGATGTTGATGCCCAGGAACTTGAAGTTCTCATCCTTTCCCCTACCGAACTATCAATGAGAATCGATTTACCTCTCCTGAAGTCCACAATTAATTTGCAAAGAAGAGAAAATGTGCATAATGCTGGAAATCTAAGCAACAAACACAATGCAGGAGGAACTCAGCAGGCCAGTCAGCATCTAAGGAAAAGAGTACAGTTGACATTTCAGGCTGAGACCCTTCATTGGGACTGGGAAAAAAGATGAGGAGCCAGACAGTCATGAGAAAGCATAGAGCAATAAGCTAAGCACACATCCTTAAGTACCTGTGTTGATTGAGGAAGATAATATTACCAATCCACACGAACTGTAGTATCCCAGTAGGAAAATTTAGGATTCAGTTGCAGGGTGAGGTACAGGAGGCACAAAGCCTAAAGCTTGTTGACTAGTAGTGAGGGGATGATGGTGTTGAATGCCAAGTTGTAATTGATACACAGCAGCCTGATGCCTGGGTGTTCCAAAGCTAAGTGGAGAGCTGGTTATCCAACTTTAAGAAGTGAAGACTTGTGTACCTTTCGTTTTTCCTAAAGAATAATATAGATTGGGTGATGGAGTTGTGAGTATTACAGGTAATTATAGGCTATGCATATGTAACAGTTTTACTTTTAGCAGAGTTATCCAGAGAAATCTTCAGTCAGTAATGCCTGGCTATATCTCCGGAGGATTTCCATTGTCCCATTTGCACACAATACATATTGTTAGCAGGTTATCCGTTTCAGCAGCCTAGATGACTGACTATTGAATTTTGGAACATGCTCTCTCCACTTCAAGCGCTTTACAATCATTCTCCACGCAGCACTATTCTGTACAAATTGCGTGCCTGTTTAAGGGCTGGATCCCAAGGCCACAGCTTCATATTAAGTGTTTATAGCTATGTGGATTTGCAATTTGCCAATTCATTAGTTGGCACTGAACCAAGGGAATTGCATTTATATTGTTGCTCACTAAACATGACAAAATTGCAATCGTTGTGCCTGCTTTGGAAATGGCTGTCAATGCAATCTTAGCACACCTTAAAAATAGAAAAACATTTCCTAGACCTCTGTGTTCTTCTCACAATTTGCTTTCCCAACTTTTTTTTATTTTGTTGGTAAACTTCATTGAGCATAGTAAGTAGGCATAGAACACTTATTTTGTATGGTCTGACTTGCTGGGCATATCTCAGTCTTCCCATGTACAACACATTACACGGACAAGAAAGTTTAATCTGATTTTAGTTGTATTTAAACTGCAACATTAATCATGTCACACTATCAGAAATATTCCCTATATTCTACCCATCACTCCTCCACCTTTTCTGCTTCTAAAACTGTCTTGTTTTCTGTCTTTTCCTGATTTTTTTTTTGTCCTGGGCCTGAAATGTTAATTGTCTCTCTTTCCTTTGACATTGCCTGAACCTCCCAGTGTTTCCAGCATTTCACATTTCCAGCATTTGCAGTTTTTAAAAGTTTTTCTCTGGTTATGGAACAATCTTTTTTTCCCAATGAAAGGGAACCAAAAACAAGAAGGCATAAGTTTAAAGGGAGGGGGAAAGATTTAAATGAGACACTAGGGGTAACTTCTTCGTGCAGTAGCTGGTGTGTGTAGGGAACAAGCTGCCAAGAGGAAATGATTTAGGCAGGTACAATAACATTTATCAGAGATGTGTGCTTAGCCTACTGCTCTGCTCTCACTCTACCCACAAATGTGTGGCTCGGCACAGCTCAAATGGTATCTATAAATTTGCTGATGATACAGCCATTCTTGGTAGACTTTCAGGTGGTGGTGAAAGGGCTTAGATATACCAGTTACTGGAGTGGTGTCACAGCAACAACCTTTTACTCAATGTCAGCAAGACCAAAGACCTGATTGTGGACTTCAGAAAGGGTAAGATGAGAGTACAAGAACTAGTCCTCATAGAGGGATCAGAAGTGAAGAGAGTGAGCAATTTCAAGTTCCTGATTGTCAATATCTCCGAGGATCTAATCTGGTCCCAACATGTCGATGCAGCTGTAAAGAAGGCAAGACAGCAGTGATATTTCACTTGGAGTTTGAGGAGATTTGTTTTGTCACCTAAAACACTCAAGCTTCTACAAGTTTACCGTGAAGAGCATTCTGACTGGCTACATCACCATCTGGTATGGTGGTGGGGGAAAGCAGTGCATGAGATCAAAGTAATTTGCAGAAAGTTGTAAAATGAATCAGCTGTTTCACGGGTACTAGTCTCTAGTATCCAAGACATCTTCATGGAGTGGTGCTGTAGGAAGACGGCGTCTATCATTAAGGACTCCTGCAACCCAGGACGTGCCCTCCTCGTGTTACCATTGGGAAGGAGGCACAGAAGCCTGAAGGCACACACTCAGTGATTCAGGAACAAATTCTTCCTCTCTGCCAGCCCACTTCTGAGTGGACATTAAACCCATGAATACTACCTCACTACTTTTTTTTCCTTTTTTATCCTCACTTCCAATTTTAACTTAACACTTTAATAGACATATATATACTTACTGTATTTTTTCTCTACATTTATTTATCATGTATTTCATTGTACTTCTGCCATAAAGTTAACACATTTCACAACATATGCCAGTGATATTAAATCTAATTCTGAATCTGATTTAAAAAAAACATTTTTAAACAAGTGCACGGAGAGAGTGATACGAGCCAAACACAGGCAAATGGGACTAATTAGGTGGGCACCTTGGTCTGAATGGATGAGTTGGGCGGAAGGGCCTGTTTCTGTGCTATATTGGTCCATGACTCTAGGCAACTATGAAGTTTGGAATATCATGAATATAACAAGAATAGCTAAATAACTAAACATAAAGTAGAACATTACAATTTTCTAGCAAATTGTATTTTATTTCTGTGGTCACGTCCATCTTCAAACATTCTATGATCAAATAAATGGTGGATTTAGATTTTTTCTGATATTCTTGAGCATTAGTGAAACCAGAATTTCTCTTCAATATGCAAATTATTTATTAATATTTGAGTGTGTTTATTAGGTCTGCTGCACAAGTTCACTGAGGTTTTGTCTTGCAGATGGCTTCATTCAGATACATTGATTTAAAACAAAATTTTACTGACTCAAATTGATAATACAAGCAATGATCCTTAAGCATGTAATTTTTAGCTAATTTGAATAGGCTGCAAAAAGTATTAAGTATTAAGTCATGAATGGGTCAGACTGTGCTAACAAACCTGGCATGTTATGGTTGTTGGCCGACTGCTGGATATCCTGTGCAATTTGCATCCAGCTTTATGTCATGTCTTTTGTCGGATCTTGTCCTTCAGATGTCTATATAGCTGTTCTTTTTTTTCCACCTTTTTGAAATGTGGGTTTCTCCAGTCCAAGAATGCCTTATGTTTGTAATTTATTACTCTCTGTATGTTCTCAACAAACAGCTATCATTGTTTTCTGGTAAAGAAGCCAGGAGTTTCTTCATTGGTGCATAAGCATCCGTTAGTCTCGAGACCACGGATTTGTGCCTTGGAAAGTTTCCAGGGTGCAGGCCTGGGCAGGGTTTTATGGGAGGTCAGCAGATGCCCATGCTGCAAGTCTCCCCTCTCCACGCCACCGGTGTCGTTGCAGAGCAATGTGTGGTTAAGTGCCTTGCTCAAAGACACAACACACTGCCTTAGCTGAGGCTCGAACTAGTGACCTTCAGATCACTAAACCAACATCTTAACCACTTGGCCACTCGCCAACACATTGGTGTATATTGAGTGCTATAATATAGTGGTTGTCTGGTTCAATGAGGAGCTAACCAAGAAGAACCTTCTTTGTGGGTGGGGGGAGATGAGGGTTCTTTAGGTCTGTTAATGATGTTATTTCTAAGGCAGTATCACTTTTGCCATGAACATTTTCATGCCAGGTTGCTGGTTAGCCCAGTCATTGTTGGCACCATGAGCTAAGCAGATATCCTTATTCTAGCAGTAGTCTTGAAGATCCAGTGCTCAGATCAAGGGTGTTGTACTTGTTTCTCCGATGAAATGGATTTTGGTTAAGACAAGATAATATTCTATGCATTCAGTGAAAAATAGGACTCCACTAGGGAGAGACTTTCTTTCTTCTTCCTTGCCTTGGGGCCTTTTTGAACGATTGTCATCTTTTTGACTCTGATGTTAAAATCACCAAGGAGCCATAGTTTGTCTCCTGTTGGTATTTGGACAGATTGCTTAAGGGTAGAGTAAAGATCCCCCCTCACCCATTTTGTTTCATCCAAGGAAGGATGATATGCTAGTTTGAGCATTAGGGTGAACGGAGGGTGTTGAGGTATTCACTTACCTGAACCGAGCACCGTAATCTATTCTTGATGACAAAAACAATCCCATGAATCTAGGATTTTCCTTGCAGGTTATCCTATCAGAAGATGTGCTCACCACCTTGTTCCTTGACCATGGTCTTCCCATGTCTATTATGCCTAACTCTTTGTTGAGGTGTCTAAGGTTCCAGATTGGTATAGCAGAATAGTATTCAGTTTCATTCACCGTTAGGGTAAGCTCCAACAGCATTTCAGGTTCCAGGTTTAATTTTGAAGAATCGAAGATGTATTTGCCTGATTTGCAGCAATTGCACCCCAGTTGCCATGCTGGTGAGACAGTAACTTGGTGAGTAAAGTGATGCTGAAGTACAGGACGATTGGTGAAATAAGAATAGAAAATGCTGATGAAACTCGGCAAACAGGATGCAATTGTGGAGAGGGAAGCACAGTCAAGGTTTCTGGCAATGACCTTTCATCAGATGTAGAAACAATTGGAAATTAAATATGCAATTTAAGTTGCTGGGGAGAGATATGGGAATTTGATGGAGTGAAGAGTTAAGAGACAGACTGCCACAACTGGTGGTGCTTCTGCCTGGGAGCGGATGCTGAAGGTTTGTTAGTTGTAGCTGACATCATCACTACTATTGTCAGTCAGTTTTTTGGTGCCCACCTTGTCATAGAGATTCATTTTCTGCTCTCTGATTGCAGCTTCAACTGTGTCTTATTCTTAATTTTGCCTTATTCGAAATGAAGCTCATTGATATGAAACATTAACTAGTTCTCTCCCCCTCCCCCTCCCCCTCTCCCCCTCTCCCTTCTCCCCCCCCCCCCCCCCCCCCCAGCTTCAAGTCTTTCCAGGATTTTCTCTGGGTGTGTGCTTTTTACAGATTTTCAGCAGATTGATAGGATTAGGCAGAATAATTGTTTGGCACGGGCTAGGTAGGCTGAAGGGCCTGATTCTGTGCTGTAGTATTCTATGACTCCATCTACAATTTTTATTTCTGCTTTTCAATTGATTACCAGGTTGTATACTGACTTAATACTTGCACATCTCTGGTTACATGTACAGATGCCTATTCACAATCAAGCTACATGCTGGTGAACACATCATTCACAAATACATGGCATGCACTTGCACTCTTTCCCATGCCCGGTCCTCAGCATAACCCCTTCAATATCACCGTTCCAACTCCATCTTCTCTCTCACAATTCTGCAGTTCCACTTTCCTCCTCTCTCTCCCTCCACTCTCAACACCACTACCCCTGTGCTTAGGCTTGACCTCTCCCTGCTCTAACTTACACTGTCCTTTGAATCCCCTCCCACTGTTTGGTCTCCAATTCCACTATGTCCCACCCACTCAATCCCTATGCTTCACCCACTGACCACACAGATGAAAATGCATCTCTTCCACCTTACCGCCTTCCTCTTCCTCCTTACTGACGCCAGATCTATGCCCCCCTTCCCATCTCAAGGTCCAAATAGACATCCCATCCCATGCTTATGGCTTATTGGAGCACTCCATAAACTGCTTGCAAGTTCTCCAACTGCCTATTGAATATTATCTGGTGCTGAGGGAAAACTGCAAGCGACAGGTGGACTCTGCGACTGAGGTGGATTTATCTTGTGGGATTGTATTGCTCAGCTGTTGTCTTGCCTAGCACACTTAATGTTGTGAGAAAACAGGTTAATGGCACACACTTCAGGCAATTCATTACAGAGCTTTGATGCAATAAATAGGTTAACATAAACATTAGAGTGATTTGCAATGTTTTGGAAATGTACCCTTATAAAAAGGTAATTACTTCATAAATTACATTAAGTTACACCTGTAACATCCACAGGGATCGTGTGATTATATGCAAATAGTCCTTAGAGATGGCAATAGCCTGAAGGTTTCCTCTGTCTAAATGGCCATTACTTTAAAAGCCATAAAAATAGGAATCAGCTTGTAAAAAATTTTGATTGCTATTGCATGTCATATTTAAAAAAGAATAAACTTTAATAATATTGCCTCAGATTTCTTATCCAGATTGTTTGGTAGCCAAATGGAACAATTTGCAGCATGGGGGCAGTTCCATCCCTGGAGGAGGGAAAAGGCTTGAACCAACTGATAAGAGACATATATAGTGATCACTCCTAACTACAAGGTGAAATATTAAAGCAGATTTTCAGATGATACCACTGTAGTGGGCTGCATCTCAGACATTGATGAGTAGAGTATGTGAAGGAGATAGTGAGCCCAGTAACGGTGTCATGCCAACCTTTCCCTCATTGTCAACAAAACAAAAGAGCTGCTCATTGACTTCAGGAAAGGGAGGCAGTGCATGTTCTCCTGTCCATATCATTGGTGTTGAGGTTGAGAGCTTCAGATTCCTAGATGTGAACATTGATAACCTGTCCTGGTCCAGCCATCTGGCCTGCTAAGTTCCGTCAGCATTTTGTATGTGTTGCTCATAGCCAAATAAGCTTACCAAAACCTCTACTTCTGCAGGAGACTAAAGAAATTGGGCTTGTCCCTGTCAACTCTTACCAATTTTTATCAATGCTCCTTAGAAAGGATTCTGTCTGGATGCGTAACAGCTTGGTATGACACCTGCTCTACACGTGACTGTAAGAAACTACAGATGTGGACAAGGCTCAGCATGTGACAGGAACCAGCCTCACCTCCATGGACTCAAACTTGGCAGTGAGGCAGCCAGCATAATCTAACCCCACCACCGCCCATCCACCTCAGATAATCTCTCTTCCCTCTCCCATCGGGCAGAAGATAGCGAAAGCCCGAGAGCACGTACAACCAGGCTCAAGGACAGCTCCTTATCCCACTGTTGAACGGACCTCGTGCGATAAGATGGACTCCTGGCCTTAGTCTACCCCGTTATGACAGCTCTTACACTTTATTCCACGTTGTTATTGTTTTACCTTATTCTAGCTCAATGCACTGTGTAATGATTTGATCTGTATAGAGAGTGTACAAGACAAGCTTTTCGCTGTACCTTGGAACATGTGTCAATAATAAGCCAACAGCAATGCCAAATCCATTGAGATATAAACTATTTATTTGAAGTATTGAAATGATAAGCTTGCTTGACCTACTGCTGACACTATCCAGCAATAATATTGCTTTTTGTAATTGTGTCTGAGTTCTTAGCTCGAGCAATAAAATGTTGTTCTTCCATCTAGATGGGGCTTCAGATTCTTAATGAATTTCATAGCCATTGTCTGTAACGCAATTGTAGCTTTCAAGAGGTCTTGTTTTGTTTCAATAGACAAAACCCCCTTGTTTGTAGTCATGTAAATTGATGCCAAATACAAAAAACAATAGGAAGGCATTGAAGTTCTCATTTTATACTTTGAGGTAAAATTTCAGCAATATACTGCAAGCTTCTAGCATCTTAATTTGATCTGTTTTTTGTTTTTGCTTAACTTATAAATATCAATAAATAACTAGAAAATGATCAATATTCCAAAGGAGAGAATCCATTTTTTCAACCTCTGCTCTTCATTTGTATGTTCACAAATAGTCCAGCAGAGGGCACTGGTTGTCTGAAAATCTAACACAACAGGTACTCATTGTTATAAAAGCAAATGATTCTTCATAATTTATGACAATTTGGGTTTTTTTTGGTCTTTGTAGTTTCACCTCTTAAATTGTGTTGATTTTTATGGGGCTTTAAGCAAGCAGCCTTTTTGTCTATTGTTACTGAGAACCATGAAAAATCGGAGTTATTTTTAATGCACTTGTTTTGCTGATGATCTCTTGTTTGTACTGAATTGTTCTAACTTCCTGTCAATGGGGAAATTCTTTTGTACTTGTTAGATTATTTATGTATATTGCAATAAATGATGAGATAGTTTAATGTTTTCATTTTTAACTTCTGAGTGTTACTGAAGTAGGATTGATCTCAATCTTCAAGAGACAAAAAGGAAATTTAAGTTTTTGTGAAGGATAATATCCAAACAAAGGGTTTCTGACATTTAATGAACTTAACCACAGGCATAGTTTTTAAAAAAAGGTGGGATTTTTGCACAGTTCTGGAAGTTGTAGAGGAAACTGCTTTGTCCTTGTTCATAGGAAGAGAAATTATATCCAATTGGCATGCTTATCAAGTCAAATTATGGTAACTTGTTTCAATGTACAGAGTGGTATTTACTGGAAATTCATATGAACAGGAGACATACATATGGTTGGTTTATGTTTGAAGTTGATCTTCATGCAGTTGTTATGTTCAATTGTTTCAACCACTCCTTTCTTCAAGCCAAGCAGATGTAGAGTTAAACTAGAATTAGTTTCATCTACCAGACTGGAGGTCATTGTCCAGTCAGCAGAGTGGAGCTGCCTCATGTACAGCTATCTTCCCATACATGGGCAACCAGCTTTCACAGGACTCTTGCATTCCTGAATCTGAAACGAAGCAGCAGCTTGTCTGGGAAACAACTGGAATGCTTAGCTGTAACCTCTTACTTGATTGTGGGTTATTTTTAAAGGAAATGTGATAATCAGCTCAGTCCCAGAGGAAACTTACTTGATTTTAATCACAGATAACTATAAAGAAGCAATTCATTTTGTAGTTGGTAATGTGGTTACATTGTAAACCTTTGACAGACAAACAGCCGGTGCAGTTGTTAGTTTCTATATAATTTTGTCACATTATAGCAGTGGTTCCCAACCTTTTTTTGGCCATGCCCCACCTAATCACCTCTAAAATCCTGATGCCCCCTGTGGTGATATATAAGTCTTATTATTCAAAAAGTTAACTCCTATTCACGTGGAGGAAGCCTAAAAGACCATTAACTTGGTTTAAACAAGCTTCCAAAGAACATGGCATTCATGAAAGAGAAAAATAAAAGAACCAAAGGACTGTTAAAGTTCTGAGGAAGAAATTACTAAGAAATTGTAAAAAAAAAGAACATTAAGTGATATTAAAATAATAATAAATAAATAAAACAATGCTGATTCGTTTCTACTGCATACAAAGACAGATACACCGTTTAAAAGAGTTGACGCAATGTACACACCTTCACACCACCAAGAACCGAAAGCTACTGCAAAAAGCAGCATTGGCGCGACCTCGTACGAGTTTCTTACGCGTTTGGACTTGTTCATTCGTTCCTTCCTACATCAGTCAATTCATTAATTTAATTATGAAAGCCATTTGATGGTTGTAATGATGGTGATACACTATATATACAGTACATATGCAATTACACATGTACATACACACAAGTATTTTTATGTATGCATACTGTATATACACATATGTATTAACTCGCGCACACACACACTCAAACTCACACAGACTTACTAGAAAAAATTCACTGTTAATAACTCATTCTCGAATTGCCCCCCTTAAAAATCAAATTACCCCCCTGTGGGGTGTACGCCCCATGTTGGAAACCACTGCATTATAGGTAGCATCTATGACCTACTTTAATTCTTATGGAGGGTCTTATTTATTGATTACTTTAAGTTCTTGAGCTGTTTTCTTTGCTGTACAAACTGGGGACAGTATTTCAGCCAAATGCCATTGGAACAATTTTATTCCTGCTTATTATATTCCCCTGTTCAAATATATCAATTTGGACCAAATTTGGTTACAGTGGGCATCTTGTAACTTACGGTTTGTTAGAATTTATAATGCAGTTTTTTTGCATTGTAACTTGCTGAAAGCTCAGTCTGAAATGTGGAGAAAGGTTGTGTGGAAACTTGTGACTGTGGGAATGAATGAATATCCAATAAAAAGAAGGAATGCAAAAAGAAATAGACTAAAAATAGCAAAAGAGCTTAGGTGTGAAATCAGATAATTTAAGGGATAAATGCAAGCCAAAAAGGAAAAATTAGAAAATAGTTTAAAAATTAAAAGATTTATGTTCAACCATTAGATGGTTATATTTTTTAGCCAGATTTTTAAAACTTAGCATTACATTTGCAATCTTCACATCATTGAATAGACACTTAAGAAGACAAGGCCAAATTTGGACTTTTTTCAAGTTTAAACTTAAGATCAAGCTCTTCAAGACTAGAGGTGAAGGTGAGCTGCCATCTGTGCAAGAAGAATTGAGAAAAAGAACAAATAGTCTGCAAGAGCTAGAAATTTGTGACTTACTGATGAACTCATTGATCAATTTGCAAGATGGGTAGCATCTTTTGCTGTGAACTTGCCTTTACTTTTGCAAGAAGGACTGCACCTGTTCACCCCAACCCCAGTCTAGCAGCTGATTTGATTTAAGTTGTGCAAGGTCAGCAACTTGTTGTCCTAATCAGTCATACTGAACAATTGTGTCAGTCATCTAGTTTTATTTATCCAATCACGTTGATCTTACACTAACAAAATTGCACCGTGGCATTTGTAATGAGGTATCTAAATAGAACTCCTAAATCTTTCTTTGATCAAAACTTCATTGTTGCAGGCTATTAGTTAAAAAGATTCAGGTTCACATTTATGCACATCAGAAAATTCAGGGAAGTGGGTCATTGAAATACTTTGTGCTAAGTTTATAAAATGCAGTGAAGCAAAGAAGTTTTCAACTGGACCACGCTTGCCCTCAGTTCTGACAGCTTACCATGGACAATTCCTGAACATTCCAAAGCACCCTCTTTCCCCCTGCCCCCCAAACCCAAAGACGTCTGATATTGAATTTTGCCATGTGATCTCATCCCGCCATATCATCAACCATTTTAAAGTGGAGGGAAAAAGCGTATATCTGCATAATACATTCAGCTGTTGAGCTCTGGGTCTGAATCCATTAACAAGGAATCACAGCAATTCATGTGGGAGTTCAATTTCCAGCCACACTTTCAAAAGATGCATTGCATGACATCAACAATAAATACATAGCACTTTCGTGTTTGAACGGTCTTCATTACAGAAAGTTTTATCTGTATTACCTACGTGTAATTTCAGTATCATTTGCATATGATTGATACACAAGGCTGTTTACTAATGCCCTGCAAAGGGAATAGTTTGTGTGTCCTTCCTAACCTTGTTCTCTAGCTCAGTTGGGTGGGGTGTATTGTCGGCACAAAACTGGGTGCAGAAGAAGAAAGAATTGTTTGGACAGTCCATCTGTTTACTCTTGATGACTTTCTGACGGTGTCAAAGAATCCTCATTTCATTAGGGAAAAAGTTGTTGCTGTGGAACAATCTGGAGGATTTTAATAACAAAAGAGAAAATCACTAAACCAGTTTTGTCCATCTTGTTTTTACTTGCAGTGCATTGCCACAAGGTGGTGCTTGAATCAGTTTTTAAAAAATAATTCAAAATTCACCATCATACCATCAACTATATTAAAGTGGAAATATCTGCATAATATGCTCAGTTATTGAATTCAGGGGCTGGTTCCATTCACAAGGATCGTTTCTTTGAATCATTGGCACCAATTAATTTGAGAGTTCAATTTATAGCCATACTTTAAAAAGATATATTGCTTGACATCAACAATAAATATGTAAACTTCCTTGTTTGAATGGCCTTGATGAAGGGTCTCGGCCCAAAACGTCAACTGTTCACCCTTTCCTATAGATGCTGCCTGGCCTGCTGAGTTCCTCCAGCGTTTTGTGTGTGATTCAAGATTGTTTAATGTAATTTCCAGCACACAAGTGTAAAGGGGAACAAAATAATTGTTACTTCTGCATCCATTTGCTGGTCTGGATTTAAAAAGTCTGGAGAAGTTACTTTATAAATACAACCTCTTAGTTAATAATAAAATAGGCCACCACTTTTCTATACATTTCATATATATTTTTTAATAAAGCTCAAATCCTGTGTGCAGCAAGAGGGTGATTTCCCCACATGATTCTCATGAAGTGCGTCTATCTTTGGTTACAATATCTGTTGCCAAGAATTTAGACGATAAGATAGAGGAGCAGAAATAGACCATTCAGCTTGTTAATGGCTGATTATTATTCCTTCTCCACTCCATCCTTCTCCCTTCACTCTGTAACATTTGACACCCTCACTAATCAATAGCCTATATACCCCCTAATCAAATGCACCCATTGACTTGGCCTCCACAGCTTTCTGTTGCAATCAATTCCACAACCATCTGGCTAAAGAAGTTGTTATTCTAAGGGGATGTCCTTTTATACTGAGGCTGTGCTCTCTGGTACCACTACTGGAAATGTTCTCTGTGCATCCACTCTATCCATGCCTTTCAATCGGAAGGTATCAATGTGATTTCCCCCCTCCCACCACCGGAAAAATTTGAACTACAGTACTCATCTTTTAATACTGAATTCTGGTTTATTCGATACTGTGTTTTAATACCACAAGTGCTAACAATTTTGAATATGACGGAATTAGGATTGCCAGTTTTATACATGCTTGTATGTGTGCTTTTCAGGATGTTTTAATACCTTACATATAATATAAAAATAACCTGTTTGTTGTGTTACGAAATCCCGTAACTGGATCACTTACCAGCAAAGATAGAGAGGTCTGTCAAAGTCTGATGGTACTATTTTTAAAAGTCTTTATTTATAAAAGGGCACCAAAATAAGATTAATACAAACATTTAGATAATATACGTCATCACTACTCTAAAAATAACCATCAATAAGAAACAGCTCGATCGTTTGTCTAGACCAGGGGTCAGCAACCTTTACCACTGAAAGAGCCACTTGGACCCGTTTCCCACAGAAAAGAAAACACTGGGAGCCGCAAAACCCATTTGACATTTAAAATGAAATAACACTGCATACAACGTTTTGTTTTGCCTTTATGCTATGTATAAACAAACTATAATGTGTTGCATTTATGAAATTGATGAACTCCTGCAGAGAAAACAAAATTACATTTCTGCATGCAACAAAAACATTTTGAACTCCGAAAAAAAGACGTTGGGTTGAAGGTTACTTTTAAGTAAAATACTCAACGTCTATTTGAGTCCTTCTTGTATTTATGAAAAACGCCAAACTTAAATTTGCCGCCAGCAGCAAACCAAAAATAACGTCAGCCAGCTGTCAACCTGAAAAATAAAAGGACTATTTCACTGAACAATGAAAACATATGAATATACGTAAAATAATAGGCAATTAAAATATTTATCATACTTGTTCAGGTTGACTCACACCTGACAATGCAGTCGTATTCAGTAGGGATGGATCGATGCTTAGGGGAGTGACCGGGAAGGATAATGTGTTTTTTTCCTCTCTGAACTCACAGAAGCGTTTCCCAAACGATGTTTGCATTGCGATGATTGCAGAATGTAAATACTCCGAATTTATCATGTTGTGACCTTGTTTGAACTCTCTCAAATTGGGGAAGTGAGACAATGTGCCTTTCTGTAAATCTCTGGCAAGCAACGTCAACTTGCGCTCGAATGCCAAAACATCCTCCAACATGTGCAGGGCTGTACGTCCTTACCCCGTTGAAGAGCTGTGTTCAGCGTGTTCAGGTGCGCTGTCATGTCTACCATGAAGTGTAGCTTTTCCAGCCACTCTGGCTGTTCCAGCTCAGGAAAGTTGAGCCCTTTGCTGCCCAGGAAAGTTTTCACTTCTTCCAGACACGCGACAAAGCGTTTCAGCACCTCCCCTCTGGACAGCCAGCGATAAAAACACGTTGTAGCGGTGTGCTACACGCAGTCAGTAAACTGCAGTCAAAGATAGCTTTATTCGAACTAAACAGCCTTGCTTTTAAGCCTCCCTCAACCCGCCCCCCCATGGGCGCGGATGCTGCAAAAGACACGTACTCACAAACCCCCGTAGGCTATCTCCCTTAGCCTGAACGCTGGCTAATTGTGAGCCGGTTCGGATGTGTCAGGAAATGGGTCGCCACAACGTCTTCTTTAGATTGTACAAGATCACCATAATCTTCAAATTTAGATTTACATTTCAAAAACTAACAAACTAACATAAAATACATTTTAATTAAATACTGACCATGTAGCGGTGTGCTACACGCAGCGCTAAAATTACGACACGGAGTCGGTAACTGCAGTCGAAGGAAAAAACTTTATTCGAAATCTTCAGCCTCACTTTTAAGCCTCCCTCAACCTGCCCCCCATGGCGCAGAGGCTCCAAAGCTCTGTGCTCGCAAACCCCCGTAGGCTATCTAATTGTGAGCAGGTTCGGATGTGCCAGGAAAAGGGTCGCCACAACCAATTATTTCCCAAAGCAACAGGGAGCCGTAGCACAGACGTAAAAGAGCCACATGTGGCTCTGGAGCCGCGGGTTGCCGACCCCCGGTCTAGGGGATAATATATTGTCCGATGGAAATATAAAAGTCACTCAGTTCCTGCAGGCTTCAGCCTTTTGGGGACCGCTGTGTTTTCACTTGTTGGAGAGAGAGAGAGATTGGTGAGAAAAGAAACTTGCCCGGGTCTTTTATGAAGCAAATCCGTTGAATCAGGGGAGCGGGCTTCCCCGTTGTTAGCTAAAAGCTGGTTTCCGTGGTTCCAGTCACCGATTCCAGCTGTGGAATCGAACATACGTGACTTCCTTCAAATGGCTTCTCTTTACTACGGGATCGTTAGCGTTTCTTCTGGTGCGTCTAAAGGGGTTGTTCCCCCAGACCCTCTTTTATACTTCCTCACGGGGTCTCAGATGTCAATCAGGTTGGGATGATGCAATCTCTCTCTCAACCAGCTCACTTTGCCCGAGGGCTTGCACGTAGCATAGTCCCCAATCCACAAACGTGGTCTCCAGGAGACAATGGTCAATGTCGCGTTAATTTGCATCGTCGGGGAACGAGGCATCCGACACGTCTCTCTCTCTCCCATTTCTTGGGTCTACTGACCCCCCCCTCCCCTCAACTAGTGCTCTTGCGATTCTCACAAAGGAGGGGGCTGCAGACATAACAGTTGCAATTAAGGTGCGTTGTTCATGCAAATATCAAAATTTGTATTGCTGTCAGATTGTTGACCGTGGATGTTGCCTTATACTAAATTTGCTTATGTTATTGATCTTTATCCAGTCTCCTTGAATTATATGACCTGTAGCTTGAAACCAAAAGTCAGATGTAGATTCACAAGAGTTTTTAGTAAAGAGCAACCAAACTATAGTGGTAACAAATTACTTGTGGCTTAGAAATTGTCCTTGGATATGTCAATAGCTTATAAGTAAAGGTTTAAGTAGCTGTTCCTGCAGATTGATTTTTCAGGAATAAAGGTAAACTGAAGCTGTTTAATGTAGAGGAGGTAACAGGCCTAGAGGTTGGAAGAAGTTTTGAAAACAATTCATTCAAAAAGCTATGAGACTTTAGTGATCTAACTGAATGGAGGAACAGACTGTGAGACTGAGGTTCCTGGGTGTATGCTAATATATGAACATATTCTGTATACCAATGGACTAACATTTTAGTCTCAAAATTTATTTGAAAAGGGAAGCACAGCATCCTATAATAGGCCTACTTCCAATCAATTTCCAGGATGTGCTATGGGGTGGCAATTTTTAAAAAACAAAATCTCTGTGGGACAGAATTAGTAAACAGTCCAGGCTTAAAATAACAATGATTGTTGTTGTGTAGCATTTGCTGCAATATACACATGGAGTGACTTTGATTAATCTATTTACACAGAACATAATAGGTTATAACTCTATATTAAAACAACTTCAATCTCTCAAATATTGTTTATTGTTGTCACATGTACAGAAATGCATTGAAAAGCTTTTGTGTGCCATGCAAACGAATCATGTCATACTCAATTCCACTGAGGTAGTGAAAAGAAAATGGAATACAGAATGTAGTGTTGCACTCAGTGAAAGTGCTGTGCAGGTAGACAAAGTGCAAGGGCGATGCTGAGGTAAACGGGAAGATTTTGGATCACCAGGGATGCCCCTTTCAGAGTCTGATAACAGTGGCATTAAAGCTCTCCTTTAAGTCTGGTTGTTTATGCTCTTAGACTTTTCCATCTTCGGCCCTACAGGAGAGGGGAGAAGAAAAAATGCCTGGGGTGAAGGGGTCCTTCATTAGTTTAGCTGTTTTCCCAACGGAGCAGGAGGTGAAGACACCAGCTGGATGGTGACGTTAAGATTGTAGAAAACGTATCATTTTCTGTCTCCATTTTTTTTGTTGGGAGCTCAGCTTTCCCTTTGCTTAATCTAAATGTTTTGTAATTTGATGCTGGTGGCAAGTTTCAATGGATTATATCACAATTTACAAGAAAATCTGCATTATTTTTTAAGCATTTGCATGCGCCCTTTTATAATCTTAATAAGACTCGAACTATCACTTTGAAATAAAATATAAATAATTACTCATTCTAAATAATGTCCCATTTAATGAAATAAAAGTTACTGAATAGAAGCATTGTTTTACCAAGAGGGTAAATCTCCATCAAATAATTGGAGCCCTTCCCATAATGGTATCAAATGATTTATTAAATGGACAAGTGTATAACAGGCTGTATGTATATAAATAAAACTGACTTCCAGAACTCATAAAATTTATTCAGAGAAAATGTGCAATAGTCCGGAAACCAAGTACTTCACTTGCAATAGAAATTTTATTATACATTTGATTGGCAATTGCTAAAAAATCATGCTAAGTAGATTACCATAGAGCAATACAATACAGAAATAAGCCCTTTGGCCCAACTGGCCAATGCTAACCAAGATGACCAACTGGTCAATGCCAAACAAGATGACCAATCCATAACCTATTCAACTATCTTTAAAGTTGTTATTGTATCTGCCTCATCCACTTCCTCAGATAGTTGATCCCACATAGGTCGAATGCTTTGTCTGTAAAATAAAAAGTACGAAGTACAATTATTTTCAAAGTATGTATACATTACGCAACCTTGAGATTTGTCTCCTTACAGACAGCCACAAAACAAAGAAACCCAAAAGAACCCATTAAAAAAAACTTCCTCTTAAATGTCTCCCTTCTCACCTTAAACCTATGCCTTCTAGTTCTAGCCCTTTCTGGGGGTGGGGGGGGTGAAAGACTGAGAAAATTCACCCTATTTTTACCTCTCATTATATTTTATTCATCTCTATCAAATCACCTCTCATTCTCCTAACCTCGAAGGAATGAAGTGTTCAACCTCTTCCCTCTCCCTCAGTCCCTCAGGTCCTGGTAATTGGTTAGACCACACTTGGCAAATCGTGTTCAGTTCAGGTTGCCTTATTGTAAGAACAATGTGGAAGTTTTAAAGAGGGTGCAGAGGAGATTTGCCAGGATGCTGCCTGGATTAGAGAGCATGTCTAATGAGGATAGGTTGAGTAAGTTAAGGCTTTTCTCTTTGGAGTAAAAGTGGATGAGAGGTGAATTGATAGAAGTATACAAGATGATAAGAGACATGGATCGAGTGGATAACCAGTGACTTTTTCCCAGGGTGGAACTACTTAATTCGAGGGGGCATAATTTTAAAGTGATTGGAGGAATGTATGGGGGAGGGGGATTATCAAGGAAGTGGTAAGTGCATGGAACATCTTGTGGTGGTGGTAGTGGAGGCAGATACATTAGGGGCATTTAAGAAACACTTAGATAGGTACATGGATGATAGAAAAATGGAGTAATATGTAGGAGGGAAGGGTTAGATTGATCTTAGAGTAGGTTAGTTTGGCAAAACATCATGGGCTGAAGAGCCTGTGCTGTGCTGTAGTGTTGTATGGTCTAACATCCATGTAAATCTTATCTGCACTCTCCCCAGTTTAATAACATCTTTCCTATAGCAGGGCGACCAAAACTGAACACAATACTCAGTGTCCTGGACAGCAGCACCATGACCTCATAATTTTAATGTTCAATGCCCTGACTTATGAAGGGCAGCATACCAAACTCCTCCTTCACCACCCTGTGTACTTGTGACTCCCCTTGCAGTGAACCAGTATTTGTACTCCAAGGTCCCTCTGTTTCACAACACCTACCCACCCACCCTCCCCCCCCAGAGCCCTGCCACTCATTATGAAAGCCCTTTCTGCATTTAACATTTCAATATGCACCTCCTCATATTTATATGAATTAAACTCCATTTGCAATTACTCGGTCCAGTTATTCAGCTGATCAAGATCCCACTGTGATTTTTGGATAATCACCTTCATTGTCACCTATACCAGGTATTTAATGTCATCTGCAAACCTGCTAACCATACCTTGTACATCCTTATTCAATTCATGAACATTAGATGACAAACAACAATGGGCCTAGCACTGAACCCTGAGGCCAGCAAACTAAGAAACGACCTTCCATATTGTGCTCACCTTTCTACTATCAAGTTTATTGTGTATACAATTAGCTAGCTCTGGATTCATGCAGTCTAACCCTCCAGAGCAGCCTATCATGTGGAACCTTATCAAAGCCCTTACTGAAGTTCATATAGACCACATCTACAGCCTCCCCCCCCCCCCCATCAAATTTCTTGGTCACCTCGTCAACAACTTGAAATCAAATTCTTAAGACATGATATCCCACTCACAATACAACAGTGACCTCCTATAATCAGCCGCTGTCTTTCCAGATGTACACACATCTCTCAGAATCCTCTCCAGGAACTTACCAACCAGAATTGTTGGCCTATTGTTCCTGGGTTTTTCTTTGCCACCCTTCTTAAACAAAGGCACAATATTCTCTACCCTCCGGTCCACTGGCATCTTATTTAGGGCTAACAATGATGCAAATATCTCAGCCACGATTCCTGAAATTTTTTTTCTGGCCTCCCACAATATTCTGGGATATACCTGGAGATTCTTTATTTGTTGTCTCTTAAATAGATCGCTTTGAAATTGGTTGGGTTTTGGAACTCTATCCCTGTTCACACACCGTACTGGATCTGTTAGCCCATGTGCATCAGCCAAGACCTTTAGTTTGATTAGCTGAATGCTGGAAATTGCATTTGGAGCCACTGTCCACAATCAAATGTATCTTGTTAGAAAAGTGGGGCATTGGAATTTTGCATTTCAAATGGCACTGATCTTTTCAGTACAGTGCTGTAATCATCTGTTGATTTGTGACAAGAGATGTATGAGAACATACAACATTTGACTGTTAACTTATGCAAATAAATCTTTGCTAGAACATTTAACAGTATAAAATCTAGAAATGGTTTGCATTAATGTCTTAACAAAATATTATGTCAACAACCCTACTCATCGTATGAAACTGCTGTCATTAAAGTAACTTTAAAAATATTGAATTAGTTTAGCTTGGAGATAAATAGGGTTAATTTTTTAACAGGCATCATTGATGCTGCCTGACCTGCTGACTTTCAGCGTTTTGTGTGTTATTCTGGATTTTCAGCATCTTCAGAATCTCTTGTGTTCATTCTTTTAAACACAGGCAATTTTTATTTTGCCATTCTTCTTTCCCCAAAAGACATACTGTTAATGTAATTTTTTCTAATGTTCTTTGCAAGGATGCCATTGTAATAGTCCTGTGATATACGCATATGAGACTCATAAGAACTATGGATATTCTAGTACGGAAAGACATTGAGAAGTGTACTAGTATTTAAAATGTTATTCTCTGTGGTTGCAGTTATTTCTTATTTACATTATTATTTATGAATTCCAGCACCTTTCAATTTTGTTCAATACTGTCAGCTGCATAAGTAAAGAAAAAGTTAAACATTTGTGTATTTTGGAAATATAACTGACTTGCAAGGGTTCTTTGTCAGATGAAGACAGTAATATTGGACCCTAGTGAAACTAGTCTCATAATTTAGGGGGTTGTTGTGAATATTCCAACTTGAATTGCCCTTGGTCATATTTTGACTGGTCTCCCATGTTAAATAGCTTGGACTTTTGAGGGAAGCAACAATTATCAAGTCTTTTCTGTCTCAATATTTTTCCTATTAGCTAACATGTAGGGTGATGTTGAAATAATTGGATTTTTTTCTTCCTTGTATTGAAAACAGCTTTGTGCAGAATTAAGGATTATAAAGGCTGATGTAATTAATGCTTGTGAAGAGAAGAAATTCCGAACACTGCCAACTAAAATTTATTGCTTGTTCATTTGGTCTGAAAGGGAATACTGTCCAAATTTATGCTCAATTGTTCGTGGTCTAAGTGGACAGGAGTAAACTTGTATTATAAGAGCATTATGAACTTAGATTAATGCTAAATTGGTTATATGTGATCCATTTATAAATCAGGAGCAATTTTGACTGGCTGATCATAACTTTAGCATTAATACACATTTATGCCATTCAACAACTGACAGTGTTGATCTACTTATTGCCTTTCTCTTCACAGGCTGGCTTTGTCAACATAATTTTGTCTTGTGCTTAAAACCTATTTACCACAAAAATTTGAATTATTCACATCCAGCAGATTCAAGCTACTAAGAATCAGGTTTAATATCTCTGGCATATGTCAAGAAATTAGCTATCTTTTAGCAAAACAATGCAGTGAAGAATAAAAACAAGCTAAAAGTATACTGTAACTCTATAAATATACTATAACTATATATATTAATTTAGTATTAAATTAATATTAAGCAAGACCTATATTAAGCAAGTCATTCTACAGATCCATAATAACGAGCATCCTGACAAACAGTAACATCACAAAGGATTCCACCCACCCTGCTCATGGACTGTTTGTCCCACTGCCATCAGTGAGGAGGCTACATAGCATCCACTCCAGGACCACTAGAATCAAAAAGTTACTTTTCCCAAGCAGTAAGGCTGATCAACACCTCAACCCACCAACTCCACCACTACTTTATTTCCTGTCAGTCATCTTGTGTACAGTCTAGTGTCACCTTAGGGAGATAAATCAATCTATATGCTGTATATAAGCTACCTTATGTACTTGTATTTATTGTGTTTTTTTAATTATTCTGTTCTTTATCTGTAGTGGGGTTTTTTGTACTGCATTTGATCCAGATTAACAACAATTTTGTTCTAATTTACACTTGAATGACAATAGATATTCTTGAATTTGTCTTCGAAGTTCTCTATTGAACAGATTTTAATACAAGAAAAAAAATGAAAAAAATATACTTGTAAACCATTTTCATTTTAAATGCTTTATACATGACCTCTTATGAGTACAATACATTCTTTAGGAAATACATAAAATCATTTAAAAACCTAATTAGTGAATTTAAGAAATTAAGCTCAATTCCACCAACAGCAAAAATTCTTCAAACAATAGAAAATCTGCATCACCATTATTTTTGATCTCGGAGTTTGGAAAGTGCTGTCAACCAAAATTATTTTTAAACTAGTGTGAAAGATTATCCAAATTCTCAATATGTTTGACATATAATTTAAAGTCATAATTTGAATTGGTTCAGCTAACTTCACCCCTATTGCACATATCAATCTGTGAAACTTCTATTTCATCATCTGTAATTATAAAAGTTTATTTTGATCCTCTCAATCCTAATAACATGACTTTCTACATTAGAGTAGAAGGTTTTGGTGTGTTTATTCAAAGTTATCTGAACAGCTATTAATAACACGTAATATATAATGTATGTTAAATGCAGCATTTACGAACTTGGGTAATTAATTTATTTGAAATTCCATTCTTCAGTTTTTTTTCAACACTATAATACAGTTAATACTTTCAACTGTTTTATCTTTTTTGGAAATTAGCTAATCAGCAAAAAGGGAAATGTGCAATTATCCTTGTGCTTTGTTTAAATAATGGTTATTTTGTTTTCAAGCAATTATTTTGCCAAGTTAGTTTCAATGGATGTAGTGATACACTTCAAAATGCTTCTGCTTCAAAAGTAAAATGAAAGCCACTCAGCTTTAACAATATTCTTTATACAAATGAGAAATGTGCTGTAGCCACTGTTTGCTCAAATTATAAATTACAGCTAAAACTGTAGACATTGTATACTTTGTTCTTTTTAAAGTTTATAAGTGCCCATGGTAGAAAAATAATAGCTGTGGTTTAAAAACTCCATTCTACAATTCTCTCGTGGCAAAGAATTATATAATTTACGCAGTAATAGAGAGCAATTTTAGATTGTTGAAGTCTGATGTACATTTAAGGGCCTTTATGGACTACCACAGGGGTTTAAGGTATTTTGGTGCAAAAAAAAATGTTTGTTCAACAAACATTTGGTGCTTAAAAGGACTGAGCTAGGGAGCAATAGTTATAAAGTCAGAAGTTTCAGCAAATTGTATGTTGGGGCTTAAATTTGACAGCTGGCAACCAGTAATTGAATTAACATGAGGCGGTCACTCTAATTTGACTGAACATCCCAGGGAGATTTGCTTTAACTTGGACTTTTGTTGACTTTTCATTTGCTATCTCAGTTGATGAATTAATGTAAAGACAGATACAGAACTTAAACTGGTTTCTGAATTTTGTGAGCTTTGGTAAATAAACAGGCAGAAAACTGAAATAATTCCTGTGAATTTCCAAGGAGGCATTGAAAGTAACATTTATAATCAAAGTAAAAATGTAATTGACATTTCTCTTATGATGAAGTGTTTTCATTTTAGAGTAATTTTGTCTTTTATTTGATTTAAAAAAAATGTACAACCAGACCACTAGATGGAGAACCACACAAAAATGCAGAATATCGTCATAGGGTGGGGAAGCCTGAAGTCAATTCAATTGGCTGAAATCTGCTGGTAGTGAGTAGTGTTCAGTTCCATGTGCGTGGAGGCGCGTTTCACAATAATGGCAAATTCTTATTCTCCATAATGTTGTGACTGAATACTTACTAAATTCATTCTCCTTTTGCTTACTGCCTGCTGCTTACCAAGAGGACAATTAAGTGTCAGTTTAGAATTTATTTGAAGTTTTGATGCCAATTGATGGAATTCTGATTTTTTTAAAAAAATCTCTCCCTATGATACTTTCAAGTTATTCTAGTTCTTTGTGGTGGTATAATGTCTTTCCATTTAATTGAACTTGCCTTTCTGCTCTGCTAATTCTGGTTGTTGTCCTTCAATGGCGATGTAGACCAGTGGAAAGTGTAATGTTGACATTATTGCAGTTGGAAAATATTTGCAGGCAATCCACAGTTCACTTAGGAGATTGGATATTTTTAGATACTGAAAATTTCCAGACTTACAGTATAAAAAGATTTTTCTCGTGATCAATGGATTATTTTGCCCAGTTCTGTTCTGCACAGAGAAATGGAAAAGATCACATTGTTTCCATAAATACTGTATAGCATTTTCATTACTATACCAGCAACAAAGAAGTCAGAATTTATGTTCACCTTCACTGACCTTCTTTGCAGATTGCAGTTATGTAAATAGAAGAAATTCCAGCGTCTGGGCTGACACATGAATGTTCTGTTCAGCGGACGTTATAGATTTAAGGACAGTTTTGATGAGTGTTATGTGGATGTTTCTTTTCATTTTTTATACCACCTCTACTACTGATGAATGTGGTTTGAAATTGATGCAATTAAATTCAATAAGCCCATTGTCAACCTAGCTAAACAGCAGAGTAAAAGTTCTGGAAGGAAAGAAAGGCCTTATTTCTCATTGCTTTAGGTCAGTTTGGGGATTACATTCATTTTAGTATCATTGCAAAATTATTTGAGCTATTTGAATCGTTTATGCTTAGTTCAGTAGTCTTTCAAAACCCCTACTGCTAAAAGTGTTCTTGCATATGCGTTTTTGAACAGTAAGTTTAAAATTGTGTGTAGAACAGCAAGACATGCTAGCAATGATAAGTTGTCATTCCTCTCCGCACCTTGTAACACATCGGGCAGCAACCTTGCCATTTCTTTAGCATTGTCTGTTTTTTTACGAGGCCGAGTTGCTAGCCTGACTCTCAACACAGATGGAGAGTGTGCAAGGAGCCGACTGGATTCTAACCTGGGTCCACTCACCTCGATTCCAGTCCTGATGCCACTACACCACCAGCCGGCTTCTGTATGACTATCTTTGGATCTTCTGGACAGAGTCAGTGCAATAGAAAACTCTAGATCTGGGTTCATGCTTGTAGCTTCCCTATAATGTTTGGTCTAATATTTTTAATAATTATTTTTTTTTATTTTCCCTGGCTAATTTTTCCTGTTGCCCTTATCAGACAAAGTTACTGGTAAAACAAGGAAAGAGTATTTGGCACAAAGACACAGTCCAGTTCACCACATCCTTTTCTTGTTTAGACTCCATTATCTTTTTCACGTCTTTCCTCATTGGACTTTATGGAGCATCTACTAATATTGCGAACAAGAATGATATAGAGTAATTTGTGAACATTGTGCAGTTACAGTTGTCTCCTTATGACCGATAATGTATAATGGCCTCTTTTGTAATCATTTTCTCGCAAAAGTACTAACTGCGTGCTGCCTCTTGATATTGTCAGTTTTCAATCAATTCAGTTTATTCAAAGTGAAATTGAATGTCAAACATTTGGCTTTGGTATACTCCAGAATGAGAGGTACTCTTCCAGTACAGCATGCTATTGCAAGATAGTTGTGTTTACTAGATTATGAAAATCCCAGCAGGAGATCCTTAAATCGTACTCTATTCCCGTACAACTCTGGATATTTCACAAATAATCTTTCCCCTGCTTTAGGTCTTAAGTGAAGCTATTTGTTACATGCCTTTCTACTCCATTGGCAATTGATCATGTAAAGAGCAGGTCTACCTGTATTTACATGACTTGCAAAAGATCCAGGTTTGGGCTTTTAAGTGGCAAGTAACATCTGGAGCATGTGCAATAACTATTTCTAAAGAAGTAACCTAACCCACTCATATCACCTTCATAGTGACCCCGTTCCATTTAGATTTCTTGATAACAGACAAGAAAAAAAATAATTTGATGCCATCATTGATCAGAAATTTATTTACTTATGAGTGTTACTCATCAGTAACATTTCCCCATGAACATTATGGTGAATGTTACTGGCAAGAGTAACATACGTTCCTCTCTGCTTGTCTGTATAAGCCTAACTCTGATATACTCTAAATTCAATATAATCCAAGACAAAAGAAATCTACTTGATTGGAGTTCTTTCGCCACCCTATACGTTTTCAGAATCAGGTTTATTATCACCGGCATGTAATGTAAAATTTGTTAACTTAGCAGCAGCAGTTCAATGCAATACATAATCTAGCAGAGAGAGAGAAAACAAAAACCATATTAAATAAACAAGTAAATCAATTGTGTATATTGAATAGATTTAAAAGAATATGCAAAAGAGAAATACTGTATATTTTGAAAAAGTGAGGTAGTGTCCAAAGCATCAATGTCCATCTAGGAATCGATATGCAGGCTCCACCAAGGCAAGTAGCCAAGGTTTATTCAACAGCACTTTCAAAGCCCATAATCGCCACCATCACTTGGGCCACTCACAAAAGGTCATCGCTTTGAAGTTCACCTAAAAAAATCTTTCAACATTCTGATCTGGAGTTATTTCCTGGTACACTTTTCTACAAAAGGTACATTCTAATTGAACAGAAGGACTTGCTGTCCATAAACAGACCATCTTTTGTAACACTGTAGACAGATAAAACTTTATGCACATAATGATATTTCCTGTTTATATATCCAGAGTCTTTACACATCTTAATGTAGCCGCAGAGAAAGAAAACCATCAGGACGGTCAGGTCGGGCACATTTTCCCCACCCCGTTCTTCAAGGATGTGTTCATTGTGTTTGTGCAGACTCGATCCATTTCAATCTCCAGATGAAACAGATGAGTGACCTTTGCGGAGCAGCAGTGGAGCAAGGGCCATACCTGTATGGAGTGTGAACACAGCCAGTTTCCTTCCTGTCATCAAAATGTAGCGTCAGTGACACAATGCCAGTTTCTGCAGCACCTTGACTGTATGCTCCACCAGTTCTTGGTGCGTGCTCCACACCTCAGAATCATACCTGATAGCAGTTGATTGGACCAAGTGCCAAAAAATCTGGCCTGCCTTTTGCTGTGATTCCCTCTGGCTTGCGAGAGTAGTTGGAGCTGATGTCAGATGATTGTCGATTTGCAGACTGACAGCACTTCAGAGCAGAAGGTGGGAGCACTATCTGTGTACAGGGAGGTTTGACCAGTGTGTCTTCATTGCAGGTACACAGCATCCCTGTGGAAAGAGAAGCAGAGTTTATCTTTAGAGTCAAAAACTCTAAATCACAACTTGAAAAGTCAGTATTTTAAGCCAATGTTTATTATTTTCTTACTTTTCACCAGATAAAGGTACATGACAGGAAAGAGTAGTCTTATAGGAAAGTTTGGATAGAAGAATGTTATGAGTCTTTTATTAAATTGTGCATAGCCTCTCTAAGGCTGTAGGAGAGGTGAATTATGTTGAATGGTTCCCCAGGTAGACTATAAATGTCATTTTTCAGGATGCCTCACTGCAAGAACTTTCAGACAGATATCAACACTTTCTTTAGCTGGTGCTGAAAGAGATCTGTCAGTCAGATACTTCATACACATTTAGAACGTCAGCACCACTGCATGCTGCTTTTAAGGCAGTAGTGGTAGGGCTAAGAACATGTATTGGCTAGGATAGTCCAAGAAGGGATGCAGAGGTCCTTAAAAGAGCTCATTGGATAGAACAGCAGAAAACAGCACCCTGTAATAATGAGTTGTTTTCAGGGCTTTCAGAATTGCATCTTAAATCAGTTGTGCATCATGGGCTGGGGTTCTAGATGCTGCTAGATCTGCCCTTTTAGCTCTGTAGATGGTCTTGCACATTTGTGTTTGAATTAACCTGCTAAAATATAACATGGCTATTTTAAACTCAGGGTATGCAATTTGATGGTTTCCCAATAGTAATGAGAGAAGGGCATTGTTAATTTAATTGAAGGAATGGAAAGCAGATCACTGGTCACCTCTTCACAAACCTGAATTGAATAAGATGCTGCTTCCTATAAACACTTGGCAGGTCTGGCAATGTATGTGAAAAGAGAAATAGGGTAAATTTTTCAGGTCAAAGACCCTTTATCACAACTGAAAAAGTCATTATTTTAGGCAGTATTTATTGTTTTCTCACTCTTTCAGTTCAGATGAAGGATTACTGATTTGAAATGCTGATTCTGTGTCTGCGGTTGCTGCCCGATCCACTGAAGCGTTTCCAACATTCTCCATTTTATTTCAGGTTTCTAACATTTGTTGTAATCTGATTCTTTTTTGAGTTTGAGCTACTGAATAAATTGCTAACTGGTTAATGTTTCAGTGTGATTCTCCAGCAGAGAATAAAAGTATCCTGCTGATTATTCAGTAACTTTTATGTTATAGCTAATGTTGGAAATATGTAGTCTTTATTAGCATTTTAAAAAACTATTAATAGTACATAGAGATTTATTTATTAAAAGCATTGTTTTTATTTTTTGGAAGTGTCTGATCTTCAGTTTGCTATCTTAATTCCACTTAATTGTACTTAAACTTGTTCTTAACTCCAGATGGAAATAATCACCTCCATATCAACCCTATCAAACTTTACGTTGATGTTAAAGGTTAACACTCAAGTTTGTATCTCAACTTTCTGTTTTAGAACATAGAAATCTACAGCACATTACAGGCCCTTTGGCCCACAATGTGCCAACCACGCAACCTACTCTAGGAGCTATCCAGAATTTCCCTCACACATAGCCCTCTGTTTTTCTAAGCTGCATGTACCCATCTAAGAGTCTCTTAAAAGACCCTATTGTATCCACCTCAACCACATTCGCTGGCAGTGCATTCCCTGCACCCACCACTCTCTGTGGAAAACTTACCTCTGACATCCCCCTTCTACCTACTTCCAAGCACCTTAAATCTATGCCCCCTCGTGTTGGCCATTTCAGCCCTGGGAAAAAGCTACCGGCTATCCACATGATCAGTGCCTCTCATCATTTTATACACCTCTATCAGGTCACTTCTCATCCTTCAATGCTCCAAGGAATAAAGGCCAACTTCCTTCAACGTATTGTACAAGGCATTGGTAAGGCCAAATTTGGAATATTGTGTACAGTTCTGGTCACCGAATTATAGGAAAGATATCAATAAATTAGAGAGAGGGTGCAGAGACGATTTACTAGGATGTTACCTGGGTTTCAGCACTTAAGTTACAGAGAAAGGTTGAACAAGTTAGGTCTCTATTCATTGGAGCGGAGAAGGTTGAGGGGGGATTTGATCGAGGTATTTAAAATTTTGAGAGGGATAGATAGAGTTGACGTGAATAGGCTGTTTCCATTGAGAGTAGGGGAGATTCAAATGAGAGGACATGATTTGAGAGTTAGGGGGCAGAAGTTTAAGGGAAACACGAGGGGGTATTTCTTTACTCAGAGAGTGATAGCTGTGTGGAATGAGTTTCCTGTAGAAGTAGTAGAGGCCAGTTCAGTTGTGTCATTTAAGGTAAAATTGGATAGGTATATGGACAGGAAAGGAGTGGAGGGTTATGGGCTGAGTGCGGGTAGGTGGGACTAGGTGAGATTAAGAGTTCGGCACAGACTAGGAGGGCTGAGATGGCCTGTTTCCGTGCTGTGATTGTTATATGGTTATTCTCATAAGGCATGCTCTCCAATCCAGGCAACAACTTTGTAAAACTCCTTTGCACTCTTTCTATAGTATCAACATCTTTCGTGGAGTGAGGTGACTAGAACTGGACATAGTACTCCAAGTGGGGTCTGACTAAGGTCTTGTATATCTGTGTTTTCTAGAAGAAATGGCCTAAGCTTCAAAATGAAGTTAAAATACAGCAACATTATTTTGTGGTGAAGTCACATATGGGTCAGATTGAGTAAGCAAGGCAGACTTGCCTTCGTAGAAGTCATTATGTATGTTAGAGCAGGAAGTTTGGTCCATGATGGTTTAGAGCAGGGGTTCTTCACCTGAGGTCTGTGGACCCCTCAGGGATCTGTGAACATGGAGGGGAAAATTATCTTTACTTTCATTAACTTCTAAGCATTTTCTTCAATTATGAATGTAGACAACAAACCAGAGTAGAATTCGCAGTACTGGTGATTTTGTCACCAATAGAAATCACAGATGTTTTCATATCTCATACAGATGTTAGTTATTTCAAAATATCATTTACTCGTCACTACTTCAAAATGATGATAGCTATTAGACCTGCCTTTGCATTGAATATGATCACAGTCTTCCTACCTGCAGACGCTCATGTGGAGTAACTGGCCAACTAACGAGCAGCCCTGTGATTGGATCTTCGACATGACGTGTGTTGTTTTGTCCAAGACCACCTCACAATTTAATGTTCTTATTCAAGCTAAGCAACACTAGCCTTCGCACTGATTTGTCTTTTTAAAAAAATTTAATTTTAACTTGCCTATATTTTAAATATTAGCTTGTTCTTTAATCTGTTAATTAAGAAGCACATACATTACTCTATCACAAGTTTTAATGTTGTGATAAATGTGTTTCAGTATAATTAGTTCTCATAATACTATGTATTTTATTTTATATATTTAAATATATTATTCTGAGAAGGGGTCCATGGGTTTCACAGACTACTAAAGTGGAGTATGGCATAAAAAAAGGCTAAGAACCCTTGGCTTAGGGACATCATCAACTATAGCTCAGCATTTAATACCACCATTCCCACAATCCTGATTGAGAAGTTGCAGAACCTGGGCCTCTGTACCTCCCTCTGCAATTGGATCCTCAACTTCCTACCAGAAGACCACAGTCTGTGTGGATTGGTGATAACATATCCTCCTCACTGATGATCAACACTGGTGCAACTCGGGTGTGTGCTTAGTCCACTGCTGTACTCTCTGTATACACATGACTGTGTGGCCAGGTATAGCTCAAATACCATCTACAAATTTGCTGACAATACAACAATTGTTGGTAGAATCTCAGGTGGTGACGAGAGGGCTTACAGGAGTGAAACGTGCCAACTAGTGGAATGATGCCACAGCAACAACCTGGCACTCAACATCAGTAAGACGAAAGAGCTGATTGTGGATTTCAGGAAGGGTAAGACAAAGGAATACATACCAATCCTCATAGAGGGATCAGAAGTGGAGAGAGTGAGCAGCTTCAAGTTCCTCAGTGTCAAGATCTCTGAGGATCTAACCTAGTCCCAACATATTGATGTAGTTAAAAAGAAAGCAAAACAGTGGCTATACTTTAGGAGTTTGAAGAGATTTGGCATGTCAACAAATACACACAAAAACTTATATAGTTGTACCATGGAGAGCATTCTGACAGGCTGCATCACTGTCTGATATGGAAGGGCTACTGCACAGGACCAAAAGAAGCTGCAGAAGGTTGTAAATCTAGTCAGCTCCATCTGAGGTACTAGCCTACAAAGTACCCAGGACATCATTAGGGAGTGGTGTCTGAGAAAAGCAACATCTATTATTAAAGACCTCCAGCACCCAGCGCATGCCCTTTTCTCACTGTTACCATCAAGTAGGAGGTACAGAAGCCTGAAGGCACACACTCAGCAATTCAGGAGCAGCTTCTTCCCTTCTGCCATCCGATTTCTAAATGGACATTGATCCCATGAACACTACCTCACTTTTTAAAAAATATGCAGTATTTCTGTTTTTGTGCATTCTTTTAAATCTATTCAATATAGGTAATTGATTTACTTGTTTATTATTATTATTATCATCATTTTTATTTTATTTATTATTTATTTCTCCACTAGATTATGTATTGCATTAAACTGCTGCTGTTACGTTAACAAATTTCTTATGCAGGTGATAATAAACCTGATTCTGGCTAAGTACCCAGAATGGTATGTGTACTGGATTAGTCTCAGAAATGCAAAACGGCCATGAATTTTACTATTCCATGACTATTGAATTACTCACAACCTTTTCCCATTAAGTATAAACCATATTGCTGCTTTGCGTAATGCACAAGGATGTGCCTACACCTTTTCTGCATTCATTGTGCCATCAATTCAGTGTATCCTCTTACAATGCTGCAATGCTTTTTTTTCTCTCTAACAATGTCTATGTGAAGCATTTGAGAAGCGGTTAACCAGGGCCCATTTCCTCTGTCCAGTGGCCCCAGGCTCCTCAAATGTCACCCTTCCCCACAAAGCCTATGTGGGGTGGTGCTGCATTCCACAATACAGATACTATCAATGAAATGTGCCCAGTGGTAACATTGGCTTGACGCTGTCTCCTTACACTGGATAATCAAGGTTCAACAAACCAAAGTGCATCTGGCACTGAGTTGAAGATTTTGCAGCAGCAGTTGGTATTTGTCCAAGTATATGTCTCTGGGAACAGCTTACCGATCAGAGTCCTTTGTTACACAGCAGTTTGATAAGGACTCTTGCATCTTCAACTAGACCTTCTTAGCAAATGTTGCCAGTGGCACTGAGAATGCAGTGGGAATGTGACTTGGGCTATCTAGGAAATATTTAATGGAGAGTACTCCTCTCTCTGCCAATCAGGCTTTGTATTGGTGCTTGTTTGAGACATTTGCCAACAGGCAATTCAAAGTTTCAAAGTAAATTTATTATCAAAGTACATGAATGTCACCACATACGAGGAGATACAGTTTCTTGTGGGTGTGCAGAGAACATACAAGAGAATCAAAACTACACACAAAGACAAACGACCATTGTGCACAAAAAGACAAACTCTGCAAATACAAAAATATAGTTGAAGTCAGAAGTTTACCTATGCCTTATCCAAATACATTTAAACTGTTTTTCATAATTCCTGACATTTAATCCTAGAAAACATTCCCTGTCTTAGGTCAGTTAGGATCACTATTTTAAGAATGTGAAATGTCAGAATAATAGTAGAGAGAATTATTTCAGCTTTTATTTTTTTTATCACATTCCCAGTGGGTTAGAAGTTTACATACACTTTGTTAGTATTTGTTAGCATTGCCTTTAAATTGTTTAACTTGGGTCAAATGTTTTGGGTAGCCTTCCACAAGCTTCTCACAATAATTTGCTAGAATTTTGTTCCATTCCTGCAGACAGAACTGGTGTAACTGAGTCCAGGTGACTTATCTGCCTTCAGTCCTTTCAACTTCCTAAGCACCTGTTCCAAAGTATTAGCAACTGCACTCACTTCTGATACTCTCAACTTTCTGCCATACCGTTAGTGTCTTCCATAGTGAAGACTTATGCAAAATACTTATTCAGTTGGTCCGCCATTTCTTTGATCCCACTTCCACCTCTCCAGCATCATTTTCCAGCAGTCTGATATTTACTCTCACCCTTCTTTTGCTCTTTACATAGCTGAAAAACCTTTTGGTATCCCCTTTGTTATTGGTGGCTAGCTTACTGTCATATTCCATATCTCATCTTTTCCACCTTCCCCCTGCATGGCTTTTTTCGATACGTGCTGTTCATTTTTAGAAGTTTCCCAATCCTCTTAACTTCCCACTAGTTTTTGCTATATTACATATCCTCTTTTGTTTATGGCTTCCCTTGTCAGCCATGGTTGTGTCGTCCTGCTTTTAGAATACTGTTTCTTCTTTGGGAATCATCTATCCTGCACCTTCTGAATTGCTTCCAGAATCTCCAGTCATTGCTGTTCTGCTGTCATTCCTGCTCATGGCCCCTTCCAGTCAACTCCGGCCAGCTCTTCTCTCGTGCCTCTGTAATTTCCTGTGCTCCACTGTAATACTAATACATCTGACTTTAGCTGCTTCCTCTCAAATTGCAGGGTGAAGTCTTATCATATTATGATCACTGTCTCCTAAGGGTTCCTTTACCCTAAACTCTGTAATCAACTCCAGTTCATTACACCTAATCCAGTATAGCTGATCCCACCAGCTGCTCTAAAAAGCTACCTTGTTGGCATTCTACAGATTCTCTCTTGGAATCCAGCACCAACCTGATTTTCCCAGCCTACCTGCATATTGAAATCTCCTGTAACTTTTGTAACATTGTGCATTTGACAGACCTTTTCTATCTCCTGTTGTAATTTGTAGCCCACATCCTGACTACTGTTTGGCTTGTATGTAGCTCCCATCAGGGTCTGTTTTTTTTTCCCTGCGCTTTCTTAACCCTAGTCATAAGGATTCTACATCTTCCAATCCTATGTCACCTCTTTCTTAGGATTTGATTTCGTCCATGTTGCCAGCTAGATGTATAATGTCTATATCCAGATATCCGTATATTAATAATATATAGATTTTACTCGGTCTTTTTTATTAAAGGATCTGTTCCAGCCTGAAATATATGACTTGATCCAAACAAAAATGTGATTGCCTTTTAACTGTTCTCTAAAATAACCAAGTGGGCCATTTAATTCAAGAGCAATTAGGGATGTGTCTGCATTGCAGATGAGATGATCTCTCATCTCCTGTAATGTGTGCATTTAAGGTCCAGAGTGAGATGTAGTAACCTTTGTAGAAGGTCATGCAAAGCAGTGGATGAGGTATGACTATTATCTATGCCTATTCCAGGGACCCACAGAAGGACAAACATCAATTACTGCTTGAGGATGATCAAAAACATAAAACAGCTGCATAGTATTTGCTGTATTTGTTTCAGTTTGAGAATCTTGTCCCAATAAAGGGTCTCAGCCAAAATGTTGACTGTTTATTCTTCTCCATAGATGTTGCCTGACCTGCTGGATGCCTCCAGCATTTGCTCTGTGTTGCTCTAGTTTTTCTAGCATCTGCAGAATCTCTTGTGTTTATGTAATTTCCCCGTCTTCCAGTGCTGGGAGGTGTCCAAAATGTCACAGACTGGCATATTTTCAGGTGTAGAATCACTTGCCTAGGGCCATCTTGCAGCTTGGTGCAGCACTGGCAAAATCTCTGTGGAGAAATGCCACATTTGAGGGCATTCCTCTCAATGCCCCAGAGACCTATGTTGGCTGGAGGCAGGGCTGTATGCTTTGGCTCTTGGTAGGGTTTTCCATGTCAAACAGGTCAAAAGGTAGAGGCCAGACTGAGTGGTGCACGGTCTTCTATATTCACAGGTTCAGCTCAGGGCTAACAACCCTGACTGATGAATCAAAACTGTTACGGAAATAGCAATGAAAAATCCTTCTACATCTGAGAGCAATGGTATTCCTCAGTCTCCACCTAGGACTTGCTCAAATGACAGTGGTGAAAACTGAGAGGAAGGTACTGACATGATGAAGGAAGCCCTGAATACCCCCAGAGATGGAGGACCTTCATTACTGTCCTAAACGCCAGCGGCGTAACAGGCAGTAAGTAAGTGAGGGCACTCCTGATACCTGAAGCATGAGTCTTCTGTAAAAACCTCTCAAACCTATTACCTATTAAAGAATTTTGAATGAAAAATTGACATGCTGTCAGTATTGTAAGTGAATGCGATTATCTTCTTGGGATTATGATTGTCAGTAAATGTTTTGTATTGTATAATCACAAACATATTATTACTGGAAATAAAAATGAAGAGCTGCGAATTAAAACCTTTCCCTTTAATGTGAACAGACGTGTAAAAACTCCTTTATCTTTTTGTTCAAGGAATGAATGTGAAAGAAAAGTTCACGTCTTCCTCATAAAATGTAAAGTTTTCTTGTTTTAAGAAGATGAAATGATCTGTCTTGTTCGTTGGTTATATGCAAACTTGCAAAGTGTACTTGTGAGGGAAAAATGTAGGGATAAATATTAAACGCTGGCCTTGTCTGAATAAACAAAAGCCTTTGGCCTATGAGCTAATTAGGTTAGTTGGTTTGTGTTTAAAAAAAGTCAATAATTGCTCTTTCTCAGGAAATCATTGTTACTTGAGCAAAACAACATAAGCAAGTGAAGGACAATAGGTGCACCTTTATTGTGTCTTGAAGCCATAAGAAGTGAGATTTGTTGCCATTATGTTAATATAGGACATAAAAATGACTTGCAGCAGCAACAATCATTTTTCAACTTGTGGGAATTGGAAGTATTTGTATCTGTAATATTCCAGTGAAGTTTGGCAAAAAAACTTAAAATCTTGTGATGTGTGTTGCAAGAGTTGTTGGCAGTCAGACAAGTTGGAAAGTTTACAGTCAGAGGAAAGGGAAATAATTTGTCTGTGATAGCTTAAAGATATCACTTTGTTTGGTTAAGAATAGAGGAAAAATGCATATAGAACTAGAAAGTCTCAAATTTGTGCTAGTGTTTGCAGATTTAACTGATTCCAAAAATAGAAAATACCGTGAGATAGATTTTTAGATTGTTCTTTTAATCTTATATTAATAACAGTAGACAAACTTGACTTTGCCTCTCAACTTTCGGAGGCAGTTGCTATTATTTCAATTCTGATAGTCATTCAGTGACTGTGCATTTGCCTGAAGCCATTGATAAGGGTAAAAAGTTTTACTTACCACCGGGGATATGTATTGTGCAGTACTCTAAACGCTGAGTTACTAGAGGGATAGTGTCCATAGAATATTGGATGTACTAATAGTTGCTGATTTTAGGGAAAAATGCTCAGTGTAAAAGCCTGCATTCTTGGATTAGCTAGTAATTTGATGTAGTTGATTGGTAAAGTCGAAAGAGAATAACTATGCCTGGTCTGTGAGAGAGCAAACAATGAAAGGTACAAAAGTGAACTGATAGTTTGCGCCAGTAGCAGGTGGTAAGGCATCAGTCTAGTTTAACCTGAGTTGGTTCAGTTGGAGGTGCTTCCAGTTTTTAAGCTAGATTCAGCTTTCATATATCATACTAAGGGCTCATAAGTTCATTATAATGCAAATTAACTTCCTTTCCCTTTCAGACATTGTACATTTCAGGTTCTCTTATTGTCTGTGAGCTTCATTTTTGGGCAGCTCACTCTGATGCTGCCACGTAACTAAAAGGTTGTTGAATTTATAATGTACCAGTTTAGACTTTGGGGCAAGCTAGATTTTGTATAAAGTTTCTCTTTCTGCTATTTTTCTTTTTTGTGTGCTGAGGTATGGTTCCATATGTATTCATTGCCTGCACTGACCATCTTTAAGTGAGTGGCACCAGTGCCGCACGTAGTAGACACAATCCTTCCCTTCTTCATGATCCACTAATTGGAAAGCTTTCCAGCAGGTGCCGGGTAGAAATCAGAAGCTGCGATTCTGGCAATTTGTTTGTGTGTGTTCATTTTCAAATTGATGCACAGTGACTCATTTAATTCCTGTTCAAAATAATGACACTTCATTCAAAGTTAGGTAGTTTGGAAAATATATCCAAGGACAATGGTCTAATCTAATATATGGTAAAATCTAATAATAAAAGTAACTGGACTTGTAGTAGAACTGTAATAGTGGCTTTACATGTTCTTTGGTAATTGGGGTATAGTAACACAGTGGTTATGATATTGGACCCTAGGCGTGGACTGAAGGTGCAGAGATCAGTTCAACTTCAAAGCAGGAGTTTGTGGGGGCTGGGGGATGGGGGTTAGTGGATAGGGTAATTTGATTTCAGTAAAAATTTCTTCGATTAAAATATAGTGTTGGTGGATTGCTGGATCTGTTACTATGTTTCTAAGAGGATCAGTGACGTAGTCAACTCCTCACAGTCCTCTGTAATGTCCCAACAAGGGGTTGACAATGTATTCTCTTGTCAGTACAGCATTGTTTCATGAATGATTTAAGCAAAAAAAATGTGGCTACTTTGCCTCAGTGCTAAAATTAGAATGTAATGCCACAGCAGCTGTAAATTACATCCACATATCTGCTTAAATGTGAAAAAAAGTTTTAAGATACTATACAGAGGCAAAATTTGAAAAGAATGTGCTCAATGCAAGAGAATACTTGGACTGAATTTTGTTTTACATCTGGATTAGCCCCTGTTTTGCTTACTTTATACTTATAGATGTGTGGCTAAATATAGCTGTAATGCTGTATTTAAGTTTAATGATGCCGCTGTTGCTGGCTGAGCTTAAGGCAATGAAGTATCAGCATATAGGAGGAAGATGGAGTGGTGCCACAACATCAACCTCTCACTCAACGTCAACAAAACCAAAATGCTGATCATCCACTACAGGAAGAAGCAGCTTGAGGTCCAATGAGACATTCCTCATAAGGGGAATAGAGGTGGATAGGGTCAGTAACTTTAAATTCCTTGGCATCAACATATCAGAGGATCCATTGCGGGGCCAGCATTTAAGTGTCATCACAGAGAACGTATGATGGTGCATTTACTCTCTTAGAAGTTTGCTTTAATTTGGCATGTCACCAAAACACTTTGCCAAACTTAGATGCACAGTGGAGAATATCCTAATTGGTTGCAAATTGGGACTGGTATGGGAACACCAATGCCGCAGAACAGAAAAGGGTGCAGAAAGTGGTAGATGCAGCCCAGTCCATCACAGGCAAAACCCCCCCACCGTGAGTACATTTACAGTACATTTCTGTGCTGCCACAGAACGCAGCATCCATCATCAAAGCTCCCCACAATCGAGGCTATGCCCTCTTCTCATTATCATTGGGCAGGAAGTACAGAAGCCTTGGGTCCCATACCACCAGGTTCTGGAATAGTTATTACCCTACAAACGTCAGGCTCCTGAACCAAAATGGATATCTTCATCACTACGCTGAACTGATTCTACGATCTACAAACTTACTTTCAAGAACTCTTAACAGCTCATGTGCTCAGTATTATTTTCATTTGCACAGTTTGTCTTTTTTTGCACATTGGCATTTGTCTTTGTTTTACATGTTGTATTTCCGTTTTCCTCTGCAAGAAAATGAATCTCAAGGTAGTATACTTTGAACTTCGGACTTTGATGAGAGTTTAAGGGAAGAAGGGGAGGTGATGAGCAAAAGATTAATGTATGAAATTGGATATTAAGTACCTCCCAGAGGATTAATGGCAGAGGTGACATGAATAGAGTAAGTTTCCAATAGGAAGCTCTAAAGTCAGAAGAAAGAATTCCGTGACATTACTATGTGGGGTTGGTGATTTATGGGATTAGAAGATGGACAAAAGGCAAGAATTGTATTAGAAGCCAATATTTTTTCATAGTAAGCTGTCTGGGTTGTGTTTGATTCATCTTGGTCCTTCCAGTAGTACTATCCTCATGGCTGTACATTTAACCGACCTTGCAGGACCAAAGTCTTCTCCATGCCTCACCTCTACAGCAAACCTTCGAGAAAAGGAGTTGTAGAGTGGCAATTTGGCCTTGGACTATGCTGCGGTTTCAGCATTTACTCAGACCACTTAGGAACTGATTTTAAACATCTCTGATTATTGAAGAAATTTTAAGTTAGGGCATGTTTTAATATTTAAAAAAAAATACAAATTGCCAGATATATATCATCCACTCTTCAGCTCAGCACATCTGAGCTGTGCTGCTGTACTTGGTGATGCATCAGCAGTGGAGCAGGTCCATTACGTTATAATGAAAAGACATAAAAGTCAGGAAGAAACTAACTAGCACTGCAGCTAGATGGTGTGTCTATGTTACTGTTTGTAAGCAAATAGCATGATTCATCTTACTGAATTTTGACTGAGTTTATGGAGCAGCTTAAGTATCATGACTTGATATTTGAATGAAATGGAGTGAGGTTTTCTCAAAGTGGGTCAAATTTACTTTAGAGTGCTTTGTGCAACACCCAATTTAACTTAAAATTAGAACTGTTTTGCATGAACAGGTAACTTTTTTGAATGTGGGATGAGTTGTACTCAATGAGTAAAATACAGGTTGAGCATCCCTTATCCAAAATGCTTAGGGCCACAGGCGTTTTAGATTTTGGATTTTTTCAGATTTTGGAATATCTGCATCTATGTAATGAGATACCTTGGGGGTGGGACCAAAGCCTAAACATGAAATCCTTATGCATATACAGATTATGTACAGCTGGTGTGAAACTCAGAATGAACAGAGTGCAGTTGGAGCACAGTCTGACGTGATGAAGCTCTGCCCTCCACGGACTGCTAGAGTTGAATGACTATCCCCAACCACATCTATTACCCAGTTCCAGTGCTGTGATATACTTCATATCTGCCATCAATTTCAAAAGACTGCGCGTTCCACAGCAGCTACAATGGGAGGGGGTAGTTTTATATAGTATTTTTAATAATTTTGTGCATGAATCAATTACCTTCAATTATTAGTTCTTCATGATATCTTTACTTATTTTATGATCATCATACCATTAAGTGATATATGTTCACTCTGCTGATGAATCCATTCTTTCAATTCACAATCGAGATCTTCATTTTTCGCTTTCTGAAGTGTTTTTTTTCTATTTTTCATTAACTTCTGTTCATTACATGTGTGAGGTTACTTCTCAGAGCTAACTGTGGTGTGCAGGGACTTGGAACCTTCCCAGCTCTTTGTTGAATTTTCCAGTTGTGATGTCATGTCAGTGTTCAAAAAAAATTCTGATTTCGGACGTTTTGGAATTTTGGATAAGGAATACTCAACCTGGTACTGATATTTCTGCAATGTTTTTCTTTGTTGAATTTTCATGCTGTGGAGCTTTTTGTGTCCGAGACTGTGATTCCAAGGAATGTATTCTGTTTGAATAAGTCATGACACATAGCATATTGTGCTTGCTTATATTGATCTCTTTAGAATTCATTGCATGTTCATTTATAGCACAATTTTGGCACACCCTTAACATTGGACAGCTAGCACAAATATTATATGGGTATACTTGACTGGGTTAGGCAAATTTCTTTTTTCAGTGCTTTCAGTTTTGACTAATTAACACTGATATATCGGATAATGTTAGTGGTTACATCAAAAGCACAGGAAAACTCCAGCTCCATGTTCCAGAAACTTTCACAAGCCGAGTTATAAATAGAGGTTTAAGCTCTGGTATGTCCGCCGGAGTTTCATAATTTCCTGTTTTTTTTTAATGTAAACCTGCTAGATAACAATGATTAAACATATTCACAAACAGAACATTTTAAAGTGGAATTTTAGTAAATCATGAAGTACATTAAAATGCAACTTCTATAAATCATGTGCTGTATAACAAATGGAAGTAATTTATACTGATGCTTTTTTGTATTTTGCATCTTGGAAGTTCACATATTAAAATTTAATATCTTCAGAATTTGCTGTGAGTTTATTTTTACTGAAAGTTCATTATTTTGACTGGCAAATGCACTGAGTTGAATCGAATAACCAATCATCAATACAATGAAAATGACTTGGAACAGCCGTATTTCATGTATGCCTGCCAGAAGATGACTCTCAAGGTGGTATATGGTGACATATATGATCTTTGATCATAAATTTACTTCCAACTTTGCTTAGATTTGTGTGGCATTTTTTACTTCAGAAAATGTCCTTAAGGCACTGTTCAGAAGCAAACACAACAAAAAGTAGCTGCTAAGCCTATTCAGAGGCTTACAGTCAAGTTTAAGTTGTATTTTATATGGAATTCTTCCACTTGTGAAAGGGTGTAATGTTCCACAGGGATGTGTGTGTGTGTGTTATTTTTTGCTCGAACAGATGAATTTGAATTTAGCAAATGAAGAATAATTCCAAAAATGATGGTGCAGGCTAATGGATTAAACTGATTTAAGAATGTAACATCTACCCGTTATCTTTATTTGATTTCTTCTAAAGTACAAGAATCTTTTAAAGCATTGAATATTCTCTGTAACTGGGCATCTGTAGCTGTGTTCCAAACATTCATGATTATCAGAAAAAAATCATTCTTACTTCAGTCTTACCTTGAAGATATTGTTCCCCTATTCTGGTTTTCTCAGGAGAAGTATCTAACCAGCCTAAGCTCACTTACAGTTGGATTAAAAAGCAGTTGAGATTACTTTTCATATTACTAAATGATAAAAAGATTAGAGACAATTTGCTCAACTTTACCTCCTCAGATAATCAGCCTACACTCAATCCCCATCCTAGTTATCAATCTAATGCGAATTATCTCGGGATTAATGAAGAGACCAAAACGGCTTAACTAATAAAAACTGCCAATTAGAAACTGAAATCAATTTCTGCAGGAAGGGGATAGAATACATGGACTGTATGAAATACCCAGAGATAAGGCTGGATTTTACTTTTGTTTCAAACAATGTTTTTTTTTGAAGATCAGTTTAAATATTCAAGCAAACCTTATGCAGAAACATGGAGAAACTACATGGGGTGAAGAGGAAAAGATCTAAGTGTTGGCCTTGATCTACTTCACCACTGAATTTATTCTCCTGTTTCTAAACACTGGTTATATTGCTAGATTTGGTCTTGTCTGCTGTTACCAGTGCACTGACATCAGTAGCCATTGAATATCTGCTGGCACAATTCAACATTGCTCAAACCAGACATAAGAAACAAATTCAGTTGCATCTTTACAGATCTCTCACAGCCATTCAATTGTGGCTTAAATCAAGAAAATAACTCTTCTTCCTTTTCCCTATTCTCTCATCCTTTTTACATTTTTGTCAACACTCTTACTGTATAGTTTTATATCTTATGAAATTTTTTGCTCCCCTATTTTATTTATCCTTTGATTCCTCAAATTCTTTGATTATCACATCCAATAGCATTCTTTATAATATATTCGCCGTGTCTCCTTCTCCTTCCCTTTCTCCAATGATACCCTCTCTCTGCCTAACAGGTTCCTTCTTTAGCCCTTGACCCTTTCCACCAACCTGGCCTCACCTATCACCTTCCAGCTAGCCTTCCCCTTCCCCCATTCTTTTTATTCTGGTGCCTTCCCCCTTCCTTCTCACTCTTGAGGAAAGGTTTTGGTCCAAAACATAAACTGTTTTCCATAGATGCTGCCTGACCTGAGTTGTTCCAGCATTTTGTGTATGTTGCTTAGCATTCTTTGTAACTCCCAAGTCTTTTGCTTTCAATCTAATACAAATTTTAACCTTTTCAGTTATCCATAGAAGGGTTTCTGTTCCTGCACATACTTTATTATCATGTATTTCAATTTGGAGCAACCTGACCATAACAAAGTAGAAGCATAGACATCTTAGACTGTATATAGATGAAATCTCAGTAATTATGAGTTTTACATACAGTGATGTTAAATATACAAATTATGACACAATGTTGAATATGAATTATTGCATGCAGTGCTGGGAACCCTATTATATCGAATAATGGGCCAGAAATTGTCTGTAAGGCATGTAGAGACTAATTCCTGAAATGGAATGATCCCATGTTCCAATGCACGCTTACGTCAGATTTCATGCAGTTTAATGGATATCTGTCGCTCATAATGCTGATTATAGAATTTCACAGCAAGTCAATAAAAAATCTTTTTAAAAATTAGCTTTTCAGTTGTATTTAGAACATAGTTATTTGATTAAGATGAAATCATATATGTTTGTAATTTTTTTTATTTAAGAATCTTAGGGTTTATGGAAAAGGTATTCTTATACTGAAGACATTCTGAGATTTTAGCTCAATGATTCCTGTGTGTATTAAGGGTTAATATGTGACTTGTTGGGGACTTGATGAAGTGATGCTCTCAATCATCTATTGTCCTTGGTTAGAGGTTGTAATTTTGGGAGATGCTGTTAAAGACTTGACAAGTAGCTGAATTGCAGTCTGCAAATAGTATGCCGTTGTTTCATTGTGGTGGTGGTGGAGGAATAGAATGCTCAAGATGGTGAAAAGATTGACAGTCATGCAGACAACTTTGCCCTGAATGTAGTTGAGGTTTTAGAGGGCCGCTCAGAGCTGTACTCGTGCAGGCAGGTGGACAGGGTAATCAAATTTGTGCCTTGCAGGGAGTTCACAGGCGTTGTGAGATCAGCAGTGGCTTACTTGGTGCAAAAAGCACAATCTCTGATCTGCTCTCATCGCCATATTATTTAAGAGGTTGGTTTAGAACATTGTTGACAATGTATTTTTTACAAATCTAACTCCTCAGATAATGAAGCAGTCCAAACATTTGGTCTTGACAATGCTGACCATTTGTGTCCTCTCTGTCTCTGCCCTCCTCCACTCTATTCCCAAGAATGTTTAGTGTGGGGAATTTTCCAGTGGTAATATGATGAAATGCCAAGGGAACTGGTTAGATCTTTCATTTGGTGATCCAAGCACCACTTGACATTTATTAATCCATGCTTGAATGTTAATAAGAATCAGGCATATTATCACTGTCATATACAACATTTTATTTGTTGCTTTGCAGCAGTAGTATAGTGCTAAAAAAGAAAGGAATAATAAGGTATTCAAGTTTGACTGCATGGTCATGGACTGCTTCATCATCTGAGGAGACAGATTTGCACATAAACACCATGCAATCATCAACAAATATCCTCAACTTTTTGAGTGATGGAGGGATTGACAATGAGGCATTTAAAAATAATAGGAACAACTCAGAAGTTACCCTGACAAACATCTGTATTTATAATCCAAAGTTAAAATAATGATCTTCAGCAACTATAAACCATCTTCTGGGTGTGACCTGAGGCTGTATAGATTCTTTGTCACTGCTTTTTCTGGTTGTACTTAAGCCCATTGACACTTCACTTGAGAATATACTTTGGTGTTATTCTCACCTGCTCCAGTGCCATGTTTGGGACAAGACTGTAATGAGGTCTGAAATTACATAGTCTTGGTGGAAATTACATAGAATTTATTGATAACCAGGTGTTACTTGTACTAAAATTGATCATTGTATTGCTAATATAATGATGGCACATGTTTTCTGTTAACCACTTATAAAGCAGTCCCTGTCACCGTTACTGTTTATATAACTGCTCAGGAAAATTGACTCAAATATTCTTCTTGAGTTGAAATGTGGTTTGAATGTTGCTTTTTGATTATATGTTGCTCAAATTATGTCAGAGTTTAAGTTTCAAATCTGCACGGAAAAGATTGGTTCAAAATAGAGCAAAACCTGCCTTACGCCTCCTCCCTCACTACCATTCAGGGCCCCAGTCAGTCTTTCCAAGTGAGGTGACACCTCACCTGTGAGTCTGTTGGGGTCATTTACTGTGTTTGTTGCTCGTGGTGTGGCCTCTTGTATATAGCTGAGACCCAACGTAGATTGGGAGTGTGCTTCGTCAAGCATCTTGCTCCATCTGCCAGAACAAGCGGCATCTCCTAGTGACCACCCATTTTAATTCTGTGCTCCATTCCTATTCTGGTACGTCCAGCCATGGCCTCCTCCACTGTAGTGATAAGGCCACACTGGGGTTGGAGGAACAATTCCGTTTGAGGAGCCTCCAACCTGATGGCATGAACATCAATTTCTCAAACTTCCAGTTATTGCCTCCACTCGCCTTCTCTCATAATTTCCCATCTCCTTGCCCCTCTCTTATATTATCTCCTTGCCTGCATATCGCCTCCCTCTAGTGCTGCTCCCCCCCACCCCATCCATGGTCTTGTGTCTCTCACCAATCAACTCTTTGCTTCGTCCCTCCCTCTCCAAGTTTCACCTGTCACCTGGCATTTCTCTCTTCCCTCCCCCACTTTTCAAATCTACCCCTCAGCTTTGTTTTTCTCTAGTCCTGCTGAAGGGTTTCGGCTCGAAACGTCAACTGTACATTTTTCCGTAGATACTGCCTGGCCTGCGGAGTTCCTCCACTATTTTGTGGTGTGTTACTCAGATTTCTAGCACCTGCAGATTTTCTTTTGTTTCAAAATAGAACATTTGGTCATGCAAAAGAAAATTGAGTCAATATTGAAAATTATTTTAGTGGATTGCAATGGAATCCTGCAGCTCTTGGAGAAGTTGAAGGATCCAATTGAAATTCATATAATTGTTGAGACTCATATTGTAAAATGGTTTTCCATTTTCCATTTGCTTTCTTCCTTTGCTCAGTGTGCCTAACCTTTTAATCTGAGCAGGGACATGCCCAATCTGTGGAAAAAAGATTAGTATGCATTTGATCTAAGGGTCTTACAGAAATCAAGAAAGAGGCACAAAAGTTGTTGTTTCGCTATCACCTTATTACAAATTAATAGGACAAAGGAACATTGAACAGATAGTGATAGAGGTCTACTAAGCAGAGAGACAAAGGTTAAGAACTAGGTTAAGGTGCTGCTTCTTTGTGTTTAGATATTATATGACCACAGATGAGGAAATTTCCATTCAAATTTATAGAAAAGCATTACCCAGTGAGAAAATCATTGTTCAAATAATGCAGTATAAAGAAGCTTCCGGAACTTTCCAGAATTATACTTTGCATAATGATGAGAGCAGGGGTTCCCAGCCTGGGGTCCAAAGACCCCTTGCTTAATGCTATTGATCAATGGCATAAAAGAGGTTGGGAAACCCCTGCACTAGAGGCATATTAAACCTGGATGTGGATATTATAGCCGCAAGGAAGCATACTAACCAGCTACTTGTGTGTAAGTAATTATATAAAATATAAGCAACTAATTAATTGTTAAACTGCAATGAAAATATCAATTAAATAGTCTAATGTAAAAATTAAATAGTTGGATAACACTAAGTGTTTGCACTTCCTTTGTGTGGCCTCCTATTGTGGTTGACCATGGGTACTGTGCCTCTGGTAGTCACTGGGAGTGGCTTCTCCAGGGCAGAGTTGATACGGAGATCCGTCTGTTGCCCATACAGTGGGACCCCCCTCTCCATGCTGATGACGGGTCCAAAGGAACGACAAGAGTCGATACGGTTTGGTGCCAGCAGCATCGCAGGAGTTGCCGTGCCAGTGCTGGGTACAGCAGTCAGCCGTCTTCGGGACTCCGACTCCGGATTTTTCCTTGGGGTTGACTCTCAAAGCCTTTCCCGTGAGCGAGTATAGCCGCAAGGCAGCAGAGGTTTGAAATCGGAGTTTTTCCTCTCGTAGATGAGCTACCATCCGTGGTTAACAAGCCCCATCTGCCTGAAGCAACTGGTTTTAAGGCACCAGTGGTCCGCCTTTGCCCCTTCTCTTGTCAGTGAGAACAGCTCCTTCAGGCATAAGAACTATGCCACACGTGAAGGCCAGGAGTTGGACTTGGTTGTCAGAGGTTGTTTGAGACACACGCCATGAAGAGCATTTATTTAGCAGTGGGAGCTCATCCCCATTACCACCCTTTGGCTATGACTACCCTTGAAGATCTAATATTTTAGTAATAGGACAAGCTGCTAACTCAAAGCCGGAAACAGTAGTTACTAAAAATATGGCTAACCCAACAAGTCATATATCAAAGTTATTCTGAAAGATGCATGCTGACAAAATAATTAACAACTAGCTTAAAACTATGTTGGCATTGAGATGCTAAGATTGGCATACACAGTGACTGAATGTAAATGGAAAACGTTGGGCCATGGCAGTCAAAGCTCTAGCTGGGCATGGCACCTGATGATGATGATGTACTTAGAATCTAGCTTTCATTATGCATTTTAGGTAAAGCAATCAACATTTATGGGAACTCTGGATTTGATATGAGTGTGTAGGTAATGTATGGAAAATTACTGAGTTCCAAATATTCACTGTGATGGATCAAAGAATCAATGACGATCAAAATTCCATCCTAAGACAACAGAACATAATTAGGTGATTCAGCTCATGGGGTCTGCTCTGCAATGCCATCATGGCTGAGTTATTTCCCCTCTCATTAGCTCAGTTTACCTGATTGGGGAGTAAAAGGCTAGTGGCAACTTTTTTAAAAAAAGCGTCTTATAGCTTGACTGTGAAGTTTCCAAAATTCCAAGAGGATTTACTCTAAGGGAATGTGAAGATCAGCAAATATTGTGGACAGCTGTGAAATTGCTACTTGCTTTTTTAAAAAAAAGTTCTCCTTGTTTGAAGAATGTAATTGGCTTTCCCCATGACATGACAGAGAAACAAGAATGCAAGAAAGTAATGGGAATAATTATGTTTTGTAATTTTGGGCATTAATTAAGTCCAAAAGTTTCCGAGTATAACATATTGATCTCACACAGGGACATGTGCATGAAAATATTTAAAAGATGTGAAGGGTATCTGGAGGTGGTGGGGAAATTTCGTCGTTTATTTAATTATGTAATGTCTGCTTTTCAGTCAAGTTATTTCTTACCCTGCAGTTTGTAGCTGTGGTGCATTCATAGCACCATTGCTTTGTAGAGTTGTAGTAATTCCAGTGAACGCAAGTTCAAATTGATTTGACAAATTGACGTCAACTTTACAAAAGCTGGAAATAAATACCAACATCAATAAAAGTGACCATGAAACTGTCAGGTTGTTCTGAAATCCCAACTGTTCAATCGTCACACTGCAAATAAAATCACTAATATACAGATTCAGAAGTTACAGTGACATTTTAAATCCCCAAGGTAGAATCATACCTGCAAACTAGAGGTCCTGGCTGCTACATCTAAATCCTTGGGTCTATCAGGAAAATTGATTTACCAGATGTCATTGGGACATGTATGTGGATAGGAATGGTTAAAAGAAATATGGATTAGGGCTAAAACAAATAGGGCTAATTTAGATGAGCATCTTTGTTAGCATGGATGAGTGGGCTGAAAGCTGGCTGTATGACAGGTCCAAGGGATACAGGAGGAAGGAACTGATAGGATCTTATAGGATTAGATTAACTATTGACAAGGAAATATCAGTGGATTTCTTCTGAGAAGAACCACTGAGAATAGCAAAGGTTGTGGGGATCTTTAAATCCCATTATCAAAAAAAGGTGCAGTACCAACTCTTCTGAATGAGCTGAAGAGCTTTTTGTTGTCCTTAGTCGGTGACCATTAGTTTGGGAAGCAATGCAAGAACTTTGCCAGACATCTGCACATGATAGTGCAGGTAGGAGTGACCACAACAGAGTGTCTTATGGAACCAAGTCCTATTTTCTTCTAAACTAATGAATACGAGCCTTGCTGACTCGATCTCTCATTCACACAATCAGTTACACAATCCCAAGGATCAGTCAGGTGAACCTTTGTTGCATTTTCTCTTTGGAAAGTATATTATTTCGTAGATAAGATCAGACTTAATATCTCAAAACAAGGCATTCATGAGTTGTGGATCATTGGATGCAAGGGAATAGTAATCCATCATTTTCTGCAAAAAAGCAGATAAGAGATAGGCATGCCCGTGATGTTCTGCATTTTATGGTGCACATGACACTGCATTCTGCTCTGTTACAATCATCAGATCATGGAGACTTTTCCTAGCTTTGTGACTCTTCAGCCCATCAAGTCTGTGTTGCTCACCTACAATAGTCCCATTTATTAGCACCTATTCTGCAGTGACTTGTGCCTTGGATATTTGTTAAATGTTATGAGAATCTCTTCCTCCGCTAGACCTTCAGACGCTGCATTCCAGGTTCTAGTCACTGTCAAGGTGGAGAAAAGAAATTTCTCCTGGAGTTCACTTTAAACTTTTTTCTCTTTATTTTAAACTTGTGCTCTCTTGACTAAGATACTTCTGTAATGGGGAAACAATTCCAGCTGGTCCCAGTGGTACATCACTGGTCACTATCTTCCAACTCCAAAAAACCCTTCACCATTGTCTTCTGCTTCCTTTTATCATACCATGATGAGAAATGAACAGTATATTTGAGAAGCAGTAGTAAAAGTGATTTACTGGCCATCATGACCTCTTGACTTGTGTGTTGTAGTTGAGGGTGACAAGTTTTGTTATGCATTAGAAGGTAGTCCTAAACTACTTTTTCAATCCTTCAAACATAATTTCAGAATTCCAATACAGTCTTAGATTCATAGAACACTACAGGACAGAAACAGGCCCTTTGGCCTGTATAGCTTGTGTCAAATTATTTAATGTCCTTTTCTAGGGAGTTCTAGGATTTTGTGTGATGATACAGGATTTGTATCCAAAGTGGGATTCTGTGTGACTTGGAGGGTAATTTGCTGGTTATGCTTCTTCTGTTGTCCCTCAATTTCGAGATGGTAGTACAAGATGAGAAATTTGATGAGAAAGAGCTGCGCTGTGGTTAACATTGGGCTTCCTGGGTATTGAGCTCCTTGTTCTTTGAGGGATCAAGCTGTGAGCATGTTATTGGTTTATTATTGTCACATGTACCAAGGTATACTGAAAAAATGTTCTTACATACCTTTCATACAGATCAGTTCATTACAACAATTAGGAGAAGGTAAATGAATATCAGTACAGTTAGACAATAACAGTAACAAGATAACTGCTAAGTATTTCATTGTCTGAAGTCACAAAAGTCCTATGTAAGTTAAAGTTCTTTCCTTTGAATCCTTTCCTATGGAGAAGGTTATGCCTTCAGCTTACTGCCTCTTGTTTGCATGGCAAAAGTGATTAACTCACCAAAACAAAAGGCTCGTGGGAGATCCACAGCAATTCTTTTTTTTTGCATGGATACTTTATATCGTAGGTTCAATTAAACTGAAAAGGGGTTAAATCAGGGTTTCCCAACCCTTATACGACGTAGACCCCTACCATTTCCCGAGGGGTCCCCAGGTTGGGAACCCCTGGGTTAGGTTGATCTTAGAATGCTAAAAGATAAGCACAATATCATGGGCCAAAGGGCCTGTTGTGTTCTATGTTCAGTAATCTGCTTTTACAGTAAAATAGTTTTTATTCTTTTCTGAAGGGCTTGGTGTTTGCTGTACACATATGGCATATGTACTTTATGCTAGGTTGGATAATTTGGTGTTGATTCACTAGTATGTAATCTGGAAATGGACAGCTGAACTCAGGAACTATAATTGGCCTCTTAAAAAGGCATGGTGCATGTTGTCATTTCCCCCAAGGGGTTTGACAAGTCAACTGAAGGAAAGACTCTGAATTAACTCAAACCATTCAAATATTTGTTCTCTGGGAAATGCAGCTACTCATGAATTGATGATTCAATACTTGGGTGTGCTGGATAGTCTGGAAGATTGTTTTGTCTGGCAGAGGAATTATATTTATAAGGGGCATGGCAGCTTAAGTATGGGTGGGTAAGGGCAGAACCTGTTTAATTATCTGTGGAATTGCTAAAGTTCTTGCCTTCACAATTTATTTGTTCTAGAGGGTCGAGCAAAAACTTGAAATGGCTGTCTGTGTTTTGCTTCATAAAATTATACTTTCATTCTTCATACCTGATTTAGAAATCCACTATGAATAACTGTTTGCCCCGTTTAGTGGGACCATCCAGAGTCTCTCAGTTTGAACACTCACAGCTACGTATCCCTGTGTACTTTTTTTTTAAAGAAAGACATACGCTTAGTCTTCATATTGCTGTGCCAGGAACCTGATGCGAATCCCAGTTCTTCCCACTGCTCTTACAAAAACCTATTCTCTGTCCTCTGTTACTGCTTGTAGTTATAAGGGAACCTGCCACAAACTCTTCTTGTGCTCTGTGTGGAGAGGCTCCCCGAATGAACTGGTATTCAGCTAGCCAGTGCTGAGGTGTGGGATTTAGGACAGGGCTTTCTGGTCAATGTAGTCCGTGAGGGCTATGGATGGGAACTGACAAAGGTTGCGGCATGAATTGACATGCTGGATCCTATAATTTTGATCACTTTGTGCTGAAAGTGGTTGCCTCTTTCTCTTGGACAAGAGTTTATTTTTGTTCATTGGTTCAATGTCCATTCAGAAATCTGCTGACAGAGGGGAAGAAGCTGTTCTTAAATCATTGAATGTGTGTCTTTAGGCTCTTGTACCTCCTCCCTGATGGTAGCATTGAGAAGAGGGATGCCTTGGATGATGGGGGTCCTTAATGAAGGGTGTCGCCTTTTTGAGGCATCACTCCTTGAAGATGTTCTGAATGCTGGGGAGGCGTGTGCTCAAAATCGAGCTCACTAATTTTACTACTTTCGACAGCTTATTTCAATCCTGTGCAGCCCCCATCCAACCCCTATACCAGACCGCAGTGCAACCATTTAGAAAACACTCTGTGGTACATATGTATAAATTTGTGAGTGTCTTCAGTGACATACCAAATCTCCTGAAACTCCCAGTGAAATACAACCACTCTGTCTGGTACTGGGGATTTGCTCACCATAATGCACTGTAAGACTGCAAGTACCCTCCTCCCTGGTAATATGAATGTCCTCCAAAACAACTTGTCAATAAATCTAAGGGGAAATATAATTAAAAATCCACCCATTTCCAGCAGCTTGAGACATAGGCAGCCCTGCTGATCTCTTCCTAGCCACCCTTTTACTCTTATGATGGCTATAGAACCTCTTGGGATTTTCCTTAACCATACCTGCCTGATTCATCTTATTCCGTCTTGCCCTCCTAATTTTCCTTTTAAGTGTATTATTAATATTTTTGTAGTCATTGAAGGATTCACTCATCTGAACAAGATCAAGTGTAAAGGGGTACTTGGAAATCTGATTTATATTTAACTATGGATTGTTGGAATAATGAAATACATAGTTGTATTCCACTTGAAAAAATTACACACAATCTAAGAAATGAATATGATATTTTTGAAAATTTTGCTTCTATACTTACAAAAGATAGGATTAAATACATAGGTCCTTTGAAGATAAAATTATGAAGTAATTGGGGAAAGTAAAAATAAATATTAAAATTATTTTGAACTCCATGGAGCATGTGTGGATCCTCCGATATCCAGGCAATCTTTCTCTTTTTTTCTTTCTTCAGATAAGGGTTAAGGGGAGGGGGGAGGATTAATATTATTTTTCTCATTATTTTATCATCACATTTATTCTTTGTAATTTTCTAAAATTTAATAAATAAAAAAAAGTGTAAAGGGGCAGTGGACGGTTATGAACAGGGTCCTGAATAGTGTTGATATATGGAGATCCCTGTGGCCCAAATGCTTAGCTCTCTGAAAGCAGTTTTACCAGCTGCTAGGATGGCATGCTTGTCTTCATTACCAAGACATTGATTGCAAGAGTTGGGATGTTATGTTGCAACTTTATAAAACTGTAGTCAGGTTGTACCTGAAATACTGCATACAGCCCAAGTGTGGCTAACCTCCCCTCAGTAAACTTGAGGGGGACCAATATCCTTGTGGCCAAGGTTGCTAGAGCTGTTGGGGGGGAGTATTTAAGCTAATTTGACAGGGAAATGGGGCAGAGTGATAGGCAGAGGATGGTATACATGTAGCTGCATCATGTAGTGAGACTGTGAGGAAGGACAGGCAGCTGATAGGGCAAAATTGCAGTTAGTGGGATGGGTTGAAGTGTATCTTTAAACTAAATCGTAGGGGTTGAGTTCAACATTTGGGAAAAGTGATTATAAAGTAAAAGGGAAGGAGAGTGCAGAAGAGGTTACAAAAGTCTCCAGATCAAATACAGTAAGAAAAAAGTTCAGAAAGTGTTAAGAATTAATTTTCTCTAACATGGGGGCAAAATTGAAAATTGTTCTGAACACAGGATTGAAGGTGTTATATTTGAATACGTGCACTATATGGAGTAAGGCAGATGATCTGCAGTGCAGATAGAAATTGGCAGATATGATTTTATGAGCATCGCTGAGTCATTACTGCAAGAAGATCATACAGTAGGTGAGAGCTTAACATCCAAGGATGCACGTTGTATTGAAAAGACAGGCAGGCAGACAGAGGGCGTGGGATTGCTCTGTTGATTTTTTAAAAATAAATCAAATCCTTAGAAAAAGATAGCATAGGATCAGAAGATGTTTTTGTAGAATCCTTGTGGGTAGAGTTAAGGAACTACAAGTGTAAAAAGGCCTGATGGAGTTATGTAAAGGCATCTGATCAGTAGCCAGGATATGGAGTACAATCTACAATGGGAGATGGAAAAGGCATGTAAAAAAGGCAGTGTTATGAAAGTTAAAGGGAATTCCAATATGTGGATAAACTTGGAAAATTAGGTTGGTACTGAATCTGAGAGAGGGAGTTTGTAGAATGCCTACAAGATAGCTTTTTAGAGCAGGTTGTGATTGAATAGTCAATTCTGGATTGGTTTTTGTATAGTGAATCAGATTTGATTAGGAAGCTGAAGGTATAGGAACTCATAGGAGACCATGATCATAATATGATAGAATTTGCCCTGTGGTTTGAGAAGGAAAAGCTAAAGTCAAATGTATCAGTATTACAGTGGAGTAAGGGATTACAGAGGCATGACTGGCTCATGGACCTCCAGCTTCCTCCTCCTGAAGTCAATAATCAGGTCCTTGCTCTTAAGTCTAAAGTGTGTAGAGAGCAGGGAGCTAAGCACGCAGTCTTGCAGTTCACCTGTGCTAATGGAGATTGTGGAGGAGATGTGGACAATCTGAACTAATCTTGGTACATCAATGGTCGAGTATGTTGGGACCTCTGGTGTTGCAAGGTATATGTTGATGATATTGGGCAGAGATTTCTTTATACAAGCCTTATTTAAGTCCCCAACAATGATTTGAAATGTGTTGGGGTAGGATGTTTCTTTGTTTACTGATGGTGCCAGTCAGTACCCCGAGTGCCGCCTTAACATCAGCCTTTAGCTATATGTAAGCTGTGGTCTGGATCACAGAGGAGAACTCTCTTAGTAAGTCGGATGGTTGGCACTTAATCATTAGATGCTCCAGATCGCAATAAAAAAAAGTGGCAAGACCATTGCGTCCCAACACCGCAGAGTTTATCATGAAACACAGACCTTTCGAATTCTCCGAATCAGTAGTCTGGTCCATACTGCATATTGAGAAGCCCTCAGGTCTTAGCCAAGTAGGCAGTATACCTGGAGTGAGCCATGTCTCCATGAAACAGAGAATGCAGCAATTCCTTCTTTCCCTCCGATACAGCAATCATGCCTTTAGGTCCTCAATTTTATTTTCCAGTGACTGTACATTTGCTTACAAGATACTGGGTAGAGGAAGTTTCATACCCCTTAGTTTTAGTCTAGCTTGGAGTCCTCCCCTCCTCCCTCTCTTTCAGCCATGGTGATGTACCGCTTAAATGTGCTGTTCTTGCATAGTTGAGAGTCAAGTCTGCTGAGTCCTTCAGAAGATCATGAAATCACTGGCACATTACTTAAAGGGGAATTACAGGTTGTAGATTGCAGTAAGAATAGTTCAGAAGTGTTAATTAGAAGTTTTGTAAGCTGCAGGCAACACGTGGCTATGTTTCTCCAGTGCCATCTTGTGTGTGTTGCCCTGCTGCCACCTGCTCCCTTTCCAATGCTCTGTGCTCAAATCAGGAAACACTTCAGAGATGGTCAATTCCACTTTATTTTTAAGTTAAAACGAACTATTGAAATAAAACTGCAGGTGATGCATCCTGTCACCACTCTCTCAATGGTCCAGTCTTGTCCAACAGCCAGCAGCCAGACAGAACCCCAAAACCCTCCCCAATCTTGCCCCACAGTGACAGCTACTGGAGAGCTGATGCCTTTCCTTTAGGGTGGGATGTGTTGAGTGGACTGGAACTCCAGAGCCAGCAGTAATTGGATGAAACATCAGCTCCCAGTGATTGGTGGGTGGGATGGTGGGGGAAGAGAAGCATCGGCACCGTTTGGGGAAAATGTCTTCGGGCATGACGCTTCCTTTGTAGGCCACACCTTGGTGCTTTTCACCTCCCTCCCCAGCTCCAGTGCTAGAAGATCTGTGAGCATGTTCGAAACTCAGCTTGTTGACAAACCCAGCATTCCCCACAATACCAGGTGAGTGGAAAAGACTGCCACATGAACAATGAAGAGGGGCTTACAAAGAAAGAGCAAGCTTACAACAAGGCCTATCTTCAAGTTAAGCATTCTCCACATACTGCAGTCCAGCGGATGAGAAGAGAGGAAAGGCCTGCTGAGGAAGAGAGGTTTAAAGTGTACTGCACAGACATGATCAAAGTGAGCACTCCCCATGTGGTTGGCACTCCCAAATCTGATAGGCGTTCCAGCTTAAAACAGCCAGAGCAACAGTCAGAAATTGAAAGGCCGAAGTGCATATCCTGATTGTTCAGTTCTTGTTAGAGTCCGGGATGGTGTTCTGGAACAGGTTCAAGTTTGATTTTATCTGTCATTCAAACATGCATTTGAATACAGCCAAACAAAACAGTATTCTCCGGAGCCAAGGTGCAAAACCCAGTACGACCAGTCAAACACAGCACACATAGCCTGGTAGTTACGTTAGCAGAAAAATAGTCACAAAAAAAATTTATAAACTTCAGGTTCAAAGTGTCTTGGCTTGTAGTTTGATGATGGAGCAGTCCACACGGCAGCTGCAACATGTGACCCTGCGGCGTGAGGGCCTCGTTTCCGTGACAACTAAAGCCACGCAGCTCTCTCACCATCAGTCTTTCCAATAAACCAGTGAATCAGTCTTGCAGCATTCTATACTACCAACTTCCAGCAGGATCTTGCAATCATAAGAAAATGTCCAAGACAATCATTTGCACAGTTTATTGTACTGATCTCTTCCACCTTGGGTGGCTATAGCTGTCAGCAACCTGGTGCACAACACGTTCAACTCCACCATCATTAAGTAACTCACTAGAGGGACAGAACTGCAGCAATTAATGTTTTCAGGATCTAGCAGTGTCTTGCAATTGCATAAAAAACATTGTTCGGACTCGGAGAGGCTGCTACAGGCAGGTACGTCACCACCTTGCCAGAATGTCTTCACTGTGATAAATTTGACCCGCGAGTCAAATTTACTTTTCCCCTCACAGTGTCCGCCCTTCTCATCTTGAGGTCCAGTTAGCAGTATACGGAGGATGTTGAAATGAAGAGATTCCCTGCAGAAGGAAGGTTTGCCTTTAAAAGTCAAGTGAATCGGAATTTTCCTGTGGGCTCCTGAGCTGGCCTGGTGTGGTGAAACACAAGGGTGTATGAGGATGGTTTGTTTGAAGCCAGGAAAGGGTTAACCACAAACATCATCTGCTGCAACTTTCAGTACCATCCTGGAGATTAGGCAATCCAGAGCAACAGGAACTGGAGAGATAAAAAAACAGGCAGTGGAGCCTATGTCTGAGGTCTAAGCAGAACTGTGCTTGTCCAGGGATATGAGCAGCTTGATTGGTCTGGTAACCCCTTTCAAGTCCAGAAGAGACTCTCAATTGCCTCCATGTGGATCAACCAATCACGAGGATGTAGCTCGGAGTAATGAGTATCCAGTTATTGGATTGTCCAACCCCAGCAGATGTGGCCAAGAGTGTCACCCAGTCACTGAGAAAGAGAGACCCAGAAGATGGTTTTAGAAGGATGAGGGGGGATCACATTGAAACCTTTCTATTGTTGAAAAGCCGAGACATAGATGTGGAAAGGTTGTTTCCCATGGTGGGGGAGTCAAGGACAAGAGGGTACAGCCTCAGGATAGAGGGGCGCCCATTTAAAACAGAGATGCAGGGAGATTTCTTTAGCCATGTGGTGAATTTGTTGAATTTACTAGTTGGGTGTACGGTATTTAAGGCAGAACTTGATAGGTTATGGGGAGAAGGCTGGGGACTGGGGCTGAGGAGCGGGGGAAAGAAAAGGATCAGGCATGATTGAATGGCAAAGCATGTGATGATTGAGAGTTGTTGTGTCATCCAAGCTGGGAGAATAAAGTGTTGGAGTATCTCTACATGCTGGTCATCAAAGTGTAGTCAAAATGAGAGCATTGGCTCAAAGCTTTGTCTGATGCCTGGGATAGATCAGCAGATTGACCAGGTTGCCATGCACTGTGTGGGATGCCAACACACCCAGAACAAAGGTGTCCAGAGTTATCAGAAACACTTCTTGCAGTCCCAGAGTTGACTCCTACAACCACCACAGAGGAGACCCCAGAACCTGAGATTGATTAACAGTGACATGTTTCTTCAGCAGGGTCCAGCAGAGAGGACCCTGACCTCCCATCCCAGCCCCGCAGTCAGGAAAGATGTTATCCGTCAAGAATAAGAAATCCTCTACAGAGATTAAATCTTTAGGCCTCAATGGAACAATTTAAAGCTTACTATGCTAGTATTATATAGCATATTGGTGTCTAATATTATATAGCATATTGTGTATTTATAATATGTGTTGTGTATTTAATATTTCAGTAATATTGTAAATATATTTGATTGAGCATTCTTTGCTGTTTGCATGCTGTAAAAGTATGTGAATGGTATATGTTATCATGCCACCACGTCATTTGTGTGCGACTTGCTTAAAGCAAAAAAGAAATTAAGACACGCATTCCCGTTCTGTGTTTCCTTTCAATTAGTTTTGTTTTGGAGCTACAAGAGGTAAGTTTCCTTAAGGGGAAATCTTCCCTAACAAGTCATTTGGAATTTTTTGAGAAAATAACAGGCAGGATAGATGAAGGAGAGTCAGTAGAGGTTGCTTACTTATATTTTCAGAATGTCTTTGACAAGGTGCCACACATGAGGCAGCTTAACGGGTTCAGAGCCCATAATACAGGAAAGGTAGATGATTGGCTTACTGGCAGGAGGCAAAGTGTGGGAATAAATGGGTTCTTTTCTGGTTGGCTGCCAGTGACTAGTTGGTGTTCGGCAGAGCTTGGTGTTGGGACCGCTTCTTTTCATGTTACATGTCAGTGATTTGGATGATAGAGTTGATGGCTTTGTGGCCAAATTTGTGGATGATACGAAGATAGGTAGAAGGGCAGGGAGTCCAAGAAGGACTTGGACAAATTAGGAGAATGGGCAGATAAGTAGTTGATGAATATTCTATAGATAAGTGTATGGGAAGACACTGGTGGAATTAATAAAGGCATAGACTATTTCTAAACAGGAAGAAAATTCAAAAATCAGAAGTGCAAAGATACTTGGGAGTCCTCGTGCAGAATTCCATAAGGGTTACTGTGCAGGTTGAGTCGGTGGTGAGGAAGACATATGTAATGTTAGCGTTCATTTCGAGAGGACTGGAATATAAAAGTAAGGATGTAATGCTGAGGTTTTAGAAGTCATTTGTCATTTTGGACCCCATAATCTAAGATGTGCTGGCATAGGAGAGTCAGAGGATTAACATATGAGTAGCATTTGATGGCTCTGAGTCTGTACTCTCTCAAGTTTAGAAGAATAAGGCGGAATCTTATTAAATTTGTCGAATATTGAAAGGCTTAGCTAAGAGTGGATGTGCTGAAGGTGTTTCTTATAGTGTGGGAGTCTTGAACCAGAGGGCATAGCCTCAGAATAGAGGGACAACCATTTACGGCAGAGATGAGGAGGAATCTCTTTAGCCAGAGGGTAGTGAATTTGTGAAATTCGTTGCCACAGATGGCTGTGGAGGCCAAGGCATTGGATATATTTAAAGTGGAGGTTGATAGATTCTTGATTATTAAGGCAGCAAAGGTTACAGAGAGAAGGCAGGAGAATGGGTTTGAGAGCGATAATAAATCAGCCACGATGAAGTGGCAGAGTAGACTCAGTGGGTCGAATGGCCACGTTCTGCTCCTGTGTCTTATGGTCTTATGATCTTCAGGCATGCTCGAGTATTGAACCTGACATCACTGAAGAGCTTTTGTTGCCATTAGCTTAGCTGGATGAGCTGGAAGTAGTTCCTTAGCAATGACCCAGGATCAACAAAGCCAGTGGGCCCCAAATAGTAATTGCCCACACTTACCCAGAACTGATCTCCAGATCCCAGCAAATAATTTAGCATCCCTTCCAAAGACAATCCTAATTATTTCCTCCTGAAGGAATGGAAGGAATCTGCACATTGTCTCACTTTTGCTGGAGTTCTCTTTCCTGGGTGTCTCATCATCTTGTGCAAGTTTCTTCCTTGCCCTTCACACATCTCCCCGCATATCTGTCTCTTCTCTTCAGAGTTTCAATGGGGAAGATTTAGTTCGGGAAAGTTAGTGAAGTCTGGGATGAAGTCCCACCAAAGACCAGGATTCTGAATCTCAGGAGGAGGCCTTTCATCCCATCGTAGTGCTGCTACAATGAAATCTCTCCAGATCCTCCATGTGCTTCTCTGGCCTCATTCTCTCCACTTCCAGCTTTCTCTCTCACCCCTGGGCAGAGTGTGTTTTCTTCTACAGTGTACTGGGTGCATCCGTTCCACTGTTAGACTTACGATACAGAAGATGTAGTTTGGGAAATGTATTCAAGGCTGCAATGAAATCCCACTGAGGGAAAGTATTCTAGATTCGAAGATGAGAACTTTTTGCTCATTGTGGTGCTGCAAGGTTGGAGGTTCAATCCATGTGCTGCTCCATTGGGAACACCAGTGGGCAGGAAGATTTGTCACTTGGGACATGGTGCCTACACCAGGTTCCAGATCAGCTGCCCTGAAGGTGGTTGCTCTTTCTCTGGTCACCAGGTAACCAGAGTTTAAATCTTGTCATGATGCTGCTCCCCTTGTGATGTGTCACAATTGGCTTTGTGATGTCAGGCTTTGACCTCTCACCTCAATATCTCCATATTAGTAAAATTAGGATTAACTGGTTTTCATGGGTCTGTGACCTTGGGAAATGGTAGAGGTGGGATTGTTCATTTTCCCTGCCTCCGTAGTCTGGTTTAATGGTACTTGGAAACAAGGAAAATGCTGAGACATTGCACAAAATATTTTGAATTATTCTCCCTAGTTCCGTTCTATCTATCTATCTATCTATCTATCTATCTATCTATCTATCTATCTATCTATCTATCTATCTATCTATCTATCTATCTATCTATCTATCTATCTATCTATCTATCTATCTATCTATCTATCTATCTATCTATCTATCTATCTATCTATCTATCTATCTATCTATCTATCTATCTATCTATCTATCTATCTATCTATCTATCTATCTATCTATCTATCTATCTATCTACTTGCTAGTATATTTATTTATATAGTGAACAGACCCTTCTGGCCACAGAGTCCTGCCGCCCAACAAGCCCCTGATTTAACTCCAGCCTAATCGCAAGACAATTTACAATGACCAAATAACCTAGTAACCATTACATTTTTGAACTGTGGGAGGAAACTGGAGCACTCAGAGGAAATGTGTACATAAGGGAAGAATGTACCAACTTTCTTACATAGGATGGTGGAATTGAACTGATGTTCCAAGCTGTAATAGTGTTATATTAACCATGACATTACTGTGATGCCCTAACCTTAATGTTAACCTTAAAGAATTGGGAAATGATATGGAATATTGAAGGAAGAAACATAAATAAGTCAACATTTTCCTTAAGGAAATATCTTGCCTGACAAGCCCGTTGGAATTCTTTGAGGAAATCAAAGGCCTTCTGAAAATCCAAGTAAACATTCTTCATTGATTCTTTTTTGCTATCCTGCCTGTTATTTCCTCAGAGAATTCAACAGAGTTGTGATGGCAAAATTTCCACTTAAGGAAACCATGCTGACTGTGGCCTGTGTTATCATGTGCCTCCGAGTATCCCAAAATCTCATCCTTAATAGTGGACTCCAAATTGGTGTTAACTGGCTGAACACCATTGTCGACGTGGACTGGCAGGGTTGAAGGGCCTGATTTATGCTATATTATTCTTTTACTCTATGAACTAAATGACCTTTGTTCTGTAGCAAGGAAATATAAATTGAAACAAATTCCAAACAGACATTTCCTGAGCTTCAAATTACACTCATGATCCAGCGAAACAGGTTCAGTCTGAAGATGGCCAAAGAAGCATGACACAATAATCTTCAAAGGAGAAATTAAAAATATTTGAATGTAAAACGTGCTTTTCCATCCAAGTTGCATTAGAACCAATGAAGTATCTTCCTGAAGTGCTTTCATTAACTTAGTTGGAGAAAGACAGCATCTGATTTGTTTACGGAAACAGCACTAAGATCGAATGAAGGTTGTCAGTTCTCTGGACACTGACTTTCATTTCTGGCTCTCTTTCTGAGGGCTTAGATTTGCTGAATGTGCCTGCAGGAAGTAGAAATTCAGGGTTGTATGTGGTGATGTGTATGTACCCTGATATAAAAAAAACTTCAAACTTTCAAATGATGTGCCAATGTACTTTATCCTTTACATGCCAACACATGGACTTAAGATATCTAGCATTGCTATGTGAGCAAGTAATGCTAATTGATTGAAATTGTAATTATTGTGAACCCTAAACATGTTCACTTTCCTTAAAATATCTTTGGGCAAATATTGAAGCATAGGCGTGCATTTTTTTACAAGTGTAAATTTCATGCATTAGGAAGATAGCAGTTCAGTAAATTTTACTACTCTGTATATGATTCTCTTTCCAGGGTTATTTGCCTTAGCTCATTTTATACCTCTTTTGTGTGTCTCTATCAACCTTGAGTGCTTAACATGTCAGGTATGGAAGGCGAAGGAGGAGCCAAAAAAAGATCTGCAGCATAATTATGTACGTGAACTAAACTGATGAGTGTTTGTTAGTAAATAAAGTTTATTCCAGTGTGAACACATTTAATGAGGGATCGATTTCTTCCCCCCCCCCCCCCAGCTTGCAGGTCAAAATCATGTACTGTAAGTTTGTCTCGCAAATTGACTTACCTTCAAAAATAGTCCATTGTTTTGGGTTAACGTGAAAAGTTGCTTAATGTCTGTGTTTCTTCCTAAGTCCCTTTCCTCAGGAAATTTGTTTTCAGTCTAAGTTCTGAGGTAGTCCTGATATTGGGGAAGGGGATAAAAGTTCAAGTTGATCATTTTAAGAGTCCCATTGAATGTAGGCCCAAATAGATAAAGTACCTTATATTATTTATAATGATTCAAAGCACGTTTAACATCTAGCAACAGATGCATGCGTCTGATAAGTTCAAAATCTAAACTAGTTTAAAAGTAAAGTAACAAAAATTAACAATTCATATTTAAACTCATATCTATCTGTGAATTCAGTTTGCTTTGTTTTTTGATTTATAATATTTGAAACATAATTCACAACATTTCCTAACCACTATGTAGCCTTAAAAAGCTGATTAAATGATCTGGTCAATTTCCTACAGTACTCTGAAAGTGTTATAATAAATGAGCTAAAATGATATCTAATTGGAAATGCCAACTTGCTTAGCAGTTATGCAGTTTTAAAATTAATAGTCACATAATGCATTGCCAATCTTCTGAAAACTGAGGAAGGAGATATTAATAGTCAATACTCCCAGAAGTTACTTTAAGTAGATGGCCATGCTGTTCTCCTTTTGGGGAAAATAAGATGAGCTTCAGTCCTTCATGGGATTACAAATGGAGAACCAAAAGCAAATGTGGCCATCAAGTGATTAAAGATAAGGGACAACAGAATCAGAAATTTAATTCTGTTTTAAGTATAAAGTTAAAAGGTATATAGAGGTAATATCCATTGTAAATATAGATAGTACAATTTAATAAAAGTAAATGGTAATATTAAGCATACACAGGTGAAATTTTAATATTATGAAAATGTATTACATTTAATAATAGACTTTTATCTTCTGTAGAGTCCACTTTGAAGCCCTGCAAAATCCAACAAAGAAAACCAGCAATTAAAATTTCATGCCATCTGACCACAAAATAAGTTTAATTTCTCCTTGTGGGTTTCTAAGTCCACCATTTAATATTTCCCATCAATTCCATTACCCATCAACCATTGATGATGCAGTTTTTAGCATATTAGACTCGGCCGTAATGTCTGTGCTGTAAAGCCATGACCTTACATGACAACCCAGAAAGATCTGTCTAAATTTATGTGCCTCTGTAAATTTTTTTAGAGTTTCATATTTGACTATGACATGAGGCAATGCATGAAGTGTATTGAGAGGAACTTAAACTGAATTGCAAGATATGATTGGAAAACATTTAAGAATGATTTTGGATTCTGTCCCCTTCCTTTCCAGTCCTGATGAAGGGTGTCAGTCCAAAACTTTGAATGTTTCTTCCCTCCCAAAGATGTGCCTGACATGCTGAATTCCTTGCATATTCTGCGTGTTGTTCAAGATTTCCAGCATCTGCAGAATTTCTTGTGTTTGAGAAAAATCCTGACTCTGAGATAGTAAACCAAAATTATGTGTTTTGAGATGTTTAAAAAATTTATTAATGTTTAAGAACTCTGCAAGTTCCATTGGCTGACATTTATACACATGCTTAATATTGTGCCATATTGGGAAATATGAATGAATAAATAAAGCAACGTAATAGGATTTGTGTTATGGTTACTTGATGATATGTATAAGTTTGGTGGGCCGATGGGTCAATTTCCATGCTGTTTGATTACATGGCTCAATGTCCATTTCTCGAGCACTAAACCTGAACGTGCTTATATCTACACTTTTCAACACTAGTAAGGAAAATTAGAATTCAGACCAATGGAACATCATTTCCATGATGTAAATTTCCTAAATAAATTCTCTGCCTAATTTCTGAAACTTAAGTCAAGATTTACAATTTGCCTTTGCACATGCCAAAACATTGAGTTCATGATTTGACATTTTGTTTTTATTTTGTGAAAGTGCTTGACTTGAGTTAAGCTTAATATCAAAATGTTTTTTTTCAGCCACTTAATTTAGCAGTGCACCAAATTCTTTTGTGATCAATACCTATATACAATCTTCACCTCTCTTTTCTTCAGGATCCCAGCACTAGATTTTATTTGTATATTTTGGCAGACCCCATTAGCTACTGGGCCTCATTCTGTTTCAGCTAGGTCATGAATAACTGCCACAAATGATTTAGTGTTTTACATAAAGTATATGCTGTCATGACTCACACAAAAATAATCAAAATTAGTTTTAAAAATATCTATTTAGCAAATATTTAGCCAAGTCCTGATGTGAAATTTTAGAACCATCCTTTAATAGTCTAACATGCCCATGTTTGTCATGCTTATGTTTGTCATGCAACTATTTTGTGATATTTGACCCAATCATTTCTTTCATCTTTCAGTTAGTGGTAAAAGGGACAACTGGATTGGAGTCATACATTTGGAGCAAAAAAAACTGCAGATGTGGGAAATCCAAAATAAAAAAAAATATTGGAAGCACCCAACAAATCAAACAGCATCTGTGGGAAGAGAAAGATGAGAGACATGCCAAGTTTTAGACTTTTCATTCAAACTGAAAACAATTAAGTGTTTTATAATGCAAAGTGGGGGAGTTATGGAGTGAGAAGATGAAATGTGTCCAGACCAAAGCTGTGAAGGTAAAAATTCCTACAGCAATATGCAAGTGATGGAACCAATTTGAAACAAAGTTTTTTTTTTCTCACTTCTCCAGTTCGAAGTGAAGTGGATAGACACAGTGGCATGCAAAAGTTTGGGTACCCCGGTCAAAATTTCTGTTACTCTGAATAGATAAGTGAGTAGAAGATGAACTGATCTCCAAAAGTCATAAAGTTAAAGATAAAGCATTCTTTTCAACATTTTAAGCAAGATTAGTGTATTATTTTTGTTTTGTACAATTTTAGAGTGGGGGGAAAAAAGGAAAGGAGCACCATGCAGAAGTTTGGGCACCAGAAGAGATTTGAGCTCTCAGATAACTTTTACCAATGTCTCAGACCTTAATTAGTTTGTTAGGGCTATGGCTTGTTCACAGTCATCGTTAGGAAAGGCCACGTGATGCAAATTTCAAAGCTTTATAAATACCCTGAAGCCTCAAACCTTGTCCCAACAATCAGCAACCATGGGCTCCTCTAAGCAGCTGCCTAGCACTCTGAGAATTAAAATAAATGATGCCCACAAAGCAGGAGAAGACTATAAGAAGAGAGCAAAGTGCTTTCAGGTAGCCGTCTCCTCAGTTCATAACGTAATTAAGAAATGGCAGTTAACAGGAACGGTGGAGGTCAAGTTGAGATCTGGAAGACCAAGAAAACTTTCTGAGAGAACTTCTCGTAGGATTGCTAGAAAGGCAAATCAAAACCCCCATTTGACTGCAAAAGACCGTCAGGAAAACTTAGCAGACTCTGGAGTGGTGGTGCAGTGTTCTACTGTGTAGCGACACCTGCACAAATATGACCTTCATGGAAAAGTCATCAGAAGAAAACCTTTCCTGCATCCTCACCACAAAAAATGTTGCAAAGGAACATCTAAATAAGCTTGATGCATTTTGGAAACAAGTTCTGTGGACTGATGAAGTTAAAATAGAACTTTTTGGCCACAATGAGCAAAGGTATGTTTGGAGAAAACATAGTGCAGAATTTCATGAAAAGAACACCTCTCCAACTGTTAAGCACAGGGGTGGATCGATCATGCTTTGGGCTTGTGTTGCAGTCAGTGGCACGGGGAATATTACACTGGTAGAGGAAAGAATGAATTCAATTAAATACCAGCAAATTCTGGAAGCAAACATCACACCATGTGTTTTTTTTAAAAAAAAGCTGAAGATGAAAAGAGGATGGCTTCTACAACAGAATAATGATCCTAAAGACACCTCAAAATCCACAATGGACTACCTCAAGAAGCGCAAGCTGAAGGTTTTGCCATGGCCTTCACAGTCCCTCAACCTAAACATCATCGAAAATCTGTGGATAGACCTCAAAAGAGCAGTGCATGCAAGACGACCCAAGAATCTCACAGAACTAGAAGCCTTTTGCAAGGAAGAATGGGCGAAAATCCCCCAAACAAGAATTGAAAGTCTCTTAGCTAGCTAAAGAAAGCGTTTACAAGCTGTGATACTTGCCAAAGGGGGTATTACTAAGTACTGAACATGCCTAAGTACTGAACATGCATGGTGCCCAAACTTTTGCTTCAAACCCTTTTCCTTTTTTGTTATTGTGAAACTGTAAAAGATGGAAATAGAAAGTAATCTTGCTTAAAATATTAAAGAAATGTATCATCTTTAACTTTATGCTGTTTGGAAAGCAGGTCATCTTTTACTTGCTTAGCTACTCACAGAAATTTTGATCAGGGGCCCAAACTTTTGCATGCCACTGTACGTGTCCATTGGGGGAGTAACTAAAACAGTTAAAGAATGGAAAGCTGTAAAGCATTTTTTGTTCATTTGTTATATAGAGAATACATATGTGTTATGTATGGAGTTTATTGTTACATGAACTCATGGGGTACTGAAATACTGGCACATAACATCAAATACATAAGATATGCAAGAAAAATATAAATGAACACAAATTATATAAGAAAGAACACAATTGAAACAAAGCCCATTGTCGTGCAAGGTGGTCATGTTGCTTTACTAAGATGGTGCTTAGTGTTGTGCTGGTTGGTTGAAGAACTGAAAAGCTTGTTCTTGAATCCTGTGGTGTGGAACTCTAGGTTTTTGTAACTTGTGCTGCAAGAAGATGGCCAGGCATAGATGGTGGGGATCTTGGATGTTAGATGCTGCCTTCTTGACCCACTGCCTCGCTACTGATTGGGGGGGGGGGGGGGGGAGGGATGTGCCAGTGATGAATGTATGTGCTGAGAGCACTATTCTCTGCACTTTGAATTGCTGCACCAGACCATGATGCAGAAAGTAGAAAATCAGAATAACTGGTTTCGAGAGGTATTTCCAGTGAGTGGCATCGAGTTCAGAGCAATATCTTCATCACCAGTGATCTGGGGAATGTAAAGGAAGGCATCATATTGTGAGCCAACTCATATGGTGCATAATTATCAGTGTAATCAATTGGGCTGATTGTCCAGTCATGATTATTTTACAACATTAAGAATATCAATATAGAAAGTACATTTTAGTGCTGGCGTCTGCTCATTGAAGTAAGAAGAACTCTTTTGCAACTCTAGAACAATGCATAACTGATTATATAAAGTGTTCATCAAATCTTTGGGCACTTTATATGATTAAAACTTTTGTTAATCTATTAAATATATTGGATTTTCCTGGCTGCACACTCAAACATTTAGAATATGCTGGCTGCAATGAGCTGTCCTAGCCCAGAGCTCCTGCACAGCCAGGCACAATAAATTAAATGTCAGATTGGAGACAATTCGACAATGAATGGTTTTGAATCAGTTTGCTGCAGCATGGATGCATACACGCCTGTTTACTTGACGTTGCTGGTATATAACGTGCTGATACTTTTTATAAAGTGGAGGCCATCAGTCATGTTGATTGCTCTTCAAAGTTGATGTGATGTTATGTTGGGTTTCTAATGTTGAGGATGGTTTCAAGTCTTATGCAATCTCTTTGGGTCAGCCAGTCTATACATTCTTGTACTTCCCTGAATCTTTTAAGCTTGCATATTTCAAAGGGCAAATCCTATAGCAATTTGGGTTAATCTCACAGTTTTCTCATCATTTTATTTTAATTAGAATCATGCAAGAGTACTTGTCTGGAAAAACCTGTTCATAATGTTAATTATGAAAGAAACATGAAAAACATCTTTCAGCCTGACCGTGTTGTTAATTGTGTATGTTCAGTTTCTGGAGGGAAATACAATTCAAATTGATGATGCTCAAGGTAAACAAAAGCATTCTGTGAAGTCGTATACAGGAAAGAATGTGTTATTATTAACTTATGAAAAATAACAGAGAAGATAATCTGGTCTGTCCAATCTGTCCACTTACTATTCCTGCCCAGAAGAAAGAAATTGTATAGACAATTTCATAACTTTGAGCATAAAGCACTTTTAGACTTCTCAATAAAATGGGTAATGTTGGAACCAATTTGGCATAGCAAATTGATTAAGCAGCTGAATCCGTGCTTTAGTTTATTAAGGTATGAATGCTGGCCAGGTTACCACAGGCTTAAAAATAGTGCTGAGTTGAAGCTGTGTGATTTCATTTCTGATGTAATAAAGATAAAATCTTACACCAATTTTGGGATAAATTGCAAATTCTTCCCTGATTCACTGAGGTGATTTAAACCATTTCATGGAATTACAATCGCTTGCATGTCAAATAACATGAAAATTCTAATTGTTGTTTAAAAGAATGTCTGTTTTAAATTGTGAAACACACTTGTCCCCATTTTTTAAAGTTCTAATTCTAATTTCACCTTATTCCATTTACTTGAGTATATAAACTGGATATTCTCAAGAATAGAGGTTTTCTATGACATCATCACTACAACAATGTTTGGCTATTCTGCACTTACTGTGAATGACATTTATATAATCCCTTTTATATGACATGGAGGAGGTTGAGCACACATTTCACTCTGTTCTGAGCATTACACCTAGATGGAGAATTAATATGTGTAATGCTACTAATTTTATTCAGCAGCTTTTCTATACTGTGCTCCTACTGGGTGGGGCTGTCTGGATCATAAACACCATCTTTCAACTTCACATTCTGCCCTCTTAAGAGTATTACTAAATGCTGATAACAAATTATATCTCTCTAAATGGGTTTTGGTCACTAATACAAACATGCAATATTAAACTAGTCTCTGTTTAATATATTTATTTGAAAGGAATGTGAAGAAACTTGACGAGGATATGGAAATCTGGAGTGATTTGACGGGAATATGGAGAGAATAAAAGTGACATTAGTGTAATCGGTATTTGATGGTTGGCACATATTTGATGGGCTGAAGGGTTTGCTACCATTCGTATCATGATTCCATTAGTCAATGACTTAACTATCCAATTTCTAAATGTGTAGCTGCCTCTACCAATCAGAAAGGTATGAATATTTATACCTAATCTTTGCTGAATTTGTTGCTTGTGGATATTGCAGTTGGCCTCTGTACCATTAACTGAGAGAGTAAGGATCACTGATCTGCATCACTTACCAATTACACGGACCGGAGATGTGCTACGTGAGCAGATAGGTGAGAGATTTATAGGACTACACAAATGATTTTGATACCTCTTTTAGTGTATCAGTAAACCAGACAAGATTCCCAGCCTTGAGTAAAAAGACCCAATCATAGCTATAGCACAATTGGCTCGCTGTTACTAGACTTAAGTAAAGAAGGAGCTATTCAGTTATGATTAACTCTTTGGAACAATGAAAAGCTATGTGTATTAGGCAGGCAAAGAGAGCAAAAGGAATCCTCAGGAAAGTTTACATAAATGAATCTTTGTTGGTTTCTGTACTTGCTGAATATAAAGATGGTAGCAGAAATAATTAAAATATACTTTGAAATATCCTAAACAATTGGAATGACAACACCAGTAATTAGTCATTGTCATAGTTTTGACGATTTTGTACTTTTCTAATAGTTAGTCTCACTGTTCACTATTGACACTGCATGTTTCATTGTGTGTAAATCCATAAAACCTTAAGATATAGGAGCAGAATTAGGTCATTTGGTCCATTGAATCTGCTGTATCATTCCATCATGATGAATTTATTATCACTCTCAACCACATTCTCCTGCCTTCTCAATGTAACCTTCTCATGTAACCAATGTAACCTGACTAAACAAAAAAAAACTCTAAATATATCCAATGACTTGACTTCCACAGCTATCTGAAGCAATGAATTCCACAGATTCACCATCCTCAGGCTAAAAAATTTCACCCTCATCTCCGTTCTAAATGGACATCCCTCTATTCTGTGTCTGCTCTCTGGTCCTAGATTCCCCACTATGGGAAACATCCTCTCCACATCCACTCTATCTAGGCCTTTCAAAATTCAATATGTTTCAATGTGATTGCCTCAACTGCTCTTCTAAACTCCAGCGAGTACAGGTCCAGGGCCATCAAATGCTGCTCATATATTAACCCTATCATTCCCAGTGCAATTGTCTATGTGTTATTAGTTTAGGCAGATTGTATTTGTCTATTATTGTGACTTTGAAGATCAGACCACATCTTCAATCAACTTTGGCCAGCTCCTTTCTCATGCCTCATTAATTCCCTTTAGTCAACTGTAGTTTTGATACATCTGACTTCATCTCAAGCTGCAGGATGAGTTCTATCATATTGTAACCACTGCTTCCTAAGGATTCCTTTACCTTAAGCTTCTGAATCTATGTATATATAACTACAATATGAATAATTGTAATACAGGATCCTTATTCTATATTCCAGCTTGTTATAAAAGTACTGTTTTGAGGTGTGACCAAAGCCCAAATGAGTACACATTTTACATGAAATCTATAAACAGATCTTATTAGATGTGACAATTGAAAATTAATTTCTTAACTCCCCTTACCCATCTACAAGGTTCAAGGCTTGAATGTGTTGGAGTACTCTTCATTTCTTGGATGAATGCAACTCCAATAACATTCAAAACTTAATGCCACCTGAGTTGAAGCATCATGTTAAAGACTCAATCTTTCCATCCTTTACTGGTGTAATGTGGAAAACCTTCAATATGTATTTCAGCATGTTTACTTTTGATAATAAGAGTGCAAGGTGTTTTACCAAGTGATTACTTGTTATATATTGTCCCAGGTGCCAGAAACTTCTAGACATGAAGGTTGGTAGTGCTGTGGATAGTGTGTAAGGCTGTTGTGGGTTATAACAGGATATAACAAGGATGCAGAACCAGACAGAGAAATGGATGGAGTTCAGTCTGGAAACGTGAAGTCATATGCTTTGGACGATGAACTTGAAGGGCAGAGTCCAAGGTTAATGGCAGGATTCTCAGCAGTGTAGATGAACTGAGGAATCTTAGGGTATATGTGCAACATTGCTGCACACAGTGATCAGGTGGTTAAGAGGGTGTATGGCGTGTAGGCCTACGTTATTTGAAGGATAGAATTCCAGAGCCACAAGGTAATGTTGCAGCTCTGTAAACTCTAGTCTGACCACTTCTAGAACAGAGTGAACAGCCTGCTCCTTTTTCCTAGGGCAGCATTGGTTAATATAAAATAACATACATTTACAGTTGAGTGGAGGAAGATTTAGGGAAAATGTCTAGTAGCTTTTTTTTTACAGAGAGTGGTGGGTGCCTGGAATGCACTGTGGGATAGTGATAGAGGATAATACAAATGGCACATTTCAGACACTCTTAGATATGAATATAAGGAAAATGGGTGGTTATGGGTTGTGTAGGAGGGAGGGGTTCGATTGATCATGGAGTAGGTTTCTATGGGTCAACATAACATTGTGGATCTAAGGGCCCATCATGTGTTTTACATTACACTCTTTTTGGAATACTGCTTTATTAAATTGATTTTGATACAAAGAATGATTATTTTCAATTTGAAATACTTAAACAATTTGTGATTAACATATTGAAAATGAAATGTGCATTTTCTGAAGAACATCTTGGAAATATTCCATTGTGTTTCATGAAGGAATCCTAATGTTTTCTTTCCATGAATTTAGTTATACATTTGTGATGCATCAAGTGACAAGGTAGCCAAAGAGCATGAAATGATCTTAAGGAACAGGTTATAAATTGACAAGCCATCAAGCTCCTCTACTAACTCCCATCTGACACTGTTTTATGCAAAGATAAATTCAGGGAATAATTTTCTCTTCCTCCCCTTTTGTTTACATAGTTCTTAAGAATATATGGGAAAAACTAAGCTACATAATAGATTTAAACCTATTTCTACTATTGGCTTGAATTTATTTTTTATATTTACAACACAAGTTACACTTTGTTTCAATTTTTCAGCAGACGAGAAAACTGCTATTACAACCTAATTATCAATTGCCAACTTTTTAAGAACAATGAGAGTCTCGATATGACAGTTAAAATTATTTCACAATCTAAGAGCATATGTAAGAACTACTGGCTCCAAATTCTATTGGTTTCTTTTATTCTGTATAATTTGACCGTTAAAAGAAGAATGAAATTTGAGATGACCATGAGCGGGAGGCTTTATTTATAGGCCCTGGGGACTTGGGCCTTTGTATTTCATAAGGGAGGGACTTAAGATTTCGCCTGGTTTAAGATAAAATAGCTTTTCAAAGTTACATTTTTTCTTTCTGCTGTCGTTTAAAAATCCGTAACAATATACGTACAGAGTGCCTTCTTTTCATCGCATGTATTTATTCCTGCATAACTCGTATTAAAATGGGTTCTCATTTGTACCGGGACAAAAATTAAATCAGGAACTATGTGGGCAGCTCTTGTAGGGATATTAAGTGGACAGGAAGGAAAACTGAGTAGCCTAATCAGAGACACTGCATCTGTGATTTATACAAGGCAGTGTGCCCAGAGACACACACATTTATGTTTATGCGTGGTTGCAACGGTTTTGTGTTCTTTTTCTTCCATCACAAATCCGTTTTTTTTTGAGGAACGCTGTCGAAAAAAAATGTTCGTTTAACATCGAAGAAAAGCTGAAGATCCATTTGCTTGTTTCCCCTGGGATGAAGTGAAGTCGTTAGCATTTTTAGTTTATGGCCAAAAAAAAAGAGAACCATAGGCGAGGAGGAGGGGTTAGATTTAAGTAAGCAGAGTGAGTAGCAGAGGTGAACTATCGTGACAAGCTATCAATACAGTTAGGCCGGCGGTTTTTATTTACATGTTTATTAAAGAAAACCTTAGTCCATCACCTCTGAGACATTTCTGGATTGGATTGGCTGTTTGTCTCCTCCAGTAATTGATTCCCAGTAGTGTTTAATTAACGCAGTCGAGCCTGGCTCATTTTCACTGCTTTAACGAGTTTGCAGAAGCTTGCTAAAATTAACATTAAACGACGAAATAATTCGGTCATTAAAATCAGCCTGGATTTCCTCATAAGATTCCTGTCAGCGAACATGAGGCTGAAGAGGAATGGATCGTACACATTGCACAGGTACTGTTAATGTTCATGACCTTTGTATCGGTGCCTTTTAAGAGTAAACAGTGAGGTAGAGCCGGGCAGAAACAAATACGTTGGCGAGTAGTGATTTGCAGTTTGTTCCGATCGTCCTTGGATTCAAGCTTGAGTAAACACGCAGATATTGTGTGTTTGAACTCTGTGTTCACTCCCCTTCACGGTTGGGTTAAAGATACGTCGGTTTCAGAAAGTTTACTAGTAGTGTATATTGTGAAAAATGTTTCTGTCTTTTCCTTCCCCGCTGCGTTCACCGGGGGTTGTGCGATCCTCTGGGCAGAGCAGTCGAGGAGGAAGTTAGAGCAGATCTTGGGAGCAGCATGTGAAGAGCAAAAGGAGGTAAACAGACCGGCAGCTCGTGATGGACATCCTGTTCTGCTTCGATTGCGTCTTGTTTAGGTATTATCTGACGCCACATCTTTTTTCCCCCTCCGTTTTTTGAGTATCAGCCGTCATTGTCAATGACTTGTAATTTCTGTGACATTGTACGCTTAGACTTTTATGGTAACAATGCGTTTATTTCTAGTGGTGGTCCTTCCCATATATTACGCCATTCTAGGGCATTGGCTTTGCATTCATTTCATATCGTTTTGTTTCCCATTAAGTCTTATTGAAATGATCGAAAGTCATTGCTCGATTATTGATAGGAGTAATAGGTTCTAACTTAGAAATTTCACTGAAGCTGCACTGTGGAAACATGAGTCGAGTTAGTTAACATCTTTATATCTTGTATGCATTCCTATCAGTCACATATTGAATCAGTTTATACAGATTGAGCACTCCTTATCCGAAATGCTTGGGGACCTAAGTGTTTCACATTTTTGATTTTTGGATATTTGCACCTAGGTAACCAGATATCCTAAGGATGGGACCCAAGTCTAAACACAAAATTGATTTACTTATTCTGCTTGTACATATAACCCTGAAGGTAGTTTTATATAATAATTTTGTACATGGAATCTCAGAAATACCTCAGAAAAATAAACTATCACTACTTCAGCCATTCAGGTGGACAGTCAGTGGCTGTTTGCCTTCACCATCATTCATGCTCTCTGTAAGCAGTCTTTGTCTTGCATGTATTCATCACACAAAATTACTGATGCAGTCATTCCGTGTGTTCAGTTTTCATCAGTGAAAATCTTGGCAAACTCATCAATGAATTTCTCTACTGCTTCATAATCAGCAGGCACTTTATCACCACAATTTAAAAAAAAATTAATGCCATGCCTTAAACTTCTGCAAACAGCCTGCCATTTTCAGTTAGTCAAGATAGATCATTGCTTGTTTTATGATCAGCATACCATTAAGTACCATATTTTCACTTTGATGCTGATGAATCCACTCTTTCAATACATGATTAAAATCTTCATTTTTCACTTTATGCAGTGTTTTTTTCTGTTTTTCATTAACTTCTGTTCATTACATATGTGAGGTTGCTTCTCAGAACTGTCTGTGGTGTGCAGAGACCTGGGAACCTTCCCAATGCCTTGTTGAATTTTCCATTTGTGACATCTTGTTAGCACTCAAAAAAAAAAAATTGGATATTGGAAGTTTTTTGATTTTGAAATTTAGGATAAGGTGAGCTCAACCTTTGCTGATTGATTCAATTTTATTAAGATATCACAGTTTTATTTAGAGTAATGAATAAGGATTTTCTGCCTGGTGAGGTGATTTACATTACTAGGGCTAAGACAGCATTATATAGAAATGATTCTGTCCAAGCCAAATTAAGAGACTGTTCACTCATTGACAATAATACATTATATTGGGAAATTAAACCATGCTGATGCAGCCAAAGCAATTATCACAGGTCAGAGGAAAGAGACTGTCAAAGGCGTGTAATTAGGAAAATGATTCTAACATGTTTGGTGACAATTTTTGGAATATGCTCAGGCATATCTTGTATGATATTCTGCCCTTCACCTCAAAATTTAATATATGTTTACTAAAAGCTGGTCTGTGGGTTAGTGGTACTACATATTAGCTTCCCGAATTGACAAGAAGTTCAATGCGTGATCATTATAATTTGAAGAATATGTAGAATCATATTGCTTCAAGGATCGTAATACTGGAGAGCTATATGTAGCTTTTCTTTAAACTTAGATTACTAAAACTTTTAAGAGTTGCACGGCTAAAACAGTGAACTGCTGTAGTGAAAATTCGACTACTTTGAGATCTATGAAGACCTTAATCTTCAGTGTTGCATAGATTCTGGAATTGTCTTTTATTTCTGTGTAATATAGATTCTATGTACATCTATACCATCATCTTCCTTCCTTCACAGGGGAAGTTTTTTTTAAAGAACCTGATTAAATTGATTGCAAGTATCCAGGTAAAAGACGTAGAAATGAATGCTGTTGACGCTCTCTGAGCATCAACAGTTCTTGTATAATAGAAAGGGACTGGAGACTTGATTTCTCTTTGCATCTAAAGGTAATAGCCAGGTTGACTCCATTTATAACTTTTGAAATCCTAGGTATCTGCCCGCCAATAGTTCTCAGTTGTTTGTTCGACAACATGCAAGATTTGAACGCCTTGTTTACCCCAGAATGCATTTTGAAAATGTATTTAGTTTAAACAAACGACCAGTAATATACTATTGTATTCTTCATATTTGGTTGCCTATAATGCAAATGCTTAATTTTGTAGGGACATTGAATTAATATACTTTCTTGATTGCAACTCAGATAATAGTGGACAATAATGTAGCAAAAACTGCATAGCCATTGTTTAATATAACTAAAATGTTGCATGAAATTTTCAAATTAGGTTGCAGGATGTTGGAATGACGATGTGCATCTTTTGAGTAGATATTTTTCCAGTAAAATGTGTCCTAATTTGCAGAATTTTTATGAAAGGAGGATGTCATGCACTGGAGTTACATAGAGCTGGACAATACTGTTATAATCCGAAATATAAGGATAATGTATACTAGCATTCACAAATAAATGAGTGAATAAATTTTCAACTGAGGAATACAGATCAAAGTTTCTGAATGAAGCAAGTATGCATTTTTTAATTACTGCAGAATAGACTGAGAGAATTTACTTTATTGCAAAAGTCTGAGTGAGAGAAAGCTATCTCCTATACAGCACTTTGGTATGCATGCTAGTGATTGATGGCGTGGTGGATTTCCACCACCCAGATCAGGGGTAAGAAAATTGCAGAAGGAAATCTATTGGCATTGGAAATTCAAAAAAATTGCAGTAACTTGTGTAATTGTTAGTTGAGCATTCTTTCATTAAAATATGATTATTTATTGTAAATCTTCAATTATGATTTATGGGTTATTGGGCATAGGAACTTTTAATACTAGATAGCTGGTAGCTTCGGTGTATAAATAGCTGTTTGCATGTGACTCATTGATGCCACTTTGCTTGCCTTCAGAAAATGGAGAGGAATAGTTTCTTCCATTATCAGTGTATCAACAAAGGAAATACCTCCCATGTTGTTGGATTCATTTTGGCCTCAACCTTTTATTTACATCTTGTCTCATGTTGATAAGAATCCAGACATGGGGTCAAATTTCATTTGAGTGATTAGTGGCATCTATTTCTACTTCTCCAGCACTTCTCTCAGTCTCGTGTCCATCTTCATGCTATCAGATTGCCTAACAATTTGTTGATGGCATTCTTTAATCCCCTTATCAGGTCTTAAATCTTTTCAAGTACATTTGACATTATGTTTATAAAATTTTTGTTGCACCCTTGGAAAACTTCAGTGGTTTTGTAACTTCAAAGGATAACACTTGTTTCAAGGTGCTTTCATGTTATCAAACAAATTTTGTTTTGAAATAATTGCACAAAATGCAATTTACCAGATTTGAATTAGATATATTTTTGTCATGTTCCTGTACTTGAATTGGACAAGCCCTTTCAGTAGTCATTTTACACTATCCAGGGCCCTAAACGTTTTCAAGGTGAAACAGCAATTCAGTTGTACTTCTTCCAGAGTACTACGTTCAGTGTTCACAATGCAGTTTCCTGTGTTCAGTTCACAGATGTGACACTGAGGTTTCCTGTCTACCATTTGAATTTTCTATCCCACTCTTACTCTGACCAATTCGTACTTCGCCTTCTGTACTATCATAGAACAAGCTTGAAGAACATCACTTCATCTAGGGGCAAGTTGCAGTCTCTGGATACAAGACTGAGTTCTGTAACTTGATTTCTTGTCTGTATCAGTCATTCATCTGTGATATTGAAACTGACTCAGTGTTTTTCTGGGGTTTTTTCCGTCTTCAGAACTGGAGGATGTGCCCAGTTTTCATTCCTATTACTTAACAGCATCGGATTCCACAATTTTTTAATTGACTGTAAATGAACAAAATCAGCACAGAAACCTAGTGTAGATAATGAACTGCCTTTGTACAATGCTATTGACGATTGCATCCTCCAAATCTTCATTTTCATCATAACATTAAAGTCAATTATTGATATCTTCAAATTCTTAGTTGCTAACTTGTCAAAATAGTGAAATCATTTCATTTTCACTCTTGGTCATTTCTAGCATCTCGAAGCATGAATACCTGTAACTGCAGTGGCAGAACAGTTCTGAATTGTCTTACTGCTCATTTCTCACCAACTGCCTGTGACAAAAATCACTTTTTTCAACACAAACACATCCAGTTCATGCTGTTTAAAAACTGTTTGATTTAGTGTGTAACAGCCATAGGACGTGCACGTGACTGATGCTAGTTAGCAATTTCGGTAAGTCCTCTGTCCCAATTAAGTGGCATAGTGTCCCAAATAAATGAAGGGAATCCTGGGAATTTTACTGATTAGTTTTTGTTCTTTTAGAAATAAGCTACTGCTCTGATTAACTGATGGCACAATTAATGGATCCACTGTATATTCATTTCAAACACAATAAGAGGCAAATGGTAAAAATAATTAAAGCTATGAAATACCACATGTTGCATGCTGCTGAATATTTTATATTTAGAAGTTTCTGATGTAGTTTCCTGCAGCCATGAATGAAGGGAGGTGCTTTTAGAAGTCTGCCTTCCCCCGGAGCTTTGTGGCTCTATGGAATGTGTGGCTGTCTGCATAAGTTTTACAAGACTTAACATAGGCAGTGTAGGCAATGTAAGCTTCCCTATTAGGACTAAAGATGTATTCTGTTTGCTTCCCAGATAAAGCCATTTAAAAAGAACTTACATACGAGAGGATTTAAAGTGGTTGCTTAAAAATCAACTGGTCTATTTTTGAAGGCAAATACCATTTATTCTTCTAAGTGTGCATTTTTTCTGTAATTGTATTAAGAGGTTGAATATGAGACATCATTAAGCTGCCATATAGTACAAGTTCTGAATAGTGAATTCAATAGCACAATGTTATCTTGATATATCAGAATGTTCCTGTAACTAGGCTAAGAGGAAGGAGACTTCACGGCACAGCAAAATACAATGCAGTCCATTTCATCTTTGACATCAGGAATGGAAGTGTCATGTATCTGAATGAAAGTTGATTGATGCTGCCAGTTATGAATTTGTTCGCCTCTGCCAACTATAAGAGAAAAGTTAGGCCCAATTTACCTTCTTCCATAAAATTTTTGATAATTGCAAACTGTACCAAAATGAAAAGTTGTTTGCAATATTTTGTGTGTTATGAAAGCAATTTCAGTTGGCTGTTGCTGTCTGAGAATTCAATTCCATTCCCTGGGTCCAAAGCTCTCAGTATTTGTCCTGATTCAGGATCTCCATGGAAAACAGTTTCTTCCCCACCCCGCCCCCCAATAGATCTGTTCGACCCACTGAGTCCTTCAAGCAAAATGTTCGTTGCTCCAAATTCCAGCATCCACAATCTCTTTGTGTGTGTATGGTCTCTACTCAGAATGAGGAAAGATGAGTAATATTTTTGTTTCACGTAGGCCTTTGGGGGGGTCTAGAGCTGCAATTTTGAGAACTGTGACATGTAGTTGGCTTTCACAACAGAGAGAGTGTAACGGTGCAGAATGTAGACTCTAACTGTGGGTCCACAAATGAATTCTCCATAGTCTTGTATAAATGCTGAATGTATTTTGCATAACCACTGCTATTAGCTGTGAAAACTTACAGTAAAGTTTTGTTTCTCTTTGAAAAGAACCACATGTTTTGTAGTATAGGTGGTATTTTGTGTAGTTTTGGCTTCTCAGGGGTTGGAGTTGCACATTTGTTGCAACAAGGCAGACAGAACTTTTTCATGATGGTGCTCAAGAAGTCTAATTTCTTAGAACAAGATTTCCAGCCTTGTGTGCTGAAAAAGATTTGATGGAAATCATGAAAGTATTCAATGTGCTGTTTCTTATTTGTCACTTTTTTAAAGGCAATCATTCATATACATGATATTTGAGAATACTTTATTTATGGTTGATATGTAGAATGTTGATTTTAATATGCTTGGAGAATATGTCTATGTGTCTCGAAAGTGTCTGGAGAGCAAAAGAATATATGTGTTCAGAAAGGGCATGAGTTAACTTGTGCTAATACTGCAGCATCTTCAGAATGTTCTTCTATCTTGTGAGTAGTACTTTCAATAATGCAGACTACCATTTTTTTTTAATGAGGAGAGCTTATTACCCTGACTCTTCCAGGAAATTCAAACAGATGTGTGCTGGAATGGAAGAAGAAAGAAGGGCAGATCAGATTTGCACCCTTTACATGGGAATGTCTCCTGAGATGCCAGTCCAATACTAATGGACTTGATTTCCTCACTTATTTCCTCGTTGATGTGGATTGCAAAGATAGCATGACCTTCAGCCTCTACTGTAATGCTGAGCCTAAACAGATACCTCTCTTTTAAAACAGAGCTTGGAAAAACCTTTAAAAATTGTGGCATTTCCAGGTGAATTCCAGATTTTCCAAATGAGATGTGTAGCATTCAGTGAAAGACTGTCACATTTTTTAACACTAGCTAAAAGTAGTATGATCAGTAGGTTCCTGATAGATTTATGTTATGCCTTGTCCAGTGCAGGTCTTTGCTGCTTTCAAATTTAGTACGAGGAAGTAAGCCAGAAATACGAGGCAGGTAAATTAATGATGTCAATATATATGGTTGTGCTGTTCATATCAAATGTTTGATCTAGTGTTGTACTATGAATTGTACGTAATAACTTTCATAACCCTGTACATGACGGGTGAACAGGCTCATCTGTCGTGAATGTGTTGTCTGATTGAAAGGATATTATGTTAGTGAAAATGCAGATTTTGTGGTTGCATTATTTGTTTATATGAAAAAGACAAGTTGATTTGAATATATTGCCAATTCGGAGATGTTCTTTTCAAATTAATTTAACAATACAGTGTGGAGTAGGCCTTTCTGCCCTTTGAGCCACGCCACCCCAGCAGCCCACGACAAACCCAATTAATCTGAGCCTAATCACAGGACAATTTACAATCACCAGTTAAGCTGCCCAGTACATCTCTGGACTTTGGGAGGAAACCAGAAGACCTGGAGGAAACTCACACACTCCACGGGGAGGGTGTACAAAGGTTCCTTCCAGAACGGCACTGGAATTAAACTCTGGAACGCCCCAAGCTGTAATAGGATCCTGCTAACCGCTATGGTACTGTGGTTTTACAACCAGGGAGCCCTAAATTAAGAATTAAAAGGGACAAGCCTTCCTTTTATATGAGGGGAAAGTAAACAACATGGAATAATTTACTGGCAATTGTGATCATTTTTGGGCCTTGTATCTAAGGAAAGATGTGCTGGTCCTGAGGTAGTTCATGAGAATGACCTTCGGAATAAAAGGCTTAACGAAAGCTTTGGGCTGTACTTGATGTAGTTCAGAAGAATGGAATGGGGTCCTACTGAAACCTAATGTTTTTTATTTATTTTATTTATAAATTCAGCCCCAGATAGGCCCTTCTGACCCTTCAAGTCACTGTGCCAGCAACCTACTGATTTAACCATAGCCTACGCACAGGGCAATTTGTAATGACCAATTAACCTACTAAATGGGGCATCTTTTGACTGCAGGAGGAAGTGGAGCATTCTGGGGAAACCTATGCATTCCACAGGGAGGACGCACAAGCTCCTTTCAGAGGACGCTGGGAAAGAACTCCGCCCCAGTTGTAATATCGTGTGTTGACCGCTACACTGTCGTGATGCCCAACCTACTGAATGGCCTGTATAGTGTGGATATGGAGAGGATGCTTTCAGGCAGAGGGTGATGAATCTGGGATATTCATTGCATCAGAGGGCTGTGGAGATGAATTCGTTAGGATGTGTAAGTTGCTCAGTTGATTGGTAAGAGAGTTTAGTGATTGAATGGTGGAGCAGACTCGATAGGCCATAAAGCCTAATGCTGCTCCAGTATTAAGGTCTTATCAGGGAAAGATGTTGAAGCATTTCTTTTCTCCTGTCCCCACGCATTTCTTCAACTTTGGGAACCTTAACTACATGCCAATGATGTACTGCAATAAAATCCATTTTCACAGTAGATTATATAAAGGTATTTTTTGCTTCTCTGTAGCAGTTTTCATAATCTCAGTACAAGCAGTCCCCAGGTTATGTACAAGCTCTGTTCCTGAGTCCATATTTAAGTCAGATTTATACTTAAGTTGGAACAAATACATCTGGTATTATTTAGCGTCAGTTAGTCAAACATTTGTCTTAGTGTATAGTATATATTTTACCTTTCTATGCATATAAAACACTTAAACATATGTATTCCAATAAGTAAACCACTGCGTTGCGTAGTAATAATTGTAACTTTCATCGGGGCAGGGCTTTTCACATGCTCCATTGCTGTATTCTCACTTTATTCGTTATCCTTTAAAATTGTTCTGATCGTTAACCGACTGTAGCCTAATGCTTTTCTAATGACCCATGGCATTTCACTTTCCAAACGCTTTATTATTTCCACTTTATTTTCAATCACAATCGCTTCCCGTCAAATACAAAGTTAAACACTCAACACAGTGTCAACGGCAATGACTTAAAATGGCGAACGGCGTCGGGATCCGACTTAAAATGACGTACGGCGTTCTCCTCGGTTCGTAAGTACGAGTTGTCCATAAGTCGGACCTTCGTAACTCGGGGACTAGCTGTATATCACAAATTGCCTATATGGAAGTGGCTATTGTGGAAATAGAAAAAATTACTGGAATGAGAAACAAGAGCTGTTGTCTCAGGTGAAAAAACTGAAAAAGAAAACCTCTTCTTCTCATGCTTTACCTCTACTTGGTCCTCCTGGCCTCTGCCATTCCCTTGCTGTCCCAGCAGCCTTGGATGGCTAGCCGCTTCACTCTTAGTCCTGATGCAGAATCCCAACCTGTTCCTCCCCTCACCTCATTCCAATGGATGTGGTTTGATCTACTCAGTTACTTCAATAGTTTGTTTATTGCTCACAAAACCATGTGTTGTTCTCGTTCATTAAAAGTTAAAGTTGCATTGGCTCATTACAGAAGAGTAACTTTAAACACCTGCCCAACAGCAAAGGGGTTGTTGGCACCTCTGGTGATGAATAACATCTTTATGTAATCTGGTGCCATGTAATCCAAAACATCTTTGTAAATATAAAATATCTGTTGCTTAACTTGTGCTTGCCTGAATTAAAAATGCTTTTATAACACAGTTCAAAAATAACTAGAAACTGAATTTGAGCTTCAAGATGTTGATTCCTTGTGAATCTTTAAATTATGTGGCAGTTATGTATTTAAGCTCCAGTAATTAAAAATACTATTTAAAAAAAATTAGAGCTTCATAATATTTTGTTTACAACTAAGTACATGTTTATATAGTAAATTTTCCTACTCTAACTTATGTAGGTATTTTCTTAAAATTCTCTGAAAAAACCTAGCGTGATTAAAAATTAAATTTGCTTTTTCCATATTGCTCACTGTCCATTTTTCTCTGAGTAGTCCAGCCCTGATACAAGCTATTACTATTCTGTAAATATTCAAAAGTAGAAAATGCAGAATAGCAAAAGGAAACAAAGGTAGGGATAATTTTTGAAATGACAAATTGAAAATATTTTTGAACCAAAAACAGAAAATGTAGGAAATGTTTATCAGGCAAGGCAGCTTCTATAGAGGATGTGGACAAAACAGTGCCCTGAGTCTTGTTTTCCCTCTGAGTATTTTCTTGGACTCTGAGTATTGCCAGCGGTTTTTGTGTCTGATTTCTAGCATCTGCAGTTCCTTTCGTTTGCTTTTCAAAATGATGGATTTTTTTTAGGAAACTAAAGTCAGAATCACAGCTTGGAACATTGAATCAAGCAATTGCAATTGTGGATCTAGTAAATTGCTCATGAAGGGACTTTGGGCAAATGAGCTGTGATTGAAGTACCTTTTGGAATCAGCAGATTGGTAATGTTCCCCAAGTGGTTTGGGGATTGTTACGAATGTGGAGCAACTCTGAGGGGCCGAAGTCGCCCCCTCCTTTTTGAGAATCGCAAGATCACTATTATTTCGGGTCTGAGACCCAGGAAATGAGAGAGATACACAGCATGTCTGGAAATAAGAGAGAGACACAGAGAATACACAACCAGGTGGAATGTCTCCTGACATAAGCGGAACGGAACCACTGATTACTGCCATTGTCTCTTGGAGAAGGAATTGTGTATTGAGTACTGTACTATTCATTGAAACCCCTCAGGGGACAACCAGAGTGGTCTGGTTGAGGGATTGCATCATCCCAACCTGATTGACATCTGAGACCCCGTGAGTGAGGATAAAAGAGGGGTCTGGGGAACAGCCCTTCAGACGCACCAGGAGAAACGTTAGAAATCCAGTGACAGTGTTTTATAGCGAAAGCCGGTGGGAGCTTGTGTGCGTCCTCCCTTGCCTGGGTGGCGGGCTCATCACGGAAGAACGGTTCAACTAAAGGAGAGGTCACACTTGAACGGCCACAAAACGGGACACCGACAGATCAAAATCCATAAAGGAAAGTCGGCAAGTTTTTCTCTTTTTCTCTCTCTCTCTCCAACAATTGCAACACAGCGATAAACAAACGACGGCAGCCTGTATGAACTGAAGCGAACGTTATATTTCCATTGGACAATTCATTATCCCCTAGACAACGATAGAGCTTATTTCTTATTGATTATTATTATTATACCGGCACTTTTAGGTTTAGTATTGATGACGTATGTTATCTGTATATTTGCATTGATATTATTTTTGTGTATTTTTACTAATAAATACTGTTAAAAATAGTATCACCAGACTCCAACGGACGTCTCTATCTTTGCTGGTAAGTAACCCAGTTACAGGTTCGTAACAGGATATACAGATCAGAATGCTTATAGATCTGAGTCCTGTATCTTTACAGGATGATGTATCCTACATCAACGACTGCACTGGCGCTGCCTTTTGCATGCATGCTGAGCTCGTCGACTTCATTAAATTTGCCTCCAACTTTCACCCTGCCCTCACATTTACCTGGTCCATTTCCAACACCTCCCTCCCCTTTCTTGATCTTTCTGTCTCCATCTCTGGAGATGGCCCATCAACTAATATCTACTGTAAACCTACAGACTCTCACAGCTACCTGGACTACTCCTCTTCCCACCCTGTCTCTTGCAAAAAGGCTATCCCCTTCTCACAATTCCTCCGTCTCCGCCGCATCTGCTCTCAGGATGAGGCTTTTCATTCCAGGACGAAGGAGGTGTCTTCCTTTTTTAAACAAAGGGGCTTCCCTTCGTCCACCATCAACTCTGCTCTCAAACGCATCTCTCCCATTTCCTGCACATCTGCCCTCACCCCATCCACCCGCCACCCCACTCAGGATAGGGTTCCCCTTGTCCTTACCTACCACCCCACCAGCCTCCAGGTCCAACGTATAATTCTCCGTAACTTCTGCCACCTCCAACGGGATTCCACTACCAAACACATTTTCCCCTCCCCCCCCGGTTTTCGCAGGGATCGCTCCCTACTCGACTCCCTTGTCCACTCGTCCCCCCATCCCTTCCCACCGATTTCCCTCCTGGCACTTATCCTTGTAAATGGAACAAGTGCTACACCTGCCCTTACACTTCCTCCCTCACCACCATCCAGGGCCCCAGGCAGTCCTTCCAGCTGAGGCGACACTTCATCTGTGAGTCGGCTGGTGTGGTATACTGCATCCGGTGCTCCCGGTGTGGCCTTTTATATATTGGTGAGACCCGACGCAGTCTGGGAGACCGTTTCGCTGAACACCTACGCACTGTCCGCCAGAAAAAGCAGTATCTCCCAGTGGCCACACATTTTAATTCCACGTCCCATTCCCATTCTGATAAGTCTATCCATGGCCTCCTCTATTGTCAAAATGAATCCAAACTCAGGTTGGAGGAACAACACCTTATATACCGGCTGGGTAGCCTCCAACCTGATGACATGAACATTGACTTTTCTAACTTTCATTAATGCCCCTGTAACGTTCTCCTTCGCGTGTACTGATAACGTCGAATTTAACGTCGAGATAAACCACATTCAATGAGAACCAGATCGCAGTAAGATTAACCATTTACTGTTCACTCTTCACATTAACATATGGTGAAAACTGTTGATAAAACAATACAAGATTGATACAGTATTCCTTCCTTAATATCACATTTCAAGTGTAAATACTTGCAAAGGTGACTATAACTACATTACACTAAGGTGCAGTATACAGGGAGAGTTTACCTGCTCCATTGACTACTTTAAATACACTTCCATGCAAACTATCCGCGACTCTTTAACTAACGAAAGCATAAACATTATCTACCGTCGTTACTTCTAACAGGATCGGCATTAACATCTTAGTTCAATATATCGATTATCTATTAACTTACAGCATTGCTCTCACTGTGATTTCTCATGCCTGCAAACAACTTCTGCTCAGGTGAGCCTCGTGGAAAGCCCCCACCCTCGCGCTAATTTCAAACCGGTATTTTCCCACAAGACGCGGCGAAACCGGATGTGACGTCATCGCATACCGATATATTTTACATGCAATGAATATACTTTAAACACTTCTAATTCTAACTAGAAAATACTATTGAATGAATTACTAAGCGAAAATATTATAAACTAAATAACTGTCGTAAAGACAGCACAGCCCCTCCTCCCCTTCTTTCCCCATCCCTGATATATTTAGTTGTTTGCCTGTTCTCCATCTCCCTCTGGTGCTTCCCCCCACTCCTTTCTTTCTCCTGAGGCCTCCCGTCCCATGATCCTTTCCCTTCTCCAGCTCTGTATCACTTTCGCCAATCACCTTTCCAGCTCTTAGCTTCATCCCACCCCCTTCGGTCTTCTCCTATCATTTCGCATTTCCCCCTCCCCCCACTACTTTCAAATCTCTTACTGTCTTTCCTTTCAGTTAGTCCTGACGAAGGGTCTCGGCCCGAAATGTCCACAGTGCTTCTCCCTATAGATGCTGCCTGGCCTGCTGTGTTCCACCAGCATTTTCTGTGTGTTCCTGTATCTTTAGTTATCTTTAATCAGGTGGCTCTGTGATGGTCACAGTGTGTTTGCTTTTTGCTGAAAGGTAAACTATACAGGTTTTCAGATGATTGCTTAGAGATTCCTGTTGGACTCGATGTCAGCTGACCAAGGAAATAATTTTAGACTTCAGGAAGGGGAATTGGGAGCGTATGCACTCATTGAGAGGTCAGCAGTGAAAAGCGGAGCAGCTTTAAGATCCTGGACCTCCACGTCTTGGACAGTCAGTCCTGGGCTCAACATATTGATGCGGTACAAAGAACGCACACCCTTCCTCCACTCCAAAGGAAACAAAACCAGCTTATCCAGTCTCCCTTGTAAATGAACATTGAAGATTGGGCAGCGTCCTATTGAATCTCCTTTTTACCCTTTCCATATGAATCATGGCCTCAGTATAGTGTGCCATTTTCCAAAGTTGGATCATAACTTCCCTGCCTTTGTATGAAGGCAAGTATCCCTCATCAACTGTATCTGCCCACACCTTCAGTTTGGGCACCATGGTCCTTTTATTTCTCAACACAGCTTATGGCATTGCCATTCATTGTGTGTGTCCCACCCTTATCCATTTGCCATTGTTCTGCTCATCTTACTATCTGATCAGCATCATCCTGTACCCTACAAATAAACTTCAGAATCAACGATGTTATCAATTTTTGTTTCATTTCTAAAGTTATTAATTGTATGTGGATTGCAAATGCATTTAACAAGCAACAAGGATCCCAGAGCCTGTTTCTATGGTTTACTAGTGGTCACGTACATTTTAATATTCAACTCTTCATCATTACCCTCTACCTTCCTATTATCTAGTCAATTTGTAAACTTGGCCTGGAGCCTTGGGTTGGGACTGTTCAAATTTTATTTGCCAACCAAAGCTGCGAATGAAGCTCAGAAATATAAACGGATAACCCTGGCATAGTTGTCACATTGTCATTGATATCAAAACATTGCAGGTTTATGTCTTGTATTGGAGGTGTAGTACTGAAACTGTGGCATTGTTAAAGACGCTGTCATTCAGATCAGACAAATAGATTCTGCTTTTCTGGGTAAAGCATTCCATGGCCCTAACAAAAGAAGAGAACAGTCGTTTTGTGTTCTGAGCAATGGGAGGATCAAATATTCTGGTAAAAATGTTGGCAGTACTGGAAATGAATTGTGTGCAATTGTGTATGATTTCTGAAGTTATCAGATGAATACTGGAAAGCAGCTTCAAATTATTTGTTTAAACACTCTTTAATGGCATTTTATGCTGTTTTAAAGCAATTGACATTTTTTTCTCAATTGTAAGGTATTTATTAACTTGATACTTTGAGGATCATAAATTCAGTTGAATATGATGTGCTAAACTATTTGCACAAGCAACTTTGAGGAGTATTTGACATTTACACATAATAACTGGAATTGTTGGTATCGTATGGTTCTGGTTGCCTTTCAGATTGATTGGTAATGTATTCCAGGATAATTTCAATTTATCGGACCATATTTTTTACTTTCCCAGGATCTGCACCTTCAGAGATCTTGAAGAACTGATTTCCAGTGTACTTTGTTTACATGTTTTCGTGAAATGTTGCAGTGGTAGTCTCTTTTTCTACAATGTAATTCTAGTCCTGGTTACAAAATGCAGCAACACAATCTTAATTGGTGTTAACTTTATCAGGATGTCAGCAAATATTTTTGAGTATTGTCCTTGATTTTGTCTTGATTACAGTCACTAGTTAACCATCTGTTCAGATTCTTCTTCCATTTGACCTCCCTGTCACATGGTCTGTGTCCTTAGAGCATTTTTTTGAGTTTTAAAAGAAATTTTGAAATGGTATCACTAATGTTAATCTGTGAAACTAGGAAGAGAGTAATTTTTATGCCAATATTTTCAATGTATTTTTAATACAGTTGTCTGGATAATATTGAACGTTTGAGTTAGAATCTGGTTCCTTTTGAGATCTTTGCAGTTTGAGAACAGAGGGGCTTTGTGAATAGTGGGCTGTTGGCTTAAGTTTGTGGACAAGGTCCCTCCTAGTTTTCAGAGTCGAAGCCAGGCTGGCTGCACAGAGCACATATGATCAGCTCAAGCATGCAACAATTGGTGTAAGGCTTGAGTCACTAAATTGGTAAATTAAGCTGCACAATGGGAACCACTGTTCGTCTGTGATAGGTTAAACTTCAAGAATTGAACTCATTTCCTGTAAAAGACTACCTTCTGCCAACTTTACAGCCAACAATAGCTCTTTCAAAATATAACATTTAACTGGTATTCTCAGTTTTTGTAGTAGCTTTTATTTCTGGCCATTTTAGCTTGGAGTGCATTGGAAATGCTTGATTTTTTTTTGTTTACAAGAGCCTTGTGTTGAAGTATTCCAGGGATTTCTGACACGCAAAGTTAATTTGCCAAAGCAAGCAGAATACCAGTGGGCGTATTTATTTTTACTGGTATTGAGGTCACAAGGATCCTGTAAGTTTGGTGAAAAGATTATTTTGTTCCAACTTAATGAAATCTCCAAATACTGATTTAATGTTCTCTTTAACTTCTGGATTTTTTTTATATCAGACTTGACACATGATTTTTATCCTTCCCCAGTCAAAAATGGGAGTGTTCACCATTACTAACAGAACACATATCAAAATATCAATACTGAAGTTACACAATCATGTCACAGTAGTTTAGGTACTTAAGCGTTTTTAAATGAAGTTCTTTTGAGAATTTTGTTCGTTTTACAAATGATTTATGACATCATATTTTTGATGCTCTAAATATTGTAAGCAGGCTTGATTGTTGTTCTTGGCAAAGATAAAACCTGTAAGGCATGTACACATCCCAACTAGTACCAGATAAATATATTAACCAATTTCTGGAACGTCTGTTTGCTTTCTGTGCATAATGTCTTCACCAACTATTTGTTCTTGATGAAGGTGGGGGAATATCAGGTGTACATGGATTGCAGTGTTAGCGTTTAATCTCAAAACCAAGTTACAGTATTGTACATTACGTGCAAGCTATCTTTTCCCTTACTAAAAGGCTGTTTCCGAATGTCCCCAACTGGAGATTTGGGTACACTAGGAAAATTCATGATTTGTAGAGCTCACTTTGGACTGACCATCCGATACCTTGGAGCGTCATCCTTATCAACTGCTCCAAGTAGTCAGGTTAAGGCCTTTTGTAACGGATTCAGATTTATTATCACTGATATGCCATGAAACTTGTTTATTTGCAGCAACAGTACAGTGCAAGACATAATATTACAAAAATACAGCGCATAAGAGGAATAGTGGGATAGTCTTCATGTACCATTCAAAAATCTGGTTAAGCGGAAGAAGCTGTTCCAAAACCATTGAATATAGGTCTTCAGGGTCCTTTACTTCTGCTGCAGTGTTAATAATAAGAAGAGAGCATGTTCCAGATGATGTGGGTCTTAAATGAAGAATGCCCCCGATGGTGAGGGGGGTTGTGCCCATGATTAAGCTGGCTTCTTTCACTCCTACCTATTGAACTCAGGCGATGTATCAGGTTGTATCAGGCAGTGATGCAACCAGTCAAAATGCTCCCCTTGGTACATCTGTAGAAATTTGCTAGAGTCTTGGTGAACTAGCAAGTCTCCTGAAACACCCAATGAAATATAGCCAGTGGTGTGCTGCCTTCATGATTGCATGAATGTATTGAGCCAAGGATAGATCCTCTTTTGATGCCCAGAAACCTGAAACTGTTCACCCTTTCCACCGCTGACCCCTTAAAAAGGAATGGTGTGTGGTCTCCCAACTTCCCTTTCCTGAAGCTCACAATCACTTCCTTGGTCTTTTTGTTGTAACAGCACTCAGCCAGCCAATCTTTCTCACTTCTATATACCAATTCATTGCTGTTGGAGATTCTGCCAAACAGTGGTGTCATTGGCAAATTTATAGATGGGATGTTGAGCTGTTACTAGCCACACAGTCATGAGTGTAGATAGTAGAGTAGTGGGCTAAGCACATCCTTGAGTGTGCCTGTGTTGATTGACACCAAGGGGGGACTGTTATTACCAGTCTGCACTGACCTTGGTCACACTGAGGAAGTCAAGGATCCAATTACAGGGGAAGTACAGAGATACCAGTTTTGAAGCCTACTGATTAATAGTGAGGGGGTGATGGTGTTGAATGCTGAACTGTAATTGATAAACAGCAGCCTTACATGTGTATTGCTGTTGCCTGGATGGTCCAAAGCCCAATGCAGTGCTGGGGAGATAGTGGTTGCTGTAGACTTGTGGTGGTAGGCAATTTGCAGTAGATCCAGGTCAATGCTCAGGGAGGAGTTAATTCTAGCCATGACCATTCTCTCAAAGCACTTCACAGCAGATGTGAGTGCTGCTGGGCAATAGTCATTGAGGAAGTTCACCCTACTCTTCTTGGGAACTGGTATGATTGATGCCTTTTTGAAGCAGGTGGGGACCTCTGACTGCAGCAGTGGAGGTTGAAGATGTCCTTGAACACTCTAGCCAGTTGTTCACATGGGTTTTCAATACCCTACTAGATACACTTTCAAGGCCTGTCACTTTGCAAGTATTTACCTTCTTGAAGGATGTTCTGATGTTGGACTCCAAGACAGAGATCACAGCGTTGCCAGATACTTTGGGTATTCACACAGATGTAGGTTTATTCTTCCTATCAAAAGTGTGCATAAAATCTGTTGATCTCATTGAGGAGCAAAGTGTCATTGACATTTATGCTGTTAGTTTTTGCCTTGATGATTGTGATGACTTGCAAACCCTGCTGCAGCTGTCATGCATCCAGTTGTGTGTCTGAATTTGTGTGCATTTGCATTTTCACACTCATAATAGCCTCCCAAAGCTCATATCTGAACCTCTTGAAGCTTTCAGGATTGCCATTCTTGAACATCACAGATGCAGTCCTCAGCAAACTGCGAGTCTCCTGGTTCAGTCAGGGCTTCTGGTTTGGGTATGTTCTCAGAGACACACATTCATCCACACAGGTCCTGATGAAGTCACTCCAGATTGTAGCATATTCATTTGGATCTGAAGATGAATTCCTGAATTTCACAAATTCAAAACAGTCCTGAAAGCGTTCATTTGTCTACCTTGACCTTACCTTGTGCGGTCCTCACCACTAGTGTTATCTTTGTCATAGTTTTCTATCCTTTTGTGAGGTGCTGTCTCTGCAAGCTTTTAATGGAAAGCATTTAATAAAGGCTGGAAACAGGGCAGATAGCATCTGCAGAAAGTACAACAGAATTAAGATTTCAGGTCCAAGACCATTTTTTCTATAACTTTCAATTTTGACAGCAGGGCCAACTATGCCATCGGTTCTTAAACTCTGCTCCCATATGTCACGACCAGTAATGGTTTTGTCGTCTACAATTTATTAGCCACTGGCCACTCAAACCTGGCAATTATCCTTGGCCACATGGCCTGAATCTTGCTAGAGAAACAAGAGGTGCTGCCTTGCTCAGAAAGGTGAGTGGCCAGCAGTTCAAAGCTCCTTTGCTATAGAAAAAGATAAATTAAAAATTTGATCTGGAAAATTGGAATAGAATATAAATATTGTCCTTAAAATTTAAGTTAAAAGTTAACTGAAAACCACTAAGATATGCACATTGTCATGATTATAAAATGAGCATGCAGTTTATTCAGAAATAATCTGGGAGGCTGAATTCAGCTTCCTTTCTCTCGAAAAACAAGTTTGTCTCATTTGTAGATCATAGTCATCTCAAATTCTAATATGTTTGCCAGAAACATAGAACCATAACACAGTGGTTGTCATTAGTTATACTTCCAAAATTAATACCAGTAATTTGAAAGTTCATCATTGCTTTTGGAATTTTTTTTTAAGTCAGCTCTCTACCCTTTTTGAAAGTGTACTTGTTTGGAATATACTGTGCTATCACTTAATCCAAAATGTTAACAAAGATACGTGCTCACATGTTGTATGCACTCTTGCTCACCCATTTGTTATGCTTTTAAATTGTGAGTTAGACAGCTAAGAATGGGCATCATGTATCAATGGAGGCTGAATGCAATGAGGAGAGAATAGGGGAAAAAGCAAAATAAAAATCTGTCTAGCTACATGGGACAATCCTTTATTGTTTCTATGGGGAGGTTGATTAAGACACTAATTTTGCATATTTTTAATGAAGCCATAATATAAATGTATGAGATTTTACAAATACAGTGGATTTCTCTATTTGAAACTAGGAAGAAAATAGGCTGACAATTATGATTAAAATCTTACTATACAATAGTATCAAACTTCAAAATATTTAATTATGTACTTGGAGCAAGCTGACTTTAACATTAACACGCTAGCAAATGGAAAACTAAAGGTTCCAGGAGAGCTGAGACTGAATGTAATAGAATCTAGAGCAAGAAACAGTCTGCATCTGTGGCAGGAAAGGAGTTGGCAGCTTTCAGGTCATGCACTCTCAGGACTTGATTGGTTCAGGGTTTAAAACTGAAATGTCCAAGACTCCTGCACCTCCTGCCTGAGAAGAGAGGGAGATGGGTCAAAAGCAGGCCGACTGGATGGGTTCAGGTTGGGGATCTGGGCTGACACAGAGAAGCAGGCTGAACACCAATTTGCTTTCTGCTCTCAAGCCTCAACTCTTTAATCAGCACACAGTAGTGAGGCTGAACATCAGTTTGTTTCTGCTCTTGCGCCTTGACAGTTTAATCTGGCCTGAAGTCCATCCAGCATTGGCTGTACCTTTATTCTTGAGAGTCAGATGTACTAAATCCTTCAGGAGATTATAAAATTGCTAGGTCTCACTACCAGTCACAGACCTCCAGCCAGAATAAATCCCAGGAACCACTACCCTCTGTCTTCTCTGGTCAAGCTAATTCTGAATATGAAATTCTTCAGAAGACTATAGCAAGTGACATGATTTTCCTTTAACAAATCCATGGCAACTTCCTCTAATCAATTCTCTCATTTGTGTGAATTCTGTATCTGACTCGGAAAAGTTCCCTGAAAGAGCAAGAAATGTGCCAGATCCTTGTATTCTAATGTAAATACACCTGGCATTGCTGTTTCATGGGTTTTGTGATTCCATTTGTTCAAACTACTTTTGGCATTTTGTCCTCCAGTTTGTAATGTAGCATCTATCTACTAGCAAGCAGGATTTCAGATGTGTAATTGGTTGTAATCAACTGTTGGTGAAAGTCTTCTGTGAAAGTCCCAATCCTGCTTCTTCCATCTCTAGCCTCTTGTCCCAGCCTGACTCCTTGTACATATGTTAAAACTGATGGATTTTAATTGTTTCCATTTGGTGACTTTGCATGTTTTATTTGTTTCTATCTTACGATGCAGACTTCCTGAACATGCCTTGATATTTTTTTCCTTGTTACTGAAGATGAAAGGCCAAAGATTAAAAAAATAACCAAAGTTGATCATCATGATAACATGGCTGTCAAAGAGCCACATGTTTGCATGAGTGCTTTGAGAATCAGCCAGCCAAAGGCTAACAAGTCCAGGCACATACATGTGTTAGTGGAATTGCAGCAAATGTTTAGATCTGAGGATCTGACACTTTTTATTTCCAATGAAGGATTTCTTAAGCAACAAATTAAATATTGCATTTTACAGCATATGTCATTTTGACCATCTACGAACTATTGTTTCTTGTTGCATTTGGTATGGTCACCCACACCTTTTTATGTTCAGTGGATTCTGGTTAATCAGGGCAGCCACTTATTTGGGACAATTCTTAAAGAACAAAAGCTAATCAAGAAAATAGCTGGGATTTCCTTCTTTCATTTGGGTCGCTGTGCTGCCTAATTAACGCAGGAGACTGGTGCCAAGCAGTTTCTGACTAGTGTCAGTCATGTGTACGTCATCGTGTGCAGATTTTCAAAGGTGACAGTTTGTGTGTGTGGTCAAAAGCAGTGATTTTAGTCACTGATGGTGAGAAATAAGCAGCAAGACAACTCAGAACTGTTTTACTCCCTGTGGCTTCAAGCATTCCGGCTTGGAGAAATGATTGTGAGTGAAAATGAAACTATTTCACTACTTCAGGAAGTAAGCAACAAAGAAGAATTTCAAGGTAACAACAATCATTTTGAATGTTACATTGAAATGAAGATTGAGGATGCAACAATTTCTAAGTAGTGTCACTTGTGTTGCCGTTAGAAACTACACAGCACAAAGTGAATATATTTTAAATTAAAAAGCAGTGATTTTTGACACAACTTCATGCAGGAAGGCAATGAAGGCAGTCCATCATCTGTACTCTGTATCTGTGCTGATTTTGTTCATTTACAGGCAATCAAAAGAACACAGCTGTGTACACTGTATGAATTCCTCTGTGAATAACAATTAGGAAATAATAGTCTTATAGTATTAATAATATTGGTAGTGTTCTAGTTTGTACTGTATTTCATTTAAATACATAAATTTTTTACTCAGTTAAACAATAGATTTTTGGAAAAAATATTTCTATGAAACTTTGACTAATTGTGGCAGTTGCTAATTGGGCCAAAATGTACCAGTCCTGATGTGTCCCAATTAACTGGAACTCATCGTAGTCATGAAACTTTCTCTCAGTAGCTCTTACTCCACTGCATGATTCATCACTCCTATGTCTAATCCTTTTCCTGACACGTTGATGAACCTAGCATGCATGTTCCCCACCAAGGATAAATATTTGCTGGTTACTTCATTCTTTTTCTGCTTTCCCCAGTAACTAAGTAGACTCTTGTAAAACAAATCACACCTCCAGTTTTTACATTTATTATCACTGATGAGAAATTGTTGCTTTAGATCAATTTCAGTTGATCAGCACATTTTGTGCAGCATGTTCATTTAACCTGATACCTTTTTACATTCATGCAACTTTAGAAGTCAAATCGGCACAGTTCTTGGGCTTCACTGGAAGCCAGTAACTTTCAGTAATAGTAAGTTCAGTCTGATTATTCTTCAGATCGTTCTGATATTTTGAGTATCATTTTTATACTTAGTAGAAAATCCTTCCCACTCTATGGTGCACTGTTGAATATTTTAGTACTTGCTCCATAACATTTTGTACTGGTTACATAGAAGGATTGTGCCCTATCAAAGTGCTGTCTAATGGAGATGGGAATTGCAGTGCTTAGTGAGGGTGAAATATTTTGGAAGTTGCCTTTTGGGTTAAATGTTTTCTGGTCAAAACTACACAATACTGATGTTGATTTTAATGAAGATGATAATGTGTGGTGTCTTCCCAAATTTAAGCCACACACTATAACTTGGGTAACTACTGTACTCGTCTAACATATGTAATAGGGAGATGGCAGAAACAATAGGCCATTACAGGTGACACCCGCTTTATGAATGTTCGCTTTATGCCACTTTGCTTTTCCAAAAGACCTACATTAGTGACCTGTTTTCGCATTACAAAGAGGATTTTCGCTTTTACGAAATTTTTCCCCCATATAAATTAATGGTTTTTTGCTTTATGCCATTTTGGCTTAAGAAAGATTTCATAGGAACGCTCTACATTTGTAAAAACCTGTATTTAGCTTTGTATTTAATGGGTGGATGTGATGTTGGAAGAGAAAGTAATGCATTTGAAATAGGAGGAGGTATTAACTACCTAGCCAAATTCAATAGATGAAATAACTACCGTAAATTCCGGACTATAAGCTGCTACTTTTTTCCCACGCTTTGAACACTGCGGCCTATACTACGGTGCGGCTAATGCATGTTTTTTTTTCATGCTGCCAAAAACATTTTGCCTCGTAACAGTAGACCAATAAAACTGATGAGTAGTTCACAGAGGTCCAATGAAATTATACGATAAATTAAGCGCACTTTCACAATTAAATTATTGTAAATCAGTCATTTGTACTCACCCTCATCAACATGGAAAACACTCGAAGAAAAGCATATGATGCAGCTTTTAAGTTAAAGGCGATCAATCTGGCGGTTGAAGAAAGAAATCGAGCTGCTGCACATAATCTTGGCATAAATAAATCGATGTTGAGACGGTGGAGACGCCAGCGTGAAGAACTGAGTCAATGCAAAAAGACGACAAAAGCTTTCAGAGGTAATCATAGCAGATGGCCCGAACTTGAAAACTTTCTTGAAGACTGGGTTAACACACAGAGAGCAGGCGGCCGCGGTGTTTCCACCGTGCAGATCAGACTGAAGGCTAAAGCAATCGCCACCAAAATGAAAATCGAAGATTTTAGAGGTGGGCCATTGTGGTGTTTTAGATTTATGAGACGAAAAGGCCTGTCCGTCAGGGTACGCACGACTCTGTCAGCAGCTCCCTCCCGACCACGAGGAAAAACTTGCTAACTTCCGCACATTCACTCAAACAAAGATAGCGGAGAATTCCATCGGGCCAGATGATATCATAAATATGGATGAAGTACCTTTGACGTTTGACCTGCCTCTCACTCGGACTGTTAATAAAAAAGGTGACTCGTCCATCACACTGAAAACAAGTGGCCATGAGAGAACGCATTTTACTTGTGTTCTGAGCTGCACAGCATCCGGACTAAAGCTTCCACTGATGGTGATTTTTTAAGCGGCTGAAAATGAAAGTTCAGTGAAAGCTGCTATCAAGAGTACAAACTCAATTCCAGCTGTGATTCCTGGGGGCACCACGAAGTATTTGCAGCCACTGGACATCAGCGTGAACCGGGCATTTAAAGTGGCGCTGCGCGTTGAGTGGGAGGCTTGGATGACGAGTGGCGAGAAATCCTTTACCAAAACAGGACGCATGCGAAGAGCATCTTTAACTCAAGTCTGCCAGTGGATCCTAAATGTGTGGAGCCGTGTCACAACATCCACCATCACCCAGCGGGTTTCGAAAGGCTGGACTGCTGCTTGATGAAGAGGACCGCGTGCACTCAAGTGAGAGCGACAACGAAGAGACTGAAGTGAGTGACGAGATCCTGAGGTTTTATTCAATTCGGACACTGAAGGACTTTGATGGTTTTAGTGCGCAGGAGGAAGATGAAGAAGGCGATCAATAACTTTTCCTGGTAGGCTGCAGTATATATATTTTTTTTTACCAGTCGTTAGGAGATATTGGAATGTTGTTCGTGCACTGTTCAGTAAAAAAGTATACACAACGTAATTTGTGTGTTACCGATAAGTATGTATATTTAAAAGTAGCTGTGTTACAGGCACTATTTGAAAAAAAGCATTTGCAATATATATTTGTTTATGTTACCATACGGATTTAATTAAAAGTTAAAAAATCCTCACGTGTAATATCTTTCTGTGTAAATTTCTCATATTACAACGTGGGACACCTGCGGCTTAAAATCCGGTGCGGCTTGTACAAGTACAAAATTGATTTTCTTTCTAAAATTAGAGCCTGCGGCTTTTAATCAGGTGCGCTGTGTAGTCCGGAATCTACGGTAGTTTAGATGAATTGCATCCATGCATTTGAAAAGAATCCAAGGAAGATATAGCAGAGGCAAAGTTAATGAATATGGTCTAGCGAATGCAGAGTTGAGGTGACTGAAAGGATCAGTTGCGAGCTTCAGGACAAAGCTAAAAGTGCAGGAAAAGAGTTACCAGTGGAAGGAGGTGAGAGGTGCTCTTGAAAAGTACTACTGCTCACAATATATCAAGGCTGTAAAAACAAAAAAAAACTTGAATATTAGGGTTTATTTCTTGAAAGAAAGAACTGAAAAATAATTTTATTGCTAAAACTGTTTGCGACTTGCATAGTGCTGCACACAGTTTTCAGTCATTGGGGAAAAAAGAGCAGAGAAGGTATATGAGGTATATGCTAGAAAGAGCATATAGTACTAAGAAATGATAAAGAAAGTGAGAAAAGATGGCTGAGGACTGATCAAGAGTTTTGATGGATAGAATACAGTGATGGTTTCCACATGCGGGAAAGAACATAAATGTGTAAATAGAGGCTCTCATTATAAGATAGTCACTGAGAAATCCAGAAGGGAATACATTAACAAATCCTCAACGGCTCATTGAAGTAAGAAGATGGAATTTACCTCAGGAAAAAAATAATAAAGATGCATTTAATGGGAGGCTAGACTAGGGAGAATACAAGGAATAAGGGAATAAGAGTGTTGTGCTGAAAGATTTAGCTAGGGAATGGAGGTTTACTGAAAAAGTTAGCCAAATTATGCAGTTTTCTGCTGTTGTCTGATGTAGCTTAGGTGTGATCTATTATAGGCTAATAAATAGACCATAGACCAGGAACAATCCCTTCAGCCCACAATGTTGTGTCAAACCAACTAAATTACTAGTCAAATGACCAACTAAACAAATCCTTTCTGCATACACAACGTCCATTTCTGTCTATTTCCCTCACATTCGTGTGCCAATCTAAATATCTTGTAAAATCCCCAATGTTTCTGTCTCTACTAAGATCCCAGGCAGTGCATTCCAAGCACTTGCCACTCTGTTTAAAATAAACTCCTCTACCCCCTCCTCCACTTCTTTGAACTTGCCCTCTTTCACCTTAAATGCATGCCCTCTGGTATTAGACATCTCAACTCTGGGGAAAAGATTCTGTTTGTCTACTCTATGCTTCTCAAACTCTTATAAACCTCTAACAAGTTCTCCCTTCAACCTCTGCTGCTCCACATAAAACAACCCAAGTTTGTCCAACCTCTTGCTATAGTTTATATCTAATCCAGGCACTATTCTGGTAAACCTCATCTGCACCTCTCTCTAAAGCTTCAACATCTTTCCTGCAGTAAGGCGACCAGAACTGTATGCAATACTCTAGAAGCAACCAAACTAAAATTCTATAAAGCTGCAACATAACTTCCTGACAATTGAACTAAATGCTTTGACTAATAAAGACAAGCATGTCGTATGCCTTCCTAAATACCCCGTCAACTTGCAGGGAGCTACCACCTCCTTGTCCCACTACTATCCCACAATTTCTGTCATTTTCTAATCCCAGCCAACCTAACACAAGATTTGACTTTATACTTCCCCATATTGACTGTAATATCTACTTAGTAAGTGCCTGTGTTGCTCTATCATCTTCCCTTTCTTTACCTAATATACCTACATATACAGCTACCTGACAAAACTGGTCAACTATTCCACACTCACCAGAACATATAAATTATAATACACTTCTATCAACAGATCAGGTCTTCTTAAATGCTTAAATTTCAAACTCTGCAATATCGAGGCATAATCTGAGCAGATCACGACTCTATTTGGCATAACTTGTTCATCCCATTGCAGGCTAATGATAATGGCCATAAATTCTACTGTACAGACAAGACAACCCATCTGTCAGCCTTTTACCCACCTCAACATTAAACTGGGGGTAAATATCCCTAAGCCTTTCCAGTTTCTAACTGGGTCCTTAGAACTATCTGTAAAAATAGGCAAAAAGGAAAAATACTGCTGCTGTAAATGATCAGAAACCCTCTCACCACCCACAAGACACTGCCTTGATGTTACTGCAGTAACATCAAATCTAAACCCACATCCTGGAAATTTCCAGGATGGAACTCCTGGTCCAGCCACAGTTTGACTTATCTGCAAATCCCCAAGACCACACTCCTGCACGTATTCCCTAATTATCTGCCCGAAACATAGAACATTACAGCACAGAAACAGGCCTTTTGGCCCTTCTTGGCTGTGCCGAACCATTTTTCTGCCTAGTCCCACTGACCTGCACCTGGACTATATAAGATGCCGAACTTTAAATAACTTGAAAGCCTGTTTCATGGAAAGGAGGTCTGCTGTCACTGCGTTCAGGTTAGCGCTACCTTCGCCACAGGGATCATCACGTGCAGGCGCTTCTCGGAAATGGTGCAAGGCTTAAGAGGAGCTCGCAAACCTTCAGGAGGGTTTGCCCGGTTTGAAAACATAACAGTCGGAGACCATAACAGTCCATTAGAGAAATGGAGACTATGCAGGTCCGAATTCATCTACAGAAGTCTGAGAGGCAGCCAGTTTTTTCACCTTATGACTAAGGACTAATGACTGATGGGACTAACGGAACTATCAAATTGCTGCACTTGCGAAAAATAAAAGGAGGAAAAAGGAAAAGTTGTTTGGTCATTGAGTGGAATCCGGTTAAAAAACCTTCGGGTAGGTGCATTCAATCTCTTTCAAGTGGGGAAGCTGCACATGTTCAAAGAAGAACAAGAACTCCTACTTGACAGTGAAATTCACCAACTCTGCTGGTATATTCCCAACGATTCATTAAAACTGAATTAATCAAATGGGATATTTCTTCCCCCCCCCACAGTACAGAATGCAAGGCTCAATTTTTCTTTCAGTAGGTCAAGAGGTGTCTCGCTTAGTTCAAGTCACAGGGCATCTCTTGGTGTGGTCCAGAATGCTCCATTACAGGTTCTAAGTTCACTAGCCTGTAGAACACCTAACCTATATAAAATTGAACAAACTTATTAAAGCGTGACTAATTGTCAATAAATACCCCTAATAACTCCCCAAACATACCTAGCCACACAGCATGTAAAGTTAATGACCTGCTTACATTTATTCTCCAAAAACTGTGTGTTCTCCAAGTAAGTCTCACATCCAGCTGCAGCCCCAATTATTTAAACATAGGAACCCTAGATAGCAAACAGCCATACAGAGTAAAGTGAATACCAACCTATGTTTCTGAGTAAGAACCATATATTTTGACTTAAACAGAAATTTTAAAACTCCAGTCCAAAGACCATTTTTCTATTGTTGATAACACTGATTGCACAGACCTTTTCACATAACACAGTATTACAACCCCTTTTCCCATTATCAGCATATAAAACCAAACCGCCTGTCCTGTGCTCTGTGCAGTTGGTCTTTAAAAATCCCTCCACATGTCGAATGAGGACTTGCTCAAAAACAGCTGTTCCCAATTAATCTTTCAAGTTCCTTAAGCTCTCATAATTTGCTCTGCTGCAATTAAATACTGTCTCGTGAGGTTTATATTTATCGTTATCTATAGCTGTCTTAAAACTTAAGGAGTTATGGTCACTGTTCCCTAACTGCTCCCTCACTGAAAGGTCAGTCACCCAGCTAGGCTGATTACCCAACACCAGGGTAATGAAAAAAAATGATATTATTACCAGATTAAAAAGAAATTAGATTTCTCAAATTGAGTTTGCTTCACACTGAATTTCTAAATGGTAAGCAAATTTTTCAAAACTTCATCTTCACTGATGTGGGTGCACAATTGGTTCATTTATGCAAAAAAATTACTGTACAGGCCTGAGGTTCTGAAATCTAATAATATTGAGGATAGTAACAGATACCATGTGGATGTGGACTGAGGAAATGAACAAATATGTAGTAGAGGAAAATGAATTAATAAATTTGAAAGGATGGAAGGAGAAAGATTATGCTTGTTCAGAACCAGATTTATCATCACTTACTTTGGTGTGAAATTTGTTGTTTTACAGCAGCAGTAGAGTGCAAAATCTTAAATTTACTATAAATTACAAAATTAAACAATACAAAAAAATGACAATATTATGAGTTTCAACTGCAAGAAAGCAGAGAGTGGGAGGATTTGAGAAGGGTATATGCAATCGAAAGGCTGTATAATTGATGGCACTGAGTGCAAAAGCAATGGAATTATGCGCAACAGTTTAAAAAGTACTAAAGGAATAATAGGCACAGAATTGGCTCTTTAGATTTGTGTTACTCAATTGAGGTAAACATCAGAAATGATGCCAGAGCCCTTGCACATGTACAAGAGATTAATGACTATAATGTAAAGCTGAGGACCTCATTTTTCCTCCTTGGGATTTTGGAGATAATGTTGTTTGCCTTGGAACAGATAAGTTAGATGGGGTTGCCAGTTGCCAGCTTGTACTCCTTCCCCTCCCCTACATTCTTATTCTGGCTTTCAAGTCTGGATGACAGGTCTTGGCCTGAAATGTCAACTGTATTCCTGATCATAAATGCTGCCTGACCTGTTGCATTCCTCCAGCATGGTGTGTGTTTTGCTGAAGATATTCAGCATGGGCAGAATCTCCTGTGTTTCAGATGAAGTTGCTCTAAGTCATAACTGATATTTTGAATATTTACATTAAAGAATACAGATTTCAAGTAACCAACTTAACAAGAAGATTCATTCGTAACTTTGTAAATAATTGGGAAATTGTTTTGTAATTGTCATAGGTACCGAGGTACAGTGGAAAGGCTTATTTTACGTACTGTTCATCCAAACAGTACATTTGATATAGTCCAAGGTAAAATAACAAGACAATTGTTGAATATAGGATTACAGTCACAGAAAAAGTGTGGTATGAGGTCAAGAACCTATCTTACTGTACTAGGGAACCAGTACAATATACAGTACAGTACCGGTTATAAAACTAGATGACAGCTGACCTTGTGCCTGGTGGTATGTGCTTTCAAGCTTTTGTATTCAGATGTCTAATGGGAAGTGTGAGAAGAGAGAATGTGCAGAGGGGAGGATCTTTGATTGTATAAGGAGGCAGCCAAAGCAAGGCTGGCTTCTGTGATGTGCTGAGCAGTGTTCACAACTGTCTGCAGTTTTGTGTGGATATGGGCAGAGCAGTTTTCATAGTAACCTGTGATGTATCCTGATAAGATGCTTTCCATGGTGCTCCTGGTGAGAGTCAAAGGTGACATACCATATTTCTTTAGACTCCTGAGGAAGTAGAAGCGCTAGTGAGGTTTTGTATTGGCAGTGGTGTCTATGTGGTTGGACCAGGACAGGCTCTTGGTTGTATTGTCCGAACAACCTGAAGCTTCCAAACCCTCTTGATCTCAGAACTGTTGATGGAAAATGTACACTGTCCCTCTCTCCAAAATAATTGATCAGATTTTTTGTTTTGCTGGCATTTGAGGGAAAGGTTGATGTCATTTTTGGAAGAACTTGGATAAATTTGGGGAGTGGAAGATAATTCCATAGTGTAGAGCCAGAGCCAGGAATGGAGTGAGAAAAATAAGATTTTTCCAAGAGCCAGCACAGACATGAGGGGCAGAATGTGCTGTACCACCCAGATCCTATATTCACTTGGTTCACATACAGGGGCATCTTGTTCTAAAGTTGGCTGTAGAGGAGTTCAGTCTGATTTGTATTTATTGGTGGTTTTGGAGTTGGAGGGCGTTGTACTAACCAGTCGTATTGGGTGGACTGCCTGTAAGTCTCTAAAGGATTACACCTGAATTCCAGTAACTAGAAAGTAGCACACTTAAGGGTATTGTGCCAATCGTGATGTTTATTTCATTTTTACTATTTCATGATTTGTATCAATTTGCCTTAACTTTAGACCACTGTACTGCTTAGAGCAAGTTTCTGTTGGCTTGTTTACACTGACGGGAAAGGGACTGAAAGAAGCCAGTTCATGCGTGGTTCTGTCGGAACTGCATTTTTCAAAAAAAAGTTCTGTTGCCGTTTCAACCTGTCTAGTCAAATAGCCCAGACAGATGTGAGCTTGAGCATGTCCTGGCATGATTATACTATGCATACTCTGTTCAAATGACACTGACAGTGACTCGAAGTAGAATTTCTCTTAAATGAAGTTATCCTTTTTCTTACAATCTTAATAATATAATGCATGTACATTTTCACATGATGCACACTGTAAATGTGATAACTGGAGAATCCACGTCATTTGAAATGTTGATCACAAGCTCATGAGAATTGATTAAATTATCAAAATTGCCTGTTGTGTAAACTGAACTTGACTCCAGATGCTATAAACCTTGTGACAATTATGTTCCACTTCACTTCTTGTGTTATATCACTTATTGCTGCATGCATTATTGAAATTTGAATTTGATCTTAAATCGGTATTTGTAAGGTTGTTGGGTATTTGGAATTTATCTTCATGTCTATTTTCTTATTTATTATTTATTATTTTGAGTTAATGGACTGTTCATTCTTCGGTATAATATTAATTTTCACTTCCTGCAACTGAATATCAGGAGTGCAAATTTGAGAGCATGACCTTCTGGGTTCCAGCAGTGAATTGCTGTTCATTGAAGCCTGCTGAAAAGGACAATTTGTGAGCAACTTGTAAGAATGTGATTTGGTATCAGTAATCTTCCATTATGGAATAGTTTTAAAGCTTTTTGTACTTTCATCAAAAACTACCAGTTTAAGCACTTAGTTTTACTCATGAATTTCCTCTTTGAAGGTGGCTCACAACTATCTTTTTGAGGGGAATTGGAGAGGAGCAATGAATACTGGTCTTGCATGTGATACTTACAGCTTGAAAAAAGAGTAAAAATAAAACCAAACTGCATTTACTGTAAACACAGTGTTACATTTATCTCTTTGAGAGTTTAAAAACTGCTTGTCAGACTTGTTAACAAAAAGTCACCGAGTTTTGTTTAAAGCATCTCCTTGGGTACAGAAATTGATCAAATAAATATAGTAACTTGCAACTGCAGTTACATTTTGTACCATGGAATGAAAACATTTTATTAATTACTTCTGTCAGCAGAATGACTGGTAACAATTCTGAAGTTTTTGCCTGCTGTATTAGACTCTTCAGTTTTAAACATGCTTAAGGTATTTGGCATAGAAGGTATGTCTGTAAGTGATGGTCTAGCCACTTTATTCCTTTATCATGTATAGCTTGCAATTTCACTGAAGGCAACAACCCATAATAGTGTGCTTACATTCAAACCAAGAACTTTTTAGGTGAAAAGATTTTGGGATAGTTTGGTGTCATACCCTGTATGTGTACTGGAGTATGGTGTCACTTTTCTGAATCACTCTTTGTTTTCAGACTAAAGCTAAGTTACAACAAACTGAATTTAGTTGAAGTGGTTAAAATGTTTGACGTAAAATAAAACCTTTCCTCAGTGTGTGAGAGGTTTGCTCCTGATTTCAAAATGTGTAAGTGACTGGATGAATAAGTGATCCATTTCAAACTTGTGGCTTTTTGTGCAAAGTTCCCAATGTGCAATTGAGAGAAGATGGTGAAAACTGACTGATAAAATACAATCTCTCTGTATGCAGCCAGTTTTGTATTGTTATTATATCACCTTGTACTACTGTAATGCACTAATCAATGTATGATCGTTATGCAAGACATTTTTCACTGTACCTCAGTATAGGTGATACCAATAAACCATTTTACCAATTTAGATGCTTCAGGCTATGCTTGTACATCTCATAACAGATTGACAGTAATAAAGAAAATTGTTCACTTTTTTTGAAATGAAAGAAAAAGAGAGTTATAAGGCCTGGGAAAGGGCCCTTCAACCCAACTTATCTATATCAACTAAGGTCCATATCCTTAAAGACTGGTCATCTAGTGCTGCACGTTGCTTGCCCTTTTAATTCTCTCATTTTCACACTGGCATCTCACTTTGGCACCTCTGCTACCAGGGTGAGGCTAAATACAAACTGGAGGAATAACGCCTCATTCTGACTGGGTTGTCTGCAACCCAGTGGCATGAATGTTGGATTCTCCATTTTCTGGTAGTACTCGGTCTCTCTCTGTCTCCCATTTCACTCCCTTCCTGATCCATCCTGTTCTTCCAGTACTCATTCTATTTCTTCCCCCTCCTTCACTTACTCCATATGCTATCACCCCCTTAGTTTCTCTCCCCTACATGATTCCCATCTGCCATCCCCAGTTCCCGTCTTGATTACATGCTCCACATTCCTCTCATCATCTGCAGTCCTTTGTTGCATCTAACTGACACCAACCAGCTTTGTCTTGATTTCCACTCTCTCCTCTATTTGCCTATCACCAACTCCCCCCCCCCCCCACCACTTCACCTGGATTCAATGATCCTTTGCTACCTCTTGTTCCACCCCTTCTCTGCATCCTTTTGTATTATATACACCTTTCAATGCAGATGTATTTCTACCCAATATATGGACTGTCTCTTTCCCTCTACAGATGCTACCTGACCTGTTGAGTTCCTCCAGTACCTTATTTGTTGCTCCACATTCCTGCATCAGCAGATGCTCATCTCCCTGTATACCAAGGGCTCCTAATCTTTTTTATGCCATCGAGCCTTGCCATTAACTGAGGGGTCTGTGGACCCCGGGATGGTAACCCCTGCTCTATACCTTTCCTATTCACTAATGTCTTTTGAACACGTTAACTAGACCCACTTCTACACTTCTCCAGCAACTCATTCTTAAAATGCACCATCCTCTGTTTGGGAAAAATTGCCTCTTGTGTCCCCTTTAAATCTTTACCCTTTCACCTTAAACTGTTACCTTCTAGTTTTAGACACACTTGTGCTGAGGGAAGACTAAAAATGACTGGTCAGGAGGGAGTGAGAAATTCTAGTAATGGAAGTCTAATCACACTATCAGTAGCAATGGGAGGAACATGCTGATGCAGAAGCTGGTTGCTGCTTCTTTTATCTTTTAAGTTCTCTGCAGCTGTTTTCAGCATTACGCCTGAAGTTTTCCTTCTCTTCGTAGACACTCCCTAGATTTATGGCCTGAGCTGTTGATGAAATCAATGAACTGCTTGTCCCTTCATGCCAAATCCAGGCACCTCCTGTCTGATTGGCTGAAAATGAAAGTTGTTTAAAGCGCATTGCTGATGTGAATGTGGTCTAACTAGTTTTGAGTTGTAAAGAGACAAAGGAGGTTTGAAGACTGAGAAATTACTATGGTGGGAGATCATTTAGACCATAGTGAAGACAGGTCATTGCTTGGACAGCAGAAAACAGGATTGAATTACAAGATGGTACTACAAGCTATGGGAAAAGTTCTAAGGTAGAGGGCCACTTGTCTTTTGCAAAATAATTTGTGAAAAATGGGGAAAACACAGCAAAAATTGTTATGGTTTGTGTGTTACTTCATCTGTGTCAGCTATGGACATTAGCGCTGAATTGAGCAAGTGTTTGGATGCCATTCTGTGACTTTTATTTTTACATTCATGCTGTCTTAAAAGCAGTTACTTTTTGTATAGTAAATAATTTGTAAGCAAAGTAAATCCTCCAGATTTCCTCCGTGACTCGTTTTCTACCCACATGCCAAAAAGATGTATGGGTTAGGGCTAGTAAGTTGTGGGCATGTTATATTAGTGCTAAAAGCATGGTGATACTTGTAGGCTGACCCAGCACATTGCAAATGATGACACAATTGCCATATTTCACTATACGTTTAAAAAATCTCAAATCTTTTGATTAGTGTATTATCCAAGTTTGTAGTAAAAGATAAAACTGTTTTCAAGTTCAAGATTTTTTGTTTTGACAAGTTGAAGGAATGATCCCAGAGAACAATTTAGGAGAGAAATGACACCAGTTGTGAAGTATAGGAGAAAAATTTAAATGATAGAGTATATGTTTAATTTCCCAATTTAAGTGTCGCATTGTCAAAAGTCATTTGATGAGGTCTGTACTTCTAGAGTTTTAACGTTCTCCTTTCCTCCAAAAATTAATGCTTAATCTTGTGACGTTACCTGCATTTGTGAGATTTAATGCCTGACCGGGCTGTGTTAACAACCTGTGCTTTACTGAGGCTAACGTTTAGTTAGCAATGCTCTGGAGAGTGACGAATAGACTGAAATTTAGTTTGTTCATGGCATCTATATGTTACAACTACACACGCTTTTACAGAGCCTTTGGATTCCTTCCAGGACACCCTACTTGCAACATTCAAAGTGTTTTTGAAGTGTTGGCACAGTGAGCTTCAAGAGCCTGGCCTTGGCTGACATGTTACTGGAACATACTGATTGATAGTCAAGAATGCTACCAACTGAACATAATTAACAATTAAAATCCTGTTGTAAGCTTTGAAACTGAGCTTTATCTTGAGTGTTTGAAATGAAAATTAACAGTAGTGGCTGACTTTGCTGTAGTTTTATGATGTCTCACCAGCTTGGAATTTGTTGCATTTCTCTGTAGACTGTAGCATAGTCAGCAGCACTCGCTTCTGAACCTAAATGCTCTTGGCTCAAAATGCCCCATAAAGAGAGTTGTGTACAGGATCTAGTCAGGCAAAAATGTAATATTACAAGACTGTTGCATTGTCAGACATGATGTCTTTCAGAAGAAATGTTAAATCAGGACCCTCTCTACTGTTGAGATTAGTTCTGAACATCGTGAAGAGGAACACTGGAGTAATATGGTCTCCTGCTCAGTATTTATCCCTCAAAACAGCAACACAGACGCAAATAATCTGATTGTGATTGTGTTGCTTTTTGTGGCCACCATTATGTTCCTATTTCACAGCTAGTGAAACACTTGAAGATTTGTCGCTATAGTAGAGAACATAAAAGGGCCTATATAAATGCAAGCTTTTCTTCTATACCACATGAAGGGACCTATCAGGGCATTGGTTGAATCCATTTGATAATAGTTGGGCTTTTCCTTTACTCTATTTTATCTAGTGTTAAGTTATTGATTAATGTTACTCAAAAATACCAATCACAGACCTGCAGTGCAGTACTCATGAGACCAAAGTAGTCAAACTTGTTTGCTAAAAGGCTGAGGTAAATCAAGCTGCAAATGTTTTCCCCTGGTATCTTCCTTGTACCTGGGAACAATTAAAAAGGGTTGTGCTCCATGTAATGAGGTACACGCTGGGTGACCTAGGAATGGTTGTATTGTATTCACTAAAACTTTAATCTTATCTCCATGAGTTAAGCATTATATTTTACATTTTGTGTAAACTTCTGCAGAACATTGGGAAATTTGCTCAGTGCAGCTTTGACTTGGTTTATGCGGCAGTAATTTGGACATGTATTATATTTTTTAAGGAGTTTTTGATATAAAATACATTTACTGCAAAAAAAGGTGCTGGAAGATTTGTCAGGTTGAGCAGCATCTGTGGGGAGGAAGGAAATGTCCATGCTTTGGATTGAGATTGATTGGGACAATTCAGTGTTCTCTAGCATCTGCAGTCTTCTGGCTCCTATTATAATTACATTTTCTTTTTGGGCATTGTTAATGCTAACAGTTACTGTGATTAGATTTGTAACACAATTTAACAGCTTGTAATGGGATACATTCTTTTAAGTAGCTTTTAAAAGGTGTGCATTCAGAAGATTCTTTTGAATTGCTAGATGTGCCCATTGTCCAGTGCTGCATTTAATTGTCCAAACTGCAACACCTGATGTTCTAACTAAATACCTTACACATGATTAAGTTAAACTTTATGACTTTGCTCAGCTTTTATTCTGATCGGCTTTCCTCTGTATTGAGGAAAAATGTTACAGATAAAATCAAGACACAATTCGCAGCAGATGTCTTTCCGTCTGCAGCAGAACTGGGGTACTTAATCTTTGGTGGGCAGTTCACCAACTCATTCCATTACTTTAATGCTGGGTTTCCTGCATTAATTCAGAACCTGTTAGTTTTGTCATATGTGCTACTAATTTTCACCCTACCCTCAAATAAACTAATTCTGGAGCTTCTCTCCCTTTTGTGGATCTCACTGTCTCCACCACAGGGGACAAACCATCCGCTGACATTTACTATAAACCCACAGCTACCTTCCCTACACCTCTTCCTCACCCTGTCTTTTCTAAGGATGCGATCCCTTTCTTCCAGCTTCTCTTCACTGCCACATCTGCTTGCAAGACTTGAGCATTGCATTTCAGGGATCTGAAATATCCTCCTTTTTCAGGAAACATGGCTTCCCTTCTCTGCTTAATGGAGCCTTCTTTTGCATTTCCTGGACCTCCATCTGCACCTACCCGTTTCATCCAACTGGACTATGTCTTTCACCCAAATAATATTTGCATCCAGTATATCAATCTTGCTTCCATCAGCTATTGCAGAATGCCACCCATTGTCACATCTTCCCCTGCCTACCCCTTTCTACTTAAGTGGGGACCACTCTCTTTTTTCAGCCATTCCCACTCACCATTCCCTGATCCCTGGTTCTTTCCAATACCTATTCCTGCACCATCTCCTTCAACAATATCCAGAGACCAAAACAGGGCCTCTGAAGAGGGAAAGGTCTGCATCCACCTCTTCCAACTTTGTTTACTGCATTTGATGCTCCTGATGTAGCTCAGCATTGGTAAGCCCAAGCAAAGACTTGGCAACTGGTTTGCAGAGCACCTGTGGTGTGTCTGCAGTAAATATCCTGAGCTGTCCCTCTCTTCCACCCCTCCCACCACTCCCTTTTTGCACTTCCATCCTAGTTCCATTCACTGACCACCTACACAGTTCACTCACTGGATCCCCTCCCTCCAATGGCTTCATCTGTTCAACTCTTCTTTGAATAGTTTTTGTTACTACCTTATTGATTAGATTCCAGCACTTAAAGCCTTTTGTGTATCTACTCATCACCCTCCAGTCTTTGTCTCCACATTCACCCTCCCCTCCCTATTTGGCTGCATCTCCCTACCCCCCCCCCCCACTTTATTTTGCTTGTCTTCAGCACATTTGGTTTTTTTTTCCTCCAGATTGTAGCATTTGGACAAGATGTCTTGGGAACATCCTGAGTTATTTCAAAAATTGAGTCAATAATACCAACATTGTATAATTTTAAGAAGTTTTATTTTTTCCTTTTACAGTGGCATAATTTATATGTAGACATACAGTATATTGTTTCTATGTTTAAGTTCACTGACTAGTTACATTACAAATACCTGTGGAGTTGTATTTGTAGTAGTATGAACTTCAAAGCAATATTCTGGTTTTTCATTATCCTAAGCTTATTGAAGTCAAGGAAGAATTTCATACGTAATTCCAATGTGTGAAGTTTTTTTCGATAGGCAGACTTTTTGAAAGTAACTCATCATTTGCAACATACACAAAATGCTGGAGTAACTCAGAGGTCAGACACCATCTGTGGAAATGAGTAAATAGTTGAGGTTTCAGGCCAAGACCCTTCTTTGGGACTGGAAAGGAAGGAAGAAGATGCCAGAATAAAAAGCTGGTGGGAGGAGAAGGAGAGTAGCTAAAAGTTGATGGGTGGGTAGGAAAGATAAAGGGCTGGTGAGGAAGGAATCTGAGAGGAGAGGAGAGTGGGCCATAGGAGAAAGGGAAGGAGGAGCAGATCTGGTGGTGGGGGGGGGGGGTGGTGATGGGCAGGTGAGAAGTGGGAAGAGACCAGAGTGGGGAATAGAAGAAGGAGGGAGGAGAGAAGAAAAAATCAATATTCATGTCATCAGGTTGGAGGCTACCCAGACAGAATATAAGTTGCTGTTCCTCTACCTTGAGAGTAGCCACATCTTGGCACTAGAGGAAGCCATGGACAGACATATCAGAACGGGAATGAGAATCGAAGTTAAAATGTTTGACCACTGGGAAGTTTCACTTTTGGCAGTTGGGTGGAGTGGACATGCTTGACAAAGCAATCCTCCAATTTATGATGGGTCTCACCAGTGGGAGCAGTGGACACAATAGATGATCCCAGCAGATTCACAAGTGAAGTATTACCTCACCTGGACAAGGGAATCGGTGAGGGAGCAATCCCTGCAAAAAGCAAGGAGGGGGGAGGTAAAGATGTATTTGGTGATAGGATCCCTTCGGAGGTGGTGGAAGTTGTGGAGGGTGATGTGTTAGATGCGGAGGCTCGTGATGGTAGGTAGTGACGAGGAAATCTATCATGTGAAAGCAGCAGGATGCAGGGTGACCACAGCATCAGTGAAGGAGGAAGGAAAGTACATTCTTTGAAGATGCAGAACATCTCTGATGTCCTGTAAAGAAAAGCTGTATTCTGGGAACAGGTCAGCAGAGACAAAGAAATGGAAGAAAGGGAAAAGCACTTTTACAGGACACCGGGTGGGAAAGGGTATAGTCAAGATAACTAGGAGTCGGTAGCTTTATGAAAGATGGTAATCAATAGTTTGTCTCCAGAGATGGAGCCAGATTGAAACAGGGGAGGGAGGTGACAGAAATGGACCAAGTGAAGGGCAGAGTGGAACTTATCATCTGCAAATGAAACAGTTGATTGAGGTCCATTCAAATTCCAGTTTAGTACTGATACAGTCTGTAGGCTGCTTTGCAAGTTGCTATAGAGGCCTGGCCTGGCCGGAGCTCCAGCAACCCAGCTTTAATCCAGATCAGCAGTGGATTTCCACATTCTCCCTCTGGCCACTTGGGTGCTTGAGTTTTCTCCATATTCCAAAGACCTGGTAGGTTAATTTGTGATGGTAAACTGTTAGCGCAGAATTAATGGGCTGAAAAGCCTCCAACTGTTGGAGATGCAGTGTGAGTCACTTGTAAACAAGTATTCTCTTCATGAATTTCCTCTCTGACAGATTAGTAAAACATTAATTATTGAAATTGAGTAATATGGAGAGTTTAATAATGTGGAATCTGGTGTAACAAGGTTATACTCTTACTGAAATTTCAAATGACCACATTTTAGAAGGATCATACTGTACATATATGCAAATTCTATCCAAAATTCAGTTCACTTTTATACACTAATACAATAAAACTCTTAGCTCTGGAATGCTTGGGACTATGACGCTGGGCTATCAGATTTTCTGGACTATAACTTTGAAAACCCTAATGTACTATTAATTTGGTGGTTCTTCCATGTAACACAGGAATATAATCAATTTTTCTGTGTGCTCAAAGTTTAAAGTTGAGCGTAGGGTTGAGTTTAAGGGGAGCATGGGAAATGGGGCCCGATGAACAAGATGGCAAACCATTGGGAATTTAAATAATTTAATAGCTGGTCAATCTATATTCCCAAAATCATTCATTGACTGGTGTTTGAGCTCTTAACTGCAGGTTCACTTCATTTATAGCAGGAACACTGAAAGTGTTCAAGGGTAAAGTATGTCAAAATGTTGTGCATGTTTACACTGAATTTTCATAATACCAGGGAGAGTACATAAAATGAAACTGTTGCACTTGATAACTCCGCTGCTATAGAATTTCATTCACCCCAGAAGTAGAAAACTAATCAAATTATCCTAACAGAAACTATATAAAATAGTTTCCACAGTATTTGGTAGTTTAGAAATGGAGGAGTTAGAAATACTGCCTTTGCTGACTCTGGAAGGCGCCTGGCTTCTGATTTTTTTTTAGTCTTCTTCTCCCATGCATAGTTTTACTCCCATCATATTATGACCCCTCACCCCTCTCCACATTTGGATAGTATCACAGCTGCAGAAAGGGAGTATGGCACGGAGGAATTGTACTCAGTCATAGTGGGTGGAAGTCAGAAACAGGAAGGGAGCAATCATTCAGTTAGTATTCTGTAGACTCTGCCACCCATCCCAATAGCAACAGAGGCCCTGAGGAGCAGATTGGAAGGCAAAATTTGGAATATATTGTTGACATGAGGCACTTCAACTTGCCTAATATTGATTGGCATCTCCTTAATACAGAAGGTTTATATGGGTCAGAATGTGAGAGTTGTCTCCAGGAATGATTCCTGACTCAATATGTGGACGGCCGACTAGAATGAGGCCATACTGGATCTGGTGTTCATCAATAAACCAGGTCAAGTGTCAGATTTCTTAGTGGGTGAGCATTTTGGAGACAGTGACTATAACTCCCTGATCTTTACTATTGCCTTGTAGAGGGATCCAGACAGACTGTATGGGCAGGTATTTAATTAGGGAAGGGCAAATTATGATGCAATTAGGCAGGAACTTGGAAGCACAAATTGGTAATGGGGAAATGCACAACAGAATTGTAGAGGTTGTTTATGAAGCACTTGAATGGGGTTCTGGATAGATTTATCCCATAAACACAAGAAAAGGATGGTAGGGTGGAAGAAACATGGTTGCCAAGCAATGTGGAACATCTAGTCAAGAGGAAGGAAAAAGCTTACTTAAGGTTAGGGTTTGGGCTAATCCTAACCCTAAGGATCAGCCAGGGCTCTAGAGATTTACAAGTTAATAGGGAGGAGCTGAAGAATTTAGGAGAGCCAGAAGAGATCATGAGAAGGCCTTGGCAAGTAAGATTAAGGAAAACCCCAAGATGTTCTGCATGTATGAGAACAGTTGTATGGCCAGAGTGATAATAGGACCGATCAGGGACAGTAAAGGAATCGTACCTGGAGTTGGAAGAGGTAGGGGATGTCCTTAATGAATACTTTGCTTCAATATTCACCAGTGAGAGAGGCCCTAGTGAATGTGAGGACAACGTACAACAGGCTAATGTACTTGAACATGTAGATGTTCAGAAAGAGGATGTGGTGGAGCTTAAATTAAAATAGGTAATTTCCCGGGGCTGAATGGTATATCTCCCAAGTGCTTATGAGAAGCAAGGGAAAAGATCACTGTACCTTTGATGATCTTTGTGTCCTCACTGGCCACAGGAGTAGTACCAGATGATTGGCAAATGTTAATCTTTTATTCAAGGAGGTGAGCAGAATTAACCTTGGGAATTATAGACTAGTGAATCTTGAGTGGTGGGCAAATTATTGGGGAAGATTGTCAGTGACAGGAATAATGAGCATTTGGAGAAGCATGATCTGATTAGGGTGGTCAGCATGCTTTCCATCAGGGGAAATCTTGTCTAACAAATCTGTTGGAATTCTTGAGGAAATGATAAGTAGCGTAGACAAAGGAGAATTGATGATTATCGTGTACTTGAATTTTCAGAAGGCCTTTGACAAGGTGCCGCACATGAAGCTGCTTAGTAAGATAAGAGCCCATGGTATTAGAGGAAAGATACTAGTTTAGTTTGAACATTGGCTGATTGGCAGGAGGCAAAGAGTGGGAATAAATAGAGCTTTTCTGATTGACTGCCAGTGACTAGTGGTGTTCCATAGGAGTCAGTGTTGGGGCCGCTTCTTTGTATGTTGTATATCACTGATTTGGATGACAGAATTGATGGCCACGTTTGCAGGCGATACAAAGGTACGTTAAGATGCATATAGTATTGAGTAAGTAGGGTGGCTGCAGAAAGACTTAGACAGGTTAGGAGAATGGGCAAAGAAGTGGCAGATGGAGTACAGTGTTGGGAAATTTAAAAATCAAAGGTGCAAAAGGAGTCTTCATGCAGGATTCCCTAAATATTGACTTCAAGCTTGAGTCAGTGGTGAGGAAGTAATGCTGACGCTTTATAAGGCACTGGTGAGACATCACTGGTTTATTGAGAGCAACTTTGAGCCCCTTATCTAAGAAAGGATGTGCTGACATTGGAGAGGATTCAAAACAGGTTCACAAAAATAACTCCGGGAATGAAAGGTTTCTTATATGAGAAGCATTTGAGGGCTCTGGCCCTGAACTTGCTGGAATTTAGAAGAATTAGTGTGGTGGGTGGGGGGGTCTCATTGAAACCAATTGAATGTTCAAAGGCCTAGATAGAATAGGTATTGAGAGGTTGCCTCCTATTGTGGGGGAGTCTAGGACAAGAGGGCGCAACCTCAAAATAGAGGGATGTCCATTTAGAACGGAAATGAGGAATTTCTTTAGCCAGAGTTTGGTGAAACTATGGAATTCGTTGCCATGGGCGGCTGTGGAAGCCAGGTCATTGGATATTTAAGGCAGAGGTTGATGCATTCTTGATTAGTGAGGTCATAAAAGGCTACTGGGAGAAGGTAAGAGAATGGAGTTGAGAGGGAAAGGATCAACCATGGTCAAATGGCAGAGCAGACTCATTGAATCAAATGACCTAATTCCTATGAACTATGTCTTATGGTCATGCTTCACGAGCTTGATTGAATTCTTTGAGAATGTGACAGTGCACATTGAAGGAGATAGAACCATGGATGTGTATGTGGATTTTAGTAAGGATCTTTATGTTGGTCTCATTCAGAAAATCAGGAGACATGGGATCAAGGGAAATTTAGCTTACACACAGAAGGCATAGGATGGTTGTAGATAGAATGTATCATGCCTGTTGTTTTGTGACCAGTGGTGTTCTACAGGGATTTGTTCTGGGACCCCTGCTCTTTGCAATTTTTATAATTAACTAGGATGAAGAAGTGGAAGAATGGGTGCTAGTAAGTTTTCAGATGGCACTGAGGTTGGTGGGGTTATAGATGGTGTGGAGGGTTAAGTAGGTTGCAGTAGGACATTGACAGGATACAGAGCTGGGCTAAGAAGTGGCAGATGGAGTTCAACCCTGAAAATGTGAAGTGATTCAGATTGAAAGGTTGAATTTGAAGGCAGAGTACAGGGGCTAACGGCAAGCTTCTTAGACGTGTCTTGGAATAGAGGGATCTTGGGATCCACATCCATAGATCCCGCAAAGTTGCTGCGCAAGTTGATAGGGTTGTTAAGATGGTGAATGGTATATAGGCCTCCATTAATCGTGGGATTGAGTCCAAGATCACTACTCGGTAATGTTGAACTCTGATCCCTGATTAGACCACACATTGTGTTCAGTTCTGGTCATCTCATTAAAGGAAGGAAGTGGAAACTTTAGAGAGTGTGCATAAGAGATATTAATAGAATGCTGCTTGGAGTAGAGAGTTTGTCTTCTGAGAAAAGGCTGAACTGGCACTTTTCTCTTCAGAGTGAAGGAGCATAGAACCATAGAACACCACAGCACAGTACAGGCCCTTCAACCCTCCATGTTGTGCCAACCCATATAATCCTTTTTAAAAAAAAAAGTACTAAACCCACACTACCCCATAACCCTCTATTTTTCTTTCATCTATGTGCCTGGCCAAGATGTTCTTAAATACCCCTAATGTTTTAGCCACCACCACCATCCCTGGCAAATCATTGCAGGCACTCACAACCCTCTGTGTAAAAAAAAAACACTTACCCCTGATGTCTCCCCTAAACTTCCTTCCCTTAATTTTGTACATATGCCCTCTTGTGTTTGCTAATGGTGCCCTGGGAAACAGGTACTGACTATCCACCCTATCTATCTATGCCTCTCATAATCTTGTAGACCTCTATCAAATCCCCTCTCATTCTTCTACGCTCCAAAGAGAAAAGTCCCAGCCCTGCTCATCTTGCTTCATATGACTTGTTCTCCAAACCAGGTAACATCCTGGTAAATCTCCTCTGCACCCTCTCCATAGCTTCCACATCCTTCCTATAATGAGGTGACCAGAATTGAACACAATACTCTAAGTGCGGTCTCTTCAGAAATTTGTAGAGTTGCAACATGACCTCTCTACTCTTGAACTCAGTCCCCCTGTTAATGAAGCCTAGCATCCCATAGGCCGCCTTAACTACCCTATCAACCTGTGCAGCGACCTTGAGGGATGTATGGATTTGAACCCTGAGGTCCCTTTGTTCATCCACACACTTAAGTAACTGACCATTAATCCTGTACTCAGTCTTCTGGTTTGTTCTTCCAAAATGCATCACCTCACTCTTGTCCGGATTGAACTCCATCTGCCATTTTTCTGCCCAACTCTGCAACCTGTCTATATCCTCTTGTAACCTTCGACAACCTACAGCTCCATCCACAACTCCTCCAATCTTCGTGTCATCCGCAAACTTACTCACCCATCCTTCCACCTCTACATCCAGGCCATTTATAAAAATCACAAATAGCAGGGGTCCCAGGACAGATCCCTGCAGCACTCCACTAGTCACCGACCTCCAGGAAGAATACTTTCCTTCCACAACTACCCTCTGATTTCTTCCTTTAAGCCAATTTTTTATCCAAACAGCCAAGGTTCCACTTGTCCCATGCCTCATGACTTTCTGGATGAGTCTCTCGTGGGGGACCTTGTCAGATGCTTTGCTAAAGTCCATATAGACCACATCCACTGCCCTATGAGAGGTGACTTGATAAGAGTTGTACAAGATGATAAAAAGTAATAGATCGAGTGGATAGCATGACTTTTTACCCAGTGCAAAAATGGCTAGTACCCAAGGGCTTAATTTTACAGTCTTTGGTGGAATGTATGGGGGGGGTGGGATTTCAGAGATAATTTTTTTTTAAACAGAGTTCTGCTTCTTGGAATACCCTGTAGAGGCAGGTACATTAGGAGCATTTAAGAAATCCTTGGGCATGAATGATAGAAAAATGGAGGAAGGGTTTGATTGATCTTTGAGTATGTTAAAGGATTGGCACAACATTGTGGACTGAAGGGCCTGTACTGCGCTGTTTCTTGCCCACACTGCACCAGAGTTTGTGGATTCTCTACATCAGTCTCTACATCTACCTGAGGATCTACCAATAGACAACCCTGGAGAACATCACACTCAACTGGAGTGATCACACTACTGTGCTGTAATGTTCTTTGTTCTAATTGGTAGTATGGTTGCATTTTAAAGATTTGATATGAAGCCAAAATAATTATTTTGTGTTTGTCATAGAATAGCAAGATTGTATTACCCACTATTGGGAATTGCACGGTATAAGATGCAGCTGGCTGCTTTGCAAAGCAATTTGAGGACATCAGAAATGACCATGTGTACTAAAATAGATTATCTTTGATCAGTCTTGTTAAAGTATATGTATTTTGTACTACATTTTATTTTTAAGAAGAAAAATGCTTTCATATAAAGGGATTAATGAAAATATTACGTAGAGTGCGCCTTGAACTACCAAGTTGGTGAAGAAAGGCTTCTTAGCAGTCATCTTGAATGTATGGAATTCTATTTCTTTAGAAATGTAAAATTGTTCATAACTTCTAATTGTTAGAATAACTTCTGATTTAATGGAGCTCCAAATAAATAGAAATTTTGGGGGTTTCTTAGATAAGGCAACTGATGTGGATGGAGAAATGGAAAAGTTTTATTCACTTTTCCAGATCTGATGAAGGGACCTGACCTAAAAGTTAATCTTGTTTCTCTCTCATCCGATGCTCCCTAATCTGAATATTCCCAGTGTGTTCAGTTTTTATTTTGATTTTACAGCTTCTTAGTTTCAAATAGCTATGTTTCAAAGTATTTATTTCTGTGTTCTCAGCTAATGTATGCTTCTGTATCAACAACATTTAATGTTGTAACATTAATGGCAAGCCTCGGAAATATCAAACTGAGTTTACCTATTAAGGAAAAGATATTTGTGAGAATGTGGAGAAAAGGGCTTCTGGCAGTACTGCAATTTTTTTCCTTGCATAAACTGAATAGGAAAAGCAATGCATTGCCAGGAGATGTTATTCCCAGAAGTTCTGAAACTTGGTATGAACATCTGGACAACGTCCAGGATATAATTGAATGGCAAGCAGAAAGCAATGGAAATGAGCTGTACATAAACAGTTAAGGTTAATTACTGTTTCACTTTATGATTAGTAATAAATGAAATACATAATCACCCGACATTGAATTGAGGAGGAGGTTCTGTTAATGTGCTGATCCAACCACATAGAAAATGCACCAGTGCCTCTAGTTTCTCAGAAAGCCAAGGAAGTTTGGCATTTCTTCTTTGACTTTCACCAATTTTTATCAATGCACTGTAGGAAGCATTCCTATCCAGATGCATTACAGCTTGGTATGTGTGACAAATAAACAGATTTAGATGTTAACTGTACTCTTTAACAGGATGTTTCTTGCATTTTAGCTGCCATTATTTCCAAAATTAGCCTGCTGCTTTTCAATTCACCCACTATTCATTTCAGAACTGAATTTATATTAAGCTTTGGAAACATGGTGAATTATAAGTGTTATTAGTCTTGGTTTGTTGACAAAAGATGGAAAGGCTTTCCTTTTCAACCATTGCAGACTAAATTAGTTGGTGTGTGCTATGCATGTCAAGATTCTAAAATTTGAATTATCTTGGAACTTGTGTAAGAAAGATACTTCTGGTATTTTAGTTGGTTAATTATACTTAAAAATATATTTATTAATTTACTTCAAGTGGGATAGTTTTTTTAAAAAAAAAGATTAAAAAAATGACAATGTGGTACTGAATTATTGAACTCAATAAATGTTTCCTTGTGCACTCTCACTTTATTGGGTACATCTGTCCATTGATGCTTATATCTAATCAGACAATCTTGTGGCAACAACTCATTGCACAAAAGCATGCAGACATAGTCAAGAAGTTCTGTTGTTGTTTAGACCAAACATCAGAATGGGGAAGAAATGTGATCTAAGTTACTTTGACTGTGGGATGATTGGTGCTGTCAGACAGAGTGGTTTGAGTATCTCAGAAACTGCTGATCTCCTGGGATTTTCATGTACAATGGTCTCTAGTGTTTACAGAGAATGGTGCAAAAGTAAGAAACATCCAGCGAGCAGAAGGTCTGTGGGCAAAAACATCTTGTTAATGAGAGAGGTCAGTGGGGAATGGCCAGACTTGCTCAAGCTGACAGGAAATTGACAGCAACTGAAATAACCATGCGTTACAACAGTGGTGTGCAGCAGAAGACCACTCTGGGGTCCACTGTGCTACCTAATAAAGTGGCCACTAAATGTACGTAGAGATTTTTTATTGTCTTATATGTGTTTTCTAAAGATAAATTTGTGATTTTGTTTGGAAGAATACTGTAATCCACTTGAAAACAGCATACTTCCACTTCTAATGCTTCAGAAGTAAATATATGATATTTATTCAGGTTTTGCCAAATAGGAAACAGAATTTCAGTAGTCTTTTCCAATTTCTTCTAGTATTTTTGTACTGTATCATTAAACTGAGGACCGAGATGAGGAAAAACTTCTTCACACAGAGAGTGGTGAATCTGTGGAATTCTCTGACACGGGAAACTGTTGAGGCCGGTACATTGGCTATAGAGGAAGTTAGATATGGCCCTTGTGGCTAAAGGGATCAGGGGGTATGGAGAGAAAGCAGGTACAGGGTTCTGAGTTGGATGATCAGCCATGATCATACTGAATGGCGGTGCAGGCTCAAAGGGCCGAATGGCCTACTCCTGCACCTATTTTCTATGTTTCTAAACACTGCAAATGATTCTATCTGAATTCCTTACCAGCTGATCAATTTCATTAAGATCAATTCTAAATGTTCTTTTTTTTGCAACCAGTTTGAATTAACTTGAGGCAAATTGTGAGGAAAATAATTAGGATAATATGCATATATTTTGTTCAAAATCACTCAGCAGCACTGTACGCTTTATTGATTCCGCATAGATTACAGTAATGTGTTTTACTGCTTATAGGTTCTGTATTGTACGGTTCAAATGCAAATTCAAAATTCTCATGTTCACTCAAAATATCATACCATTTGAGAATATTAAATAGTTGCTTTCAAAGTTTAACAGTGTAAGTTTTCAATATGAACATGTGATGATTTTTATTATGGGGGAATCTACGTAGAAAGACAACTAGATCATGAAGTGTTTGGAGATCATGTCCAATAGTACTGGACAACAAAGATTTTGCTTTCTGAATACTTTAGGGTGTACCTTGTGGATTTTGGGCTGTTTATCATGAAAATCACCATGAACTTTTCCCATCACACACGATATTTTAAAAAATAACCTATATTTGTTATTTCAATTCAGTCTTCTTCCCTGCAAATCTTGGCACTGTCTGATGAGCATGATGAAAGGGCTCAGTAGGACATCACAGTTATGAAGAAACGGTGTCAGGGCAAATGGAAGCCATTAATGCTGGCTGATTATTGTTGGACACAAGCTAGAAACCTCAGAGACAGAGTGCTAATGAAAATCATCAACAAAACGTGTTTAGTTTAGTTGAACAATTGCAAAGCATCAGCACCATTATACAATTAAACACATACTAATAAAAGTTAATTTCTTGTTTATCCAATTCCTACATGATACAAGTAGTCTGAAATTATATTTGTGTTTAGCTTCAAGCAGTCTATCATAACCAAACAAAAATTTTATTTAGGAAAAAAATTGCTGTCCAGTGTAGCTAGTTAAATGATCATCAACTTTTTTCATTTTTCATTGTTGTAACAAAAATATCTGCTCTCAAGTAATTTAGCTTAATGAATATTCAGCTGCCTTCTGTTCGCCATAGATTTAGTAACTGCATTTTCCTTCATAAAAGGGTGTCTGCAGTAGGCAAGGATACATAACAAAAACAGTTGAAAATGCCATTTGACGATTAGATACTATTCCAAAATTCAGCACTAAGGAAGGAAATAGTCTCGTACAAGTGTTGTGATCCATTTTGCTACTGATAGGTTTGTCGTGACGGAAGACATTTCTTCTTGGAATTGGCTTAAACAGGAAATAGGGAGGGAGGGGAGGGCAGGTGTTAATGTACAGTAATTATGTTAGGGAATATTCTGGGAATTGAATAGATTTTTGGCATTGCTTCTCATTCCCATGCTCATTTTATTTGTATTTTCATTGTCCTGCACAGAACTACATGTTGAAATCCCTATGTGATAGTTATGAGATTGTGTACCATTTTCTTATTACTCTTCAACAATGTTGTATTGAACTGTATCCAAAAATGTTCCATTCAATTAATCTTGATGTTTTTCTTCTTTTAGGAAGTCCAAGACCAAACCAAATGGTAAAAAAGCAGCAACAGAGGAGAAGAAGTTGTATCTGGAGCCTGAATATACCAAAGCCAGAATAACAGATTTCAACTTTAAAGAACTGGTGGCTCTGCCACGTGAAATTGACCTCAATGAATGGCTAGCCAGCAATAGTAAGTTTCTCCTGTACACCTAGATATAACCAACAGTTCATTATCAAATCTTATTCCATAATAACTTATGGGTTGTGGAAGCTGGTGTGGAGCTAGAACTTCAACATAATCACATTGAGCCAGAAAGCTTATTCTTATGCTGTTTATTTCTAATGTGACAAGTTGAATGCATTGTTTTCAAAATAAATAACCAGAACGTAAATGCAATTAGTGCTTTTCTGTTTTTCCTGTTGCTTTGTTGAATACGATGTTGCCCACAGGTGCTTGGTAAAGCAAACCAGCTGATTTTTAAATGTTGTAGCTGTGTAGAAGAAAAATCACAAACTCTTCCACATTTGAATGTACCCCTGGAGCTCCAACTTATCACTGTAATTGGTGGTTACGTTGTCTGGTGATGATATTCATTATAGTTAAATAATTATAGCATTTAAGTTTCATTTATGCACCAGCTAAGAATTATACTTTCTGGAAAAAGAAGAAAATCAGTAAGAAAAAACTGTGCATGTGAACAAATTATGAGCTACAGTCTTTTAATTATCTCCAGTTTCATTGCAGGTGCCTTTCCCAGACAGTGCCAACTTGCCTAAAATTGTTTTTCTTAACCTCCCTTGCCTGGCTTGGTTTATTCTTGTTTTGCCTTATAATTAAATTTAGAATATCCTGGTCAAATGAAGAATTTTAGATGTAGAATCTGTATTGCTAAATGATTATATAATCTTAATTGTTAGAATTTTTGTTTACTGTTTACAATGCCGTCTATTCATTGAAAACTGATTACTTCACATCAAAATGTTGAAATTATAAGAACAAAATTTAACTTTTCATCAATCCTGTTTATGATCTGCCAAACATAAATATTTGGTAGCATTTAACACTTTCTTTCCTTCCCAAAATTTTAGCAACAACATTCTTCAATCACATAAACCTTCAGTACAGCACCATTTCTGAATTCTGCACTGGAGATACGTGTCAGACGATGACTGTGTGCAATACGTAAGTATAATTTGAGATTGCAGAAATTAAAATCATACATTTTAAAATGTTGATAGTGAAATTTTAGTATGAGTATGTATTGACATCAAGTACTTGCCTTCAGATTCTCTAATAATTATTATTCCACATTTGTACACTATGCTGATGCATTGAAGAAGTAGTGGAAATCCCAATATTCTCCTGTGACTAATCAAAAGAGTGTAATTTCAAAGTAAGATTCAAAATTGCTTATTGTCATCCTTTATTGTACAAGTGTAAAGGAGAACAAATGATTTTTACTCCAGATCCGATGCAGCATAAAGTACGCCTAAAGTACATAGTTTTTAAAAAAAACCACAATAAATATGAAAACAATCCTATAAAATACCATATTCTTTTAACTGTTAAATACATAGACCGATTGTACATAAATTAATGCGAGGTGATATGTATGTATTGGTGGTGGGGTGGGTTATTGTGTTCCTTCAGTTTACTAACTTTATTAATAATGACCATATGAAAGACATGGCAAAAGATGAATTTAAATGATTTCATCGGCATGGGGCAGGAGGAGTCCATTTGATCTGTCAATTCTAACCCGGGTTCTAGAGGAGCTTTCTTATCAGGCCCATTTCTGCTACTCTTTCATCATAGTCATGCAAATTATTCATTCTCAGGTCCCTTTCCAATTCCCTTTAAAAGGCACTGATTATTTCTGTTTCCCCCCTTCCTACAGGCAATGAATTCACCATCTGCTAATGAGAACAGCTTCCCTCTATCTACCTTCCTAAACCAGTCATGATCTTGTAGACTTCTATCAAATCTCCTCTCAACCTTCTTTGCTCCAAGGAAAATAATTTCTGCTTCTTCAGTCTAGCCTTATATCTGAAATATCTCATCTGTGGAACGTGAATATATGGATGACATTAATCCTTGGTAAATTGCGCCCACATTTATAATTTCTTAAAAATTTATTTACATCTTAACGGTTGAAATTGAGATGCAAAATAATAAAACATTGAAGATCCTGGATATCTAAAATAAAGTTAGAATGTTGAAAATGGCTGGTAGGCCAGGTAGCATCTATGGACAATGAAACAGTTCATGTTTCAGTTTAAAGACTCTCAATCTGAATGGGAAAATAAGAAAACAAGGTTAGCTTAAAATTGCAGAGAGCATGGGGAGGGATAAAGGGGATATCACTGATTGGATGAGGCCAGTCCACATTATCTCAATATTTTATTGAGCTATCTTGTTAATAGATGGTGTAGTTACCAAGAGGGCAAAAACAAAGAAAAGGACATTGTAAAGCTCTGAAATGCAGGCAGATGTTTTCACTGAATCCAAAGCTCAATGGCAGAATGATGGAAATGCCTAGTACATCACAAATTTGAGTAATTCGCTTTTTCTGCTTATCAGAACTGGTCAGTTACATTTCAGTAATACAGGCTCAGATTTTTCCCTACATAAAAACTGCCTTTTAGCTTTTGGTTTAGCAACAGATTACCATGCATTTGTTAGCTTAAATATGTTCCTTTCTTTCCTCTCATTCATCAACTAAGCAGGATTGGCGCAATACCATTGGGATCATGGCCTCAGCCTCTAGAGATACATCCATATATCTCCTCCACCCTCTTTGCAACTTTAATTTCTTTTGTCACTTCCCTAGTGTTATTGAAGGGTCTTTGATCTTTTCTTCTTCCATAGATGCTGCTTGACCTGCTGAATGCTTCCATTATTTACTAAAATTGACAAGGAACTGTGCCATTTTGTTAACTTGACAAAGATGAGGCCTCTAAACGTTTTTGCATGATTGCACGTAGGAAGCTACTTACAGATGTTCCATATGTAGCAGCCACCCAATGTCAAAATTAGTTCCCCTTTTATTTAGTGTAAATATTACCTAACTCTAGATAATAGTATTCTTGTAATTGAGGGAATGTGGAAGTTTAGTCACAGTTGTTCCTCAGCTGGCTGTTGCATGAAAGAGTACATACATTTGAAAAAAGTTGTGGCTTTTTGAATTTTAAGGAAATGAACAGAATCACTAAGAAGCAGTTCTTATTCCATTACTTACTGATGCCACTGTTCACACAACTTTGCTTGTGGATAGCAGTATTTTGTTGCATCAGTTCTACTCCATTATAGCCACAAAGCCAATTGACCAAAAGTATATCTCGGTTTTAAAATTCATGAAACTTTTCCCCCTTCATATTAAAGTTGTTTGATGCAAAGCATCAACACCGTATTTCTGGATAGCTATTTTGTTTCTTGTTATTTCGTTTTATTCTGTAAAATTCTCTTTTGAACATGTTTTGGCAATAGTTTCCCAGCTCAAAAGCCAAAAATTCAAAAGTGTGTATTCATGATGGACTGTGGGTGATATCTTAATACCTTGTGTTGAGTCATATTACTGAACTTTTCCCTCATTTGAAGCACATTAATTCTGCATTAGCTATAGGTGGAGATGTGCATAAAGATGTTGTAAAGCAAGAATTTAAAAAAGCATCACCTAGAGTTATAATGCAAGCACTTGTATTTGCTGTGGGGGGAACAATGATCTGGTTTATTGATTCTTCACATCTATAATTTAGAGTTGAGATGTGCAAGGCAGTCATTGTCTGATATTATAAACACAAATAGCAATAATGCACATGCCTTATTTGCTACAGTTGATAGTCTCTCACATCTTCCAATAAGGGTAGCACCTGAACTGTTATGTAATAACCTTGTGTTCTGTTTTACTGACAAAATTCAGAAGATTAGACATGCAGTTAGTGTCTCTGCATCAGGTCAGAAGTCAGTGTCATTCTTTCACTCATTCAGAACTAATTCAGTTAAAATTACGCATTTCAAACCTATTGACTATAAAACTTGTGCTACACCTGAAATCCTCCTCCTGTTCCCTTGACATTTTGCCTACAACCTTTGTTAACAATGTTTTAATTGCGTGGCGCCAGACACGCTGCAAATAGTCAATTCTTCTCTTCTATCAGATTGCTTCTCAAAACCCTGCAGGGGTTTTCTAGAGGGAGTTATTAAGCCTCTTTTTTTTAAAAAAAGAACAACCTAAATTCCTCAGTAATTAATAACTACAGGCCTATATCAAACTTACTATGTTTAAGTAAAATAATTGAAAAGGTTGTTTATCAGCAACTTAACAGCTTTTTGGCACTAAGCAACAGTATGGATATTTTCCCGTCTGGATTTCGACAACACCGTAGCACTGAGACTATTCTGGTTAAAGTTTTAGATGACATCCACTCAAACCATGATGATGGTAAAATTTCAGTTTTGGTTTTACAGGATCTCAGTGCTGCTTTTAACACAGTTGACCATGGCATATTACTGGACAGACTGGAAAACTGAGTGGGACTTTCTGGTACAGTCCTAAAATGGATCAAATCTTATTTACAAGACAGGGACTATTTTGTATTATTGATTGCTGCATATCTGACCGAAGAAAAGTGATATGTGGTGTGCCTGAAGGGTCCATGCTAGGGTCTCTTCTGTTTAACATGTACATGCTCCCTCAGAATCAGGTTTATTACTACCGACGTGACGTGGAATTTGTTAAATTATGCTCAAATCGTGCTATGGTACAAAATATCTTACCTTAATTATGTGGATGATGCTCCGATTTACATAAGTGTCATCAAATGTCTGTAGTCCCATACAATCACTAAAAAACTATATTGAACAAATCACTGATTGGGTGAGCCAAAATTTCCTTGCTAAGCAAAGGAAAAATGGAAATAATTGTTTTTGGTGTCAAAAAAGGGCAATTAAAAGTCAGTGCTCACTTGGACTACTTGTTGTTACAGACCACAAACCAACCTAGAAACCTTGGTGTCATGATGGACTCTGACTTAAATTTTAGCTGCCGCCACATTAAGACAATTACAAAATCGGCCTTAAAAATATAGCGAGAGTTAAAGGGCTTATGTCTCAGCAATTTCTAGCAAAACTCAACCATGCATTTAATTTTAGGAGGCTTAACGACTGTAATGGCATTTTCACAGGTCGCTGTAAAAAGAAATCCCTCAAACAGCTGCAGCTCATTCAGAACCCTGCTGCTGGAGTCCTCACAGACACCAAGAAAGTAGAACATATCACTCCAGTTCTCAGATCGCTACACTGGCTTCTTGTCCGTCAAAGGATTGACGTTAAAGTATTACTACTGGTTATAAAGTATTGAATGGTCTGGAGCAAAATACAACTCCAATCTCTTGAGGCATTATGAACCTTCCCGAGCTCTCAGGTCATGTGGGGTGGGTCTGCTTACAGTCCCCAGGGTCAAAACTAAACATGGTGAAGCAGCTTTTAGTGACTATGCTCCACATATCTGGAATAACCTTCTAGAGGATCTGAAGTCCGCACCAGTTTTAAGATCTTTTAAGTCAAGGCTTAAAATGTTTCTTTTTACTATAGATTTTAATTAGAATCTGCTGCACTGTAACTTCTATTTATCATATCTACTTTTGTGTGATTTTTTTCTCTTATAAAAATCAAAAACATCAAATTTCAGACAATATATATCTTGTCCCATGTAAAGCACTTTATATTGCCTTGTTTGAAAAATGATTTACAAATTTGCTTGCTTGCTTTTAAACCTGTTGACTTCTAGGAAATTAATTGCCACATATCACAACTCAGATCTAAATTTTAGATCAAGTTTTTTTGTTACTATATTATTGCTAGTCAAGGGGTGCAGGAGTCACTTGATCAGGGTTTCTTGGGCTTGTTTTATCCATCATATCTCATCTGACATTTCCAGAAATTTCTGACTACTTGCTAGCTCTAATTTATAGTCATGATTCTGCCTTCTTTAGCTGAATTAAAAATTAAAATATCGATTGTTCTTTCAAACTTTAAAAATTACTCCAAGCTCCAGTTTTTTTTTTCTCACACAATTCCTTCAATGGGTCAGAATTCAAAATAGTGCTTTCTAACTCCATGTTGAATTCTTCAGTGGCCATTATGGTATTGAATCAAAGACAGTGACATCCTCAGTCTTGGTTTAATGTGGTCTTCTGACGCATGTGTTCAATTCCATCACCCTCTGTCCTGTATGACTAATCATATTTTCAGTATTTTATTGGCATGCCATCAGAAATTGTGTGCTACAATTGAATTTCCTGTCTGAACACCTCTTGTTCTGTGAGCTTTTCTGTTTCTACCTCCTTAGAACATTCTTCCCTCTAGTTTACAATCTTTTCAAACATCTTGTTAAGATAGTGCTTTTAGCTAAGCTTGGATTAATCTCAAAAGACGTAAATTGTTGATTTGAACTCTATGAAAGAGCTACTATAATTTAGATTTTGACTTGTATCATTATAATCACTAGCTGGGGATCTGAAGTGTGTGTTTTGCCACCAGTACAATATTGATAAACTAGTTCTTAATTGCAATGTTTTCACAACCCAGGTGTGGAAACAGTGGAATATTTAGGACCTCATTTGCTTCTACTCAACTTTAAATTTGAATAATTGGTGAAATGAAGCTGACGAACAAATTCTGTAGTAAATCAAACACTAATTTATTGATTTTAGAAGTACCTGAAGACTTGAGCACTAAACTAAAGGAAATTCAGAAATTAAAAGGAGTTTGTAAGCTGCTGTTTCTCATGATTTGGCTAAAAATTAATATAACTGTAATTTGTTATGTGAGTTGAAGTGGTGGTTAATTAGGGGATTCTTCGAGAAACTCACTGCCCTGCTGTTAAATCAGAGCCCTCAACAAGTTTTGCAAATTCTAACTTAACCAAAGTGTTCTTTTTCCCGTCTTTTCTCTGCTCCAGATCTCACTGAAGTCTGTAGGCCTTAGTTTTGATGATTCTTCAGTTTTGGATAAAGAGCTCCTGTTAAAGTTATACTGCTGACATTCATAATTGTATTGTTTTTTTATTTGGCTACTGTTCAATTTGATTGGTCTGCAGACATCAGGAGAACTGTGATATGAGCAGGCTGGCCAAACCTGTTTGAAAAACCTATTTAATTGCTTGTTAACAGAATATGTCACAGTGATGGATGAAGGGTTTTAAAAAGTGAATGTAGTTTTGCCCAAGTTAAAGTTTAATTTTGTTAGTAGTTTATGAAGTAGCTTTTACACTGTGCTGTGTCAAGTTGAATCACATAATTAATTATAAATGAATTGTAGCCTTGCATTTGATTTCTGAAGTTTTTTTAAACAAGAAAAAACTTGAAAGCTCATGTTAGCTTGTTTAAAATTTAACCGTGTGTCTTTTGCTCTTCTCTTCCCACTGTTTGCTGTTTCCTGTTCTGAAATGATGGACTGTTAATCAGCAAATACAGCCATTGTCTAGCTAATGTGTTTGGGATTTTTGCCTCAGAAAAGGTACTTGTATTTTTGCACATCCTTACAGTGGATTTAGAGAAGATTTTACAGAACTGTCACTGTTATTGTCACTCCAGTGTCATGAGAATCCTTGTTGTAAATGTATCAGCCATGATGAAATGGAGGAGCAGACACGATGGGCCAAATGGCCTAATTTTGCTCCTATATGTGGTGGTCTTAAATAGTCCAAGTCTTGGGAAATATGCAAAGACTACAAGTTTTTGTGCCAAATTTGGGATAGTGATCTTCAAACGCCCTTTTCTCTCAGTTAAAGTAATAAGAGTTTATGGAAGGCATTGGTGAATTTAATCCCCACTGCCTCCCTTTTCTTGGATATGACAGCATGGTATGGTAAATGGTCCACATTTTCCAACATTACTGCCAAAATGATACTGTAGAGTAGGGACATTAGTGGAAGTTTCGCAGATCTTGAGAGTGAGGCCTACCCTCATGCTTCAGTGACGATGAGAATCATACAGTGTAAAGAGAGATCCTTCTGACTTGCTGAGCCTATGCTAACCGCCAATGACCTATTTGAGGATCACCTCTAATCCTCCATCGCTCCAAGAAAGAAAGGCCAAGTTAATTCAACCTGTTTTCATAAGTCATGCCCCCCATTCCAGGCAACATCCTTGTAAATCTCCTCTGCACCCTTTCTATGGTTTCCACATCCTTCCTGTAGTGAGGCAACCAGAACTGAGCACAATACTTCCAAGTGGGGTCTGACCAGGGTCCTGTATAGCTGCAACATTACCTCTAGGCTCCTAAATTCAGTCCCACGATTGAAGAAGGCCAGCGCACTATATGCTTTCTTAACCACAGTGTTCAGAAACATGACTGATGTGCTATGTTAATACTGTAGTCAAAATACTGTAGTCAAGATACTGGGAGAACATCCCCATCATGCACTTAATTAAAATGTGTTTGGGATTTTTTTTTAATTCCCCCAAGAAGTCAGAGATGGGTTTTGATCCAGATCTTGCCCAAAGAGCAACACCTGACAATGTGACACACAATAACAGTGAGTTCCAGTTTCAAGCGATTGTATCAATTCCTGAATTGGTTAGATGCCACAATGTTTCAAATGTTGTACAGAGACAATGCTGATACGATTCTATTTAAGAGAGATTGATCTGTGAATTTAAAAAATATACTGTAGACTTTGTATTTTGTAATTTTACAATAGCAAAGTTCTGAAGCTCATGGAAGGATCTTGTCATTAATATTTGGCAGATTAATGCTGGTTATATATCCATGATACTGTTTTCTGCTCTCTGAAGCTGTTACTGAGGTTTTACCAGTGCTTTGCCAAATAAGGGCCATTTTTATATTGCCAACTTTCATGAGAGATTCTTGTGTTCTAGGACCCTTCTATGGTTAAAGTATGTTTTCTTAAGTGCATGATCTCTGCAACTGTATTTTGAAGCCTTTTTAGGTCTTGCAGAGTACAGTATTAGAAACTTGTTGCTATTTGGAAATACAAAGTTCCTTCCATTCATCCTTTTAGTTTCGCTAAGCAGTGCCAAACATTCTAGTTCTTCCTGGACATAACTTGAAAATATAGTAGGGCAAGGGTTCAGTACTTTGGAAGTGTTGGGAACAATTTGTTTTATGTAATTGTAAAGATCAAAAGTTTTGAGTAATCAGTTCACCTAAGCCTAGGAAAGTTTTTTTTCCTTCAGTCTGCATTTCCAATATTATTCAGCGTGACTTAGAATGAAGGCCAATTATTTACTGAAAATATTACATCCCTGCATATTACTTGTTTTGTAAACATTGCTGTTGGAGTATTATCAGAAATATTAATACTGAGGTCAAAGGTCATCTGAAAGAAAAACCTGTACCTTCCACTTTAAGCAAAATCTGATTGAAACGTGAACATGCTACTTGAAAGTTGTCACCTTCTGCAACACAGCAGGTGGTCATCAAGTATATAAAGTAATTCTTGCTTTGTGCAATCGCTGAAACTTCTGCTTACAACATATTCAAAACAATTAAATCCGATGGTTAATGTGTATGTTCAGGTAATGTAATGTAATCCATCATCATTTTGCATTTGTTTTTGATAAAACTCAAAACTAATGAATTGTTAAATTCTGAGAGGCAATATATAGGCAATACATATCTATGCTTAATTTTTAGTTAAAAGCTGTCAGATTATAGATGTCAGCAACACGTAAAATGCTGTGGGAACTCAGCAGGCCAAGCAGCATCTGTGGGGAAAAAAAGTACAGTCGACATTTCAGGCCAAGACTCTTCATCGTTGACTGTATTCTTTGCATAGATGCTGACTGGCCTGCTGAGTTCCACCAACATTTTGTATGTGTTGCTTGGGGTTCCAGTATCTGCAGATTTTCTCTTATTTGTGATTATAGATACTTTTTTTTCTTGCCTGTTGAAGGAAATCTTAACTTAAAGTTTACTTAAGACCCAGCCTGAAATTTAGAAATACCTGTGCTGGCTTCCATTTGTGTAGCACACAGGAATGCTCTGATGAAAAGCAAACAGAGTGAAAAGGTGTAGCTAACATCATTGTGAGAAATGGAGTAGCTGGGTGAAGATCAAAGGGCAAATTTGTGAGAGAAGTTCAGAGATAATATTAAAAACCATAAAGGTTGGTAAGAAGAGGAAACTGGATGTAGGAAGTATTGTGAATTGTAGTTTCAAGAAAGAAAATTATGAAATCTACATATGGAGAGGATGCGCTGAATTTCAGTTTAACAGGAGAGTTAGGTTACATTTGATGACTGACTGCATACCAGCTGCATAAGGAGATAAATAAGATTGAAACCGGAGACGACCTATCTCCCTCTTGCTTTGCCATTCCCTTGTGCTCTCCTTTGCTTTCATTTGTTCCCCAAGTGCCAAACTGTCTCCATGGACCCCTGCTCTTCTTTACTCTCTTCATTATCCAGGGTATCTGCATTTTGATATGACATTCAGGTCTGAATCTGTTGTTAGCCTGTGGCTAAATATTTTCCTGCTACAGTTGCAAGCTACTGCATGCAAAGGTGCCATTGAATAGGGAAGGGCTGACACAGGAATGCGGAGAGGAATCATGTGAAATTTGAGATTCTTGTTAACTGTAGTAAGTTCCAACAGAAATGATTCAACATGTCTGCTATTACTTGGTACTTTGTTGCTTTAGGTGTTCATAAAGGTACTTAAATATTTTTGAATGTTTTAAATTTCTAGTTTTCTCTACCTTAGAACCACCCCCTACCTTTCCCTGCTAAAACAAATCAAAATTTGTGAAAGGAGAAATTCTCATTTCAACTGAACACAACTCAGGATTCTCAAATTTAGCTGATGGTGTTAATGTCATAAGTTTTGGTTCGAAATTGAAATGTATATATCCATTACTGAAGAGTCTGCTTTATTGTCACAATGACATTGCAAAAAATGTTGCCAACATTACTGTGTCCTTGGGGTATTTCACCCCAGATGTTTGCAACCATCCAAAGAGAAAACTGACATCTAACTTCTGTTTACTGAGTTTACATAGTATTTGATCAATTATACTGTGAGGGAAACAAGCTGTTCATTTTCTCTTGATAGTCTTTTTATTCAATGCCAATAAAAGTAAGCTCCAGATGCTAGAAATCTGAAATAACTTGAATATGTTCTTTTCAAAACTGTCAAGCATCATCGATGAAAGAGAGAGAACTAATGAGAAAGATCTTTTGTCAGAACTGGGAAAAACAAGTCAGTTTTAACTTGCTGAGAGAGTGGAGTAAGAACTCAATAGGAGCAGGAATGACCCATGGGACCCATCATGGCTGATCTAATCATAAGCTGGGCACTACCTCTCTGCCTTTTCCTCACCATAAGCTCTTAATTCCCCTACTGAACAAAAATCTATCTATGTATTAATATATTTATATGTTCTTGGGCAGAGAAATCTATAGATCCACTACTCTCTTGGGGGAGAAAAACAGATTGTGAGGTGATGTCCCCTTGTTCTAGTCTCATCTGTCAGTGAAGCCAACATTAATGCCTCTATCTTATCAATCCCTTTCACAGCTTTATATGCTTCTGCAAAATCCACTCTCATTCTTCTGATTTCCAGTGAGTTGTTTCAGGAAGCGCAGCACTTCTCATGACAAACTCCCTCATAGACTCATATAGCGCTACAGTACAGAAACAGCCCTTCAGCCCATCCAGTTTGGGAGGGTGGGGTCTTCAATTATGCTGGCTGCTTTACTGAGGCAGCAAGTGGTACTTTGAGAGTCCGTGGAAGCTAACATTCTTGGCTGTAATGTCTGCATAGTTGAACCCAGGACAACTTCTAGAATTTGAAGCACTCTACTTCTGCACTGTTGATGTAGGCAGGAGCATGTGCACCACCCCCCTCCGCTTCCCCCCCCCCCCCCCACCGCTCCTTTTCCTGAAGTTGACCTGCTCTTTTGTTTAGGTGACATAGAGGGAAGGGCTGTTGTCACAGCAAAGCTGTCTATCTTCCTCCTGTACTCCAACTCACTATCGCAGTAACGTTTGAAAACACGTGTAGATGGAGTTAGAGCAGAATTTGGCCAGGCAGTCATGAGTGTACGGGGGAGGAGAATAAGGGTGCTGAGGACATGACTCTGAAAAGCACCAGCACCAGAATGATCACAGCAGACAAGGTTCTACTTGTCCTTACTAGTTGCCATCTTTTTATTAGGAAATTGGGGTTCTAGTTGCAGAGGAGTTGTTGACTGCCAAGTTCAGTGTCGAGTTTACTTGTTTTACACAAGTTTTAGATGGAACTATTGCACCCTCCATTTGTATGTGAAATTCAATTAACCTAACCTGGATCCAGTGTTAAATCCTTCAATATTCCTGTTCACTGAATTTGTTTTGCTTTGCCATATGATATGGGTGTATTTAAGATAAATATAGGTTCTTGATTAGCCAGGGCATCAAAGGGTATGGGGAGAAGGCAGGGGAGTGGGAATGACCGGAAGAATTGGATCAGCCTGTGATTGAATGGCAGAGCAGGTTCAATGGGCTGAATGGTCTACTTCTGCTCCTACATCTTATGGTCTTATGATTAATGTTTTAAAACTGTTTGCCACTTGTAATACATTATATTTGTAAGCTTAGATTGGTCTTGGGGCTCTAAGATTGTTCATGTCTACCATGCGTTTTCATGATGGAACTGAATTATATTTTCAGTCCACCTTGCTTTCCAGCATTATCTTCACGTGGCTTCAGATTTTTGGGCTTGATGTTGATTTACCACTAAATTGAGAATATCTTTGTGTTAGGTGGCAATAATCCACGTCTATAGTTAAATGCTACTCTTAACCCTTTTAAAGTTTTTCTGGTTTAGCAAGAATAATTGTATGCTTTTTAGCACTTTAGTCTTCTCTTTGGGATGAACAGAAGTGGCCAACTCTTGGATGATTAGCCTCCCTTTTTGTCACAGGTTATCGATGGTAGGAGTATTGCAGAGCTACTGCATTCATAAATATTATTACCCTTTTTGCATAGAATATTAACAGATATAAATCCAGTTTGATTCCCATCATGTCAAAGTTATGTAGTTTGATCACACTGTCTTAAACTTTGAACTTTACTGAGCAGTCTCTCATCTTGTAATGAGGAAAATAGGTGCTTTTCTATTGTGGACTATAAATGTAACAAAGTAAATTTACAAGGTAGACTTTAATTTAGCTTACAGAAAGTAATTGTGTTTCCGAACCTATTGACTGACAAGTTTTAAAGTTTATTAACAATGTAATAGAGGTGTGAAGTACACCACTTGCAAACTGTATCCTGAAATGTAAGTCATGGACAATGTAAACTATGTTCAAAATCAAAAATAATTATGACTGGAACAAACCTGTTATATAACAGGAAAAAGTTATTGCCTTAATGTTGCTGGTAGTGTTTTGTAGATTTACCAATGCTGATCTTTCTCAGTTTCTGTTATCTTTCAATGAAATTTGATCTGAATGATTCAAATGTCAGTCATCAGTGAGTTGCTATTAGATGCAGTAATGTTTAAAGGTAGTCACAGTAACTAACATTGGACAACAAATTATTTCAGAAATATTGCTTCTGTAGAATCTTTGTGATTATGATAGACAGCCTAAAGCTGAAAACAAATGTAATTTCAGAGTGTTTGTATCACATAGGAATTTAGAGAAATTAGAAATTAACTTTTATTAAATATCATGCATTTAGTTGCATAACTGTTCTAATGCTTTGTAAAAGTTCAACTAAGCTAAACATTTTGTTGATGATTTTCATTTGTGCTCAGTGTCTGAGGCTTCTCGTTTAAGTCTCCAACGATAATCAACCAGCGTTGATGGGTTCCAGTTGCCCTGTTACTGTTTCTCCACGACTACAATGTCCGGGTGAAAATTTTCACTATGCTCATCACTGGCAGCACAAAGACTTGCAGGGAAGAAGTCTAAATGGGAATGCAGAAAATTAATCATTTAGTGACATAAACATGAGGAAATCTGCAGATGTTGGAAATCCAAGCAACAGACACAAGATGTTGGAGGAACTCAGCAGGCCAGATAGCATTTATGGAAACAAGTAAACTGTCGGCCTTTCTGGCCGAGACCCTTCATCACATCCTGATGAAAGGATTTGGCTTGAAACATTGTTTACTCTTTTCCATAGAAGCTGCCTGGCCTACTGAGTTCCTCCAGCAATTTGTGTGTCCTTAGTGACATGTTGCACATCATGATTTTGTATGCTTCAAGCACGTTGCCAAACTGCTGCAAGTAGTTTGATGCTCTGTAGTTGAATGCTTTCCACTCGAAGTTCTTTAAATTGCCTATCACTGATAACCTGCTTGATTTGTGGACCTACAAAAATACCTGTCTTAATCTCGAGATTTGTTATTCTGACGTGAATTAGAAATTGAAATAACAAATATAGGCGACTTTTTAAGAAAATGGTGTGTGATAGGGAAATTTCATGGTGATTCTCGTGATCAGCAGGCTAAAATCTATAAGACACCCAAAAGTATTCAGGAAGCAAAATCCTTGTCCAATTATAATTATAATTTGTGCACAGCTAGTGTAGAAATGGCAAGTTAATCTGATACTGATGTTAGCAGAATGCAAATATAGTGCTTCTTGCATAATACTAGAGGTTCTCAAACAAATATTCCAGGACCTTGATTCTCATCGCTAATGTTTCAGTACTTCCACGACTGCTGGTTTGTACATTTCTTTTTACCTTGGAACTTGAATACATAATCTAACACTAAGGTCAATGTTTCTGAACAAGGTGAAAATAAAGGAGACTGGTTGCTGATCACAATTTTTAAATATTTTTAGAGTCTTCAAAATGAACTGTGTACATAGTAAATATAATCTTCCCTTAACTTAAGTTAGTTTTCACTGACGCTTGGAGCAGTGAAGCAAAGAAAGTGGAGAGCAAATTGCTGTTGTATGAAGCTTGTGACTAGAAAGTTCAGGGTCACTGTGCCTGCATAGAATTAATGGATAACCTTTCTCTTCATAACAGGCAATATTATTGGTATGATGAAAGGGGAAAGAAAATCAAATGCACAGCCCCACAATATGTGGACTTTGTCATGACTTCTGTACAAAAGTTTGTGACAGATGAAGACATCTTCCCGACAAAATATGGTACGTTATGTAGTTTGTTTTTACCTGCTTGTTTTTTGTTGGTATTTTGATTTAAAAGCAAATGGTCCTGATGAAAAGTCATCTATCTGAAATGTCAGCTCAGTTTTACTCTCCACAGGCGTTGACCAAGTAATGCTGCTTCTATTTTGTACGTCAAGAAAGATGGTTATGACTTAATTGAGACATTGATCTGAGTGTAAAGAGTATGGTTGTGATTGACATCGCATTGTTGAAACAGAATAGAAGTCACGTTTATTATCACAGACTTGTATGTCTTGAAATTTGTTGTTTAATGGCAGCTGTACGGTGCAAAGACATAATTTACTATAAAAGAATGAAGTATCATTTCATGGACCATTCAGAATCAGAATTACTTGCTTTGCCCAAACACTTGTTTAAGTGCACTCTTGGAAGACTGAGCTATGCAATTCTCGGTTTAAAAACAACCTATTTAGCTCCAAGTTACTAAACTCAGAATGAGAAGATTAGATGAGAATCCACTTGGCATAATTTACTTATTATTTAATTATTTATTATTTATATTGCTATATTCCTACACAATTCTTGGTTGGTGCAACTGTAACAAAACCCAATTTCCCTCGGGATCAATAAAGTATGTCTGTCTGTCTGTCTGAATGCAGCTGCCATGGTTAGTAAGTTTACAGACAGCACCAAAACTGGTGGTATAGTGAAAATATGGTAGGTTATCTAAGGGTATAATGGGATTTAGATCAACTGGGAAATTGGAATTTAACTTCTACAAATGCAAAGAACTTGTGGTAAATTAAAACAGGGCAGGATTTACACAGTAAATCACAAGGCCCTGAAGCATACTGTAGAAAAGAGCAGAACTAGGTTTATAGGTAAATAGTACCCTGAAACTGGTGACGCAAGTAGATGGGGTAGTGAAGATTGACGCTTGGCATTCTTGCCGTCATCAGTTAGGGCAATGAACGCAAGAGTTAGAATATTATGTTACAGCTGTAGGTGATACTGATAAGACCACACTTGGGAGTATTGCATGCAGTTTGGGTCACATAGTTAATAAGTAAGGGTGTTATTTAAAAACATTTAGACAAGTATCTGTATAGGAAAGGCTTACAAGGCTATGGGCCAAATACAGGAAAATGAGAGTAGCCGAGGTACGCGACTTGCATGAGGAACTGAAGTGCAATTGTGAAGAAGGCACAGCAGTAGCTATTTTTTTTTGACAAGTATGTCGCCGAAGATATTTGTAAGTTTATACAGATCTAATGATCTTGGTGAATTTCTTTCTCCAAGACATTTGCTGACAGCTAATGGAGGGGTTGGGGGTCAGGAGAGGAGGGGGATGATTGAACCTTGATAACATGGTCACAGAGTGAGAGGTGCAAGGATTTGAATAAGAGAACCAAAAAGTCAAGGAGAAGGAGCTAGTAAAGTTAAGAAGGGGCAGTGTTGTAATTGAATTAGAATTGCTTTTGTTTGATTTGGAGTTGACTAAAGCAGGAAGGAATGTTCTGGGAAATTTTTGATTACCCAATGAAGTTGGCATGAGGAGAATTTTTAATGTAACAATAAGTTAACATTGAAATATATGATATTGGAGGAACATTTAGTAACAGCTTTCAGAAGGAAGTAAGTTGTAAAAAATGTAGTTTTAGAGAATGAGATGAGATGCTTTACTCTGGCAGACAGCTAGTTTATGCACAGAGGTTGAAGCTAAGTTCAAGTTTCCAGTGTTGTATGACTTTTATTAATCAAATCTTTGAAGTGAGAAAGCTTGGAAGGTCGGGGACTTGGGCGAGCACTTCAGGCAATGTTCATCTCTGGGAATGTACGGGTCAAGTTTGATTTGCATCTGGGGATTAGACTGGTAAATCAAGATTTGTTCTCAAGCATTTGGTCAGATTGTGGCTGACTAACTAGTGTGGTTTTGATCTTGATAAATCTGGATAATTTTTACTGACCCATAAATGCAATTAATAAAACAGCAGTAATGAGAAATGGAAGTGTTCTGGAAGAGATGGGGTTGAATGATGAAATTAAGCCTCACGATATATGTGTAGAGAAAGATGAAACTGAGTGATAGAGAGAAATTTGAGGGGTTAGAATGAGGCAAGGATTAGAGCTTAATTATACTATAGGTGTCTATGGTGGTTTGATATCAAGTATTGTGAGTACTTGTTATAACTTGGAATAGAATTAGGAGAAGGCAGTGTTACAGAGAGTGTGGGCTAGCTGATCTCATTGAAAGGTAAGGCAATATAGGAATACTATGGTTATTGTTATATTTCTAGTCTAGACAATGCAGTAGGTAAGAAATCAGTTTTAAGTTCCTAGGTGTCAACAACTTTGAAGATCTATCCTGGGCCCAGCACATTGATGCAATTACAAAGAAGACATGACACTGGCTATATTTCATAAGGATTTTGAGGAATATTGGTATATCACCAAATACACTCACAAATTTCTACAAATGTACCATGGAGAGAATTCTAACTGGTTGCATCACTGTCTGCTATGGAGGAGCCACTGCATGGATTAGAAAAAGCTGCAGGAAGTTATAAACTCAGCCAGCTCCATCATGAGCACTAGCCACCCCAGCATTCAGGACAACTTCAGAAGGAGATTCCTCAAAAAGATGGCATCCTTCATTAAGGACCCACATCACCCAGGACGTGCCCTTTTCTCACTTTTTCTCATCAAGGAGGACGTACATGGGCCTGAAGATGCACTCAATGTTTCAGGAATGGTTTTTTTTCCTTTATCATCAAGTTTCTGAATGGGCAATGAACCAAAGGACAATACCTCACTTTGTTTTCCTCTCTTTTTACACTACTTATGTAATTTATAGTTTTTATGATTATGTTTTGCAATATATTGTTGCTGCAAAACAATGAATTTCATGACATGTGCCAGTATTAAACCTGATTCAGATGTTGATGAGGAGTGGAAGGAGGGTTAAATACCTTGTATAAAGAATCTTCTTAAACTGTTTCCTTGATACAAAATAAGTGAAAGGTGCACAATCCATAATTAATGTCATTGCTGTTTCTTGAAGTTCTATTGTGGCAGGTTTATCAAACATGATTGGATTGCATTATCACTCCTTTTGTTTTCCCTTCCTCACAACCATATGGCAAGACTTTATTTTGTGTGGCATATTTTAGAAGCTGGTCCCTAAAATATTTGGCCAGCCTTATGATTTTCAGTGAAACAAGTAATATTGGCATGTGATATATATTTTTTAAACACCATTTGCAATCATTCCTTTCAACAAAGAATGCATAGAAGAAAGGTTTTGTTTCATTAATTCTGATGACACTATTGCAGAACAAGGAAAACAGGTTGATTGATACTTGGTGAATTAATTGGCAGATCACTGATGACTAAATGATATAAATATTTTTGGCAACTTCATGGAAGTTTTGTTGATCAAATATGGGCATAACATCAATTGAAGTTGAAAAGATAGGTACAAGTTTGATACTGCGTCCTGGTGTGTTTCTCCCTCTGTTGGCAGGTAATCTTAATCAGTAAAAATGGAATGTGACAAACAGGTCAATTGTCTTTATCTTTTTATATAACTAAAAGAATCACATTTTCAATTAGATTTTGAACCAAATATATGTTTACATTTTGTTCAATTTAGTTCTTGTATTTCAGAAGCAACACCATACACATTGTGTAAGTGGCGATACAATCATTGGTTATAGAATGTAGTTCTGCGCTGAAAAGAAAAAAACTATCCAATCTAATGTGTTTTTAATTATGGAATTTGATAATTTGATTGGTGCCATATTTGACTCCTGTACTGATATGACTATTTCTAAATAGTTACTCTTGAAGTGCATAGCAAAAGTTATTTATGAATACAGCTTGAATTTTATGCATAAAAATTTACATCAGATTAAGCCTATATTATAGATTAATGAATTCACCTTTGCTAATTTTATTAATTGGTATATCTTGGATTTTGGTCAATGAGCATCTGCAGTATTTATGACGTGATTCAGCAAAAATGTAATTTTGTTTCCTGTGCCTGAAAGTGATGAGGTATAAAGTTTAGGATCTCTAAAGTTTTTTTGAATTTGTTTGTTGTGCTTATCAGGAATATCGAATTCCAAGAAAAGGACTGGGATTTGCTAGAGTAATTAGTGAGTTTCCTCTCCTATTGGCTCTGACTGCTTGCTTTTGATTAACAAGTCACAAACAGGAAAACAAAACACTTGATGAAAGCACGAAAGAGAGTTGGAGTAATAACAAATGGGCTTTGCCAAACATCTGTCCCTATCCATCATGTGTCAAAAAGCCACTTCACTGCTGGAACAATGGTGACAACTGTGGTTGATTTTCTTCATTCCTGTACCACCATGCGTGGTTACAGTACTTGCACTTTCATGCAGGGATTGGCTCATTTAGCACAGTACTTAAATCAATATGTATTTATTGATTAAATGAAGGAAGTTTAGGTATATTTGTGTTTGCTTCATTTCTTTCTGTTTCTGGGGAAGTCTAGTTTAAGTATACTATTTTTAAACTTGTGTTGTTCTTTCTAATTGCAGGGAAAGAATTTCCAAATTCCTTTGAGTCTTTAGTAAAAAAGATCTGCAGATATCTTTTTCATGTACTGACTCACATCTACTGGGCTCATTTCAAGGAAACTGTTGCATTGGACCTGCATGGACATTTAAACGCACTGTATATGCATTTCATGTTATTTATAAGGGAGTTCAATTTGGTAGATCCCAAGGAAACTGTTGTCATGGATGACCTGACAGAAATCCTTTATAGCCACGCAGCATCACAGAACCACGTCAAAGAAAGATGAGCCACGTGCAAACGAAAGACATTCGATCATGAAGACTGTGGGACCTAACTGTGCAGGATTAAGTGTGGAATTTAATTTCACACTCTAAATGCGGTGTTTACTTCTAGGAAAGAACCACGTTTGACATGGGAAGATGTTGTGCAGAATGGTGGTACTGCCATTTTTAATATATTATGATATGTTATTAAAAAGACTTTTAACTTTGAAGTGGCATGCTGGCAAACATGCTGTTTACTGCTTCTCCCCTACCGAGTAGGAATGAAATGGAATAGATGAGTCTTGGTTTTAACCCAGGAATACAGAGGTTTAAATTTGTATGGTCATAATCTTGGAATACTGGAGCTATCATGCTGCTCTGGCAACCAGTCAAGTACCTCTTCATTATTCAACTTGGACCAGTTATACACAACAGGTTTTTTTTTTTATTTATCACATTCTATCTGCAAGCTCCATAATTGTATTTAAAAAAAACTTAAACTGCAGCTTATAACAATATTTTGGCTTGCATTCAAACCTGTGGGAAGATTCTTTATCCCCCTTGTTAAGCAGTTCTATAATCAGTTAATCTCGCAGACTAGCCTCAGTTTTAGAGTAGTAGTCGAAGCCAATGCTGCTGGGAAGCAAAATAGCATGCAAGTTAAGCACTGCAGTCAGGCCTGATTCTGTAGCATATGGGGGCCTTTCTCTGGCACATTTTAATGTTGAGCTCTTGTTGCTTCTCATCCTTGTACATCTGAGAAATGTTCCTGGTCAGGTAGCAAGAAGAAAGTCAAGCTGATGTTCCATTTAAAGATGGTCACTTCAGAGTGTGTACACACTTTTTGTAAATATTGCTTAAGGTTGAGGTTGGTGTGTTGTACATGAATGCAAGTAGCAACTTTGGTTTGTCCATCTGTTCAATACTGATTTATGGTTATGTTCAGTTTCTGTTTTGCATTTTTAAGTTTAGCCAAGTAGCTTCCCCTCATGTTTGTAACGAATACAGATGGGGGTAATTGGGGATCAATAGATTTCCAAGCTCAGTTGCCTCATTTTTAGTTTTAAACTGAACGGCAACACACAATATTTCACTTTAGTTATCATTTTATTATAAGTGTAGGGTTTTGTTTTGCTGTTTTTTTTGTGTTGGAACTGTTGCACTTGAACCTTGTAGTTAACCATGGTTTCCAGGTGTTTACAAGTTTATTTTGTTTTTGGCTTTATTAATATAAAATTATAAATAAAAAAGATTCAAAACAAAAACTTGCCTGCTTCATGGTGAATGTTACGGAAATTAATTTATTTTGGAAGTTATTCACTGAATTCTAGGTCCTGGGTTGCTGAGCGATGAGTTGTCTCATGTACCAAAATGTAAATCCTAAAGTGATTTTGTGATGTAAGCATTATTATGAAAGTAATCCTTCTGTATAACTTGTCTTTAAGTTGGATAAGATGTTGCTTGTACAACAATGATTTAAGATTTACTGTTTAATTTATCTTTGGGTATATCAAGGAATGTGTTATGCAGGCACATTTCTTCCACCAGCACTGAATGTAAAACCACTTATGGAGGGATATTTATTTTAATTTTTTTTTTAAAACTTGGCCAAAGAACTGTTTGTGAATTAGTTTAGGAGTGGAATGTAGCCTTGGTAAGTTTATATAAGAATTTGGCCTAGTTTGGTTTGGGACACTTGTTTACCAATAGAATTTAATTACAGCTTGTACAATTATGCCACCTTAAATTCTTAAGTCAAAATAATTAATTCCATAGTTGAGCTGCATGATAGCATGGCAGTTAGCGCAATGCTTTACACACCAGCTATAAGATCAGGGTTAATTCTAGCCGCTGTCTGAAAGGAGTTTGTACATTTTCCCTGTGACCACATGGTTTTTCACCGTGTGCTCCAGTTTCCTCCTGTGTTCCAAAAATGTATTTGTTATTGTTGGTGAGTTGTGAGCATCCTATATTGGCACCAGCAATGGGCTAACATTTGTGGGTTTCCCAGCACAATCCTCACTGATTTGATTTAATGCAAATGACACATTTCACTGTATGTGTTTTAGTTATACATGTTATACAAAGCTGCTTTTTTTTCTGAATTGAATTCCTGAAGTTAAACAACTTCATGTACCACAATTTTAATAATAACAAGCTTGAGCTCCATAACCTGAGTGTTAACTGAGCTACTTCATTGTGAAAAGGCTGAGAAACAGTGACCAAGGGAGAAGATTCAAATTAAATGGTAACGGCTGCAGAGAGCTGTTTTACGTTAAAGAGAGTGTGATTCTGTGTAATGGTTTTGAGCATAGCAGGACAGCATGCACATTAATCTCTACTTTCTTATACAGCAAATTTCCTAAGCTTGTGTACTTTAAAGATTTGCAGGTAATTTGTTCTTCACGTAAGTTAATTACTAATCTTACTCTCAAAAAATTGCTGACTATTGACAATCATCCTTGCTGGCGGTTCATCCAGAGGTGTTTTGGAGTTTGAGGCTGTCTACTAAATGAGTTTGCTCTGTTTAGCAGACCAATATGTGACTCAGTGAATCACAGTTAAAATCTGTGTGAACCTTATCATGAGTGATAAGGTCTGCAGATTTCTTTCTCTGAAGGAAGTTGGTGACCTAAATAGTGAGTTGTAAAGACCTGTTCCAAGCAAACACCAAGACATATTGTACAAAATTGGAAAGAGTCTAGAAAAGATTTACCAGGATGTTGCCAGGACTAGAAAACCTGAGTTATTGTGAGACATTTAGGTCTTTCTCCATTTAGGTCTTCCTCTAGTATTCTGTATTGCTCTTTTTGTATGTAGTTGAGGCACGTACAACAATATCATTCAAGAAGCACTTGGATATGAAGTTGTGGGAGTGAAGTTTGGAGGCATATGGGCCAGATGCAGGAAATTGGGACCAGTTGAGTGACTAGCATGGATAGTGGAGCTTTAGGGCCGCTAACTCAGTTGCATTGCTCATGACTCATTCCTGCTTTCGATCTGAAACTATGCTCAGAAATTCACTTTATTTGATGCATTGTTTCTGTCTAGTCACTTTCAGATTGTGCAGTAGCTGGGATGAATGAAGGGGAAGACTACTATCTATACTTCACACACCTTGTAGATATTTTGCAGTAATAAAAATGTGCACCAAAACCAACTCAGAAACCTGGCCTCCACAGCCCCTGTGGCAATGAGTTCCACAGATTCACCACCCTCTGGCCAAAGAAATTCCTTTTCATCTCTGTTCTCAGTGGCCGTCCCTTCTATGCCCTCTGGTCCTAGATCCCCCAATGTAGGAAACATCCCCTCCAGGTCCACTATATCTAGACCTTGCAACGTTTGATTGGTGTCAGTTAGATCCCCCCTCATTCTTATAAATTCCAGCAAGTACACAACTAGAGCCATCATATGCTCTTTGTACAATAACCTGTTAATTCCCAGAATCATTCTTATGAATCTCCTCTGAGCCATCTCCAATGGCAGCACATCCTTTCTTGGATAAGGGGCTCAAAACTACTCATGATACTCCAAGTGAGGCCCCAACAGTGCCCTTCAAGCCTCAGCATTACACCCTTGCTTTTATATTCCATTACACCCTTGCTTTTATATTCCAGACCTCTCAAAAAGAATGCATTTGCCTTCCTCACCACCAATTCAACCTGTAACTTAACCTTTAAGGGAATCCTGCAAGAGGTCTTCCAAGTCCCTCTGCACCTTGGATGTTTGAATTTTCTCTCCATTTAGAAAATAGTCTGAGCCTTTATTTCTTCTGCGTAAGTGCATCACCATACATTTCCTGACACTATATTCCATCAGCCACTTTTCCCATTCTCCTAGTTTGACCAAGTCCTTCTGCAGACTCCCTGCTTCCTCAGTACTACTTGCCCCTCCACCTATCTTTGTATCATTGACAAATCTTGCCATGAAGCCATCAATTCTGTCATTGAAATCATTGACATGTAATGTAAAAAGATGCATTTCCAACACTGACCCTTGTGGAACTTCAAATCTGAAAAAGGGTCCCTTTATTTCCATTTTTGCCTCCAGCCAATTAGCCACTGCTCTATCCATGCTAGCATCCTTCCTGTAATACCCTAGACTATTTTTCTTGTTGAGCACCTTTATCAAAGGCATTCTGAAAATCCAAGTATATAACATGCACCGATTCTCCTTTGTCTATTCTTATTATTTTCTCATAGAATTGCAATAGATTTGATAGGCAAGATTTCCGCTTAAGGAAACCATGCTGACTTTGGCCTATTTTATCATGTGCCTCCAAGTACCCCGAGAACTCTTCCTTAACAATTGACTCCAACATCTTCTCAACGTCTGAGGTCAAGCTAACTGGCCTATAATTTCATTTTTTTCTGCCCCCCATGTTGTTTTTGACTTGCTTCATTAGTTATAATTCCATCTTCTTGGCTTCAGTAGACTTCCTTGGGATGTATATATCTCGCACCTTCCGAATAGCTCCCAGAAGTTCCAGCCATTGCTGTTCTACCATCATCCCTGCTAATGCCACCTTCCAATCAACATTGGCTCATTCCCCTCTCATGCTTCTGTAATTTCCTTTACTCCACTGTAGTACTGATACATCTGACTTTAACTTCTCCCTCTCAAATTGCAGGATGAAGTCTTAGCATATTATGATTACTGCCTCCAAAGTACTCCTTTACCTTAAGCTCCCTAATCAAATCCGGTTCATTACACAGCACCCAATCTAGAATAGCCTTTCCCCTCATGGGCTCAATCACAAGCTGCTCTAAAAAGCCATCTCATAGGTATTCTACAAATTCTCTTTCTTGGGATCCAATACCAATGTGACTTTCCCAATCTACCTGCACATTGAAATCCTCTATAACTATTGTAACATTGCCATTTTGACATTGGTTTTCTATCTCCCATTGTAATTTGTAGCCCACATCCTGGCTACTGTTCGGCTAACTGTATATAACTTCCATCATAATCTTTTTATCTTTGCAGTTTTTTTTTAACACCACCCACAAGGATTCTACATTTTCTGATCTTATGTTACCTCTTTCTATGATTTGATTTAATTTTGTACCAACAGAACCACACCACCCCCTCAGCTACCTGCCTATCCTTTTGAAACAATGGATGTTAAGCTCCTAGCTATAATATTCTTTCAGTCACAACGCAGTGATGCCCGCAATCGCTAACTGTGCTACAAGGTCATCTACCTTAATCCATATACTGCATGCAGTGGAATATAACACCTTCGGTCCTGTCTCTGTCACCTTGTTTGATTTTGTACCGAGATTAAACTGCAACTCATCCTGTTGAGTGGAATTTTTGCCCTATTATCTGCCCGTCCTTCCTGACAGTCTTACAGCAAACTGCCCATCCTCAGCCCAGTCACTCTGGTTCTTGACCCCCTGTCAACTTAATTTAAACCCTCCCATCAGCTCTAGCAAACCTGCCCACAAGGATATTGGTCCCATTGGGATTCAAGTGTAATCCATCCCTTTCGTACTGGTCATATTTTCCCCAGAAAAAATCCCAGTGATCTAGAAATACGAAGCTGGCCTCCTCAGCCTCATTCACCTTCCAAATCATCCTATCCTTACCCATACTATGTGAGACGTAGACAGCAATCCCAAGATTGCTTTTCAGCTTTCTACCTAACTCCCTGAATATTCTCTTCAGGCCCTCTTCACTTTTCCTACCTATGTCATAGGTGCCAAATGTACCAAGAATTCTGGCTGCTCACGCTCTCCCTTTCGAATGCCATGGACCTGATGTGAGATGTCCCTGACCCTAGCAGCTTGGAGGCACAATACCACCCGCATGTCTTTTACATGTCCACAGTATCTTGTGTCTACTATAACTATGGAATCCCCGTCACTGCTGCAGTCCTCTTCTTCACCCCCTCCACTGAGCCACAGTGCTGGATCATTCGAACAACACACACTCTCACTCAGACCCCAAAGTGGTGTACATATTCTTGAGGAGGATGGCCACAGGACACTCTGCACTGGTTGCCCATTTCTTTTCCCTCTCCTGACAGTCACCCCAGTACCTTGTTTCTGAGGCTCACTTACTGAAAACTTTAAAAAAAAAAGTTAGAGAGCTTATAGCAGAAGAATATTCCAAATATAAAGAATATAGGCAAACATTACCTTTCCTCCCTACTAATTTAGATTATTAGATCTTGCACAAAATTTTACTGGCCAGTACAACCAGTTAGTGATTGCTTTTGGACACAGTTGGGAGGTACAACTCAAGAAAATGATTATGTTTGGGTACCCTGCCTTAAAATATGATATCTGAGAAATTCACTTGCAAGTGTGTAGGTTCTGGTCACCTACCTACAGGAAAGATATCAATAAGATTTAAAGAGTACAAAGAACATTTACTCAGATTTTGTTGGGAGTTGAGGACCTGGGTTATAGGGAAAGGATGAATAGGTTAGGACCGTGGGGCATGGAAGAATCAGGAGATATTTGATAGAGGCATACAAAATTGAGGGTTATAGATAAAATATCTCGGCTTTTTCTGTTGAAGATGGGTGAGACTAGAACTAGAGGTCATAGTTTAAGGGTGATAGGTGAAAGAGATAAGGGAAATCTGAGGAAGAACCTATTCACTCAGGGTGGTGCAAGTGTGAAACTGCCAGGAAAAATGTAAATGTGGGTTTCATTGCAATGTTCATGAGAAGTTCGGATAAATGCATGGCAAGGAGAAGGATGGAGAGCAATGGGACTATGCAGAACAACAGTTCAGAATACACTAGATGGGCCAAAAGGTCAGTTTCAGTGCTGTAGTATTCTTATGATGTATGTTTATTGTTCACCCTCATTACTAGATTAGCTGAGCCTACCTATGTTGATAAATGCAGAAATCCCAATACAAAGTAACAACCCAGTCCAGATTTTGGTGGATTTCTCTACTTTTAATACCACCCTAACACCAGCTTGTTGGGATGCTGCTTTGGTCTGTAAGCAATGGAATCATGACAGGTAGGTCAAGCTGATCAGCTGAGGGGACATCGCCTCACCTTGCTGTATGGAAGTTGTACTTTCAAAAGAAAACGTCATGCCTACAATTCCTTGGTGGCTCTATAATAATTTTGAAAATGCAGCAATACTTCATGATGGACAACTTCTACAGAAAAATTACAAACTGAAACAATATGATTACGTTTACCATTTTCCCTACCTGACATTTTTAAGTATCAATAAATTAAGACAAACTACATTTTAAATTTTGTCAGTTTAATTTTTTTCACGTTGCAATGGAATCTAGTCCCAGCTTCCTCACAGCTGTAAAATCTATAGTGGAATAAACTAATTCCTGAGCCAAACTGAAGGATTGCACAGCACAGCAAAAGGCCTCAGAATCTATATTTTCTACGTCTGGACTCTGAGGCCAGCCATACCACATAGAAAACATAGACATTAGAAAAACTACAGGACCTTTGGCCCACAATATTGGGCTGACCCTGTACTTACTTTAGAAATTACCTAGGGTTACCCATTGCCCTCTATTTTTCTAAGCTCCATGTACCTGTCCAGGAGTCTCTTAGAAGACCCTATCGTATACGCCTCCACCACCGTCGCTGGCAGCCCATTCCACACACTTCCCACTCTGTGTAAAAAAAACTCAGCTTTGACATCTCCTCTACCTACTTCCAAGCACCTTCAAACTGTGTCCTCTCATGACAGCCATTTCAGTCCTGGGAAAAAGCCTCTGACTATCCACATGACCAATGCTTCTCATCATCTTATACACCTCAATCAGGTCACCTCTCATCCTCCATCGCTCCAAGGAGAAAAGGCCAAGTTCACTCAACCTATTCTCATAAGGCATGCTCCCCAAATCCAGGCAACATCCTTGTAAATCTCCTCTGCACTCTCTCTATAGTATCCACATCCTTCCTGTAGTGAGGCGACCAGAACCAAGTACAGTACTCCAAGTGGGATCTGACTAGGGTCCTTCTCTCGGTGTAACATTACCTCTCAGCTCCTAAACTCAATCTCAGGGTTGATAAAGGCCAATGTACCTTATGCCTTCTTAACTAAACTGTCAACCTGTGCAGCAGCTTTGAGTATCCTATGGACTTGGACCCCAAGATCCCTCTAATCCACCACACTGCTAAGTCTTACCATTAATAAATACAATATTCTGCTATCTGACTGACCAAAATGAACCATCTCACACTTATCTGGGTTGAACTCCATCTGCCACTTCTCAGCCCAGTTTTCAATCCTATCAATCTCCCGCTGTAACCTCTGACAGCCCTCCACACTATCCACAACATCCCCAACCTTTGTGTCATCAGTAAATTTACTAACCCATCCCTCCCCTTCCTCATCAAGGTCATTTATAAAAATCATGAAGAGTAGGGGTCCCAGAACAGATCCCTGAGGATCACCAACCTCCATGCAGAATATGGCCCATCTGCAACCACTCTTTGCCTTCTCTGAGCAAGCCAATTCTGTATCCACAAAGCAAGGTCCCCTTGGATCCCAAGCCTCCTTACTTTCTCAATAAGCCTTGCATGGGGTACCTTGTCAAATGCCTTGCTGAAATCCATACACACTACATCTACTGCTCTTCCTTCATCAATGTGTTTAGTCACATCTTAAAAAAATTCAATCAGGCTTGTAAGGCACAATCTGCCTTTGACAAAGCCATGCTGACTATTCCTAATCATATTATGCCTCTCCAAATGTTCATAAATCCTGCCTCTCAGGATCTTCTTCATCATCTTACCAACCAACTGAAATAAAATTCACTGGTTTATAATTTCCTGGGCAAACTCTACTCCCTTTCTTGAATAAGGGAGCAACATCTGCAACCCTCCAATCCCTCTCCCGTCCTATTGATGATGCAAAGATCATTGCCAGAGGCTCAGCAATCTCTTCCCTTGCCTCTCACAGTAGCCTGGGATACAGCTCGTCCGGTTCCGGAGACTTAACCAACTTGATGCTTTTCAAAAGCTCCAAAATGTCCTCTCTCTTAATGTCTGTCTATATGCTTAAGTTTTTCAGTCTGCTCCAAGTCATCCCTACAATAGCCAAGATCCTTTTCCATAGTGAATACTAAAGCACAGCATTCATTAAGTACCTCAGCTATCTCCTCCAGTTCCATACACATTTTTCCACTGTCACACTGATTAGTCCTATTTTCTCACATCTTATCCTCTTGCTCTTCACATACTTGTAGAATGCCTTCTGGTTTTCTTTAATCCTGCTCACCAAAGCCTTCTCATGGCCCCTTCTGGCTCTCCTAATTTCATTCTTAAGCTCCTTCCTGCTAGCCTTATAATCTTCTAGATCTCTATCATTATATAGGATGGAACTAGTAGAGTGGATAGGGGAGAACCAGTGGATGTGGTATATTTGGATTTTCAAAAGGCTTTTGACAAGGTCCCACACAGGAGATTAGTGTGCAAACTTAAAGCACACGGTATTGGGGGTATGGTACTGATGTGGATAGAGAATTGGTTGGCAGACAGGAAGCAAAGAGTGGGAGTAAAGGGGACCTTTTCAGAATGGCAGGCAGTGACTAGTAGGGTAACGCAAGGCTCCAGTTGGAGCCTTGTCCAGTTGTTTACAATATGTATTAATGATTTAGACGAGGGAATTAAATGCAACATCTCCAAGTTTGTGGATGACATGAAGCTGGGTGGCAGTGTTAGCTGTGAGGAGGATGCTAAGAGGATGCAGGGGGACTTGGATAGGTTAGGTGAGTGGGAAAATTCATGGCAGATGCAATTTAATGTGGATAAATGTGAGGTTATCCACTTTGGTGGCAAGAATAGGAAAACAGATTATTATCTGAACGGTGGCCGATTAGGAAAAGGGGAGGTGCAACGAGACCTGGGTATCATTGTACACCAGCCATCGAAGGTGGGCATGCAGGTACAGCAGGCGGTGAAAAAGGCAAATGGTATGTTGGCATTCATAGCAAAAGTATTCAAGTACAGGAGCAGGGAAGTTCTACTATAGTTGTACAAGGCCTTGGTGAGACCACACCTGGAGTATTGTGTGCAGTTTTGGTCCCCTAATCTGAGGAAAGACATTCTTGCCATAGAGAGAGCACAGAGAAGTTTCACCAGATTGATTCCTGTGATGGCAGGACTTTCATATGAAGAAAGACTGGATCGACTAGGCTTATACTTGCTGGAATTTAGAAGATTGAGGAGGGATCTTATTGAAATGTATAAAATTCTAAAGGGATTGGACAGGCTAGATGCAGGAAGATTGTTTCCGATGTTGGGGAAGTCCAGAATGAGGGGTCACAGTTTAAGGATAAAGGGGAAGCTTTTTAGGACCAAGATGAGGAAAAACTTCTTCACACAGAGAGTGGTGAATCTGTGGAATTCTCTGCCTCAGGAAACAGTCGAGGCCGGTTCATTGGCTATATTTAAAAGGGAGTTAGATATGGCCCTTGTGGCTAAAAGGGTCAGGGGGTATGGAGAGAAAGCAGGTACAGGGTTCTGAGTTGGATGATCAGCCATGATCATATTGAATGGCCGTGCAGGCTCAAAGGGCCAAATGGCCTACTCCTGCACCTATTTTCTATGTTTCTATCCCTCTCCTATGCTATGGTAAAGGAGATAGAATTGTGATCACTATTTCCAAAATGCTCTCCACTGAGAGACCTGACACCTGACCAGGTTTATTTCCCAATACCAGATCAAGTATAGTGTTTCCTATTGTAGGAATAGGTATATACTGTGTCAGGAAACCTTCCTGAGCACACCTAGCAAACTCCACCCCATCTATACCTCTTGCTCTAGGGGCATGCCAATCAATATTTGGGAAATTAAAATTTCCCACCAGGACAACCCTATTACACCTTTCCAGAATCTGTCTCCCTATCTCCTCCTCAATGACCTTGTTACTATTGGGAGGTCTATATATTTAAAAAAAACACCCAGTAGAGTTATTGACCCCTTCCTGTTTCTAACTTCCACCCACAGAGACTCAGTAGACAATCCCTCCATGACTTCCTCCTTTTCTGCAGCTGTGACACTATGTCTGATCAGCAGTGTCACACTCCCACCTCTTTTGCCTCCCTCCCTGTCCTTTCTAAAACATCTAAAGCCTGGCACTCTAAGGAACCATTCTTTCCCCTGAGCCGTCCAACCATTCAAGTCCAAGTTGTAATGGCCACAACATCATAGCTCCAAGTACTGATCCATGCTCCAAGCTCATCTGCTATGTTTATGATGCTTCTTGCATTAAAATAGACACATTTCAAGCCATCGGTCTGAACGTATGCCTTCTCCCTCTTGCACTGTCTCCAAGCTTTCTCTATATGTAAACCAACTGCCCCTTCCTCTGTCTCTTCAGTTCTGTTCCCAACCCACCCCCCCACACAATTCCAGTTTAAAGTCTCCCCAGTAGCCTTAGCAAACCTCCCTGCCAAGATATTGGTCCCCATGGGATTCAAGTGCAACCTGTCCTTTTTGTACATGTCACTCCTGCTCCAAAAGGGGTCCCAATGATCCAGAAATCTGAATCCCTGCCCCCTGCTTCAATCCCTCAGCCACACATTTATCTTCCACCTTACTTTATTCCTATACTCACTGTTGCGTGGCACAGGCTGTAATCACGAGATTACTACCTTTGAGACCCTGCTTCTCAACTTCCTTCCCAACTCTGTAGTCTGTTTTCAGGACCTCTCCCTTTTCCTACCTATGTCGTTGGTACCAATATGTACTACGACCTCTGGCTGTTCACTTTCCCACTTCAGGATATCATGGACACGATCAGAGACATCCCATACCCTGGCACCTGAGAGACGAACTACCATCCACATTCTTTCCTGCATCCACAGAATTGCCTGTCTGACCCCCTAACTATAGAGTACCCTATTACTGCTACCTTCTTCCTTTCCCTACCCTTCTGAGCCACAGGGCCAGACTGTTGCTTCCCCCAGGTAGGCTGTTCCCCCCCCCCACCCAACAGTGCTCAAACAGGAGTACTTATTGTTAAGGGGGACAGCCACAGGGGTACTATCTAGTATCTGCCTCCTGCCCTTCCCTGTCCTGACTGTTACCCACTTACCTGTCTTCCGAGGCCCAAGTATGACTACTTGCCTATAGCTCCTCTGTCACCTCACTTTCTCTGACCATACGAAGGTCATCGAGTTGCATCTCCAGTTCCCTAAGGAGCTGCAGCTCGACACACCTGGTGCAGATGTGGCCGTCCGGGAGGCTGGGAGTCTTCCGGACTTACCACATCTGACACACAGTACAATTCACCTGCTATTCTGTTAATACATTCAGGACTTGTGCAATTATTTCACTCTTATTGTAGGTAAATGCTAATTTACCGTAGAACTGTTCTATTTTACTAGCATGATTTAGCTCGTCCACTCCCATTTTCTGCACGGTGACCAATGTATTCTTATAACCCCATGCCATATCTCAGCAGAGATATTATTGTCTGAGATGCAGAGATGTTGTGCTTACTCTTGTTAATGGTCTTGGTAGGACAATACCCCAGTTTTACAAGAATACACTCCAGTTTGCTGTATGAAATGATCACTGTTAAGTAATTTATGTTTGGAACTGATTGTGAGAGAAATTTTGGGAGCAACTTCAACATATTTATAAATGAAATGCCAATATGATGAAAGTGTGCAGTCACATACTGTGGTGAAAAATTAAGCAGTAAACTGGAGGAGACACATTCCTGTGCTTAGCAATGGCTGAGCAAGCACAAATCAAGCAAACCACATGCAGCCAACTTCAAGATAATCATCCAACTGCTTATCCTGAACTCCAACATCTCACCACTGAAATCAGGCTTCTATCAATTCATTTCACCCTATATGACAACCTGTTGTGACAGTATCTTGGCTGTGAGACTCAAAACCGTCCTCCAGAATGACCTCGTCTTTAGTTCTGCAACAGCAATGCAGTTGCATTGTTCGCAGCCAGCCAATGTGGAAACAGTCCAACTGTGCAAGAAGCAGAAATAATCCAATCTGTCTAATCCTTTCCCCTTCACTTTGCTCTTAATCATCAAAGCAAAAACTTATAAGCACTAATATCAAGCTGTATATATTCACTAGAAATTGCAATACAGATTTTACTTTGCTTACTATATATTTTGCACACTCACTGAAACCTTTGCTTGAGCAATCAAGAAGGAAATGCGGAACATCTCTACAAATTTGGCCACCAACATAAATTAATTTACAAAATTTGTGCCATGGTAAAATGTAAGCCATCATACTAATCAGAGGCTAGAGGCTGTACTCAAGCAACCTCTGCAAAGACTGGTGTCAAATATGGCAGTATCACTGCCCCAACCGTTCCCTCAGTCTTTCTCATGGCAATGGTGCATTTCACCCCCAACAAACTTCCGCCTTAATCTTCTAAATGTTTGGGAATAAATTCAACTCATACTGACTACATCCCCAGAACTAAGGTCATCAGGCTCCAAAGTTGGTTTGGTGACAGGAGGCAGAGTGCATAGTGGCAGTTATTTTTCTGAGTGGAAATCCGTTAGAGGTGGTAAGGGGCTGGTGCTGGGAGCTTGTTGTTGGCAACATAACATTTGGTGGTGTCAATAGTAATGCAGATGGTTGTTTAAAGCTACAGAGGGACATGAAAAGTTGCATGGAGGTGATGCACTTTGGATGGTCAAGTTCTGTTAGCTCATACAGAGTAAATGGCAGGGACCTTGAGAGTGTTGATGTACAGAGGGTGCAAGTTCACAGCTTGTTAGGCATGTCAACACAGTTGGATAGGAAATGAAAAAGACAATTGATGTTCATACTTCATTGCTGAGGCGTTCTGTACAAGAGTTGAGACATGTTACAGTTGTACAAAACATTGCACTTAAGTGCAGATTTGGTTGCCGTGCAACAGGACAGATTGCAGCAAAATTTCACTGGGATGCTGCCTGGCCGTAGCAATAAGGAGAGTTGGAATAGGCTGAGATTGGAGGATGATGGGTTACTCAATAGGTTTACAGAATAATGAGGAATCTTTGTGGGTAGAGCTAAGATTGCAAGGGTAAAATGATCCTGAAGGGAGATATATACAGACCTCACAACAGTAATAAAGGTGTGTACAATTTACAACAGGAAGTAGAAAATGCATATCAAATGGACAATGCTGCGATCGTCAAGGGAGTTTCAATATGCAGGCAGATTGCCTCAGAACTACTTGCCCCTCCACATATCTTCATATCATCTGAAAACTTTGCAACAAAGCCATCAATTCCATCATCCAAAGTATTGACATAAAACATTAAAAGAATCCCAACATAGACCGATGTGGAACACCACTAGCACTGGCAGCCAGCCAGAAAAACCTCCCTTTATTCCCGCTCTTTGCCTCCTGCCAATCAGCCACTTCTTTATCCATGCTAGATACTTCAGTATAATACCATGGGCTCATGGCTTGTTAAACAGCTTCATGTGTGGCATGTTGTCAAAGGCCTTCTGAAAATCCACGTACACAGCATCAACTAATTCTCCTTTGTCTATCCTGCATATTTCCTAAAAGAATTCCAATAGATCTGTAATGCAAGATCTTCCCTTGAGGAAACCATGCTGACTACAGCTTATTTTATCACATGCCTCCAAGTAACCTGAAATCACTTCTTTAACAATTGGCTCCAACATCTTCCCAACCACTGAGGTCAGATTAACTGGCCAAAAGTTTCCTTTCTCCTGCCTCTCTCCCATCAAGAGTGTTGACATTTGTAATTTTCCATTCTGGATCCAGAGTTTAGTGATTCTTGAAAGGTCATCACTAATGCCTCTGTGATCTCTTCATCCGCCTGTTTCAGAACCCTGGGGTGTACACCCCAACTTCACGTGACTTATCTACCTTCAGATCTGTCAGTTTCCAAAGAACCACCTTTCTAGTTATGGTAACTTCACACACTTCATTACCCCTGACACCTGGAAATTACACCACAATACTAGTGCCTACCACAGTGAAAACTGTTGCCAAATACTTATTCAGTTTGTCTGCCATTTTGTTGTCTTCTTTTATGCCTCTCCAGCATGGTTTTCCAGCAGACCGGTATCCACTCTCACATCTTTTTTACACTATGTATCTGAAGAACCTTTTGGTTTAATATTAAAATTATTGGCTAGCTTACTTTCATATTCAATCTTTTACTCCTTAACTATTTTTTAGTTGCCTTCTGTTGGTTTTTAAAAGCTTCCTAATCGTCTAACTTCCCAATATTTTTTGCTCCATTATATGCCCTCTTTTGGCTTTTATGTTAGCTTTGATTTCTTGTTAGCTACAGTTGTGTAATTTTCCTTTAGAATACTTCGTCCTCATTGGGATGTATATATCCTGTGCTTTCTGAATTGCTTCCAGGAATTCCAGCCAGTGCTACTCTGCCATCATCCTTGCCAGTGTTCGTTCCCAATCAATTCTGGCCAACTCCTCTCTTCCGCCTTTGTAGTTCCATTCAGGGTCTTTTTACCCTTGCAATTCCTTAGCTCTATCCACAATGATTCAACACCTTCCAACCCTATGTCACCTCTTTTGAATTATTTGATTTCACTTCTTACCAACAGAGCAGCACCACCCCATCTGCCTTCGTGCCCGTCTTTTCAATGCAATGTGTATCCTTGAACATTAAGCTCCCAGCTTCTTTTAGTCATGATTCAGTGATACCTACAACATCACACTTACAATCTGCAACTGTGCTGCAAGTTCAGCTGTCTTAATCCATATACTGAGCATATTCAGATGCAAAACCCTTAGTCCTGTATTCACCCTTTTCTATTTTGTCCACTTTTTACATTGCAACTCATCCTGTTGACTGCAATTTTGCCCTATCAACAGCCTCTCCTCACTACCCACTGCCTCTGTAAACCAGCCACCTCATCTTGAGCACTATTATTCACCTTTCCTACGCTGCTTCTTGCATTTAAGTATATGCAGCTCAGGACACTAGTCACACTATGCTCAAACTTTTGACTCTTAACATTGTCTGAGATGTTACCAACATCTGCTTCCACAACCTACCCACTAACTGTCTGGCACTCTGGTTCCTATCCCCCTACAACTCCAGTTTAAACCCCACCGTGCAGCATTAGCAATTCTCCCTACTAGGGTATTAGTCTGCCTCCTGTTCAGGTGCAAACCATCCCTTCTATACAGGTCCCACCTTTCCTGGATGGAATGATCCAATGATCCAAAAACCTTACGCCATCCCTCCTAAACCATCTCTTTAGCCACGTATTAAACTGTATAATCTTCCTCATACTGGCCTTAGCAGTACTGGGACAGGTAGCAATCCTGACATCACAACCCTGGAGGTCCTGCCCTTTAAATTAGCACCTCATCACTTGCTCCACCCATGTGTTTGGTACCTACAGGGACCACAACTTCTGGCTGTTCACCCTCCCACTGCTGGGAGGATGCTGAGGACTCAATCTGAGATACCCCAGATCCTGGCACTCAGGAGGCAACCTACCATCCGTGATTCATCCGTGACTACCTGTCTGGGTAGTCTCCAGCCCCTTGGTATGAACATCGAATTCTCCAACTTCCGGTAATTCCCTTGCCCTCCCTTCCCCATCCCACTTTCACTCTGCCTCCTCTTCCAGCTGCCTATCACCTCTCATGATTCTGCCTTCTTCTACTACCCATAGGGCTTTCCTATTACATTCCTTCTTCACCTTTCATGGCTATCCCCTCCCTGCTTCCCCTCCCCCACCCCTTGATCTTTCCTCTGATTGGTTTTTCAGTTGACACTACCAGCCTTCTCCTTCCCACCCTCCCCCCACCTTCTTTATAGGGCCCCTGCCCCTCGCTCTTCAGTCCTGATGAAGGGTCTCAGCCCGAAACGTTGACTGCTCGTTTCCACGGATGCTGCCCGACCTGATGAGTTCCTCCAGCTTGTTTGTACATGTTGATACTATCCGTGATTCTTGTTCTCGCCCACAGAACCTGTCCGTTCCCTTAACTAACAAAGCCCCTTTAATCACAGCGAGCCTCTTCTCCCCACTTCCCTTCTCAGTAAGTGGCAGAATCAGAGCCAGAGGCCGACCACTGTGACTTTCTGCGCCCCCCACCCCCGACAGTATCCGAAGTGCAATACCAGTGGCTGAGCAGGATGACCAAAGTGGACTCTGCACAGGCTCCTTAACCCTTTCCCATTCTTGTCTGTCACCTCGCTTACATCTTTGGTGTAACTGCTTTTCTATATGTCCTATGTATCACCCCTCAGCCTCCCAGATGATCTGGAATTCTTCTAGAGCCTGCTCCAACTCCTGAACGCAGATTGTTAGAAGCTGCAGCTGGATGCACTTCTTGCAATTGTCATTGTCAGGGACACTGGAGGTCTCCATGCCTTCCTGTCCCACAGGAGCATTCAACTATCTTGCCTGGCATCTCTACTCTCCTAGCTGAGCAGATATAACGAAGGGAAGGAATAAAAAAACTTAACTGTGAGCTTTTCTTTACTATTGCTTTCTCTGATTGAAGCTTCTCTTCATGGCAGACTCAGGGCAAGAGCCTCACCACTCTGACTCTGCCCACTCAGACGACAGCTGCTGTGCTTGTTGCTGCCTTCCATTAATTTGCTCTTGTTAATTAATCCCAAGTGCTAATTGGTCGCTGGTCAAAGGTCATTTTTGCTGTAGTGGCCTTTTGTACTTGGTCATTGGACCTGTTTGAAGTCCCTCCCCTCTCAAAACCTCCGATGTCCAGGTTGACCGCTGGTCAAAGTTCTTTTTTGCTGTAGCGACCTACTGCTGTATTTTGTACTCTGAATACCTTTAGAATTTCTGGAAGCGATTTGGAAGGTGCAGGATAGATGCAACCCGAAGAAGAATTATTCCTTAGGCAGGATGATGCAATAGTGGCCAACAAGAGAATTCAAAGCAACATAAAAGCCAATCAGAGGGCATATAACAAGGCAAAAATTAGTGGGAAGTTAGATTGGGAAGCTTTTAAACACCAACAGAAGGCAACTAAAAGAAAAAAAAAATCAGGAAGTAGAAAGAGATAGAATACAAAGGTGAGCTAACCAATAATATCAAAGAGGATCCAAAAAAATGCCTTTAGATATATAAAGTGTAAAGGGTGATAGTAGATGTCAGACCACGGGAAAATGGTGTTTTAGAGGTAGTAATGGGCGACAAGGAAATGACAGATGAACTGAATAAGTACTGTGGAAGACACTAGCCTATGCCGGAAATTCGAGAGTGTAAAGGGGCAGAAGTGAGTGAAGTTCCCAGTAATAGGGAGATGGTTCTTTAGAAACTAAAAGGTCTGGAGATAGGTAAGTTACCTGGACCAGACGGTCCACACCCAATGGTTCCAAAAGAGGTGGCTGAAGAGATCGTGGAGGCATTAGTAATGATCTTTCAAGAATCAATGGATTCTGGCATGGTTCTGTTGGAATGGAAAATTGCAAATGTCTCTCCACTCTTTAAGAAGGGAGAGAGGTAGAGGAAAGGAAATTAGAGGCCAGTTAGTCTGACCTCAGTGGTTGAGAATATGTTGGAGTCTATTATTAAGGAGGGAAATGATTTTTTAAAAAAGACCATCGTTTGCATGGTTTTCTTATGGGAAAATTTTGTTCTAACAAATCTGTTGGAATTCTTTGAGGAAATAATAAGCAGGGTAAACAAAGAAGAATTCAGAAGATGTGTACTTGGGTTTTCAGAAGGCCTTTGTTAAGATGCCACACATGAAGCTGCTTAACAGGTTAAGAGCCTATGGTATAACAAGAAAGAAACCAGCATGGATAGAACATTTACTGATTGGCAGGAGGCAAAGAGTGGAAATAAAGGGGGTCTTTTCTGGTTGACTACTGGTGACAATTGGTGTTCTACAATGGTCTTTGTTGGGACCACTTCTTACATTAAATGTTAATGATGGAATTGATGGCTTTGTGGCAGGTTTGAGGAAGCAGAGATGCTACAGAAGGAATTAGATTAGAAGAATGGACAAAGAAGTGGCAGATGTAATAGAGTCAGGAAATGTATTGAACTGAATTGATTTTATTTCTTACATCCTTCACATACATGAGGAGTAAGAATCTTTACATTACATCTCTGTCTAAACGTGCAATGCACAATTTATAGTAATTTGTAATAAATAGTAGTAAATAGTATGTGCAACAGGAATGTCAATATAGCATAGAAATACAATTGCATCAGTGTGAATTAATTAGTCCGATGGCCCGGTGGAAGAAGCTATCCCAGAGCCTGTTGGTCCTGGCTTTTATGTTGCGGTACCATTTCCCAGCTGGAACAGTTTGTGGTTGGGGTGACTCAGGTCTCCAGTGATTCGATGGGTCCTTTTTACACACCTGTCTCTGTAACTAGAAACACAGAAAACCTACAGCACAATACAGCTTTGCTGAACATGTGCTTACTTTAGAAATTACCTAGGGTTACCCATAGCCTTCTATTTTTCTAAGCTTCATTTTCTAAACTTCATCCAGGAGTCTCTTAAAAGACCCTATCATATCTGCCTCCACCACCGTTGCTGGCAGCCTATTCTACGCACTCACCACTCTCTGCGTAAAAAAATCCACCCCTGACATCTCCACTGTACCTGCTTCCAAGCACCTTAAACACCTCTCATGTTAGTGATTTCAGTCCTGGGAAAAAGCCTCTGACTATCCACATGATCAATGCCTCCCATCATCTTATACACCTCTATCAGGTCACCTCTCATCCTCCATTGCTCCAAGGAAAAAAGGCCAAGTTCTCTCAACCTATTTTCATAAGGCATGCTCCCCAAATCCAGGCAACATCCTTGTAAATCTCCTCTGCACCTTTTCTATGGTTTCCACATCCTTCCTATAGTGAGGTGACCAGAACTGAGCACAGTACTCCAAGTGGGGTCTGACTAGGGTACTATATAACTGCAACATTACCTCTCAACTCTTAAACTCAATCCCTCAGGCGATGAAGGCCAATGCACTGTATGCTTTCTTAATCACACAGTCAACCTGCACAGCGTCTTTGAGTGTCCTATGAACTCGGACCCCAAGATCCCTCTGTTCCTCCACACTGCCACAAGTCTTACCATTAATACTATATTCTGCCATTATATTTGACCTACCAAAATGAACTACCACACATTTATCTGGGTTGAACTCCATCTGCCACTTCTCAGCCCAGTTTTGCATCCGCTGTAACCTCTGACAGCCCTCCACACAATTCACAACACCCTCAACCTTCGTGTCATCAGCAAATTTACAAACCCATCCCGCCACTTTCTCATCCAGGTCATTTATAAAAATCACGAAGAAAAGGGGTCCCAGAACAGATTCCGAAGACTCACCACTGGTCACTGACCTCCATGCAGAATATGGCCCTACAACCACCGTCTTCAGTGGGCAAATGTCTGTAATAGTGGGAAGTTCATATCTACAGATGCGCTGGGTTGTCCGCCATGGAAGAAGGCCACAGAAGGCCGTGGAAGAAAGAAGGGAGGGGGGGGGGGGAAGAGCACCTGAGGGAGGTGATGGGCAGGCAAGGAGATAACATGAAAGTGGGAAAAGGGTATGGGAAATGGTGGGGGTAGTGGGGAGGCCTTCTGTCTTTCACCAATCAACTTCCTCACTCTTTGCTTCATCCCTTCCCCTTCAAGTTTAACCTAATGCCTGGCATTTCTCTCTCCCCTACGCCCACCTTTCAAATTTACTCCTCAGCGTTTTCTCTTCAGTCCTGCCGAAGGGTTTCGGCCCGAAATGTTGACTGTTTTTTCCATAGACACTGCCTGGCCTGCTGGGTTCCTGCAGCATTTTGTGTGTGTTGCTTGTATTTGCAGCATCAGCAGATTTTCTTGTTCATAACATAACGTGAGCATTATAACTCTGAAACTTGTACAATAAATAGAAATCATGATGCATGAGCAGTGATGTGAGAGAAGATAACGTACATTGAGACTAATGTCATTATGTCTCACATGTTCCTAACTTGCACTCTCATAGAAAATCTACATAAAGCTGCCTGCAAGCATTACCATCTCAAAACACCAACACCATCTCATTTGAACATCAGCACCAGGAAAAGAACTCAGACAGTCAGTTATCACTTTATCATCTATCCTTATCTGAATCAATGCTTCAGCAGCGAGCAGAGGGAAGGAAAATGAATCCATTTCAATATGTCAAGGCACGCACAGGCAGGCAAATTATTTCCAATTGCTCTGCTTACAAAAGAAACAAAGAGCCTGAGGATAGGAAGTGACTTACCAGGTTTGTGGTATGTGCTGTTAAGCAATTTTAAGTGAAGCACAACTATTAATAACTGCAGATATTCACACATGTTCTGAAATTAAGCACATTTTCATGAGCAAAGGAGAAACTAAAGAAATTCCAAGGAAGTTTAAACCAAGGTTACATACTGCTGAACTACTGAGGTGAAAACTGATTATATCCACTCCAAACACACAAACAATGCTTTGAAGGTTCCATGAAAACTTCCCCCCCCCCCCCCCCCCGAGAAAGATATGGGAGAAAGTTTTAGCTTTAGTGGTTTCCTCTCCTTTTGAGATCATTAAAACAATAGATCAAGGGGTAAATTCAAATGTATCAATGATCGTTGACATTACATGAACTTTTGCAAGAAGAATAAAGCAAAACTACAAAACAGAATTTTGCCTCCACGCTGTGAAAGCAGCCTAACTGATGACTGAAATACGCCCATCTGCTCTGAAGGAATTATTGTTGTGCCTCTTCATAGACTCCGATATGGTGTCAGCACACTTTGGACTGATGTGCGTGCACAGAGTCCAAGACATCTGTATTGTGAAAGTTTGGCTTTTAGTAGCTTGAAGAGATTTGGTGTGTCACCATGGACTCTAGCAAGTTTCTACAGAGAGAGCATTCTGACTGCTTCACTGCCTCGTAAGGAGGGACCATTGCACAGGATCGGAAATGGCTGTGAGAAGTTTTAGACTCAACCAGCCTCCTCAGCATCGAGGACATCTTCAAAAGATTTTGCCTCAGAAAGATGGCATCATCATTAAGGAGCATCCAGGCCATGCTTCTTCTCATTGCTACCATGGAAGCCTGAAAGCACACACTCAACATTTCAACAACACCTCTGCTATCAGATTTCTGAATGGACAATGAACCCAAGAACACGTCATCAGTATTCCTCTGTGTTTATTTACAAACGTATTTATCTGTCCCAATATAATGCATTCTCTCTGATGCTGTGGTTATGATGCAAACAAATCGATTGAAAGGACATTTGAGACCATTTAGTGTGTATGTGGTCACACTCGGGCCAGACTGGGTAAAGATGCCAGCTTTTCTCTCAAGCAGCATGATATTGAACCAGATGTTTTAAATGGCAATTCACTTTATTTTCCAAACTTAACCTCCACATGGCGGGATTTGAAGTTGGTTTTCAATTGTTAGTTCAGGCACCAGGTGACAAACCCAGTAACATAACTGCTGGTGCCACGTTCATAACAGTCAGTAGAAGCCAGTGGATCATGTATTTCCCCTGAGGAAATAAACTCTGAAACAAAAGTAATCTATAGACATTAAACTGCAGATTGCATGTAAGAATAAGGAAACATGCAATGTAGAGCTTGAAGAGACTATCAATCATTAACCAGAAGGACAAATTGGTCGGAAATGACCAAAGCTACTGTCTACGTTCCAAGTGAAGTGATTACTAGCTCAGGGGCTCCCAGGGTTATGTTAATCCAACTTACAGAAGTCCATTGAACTCAAGTTCTCCATACAATATTCAAGCAAGTAATACAATGTTTCACAATATTTATTAATGACTGGAAATAATATAGAATCCATTAGTTTAATTCTGGGTGTTGTCACTGTGAATATTCAATGAAATGAAGGAATTACACCAATACACTATGGGTTACTACAGCAAACGGATGTTTTTGATTCAGAAAAATCGCTTAAAGGCCAGTTTTCAGAAATAGCAGCCTTGCCTAACCCACATACTGCCTTTGACCAGCAGAAAACTTGAAGGAAAAAAAATGATCCTAAATCATCATTTGTTTTAGGTGTCAAATTCCAATGATTTTGGTATATACTGTATAACCTAATCATTGTTATGCCCCGGATTTAGTGACTATGCAAAAATAATCTCAGTTCCACAGTAGTGCCAAGAATTTCTCAACTATTCACACTTATATAGATATGGGCTGGGTTACACTGGATTGAAAGTCCTTGCCTTGGGCCTGTATAAGGTTATATTCAGTCTTTTTGTATCGAGGATATTACAGAATGAAAGGAATCTGCTCAAGGGGAGCCTAGATCATTATAAACATTCATTCCAAAGGAACAAAGAACTTAACAGCACAGTTCAAGTCCTTCAGCCCACAACAACCCAGAGCTTTATATAGCTGGGAGCATGTCATTATTCTAACCTTTCCCATCCACACAGCCCTCCATTTTATTTCATCTATGTGCCTATCTAAGTGTCTCTTAAGTATCTGCCTCTACCACCACCCCTGGCAGTGTGTTCCACACATTTACACATTCTGTGCACAAAAAAACCCATCTCCGACATACTCCCTATACATTCTTCTAATCACCTTAAAATCATGCCTTCTCGTATTAGCCATTTCTCCCCTGTCTACTCTATGACTCTTATGCACCTCTATCAGGTCACTTCTCATCCTCCTAGGAGAAACCCTACCTCACTAATGCTCTCTAATTCAGAGAGCATCTACACCCTCTGTAAAGCTTCCACATCCTTCCAAAGAAAGGCAACTGGAACTGAACATAACACTCCGAGTGCAGTCTAGCCAGAGCTTTATATAGCTGGTGCTGTGTCATTGCTAATCAGGGATAGTATCACAGCTGCAGAAAGGGAGATGTAATGGAAGGATTGTCTACTAAGTTAGTGTGGGTGGAAGTTGCCACACTGTAGCCTTGGACAAGGATAGTAGATAGCATTGGAAAGTATTTCACTGCGGCAGGGTGAATTGTGATGCGAATAGGCAGAAATGTCGAAGCCAAATTTAGGAATAGATGTACTTTGGAAAATACATCACAGAAATATGGAATTTGCATAGGATTCAGGATAGGCTTGTCCTGTTGAGGCCAGGAAAGGATGGCTGGGTGAAGAAGTAGTAGAACATCCAGTCCAGAGGAAGAAGGAACCAAAGATCAAACAGGGCTTTTGAGAGTTATAAGGAAGCCAGGAAGGAACTAAAGAAGGGACTTAGGAAAGCTACAACCTAGAATGCAGAACAGTACAGTACAGACCCTTTGGCTCATGATGCTCTGCCAGCCTTTTCAAGTTCAATTTATTGTCATTCAACTGTACGCATGTATATCCTCAAATGAAACATTCTTCTGGGCCAAGGTGCACACCACAGTATATACAACTCACACACACACACAAAACACAAAGTAATATTACCATAAATAAATTAACACATAATAAGTTGCATTTACCGCACAAGTTAAAAAGTAAATAGCATAACGCTACTGAAAAACACACAAAATGTTGGAGGAACTCAGCAGGTAAGGTAACAGCTATAGAAATGAAAATAACAGTCGACATTTCAGAACAAGACCCTTCATCAGAACTGAAAACGAAGAGGGAAACCACCAGAATAAAAAGGTGATGGGGGGGAAGGAGGGTTAGCTGGAAGGTGATGGGTGAAGCCAGGTGGGTGGGAAAGGTAAAGGGCTGGAGAAGAAAGAAACTGATAGGAGAGGAGAGTGGACCATGGGAGAGAGGAAAGGAGGAGGGGCACCAGAGAGAGGTGGTAGGCAGGTGAGGGCAAGGAGTAAGAAGCTAGAGAAGAAGAGGGAAGGGGAGGGAAAAAATACTGGAAGGAGAAATCGATGCTCATGCCATCAAATTGTTCCTCCACCTTGAGAGTGGCTTCATTGTGACAAAAGATGAGGCCATGAACTGACATGTTGGAACAGGAATAGGGCTAGGAATTAAAATGGTGGCCACTGAGAAATTCCTCTTTTGGCAGATAGTGGATAAAGTGGTACCCCAATTTACACTGGGTCTCACCAATGTGGAACAGGCTGCTTCAGGAGCACCGGATAAAATAGATGACCCCAACAGATTCACAGGTGACGTGTTGCCTCATCTGGAAGGACTGTTTAGGAGGTAAGGGAGGAGGTGAAAGGACAGGTGTATCATTTCTGTCACTGGCAGGGGTTTGTGTCAGGATGAAGATCAGTGAAGAAGTTTGAATGAATAAGGGAATCATGGAGGGAGTGATCTCTGCAGAAAGCGAAGAGTGGGGTGGTGGTGAGGTCAGGTAGGTAAACACATGTTTGACGGAAGGATCCCATTGAAGATTGTGGATGTTGCAGAGAATGAGTATATAACACTACAGTAGTGGCAGTTTCATACATGTTGAGATCTGGGTGGTGGCAGGGAGTTCAGTAGTCCTACGGCCTGGAGGAAGAAGTTCTTTTCCATTCTATCACTTCTTGTCCTAATGCCATGGTATCTTCTACTTGATGGTAGGGGATGAAAGAGATTGTTGGATAGATGGGAGGGATCTTTGCTAATGGCAAGGGCTCTGCGTAGCAGCATTCTGGATAAGTATCTCTGAAGAATGGAAGGCAGACCCGATGATCCTCGCAATCCTTCGTAGGGACATGTGGCCAGATGCCTTGCCATTCCTGTACCAGATGGGACAGTTAATGCAGCTAGTCAGGACACTCTCGATGATGCTCCTGTACAAATTGGTTAGAATGGTGAGGGTGGGGGGGGGGGGGAGTAGCCTCACTCACCTCAATCTCCTCTGAAAGTGGAGATGCTGATGTGTTCTCTTGGCCAAAGATGAGGTGTTGGGGGAACAGGTGAGATTGTCTGTATGTGTATTCCTGGAAACTTGGTGCTCCTAACTCTCTCCATGGAGGAGCTATACACATGCAGTGACGAGTGGTCAGCCTGTGCCTTTCTAAAGTCCACAATTATCTCTTTGGTCTTGAGCACATTGAGACTCATGTTGTTGTGTTCACACCATTCTACCTGTACTCTGCGTCCAAAGTGTATCTCTTCACACATTTCCAGATTGAACACCATATTCTCAGCTCAGTTCTACATCCTATGAATGTTCTGTTGTATACCATGACAACCTTTGACACTAACCACACCACCACCAAACTTCGTGTCTTCTGCAGACTTACTAACCTACCTTTCAACTTCTCACCCAATTCTTTTATAAAAATCACAAAGAGCAGGGGAAAACCACTGGTCACCCACCTTCAGGCAAAATAAGCTCCATCTACTATCAGCCTCTGCAATCTGTGGGCAAGCCAATTCTGAATCCATGCACTCAAGTTTACTTGGATCCCATGCTTCCTAACTTTTTAGTCAATCATACAGAAACTTGTCAAATGCCTTACTAAAATCCCTATACACCACATCCATTGCTCCATCTTCATTAACTTATTTTGTCACTTCCTCAGAGAACTCAGTCAGGCTCATGAGGCACAGCCTGCCTCTTATAGAGCCATGGTGACTATTCCTAATCAGACCACACTTCACCAAATGCTCATAAATCCTGTCTCTAAGAATCCTCTCCAATAGTTTGTTCACCACCGACGTAAGATTTACTAGTCTATAATTCTCAGGATTATCCCCATAACCTTTCTTGAACAAAGGAATATTTGCCAGCCATTAATCTTCTGATCCTGTGACCAGTGAGGACACAGGGATCATTGCTAAAGCTTACTTTACTTCCAATTGTAACCTGGGGCTACAGTTCTAATAAATGTCAACATGTTCCAGCATATTAGCCTGTTCTATACAGCCCTCACATTCATTAACTTCCTTCTTACTGGTAAATACTGAAGCAAAGTATTCATTAAAGACCTCCCCTGTCTCCTGGCTAAGTATTCTTAAGTTCCTTCCTAGCTACCTTATAACTCTCAAGAACCCTGTCTGATCCTTGCTTCCTAAACCGTAAGTGTGCTTTATTCTTCTTCTTGACTAGGTGTTCCACTTCCCTTGTCGACCATGCCACCCTCTCCCTGCCTTAATGGGATAAACTACCCAGAAACCCCATGCAATACACCCTAAGCAACTTCCATCTTCTGTTGTGCATTTCCCAAGTACATCTATTGCCAATTTAAACTCCCCAAGTTTCTGCCTAGAAGTTTGCCCTTCCACAATTAAGTGCGTTCCCATACTGTCTGCTCCATCAATATGTACCACAACTTCTGGCTGCCCTTAGGAATGCTGTGGACCAAATCCCTCAACCTGGCTCCGTAGCATCCAAGAGTATCTTTCATGTCCACAGCATCTGCCTGCCTGTTCCCCTAGCTATTGAATCCTCTATCATCGGTGCTTTCCTCTTCTCCCCCACCTTCCATTCTGAGCCACTGACTCAGTGCCGGAGACTTGGCTGCTGCAGCTTTCCCCAGTAGGTAATTTCCACCCAACAGTATCCAAAGCAGTATACCTGTTATTGAGGGAAGCGGACAAAGGGGTACTCTGCACTTTCGACCTATTCCCTTCCTTTCTCTCAACAGTCACCTTTTCTCCTGCAACTTAGATGTGACTGCCTGTCTGTAGCTCCTATCCATTAACCCTGTGTTTTCCCAAATGAGCAGAAGGTCATCCAGCTGCAGCTCCACTTCCCTCACACAGTCTAAAAGGAGCTGCACCCAAATGCACCTCACAAATATGACAATCAGGTAGACTGTAGGTCTCCTAGATCTTCAACATCATGCAAGAGGAGCACACTTCTGCTGTGGGATCCATTCCCGCTAATCTACCTAATCAATAATAAAGAAAGAAAGAGAAGCGTGACAGAAACCTTGAGCTAACCATCACCTCTTCTTGCCAATGCTTCTTGAGCAAGGCCCCAGTTTCCCACTTGAACCCTGGCCAATCACACTATGGCCGCTCCCACAATGCTGTCCTTGCTAAGTCCACAAGAACCCAAACTATCTCATGCTCTGCAGAAGACGCCTACTGACATTGGGGATGGCAAGAAAGCCCAGGAATCAGACATTTCATCCCCTCTTTTGACTTAACTCTCTATTTCTTGAATAGCCTGAAAATAACAACTTGATGTGGATTGGGCCATGACTCACAATTCAAGTCTAACTTGTGTCCTCCTCCCCTTTCTGCTAGTCATTCAAATAACAGAGTCAGATGGAGGCCCATCTGAAATTCATTATTACTCAACACGCACAAAGTGCTGGAGGAACTCAGCAAGTCAGGGAGCGTCTATGGAGGGGAATAAACAGTTAATGATTCGAGCTGAGACCATTCATTATGACTGGAGAGGAAGTGGACAGAAGCCAGGGGGAGGGGTTCTACATGAAACATCAGCCATTTATTACCCTTTATAAATGCTGTCTGGCTTGCTCAGTTCCTCCAGCATTTTTTGTGTGTTACTCAAGGTTTCCAGCATCTTGTGCTCATTAATACTCATACCCTTGGCAATCTGTGTGGCCCAAATGGTGCTCTACAAGAAAGGTTAAGAGAAGGTAGCTCACATGCTAAACTTGGTTGACGAGACGATAAATACAAGCTTTGTGATCTGACGTTTAGTTACTTCTCTGCACCATTAATCAATGATACTGCCTGACATGAGCACAACTTCTTGAATGGTTTCCTTGAATCCATTTCCAGATTGTGGGACCACTTTCATATCTCACAGTCAAAATGATATTCCAAAATCAGAAGTACTGACAGGAGAAGAACAAGACATTGCATCAGGTTTCCTGCAAGCTTCTAATGTAAATTCTTCAAAATATCATTCCATTTTTCTCTCCAGTGCGTCAGCTAGTTTTCCTTTGAAAGCATCCATGATGTTTGCCATAACCAATCTGTGAGAGCAAATGTAACTTTTGAGTTTCAGGAGTTTGAGGAGAGTTGGTATGGCACAAAAGACACTCATAAATTTCTACAGATGTACCAGAGAGCATTCTAACTGGTTTTAGCTTCGTCTGGTGTGAAGGGGACACTGCACAGGATCGGAAAATGCTGTGGAAAGTTGGAAACTCAGCCAGCTCCACCATGAGCACTGGCCTCTCCAGCATTGAGGACACCTTCAAAAGGTGATGCCTCAAAAAGACGGCATCCATCATTAAGGACCTCCATCACTCAGGTCATGTCCTCTTCTCATTGCTACCATCAAGGAGGAGATACAGGAACCTGAGGGCACAAACTCAATGTTTCAGGAACAGCTTCTTGCCCTCCACCATCAGATTTCTGAATGGACAATGAACCCACAAACACTTCCTCAATGTTTCCCCCTGTTATCTTTATATATTTCTTGCAATTTACAGTTTTTATTATGTATTGCAATACACTGCTGCCACAGATCAACAAATTTCACATAATTGAATAGGTTAGTATTTTATTACTTTGAACATACAAGATTGAGGGGAGCTTTGATAGAGGTATACACAATTATGACAGGGTAAATGCAAGCGGGCTTTTCCCTGAGGTTGGGTGGGATTACAAGTGGAGGTCGTGGGTTAAGGGTGAAAGGTGAAAAGTTCAAGGGAACATGAGAGTAACTTCCTCACTCAGAGGGTGCATGCGAGCTTGATTTCAACATTTAAGAGAAGGTTGGATGGATACATGGTCGTTAGGGGTTTGGAGGGCTATGGTCCAGGTGCAGGTCGATGGGAGTAGGCAGCTTAAATGGTTTGGCATGAACTAGATGGGCTGAAAGGCCTGTTTCCATGCTGTGCTTGTCCACGACTCTATATGCCAGTGATATTAAACCTGCTTCTAATTCTAAGTAAAGATCATTCTTCAGAATTCCATGGTGTTATTAGCAATTAACAGACGACACCATGACAGGATTTCTCTACCATTTTTCTATCTCATATTGAAGCCATATAATCTTAAAGCCTATCCATCCACTCCTCAATCTCCTCTTTTCTAGAGAAGAGCCTGGCCTAATCAATCTTTTCTTGATGTGTACTCTCAATTCTAGCAGCAGAATGTTGAATTGATGTTGTATTTCCTCCAGAGCATCCTTTAAAATAATTAGAGACCAGAATTATTTGTCATATTGCAACTGCAGCCTAAGAAAAGTTCTGTACTTGTGGGGACCTACAAGTTTCTGGACAGCCACTGCTTCTCCATTGGAATAGACCAATACTGTAAGAAAAACTTGCATGTAAAAAGTCTTTGAGCTCATGTTATGCTTTACCAATTAAAAACTGGCTTTAAACCACAACGAGGCATTAGGGTAGTTGACAAGATGTCTCAATGAAGAATATTTTAAGGAGCTTCATAAAAGAGGTGGAAAGGTAGGGGATTTTAAGCAGGCAGTTCCATTAAGGACACAGTTATCGATAAATGCAGCAATTAAATTCAGACGAGACGGAGGAAATGGAACAAAATGTCTCTGTGTATGATGATGACTCTTGCATCAATAATTGTGAGTGTAATTGTAACTCACCATTTAAAAAGTAGCCTTTTCTGTCTACTCCAGGATTATCCTGCAGAACAAGAGAACACTCACCTGACCTGCTCAAGTTGACAACTGCACTTTCCACACCAAACCCATCAACACGTTCTTACGTCCCAGCTTCACCAGATTTGAACATCTCTAGATTTGAATCTCCTCAGATTTCCATCCATAAGAACACAAAACTAAAAGGATATTTATGCAAAATTAGTGCACAGTTCTTCCTCAATTATTTCTACCTCTGTAGATTCAATGACAGGCTTTGAGAGCAAGACAGTTTTGTCACCACTGGACACCGAGAGGCTGAGGCCTATCAAAGAAGTTCTCGAACATTTTGTGAGTGTATTGTTCAGAGAGGAAACAGGAACGTATTGATGCTTTGCAAGAGTATTTATTGGTTTCAAAGGACACTCAATCTAAGGAAAAGCCTGTAATTTTACAAAGTAATATTTTTGAAGTATAAATGGACATAATTTAACAATGAACCATGATTTCTTCCAATAGATTATTGTGTGGAATGAAGTCCATACATTTCACAGAGACACTCTGTTCATCTGATAAATCCCAACTCAGTGACTGGCTTGAATCAAGTTACTCACAGTCTCAGCAAAGTTTTATAACATCGCAGAACCTCAGCATTATAAAGGGCAAGCAATTTTGCCTCTACAGCATTGCTGGGCAGCAAGTTAGTTTTCATCCTTGTCTCGCTGCGACTGATGTCAGTGTCTCCAGGCTCTGCTGTTGAGCTGTTCTCCTGGCCACTCCGAAAAATTCAGCTCATTCCCATCACTGCCAACCATTCCCTAAGCCAGGTTACTGGCTCCACAGATTGAAACTGACAAGCTCAGAGTGAAATCCTGTCAGAAGCTTCCAGTTCTGTAACAGTTTTTGTCCCAACAACAACCTTCTTGTACTTTGTTGTATCTTATTCCTGAAAAATCCTTCATTTCCCTTCTTGCCTTTAAAATACACACCCGAATAAGTATCTCATGTCCATCACAAGATTTCAATTCTTGGGTCAGCTCCAATTTCCAATTAAACCTTGGCAGTACTCTCCACATTAAATTGTGCCATTCTGGTACAAAGTGGTGTCACTGCTCAAATCTGCCACATCATTACATTCATATTTGCCTCAATGCTGGAATGATGCTTCCCATACTAACTCCAAAAGAAACAACTCAAATGGACGTCAAAATTCTGAACAGGAGTTGGTCGTTTGCAAATCAGAATTTGCTGTCTTGTAAATGTCAGTCTTTCCACTTCAAATTTCATAACTTTGCAAGTTTTCTATGTATGTACATTGAATCAAAGTGATTGGCTGCCTGTCCCAACGAATAGAGCAGAGGAATACTTAAACATGTTCAAGGAGCAGGCTTCTACCTCCCTCTGCTGGCTATTAGTTGCATAGTCAGCTACATCTCGTGCTAGTTTTAAAAAATGTAAAATATCTTGTTGCATCACATCTCTAAAGAAGCCTAATAAACAAATGAAAAGACTGATCGAGTTCTGGTGCAGGTAGTAACCCCAAAAGCTGTAGTTCAATAGTCAGGAAAAATTTCTCATCAGTCAATGTCTTATCATGACTTTATTTATGGATTATTACAGAAAATAGATTCTTCTCTCCTCCCTTATAAGGGGAATTTCACTTTGCAATCTGGCGACATACACAGCAAACAACTCTTAGTTGTGTGATTAAGAAAAAAAGCTTATTCCCTTGGGTAAATCATGAAGAATCTGAATTATAGGGTGAGGTCGTGTTGGCTCTGCTTTTGTGCAGGAAGGTATTGTGGGATTGACAGGAAATGATAACATAATGAAGTCCACACAGCTGCCCTTTCTTCAATCTTTAACTGGATTAATCTTTCTGACTACCATACTCTGATTCTCCCGATCTCTCGGCTGACAGTTGCCATTTCCCCTCAGTTTTCAAACACTTATCCATACTCACCAACCTTATCATTCAGTCCCAGAACTTCCAAAGTTTCTACTTCAAATGGACTTTTATTTTAGGAACAATCAAAGTGCGTGCAGGCTGTAGAAACTTGTTTCAGATGAGTAGAGATCATGAAAGTGATTCCATTCAAAGTGCATTTCACAGCAGAGAAAATTAATCAGTAAAGAGAAATGTTCTGTAAATGGCGACCTCCCTGTAACACGTATGCTTTGTCACTAAGGAGCGGGAATAAAGGAGCCTTTTCTGGTTGGCTGTTGGTAATGGGTGGCGTTATGCAGGGGTCTGAGTTGGGACTGTTTTTATTTCACGTTATATGTCAATGATTTGGATGACGAAATTGATCGCTTTGTGGCGAAGTTTGTGGACAATATGAAGAAAGGTGGAGGAGCCTGTAGTGTTTCCAAGAGCAAGGGGTCTGCAGAAGGACTTAGGCACATTGGGAGAATGGGCAAAGAAGTGGCAGATGGAATATAGCACAGGGAAGTGTAAGGTCATGAACTTTGGTAGAAGGAATAAAGACATAAATGATTATTTTCTGAATGTGGAGCAAATTCAGAAATCAGAGGTACAGAGGGACTTGGGAGTCCTCGTGTCGGATTCCCTGATTGTTAATTCGCAGGTTGAGTCTGTGGTGGTGAAGGCAAATGCAACGTTAGCATTTATTTCGAGAGGACTAGAATATAAACATAAGGATGTAATACTGAGGTCTTATAAGGCACTGGTTAGACTGCACTTGGAATATTGTGAGCAGTTTTAGAAACATAGAAAACAAAGCACAATGCAGGCCCTTCGGCCCACAAAGCTGTGCCGCACATACCCCTACCTTAGAACTACCTAGGCTTTACCCATAGCCCTCTATTTTTCTAAGCTCCACGTAGCCATCCAGGAGTCTCTTAAAAGACCCTATCGTTTCTGTCTCCACCACTGCTGCTGGCAGCCCATTCCACGTACTCACTAATCTCTGTGTAAAAAACTTAGCCTTGACATCTCCTCTGTACCTGCTTCCAAGTATGTTAAAATTCTGTCCTCTCGTCCTAGCCACTTCAGCCCTGGGGAAAAGCCTCTGACTATCCACATGATCAATGTCTCTTATTATTTTGTACACCTCCATCAGGTCACCTCTCTCACTCCAAGGAGAAAAGGCCGAGTTCACTCAACCTATTCTCATAAGGCATGCTCCCCAACCCAGGCAACATCCTTATAAATCTCCTCTGCACCCTTTCTATGGTTTCCACATCCTTCCTATAGTGAGCTGACCAGAACTGAGCATGGTACACCAAGTGGGGTCTGACCAGGGTCCTATATAGCTGCAACATTACCTCTTGGCTCTTAAACTCAATCCCACGATTGATGAAGGATTGATTTGGCCCTCTCATCTAAGAAAGGATGTCTGTGCATTGGTAAGGGTCTAGAGGATATTTATGAAAATAATCCCAGGAATGAAAGGGTTAACATTTAAGGGGCCAGTACAGAGTTCGCTGTCATCAACATCTTGGGAAGTTCCAGACCGGGAACTCAACAAGACTAGCCCTAAAGCTACAAAAGCACATCAAAGGCTGGGTTTCCTGCAACGATTGGTTCACTTCCTGATCTCATCTATGATTCACATATAAGCAATATAATGGAGTAGCCACCACCCATTTGGATGAATTCAGCTCCAACAATATTCCGGAAGCTTGCTATCATCCAGAACAAAACAGCTGGCTTGACTGCATATCATCTTCCTACTGAGTCTGCATCATCTACAAAATGCACAGCAGTAATTACTTGAATCTCTAAACCTGCAGCTTCTACCACCAAAGACAAGGGTAGCAAACACAGGGAAATGCCGCCATTTCATGCCTCCCACTAATTTACTGTCATTACTTGGAAAAATATCACTGTGTCTGCATTGTTAGGTGGCCTAAATTCTCGATGTCTCGTTATGTTGGAGATCATTCGCCCGAAGGAGGACAGCAGTTCGAGAAGATGGTAAGGACCATGGACACTCCAAGAAAATCTAAGTCTAGGCCACAAATGCTGGCCTACCCAAAATGAAAGATTCCCTTGAAAATCTTAATTATCATAATGAAAGTCATTTATATGGACCTGTAGTAAGGGTGTGCTTGTAATTTAGGTGTTACTGTCTGCTCCTCTGTTGACATGTTAGGATTGGATTTGACCTCAGCACACCCAGTGATTCATCAACACATCCAAAGGGCACACCTACTTGACACGTTTAAATTTGGCATTCAGTGCAAAAATAAAGTGAAACATCACCTATAAATCTGCATACTGGATATTGTATTTTAGGAGATGAATGAACCTTAGAACTTAAAGATAGTTGTCAATGTTCTTTGTTAGATATGTGCATGAAATTTGGATTACATTTCACTTCTGGTGTCATAGGTATAGAGTAGGTCCAAATGTATCAGAAGCCTCGAAAGGGTCCACAGTATGTTTCCCATCTTAGTCTAAACAACATATATTCAGCAACTTAAAAACACAGGGAACTCTGCAGATGCTAGAAATCCAAAACAACGCGCACAAAATGCTGGAGGAATTCAGGTCAGGCAGCATTTGTGTAAACGAATAAACAGTCAATGTTTCAGGTCGAGACCCTTCTTCGGTATCCTTCTCGAGAACTTCTACAGCTGTACCATGGACAGCATTCTGACAGACTGCATCACCATCTGGTGTCGGGTGCGGGTGGGGAGGGGGGGTGGTGCTGCTGCACAAGACTGAAAGAAGCTATAGAAAGTTGTAAAATTAGTCAGCTCCATCATGGGCATTCGCCTGTGTAGTATCCAAGACACCGTCAAGGAGCAGTGCTTCAGAGAGTCGACATTCATTATTAAGGACACCCATCACCCAGGGCATACCCTTGTCTTATTATTACCATCAGGAAGGAGGTACAGAAGCCTGAAGGGACACTCTCAGCAATTCAGGAACAGATTCTTCCCCATTGCCATCCGATTTCTAAACAGACATTGAACCCATGAAGACAGCTCACTTTTTTTATTATTCCTGTTTTTGCACTACTATTTTTAAATTTAACTATTTAATACACATACATATATATCTTACTGTAATTTATATATTTCTGTATTTATCATGTATTGCATTGTACTGCTGCTGTAAAGTTAACAAATTTCATGACATATGCTGGTGATATTAAACCCGATTCTGATTCGGATTCTGTAGCTTTTTGTGTATGTTGCTTTTTATCCAGCAACAGTAGATATTGCCTGCCCTATTTCCACTTTTTTAATATTTGACCTAGCAATGCTTGACATATCTAGATCTGCACTTCACTTTGATTTTTGACTTCAGCTTCCTCCCTTGACAACAGCCAAGTAGAAATGCAGTTTCCGTTTTCATTTACTTGATTTGACCATTTTATGAAATATGCTGGCGGAATGTAATGTCCTGATTCTCTTCTCCAAGCCTCCAGCTCTGTCTTGGATGTTTTTTTTTCTGTCAAACTAGTTCAATTTTGTTCCCAGCTCTCCAGTCACAACCTGCTATGCCCAGTTGGTGATAGCTTTCTAGTGGCTCGATTCCTGGTTTCCCACCATGCTCTTGATCTCATTAACTCTTCCATTACCACTAATTCCCATTACTGAGGGATGCCAGAGAAATGCAATACAGGTGCTTTAAAAATCATAGTTCCATGAACTTGATGTCACTATTGTGATGCTTCTAAATTCTACTCCAAACACCAAGGTCCTGATGAAGGGTCTCGGCCTGAAATGTTGACTATTCTCCCTTCCATAGATGCTACCTGGACTGCTGAGTTCCTCCAGCATTTTGTGTGTGTTGCTTGGATTTCCAGCATCTACAGATTTTCTTTTGCTTCTGACCAAGGTTGACTCGAGTTGAATCCATCACTGCCCAGTTCCACTCCTACTTTTCAAACCTACATCAGGCCATTGGCTCCCAGTTGGTAAAAGATGCCCATTTCTAGCTTGTTCAGATTCTTAACCCCAGGGCTTGTACATCTTGCTTCGACTCTTTCTTCTATCCTCACTCCTCCCAGCCACTTGTGGCCCTGAACAGATAAGCGGTGTGTAGAGATAAGAGAATGCAGGGGGGAAAACCATGGGGAAAGGGAAAACAAATATGAGTCACTTAGAGAGAAGGGGGGATGGAGAGGAACACACAAATGAGATTCAGGGGTAAAGTGTTTAGAAGTGGAAAGTGATGATGAGAGGAGAAATAATTCAGGGAACTGCGACTCCAAGTTTATTATCATACAAGGAAAATGATGCGAAAAGAATATTTCATAATTCCTAAGAGAAATGAAAGGTCAAAGTTGCAAAAGGAACAAAGGACCCATTACTATATTGATCATAGCTACAGGTAAAGGAAAGGAAGCAGATACCTAGGACTATAGAATGCGGCACCAAACCACATATATCCATGACAGATCTACTATAAAATGTAAGAGTGCACATCGCTTTCAAAACCAGATCAAATTGCAAAGTCACATTTTTCACTTTACAGCAACTGCTATCCAACTGATTTACAGCCCTGGGACACATGGACAGCAAAGATGCTCTTCACTGACTACAGCTCAGCATTCAATACCATCATCCCTTCAAACTAATCAACAAGCTTCAAGACTTGGCCTCAGTATCTCCTTGTGCAACTGGATCCTCAGTTTCGTCACTTGCAGACTCTAGCAAGTTTGGTCTGGCAAGAACATCTCCTCCACAATCACCAGGTGCACCACACGACTGTGTGCTTAGGCCCCTGCTCTACTCACTTTATACATATGACTGTGAGGCTAAGTATAGCTCCAATGCCATACTTAATTTGCTGGCCAGATCAAAGGTATGATGGATCACCTTATCAGAGGGATATTGAAAATCTGGCCAAGTGGTTCCACAACAACCACCTCTTACTGAATGTCAGTGAGACTAAGGAGTAGATTATTGACTACAGGAGGAGGAAACTGGGGGTCCATGGGACAGTTATCATCAGTGGATCAAAGTGGAAGAGGGTTAGTAACTTTAAACTCAACATTAACATTTCAAAGGATCTATCCTGATTCCAGCACGTAAGTGCCATTACAAAGAAGGCACGTAGCTCCTCTACTTCCATAGAAATGTGTGACAACTAAAACACTGACAAACTTCTACAGATGCATAGTGGAGAGTATACCGACTGGTTGCATCACGGCCTGGTATGTAAATATTAATGCCCTTGAATGGAAAAGCCTCCAAAAGGTAGTGGATATGGCGCAGTCCATCACGGGTAAAGCCATCCCACCACTGAGCACATCCACATGGAGCACTGTTGCAAGGGAACAGCGTCCATGGTCAAGGAGCCCACTATCCTCCACACCATGTTCTCTTCTCATTGCTGCCATCACAAAGGGCATACCACAACCTTCGGCCTCATACTTAGGCTCACAAACTGTTATTACCTCTCAACTATCAAACTCCTGAACCAGAGTGGATAACTTCACCCATGCCAACACTGAAGTGATATCACAACCAATGGACTCACTTTCAGGGACTCTACAACTCACGGCCTCAATATTACTTATTACTGTTATGTGTTCTTATTTGTATTTGCACAATTTGTTGTCTTTTGCACTTTGGTTGTTTGTCTTTTTTGTGTATAGTATTTTTTATTGATTATATTGTGTTTCTTTGTATTTAATGTGAATGCCCAAAAGAAAGTAAAAAAGAAAGTAAAGCAAAGTGACATTCATGGACAGTGAAGAAGACTATCAGAGCTTGCAGTGGGATCTGGGTCAACTGGAAAAATGGGCTGAAAAATGGCAGATGAAATTTAATGCAGACAATGTTGCATTTTTGGAGGACAAACCAGGGTAGGACTTACACACTGAATGGAAAAGCACCGAGGAATGCAGTACAAGAGGGATGTTGAATACAGATCCATAATTCCTTGAAAGTAGCATCACAGGCAGGTACGGTCATAAAGAGCATATTGGCCTTTAAAATCAGAGTACTGTATACAGAATTTGGGGTGTTATGTTGAAGCTGTATAAGATACTGGTGAGAGCTAATGTGGAGTATTATGTGCAGTTCTGGTCACCTAACTACAGAAAAGATAGCAATAAAATTGAAAGAGTACAGAGAAAATTGACAAGGATGTTGCCAAGACTTGAGGATCTGAGTTACAGGGAAAGATGGAATAGGTTAGGATTTTATTCCCTGGACTGAGGGTGATTTGAGAGAGGTATACAAAATTATGAGGGTATAGATAGGGTTAATGCAAACTGGTTTTTCTCCCCAGTGAGGCTGGGCAAGACTAGAACTAGAGGTCATGGTTATGGGTGAAAGGGGAAACATTTAAGAGGAACCTGAGGGGGAACTTTTTTTACTTAGTTGGTGGTGCCAGTGTGGAATGAGCTGCTTGCAGAAGAGACTGATGCAGCTTCAATTGCAACATTTAAGAGAAGTTTGGATGTGTGCACGGATGGGAGGAGTATGGTAGACTATGATCCAGGAACAGATCAATGGGACTAGGCAGAATAATAGTTCAGCACAGACTAAATGGGCTGAAGGGCCTGTTCCTGTACTGTAGTGTTCTATGACTCACACCTTTATCTGATGTCCATTCTGTTTCTAAGTCCTGATTAGAAATAGTTGCAGTTGCACATTTAAGTAGGTTTTGGGATCTGATATGATAACCTCCAAGCTTACATCAGCAAGGAACCTGGAGTGGGCTACAGTCTTTGTAAACAGCCTGAAAGTCTAGTCCTGCTAAGAAACTCGTCCATACATCTGGTATAGTGTAATCCATAGAAGAACACTCGCTGAACACGGCCAGATCCTGCTGCACCTCTATTTCTGCCCACGGGCTTTGAGTATCCATTGATAATCTCCTGAATGTGAAGTGTTGCAAAAATTTTGAAGACTTGAATATGGCAGGAAGAACACCAGCATCAAATTCACTCCTGTCCCCAGTGCAATGGCTGGAGAGTTGGTTTTCACAACACAATTTGGTGAAGTGAGGCACTAACACCTGAGCATTTGTCTAAAATTCAGGAGTTTATAGCACTTCTTTATTAAATTCTGTAATGGACCCATAAGCAGAAAGACAACTTCATATCACAGACAATCAAGGTAGAGGAAGACCTGATTAAGTGCAACTGCTCAAGAATATTAACTACTTGTAGCTAAATGCAAGCAAAATTTGAAATAAAAATCAGAATAACTAGTGTGTGAGGGTAGTGTAATACAATAAAAACATTTTCCACTTTGGCAGCAGCAATTCCTTCCACTTTATTTCCCAATATAATTGTTCTGCCGGAGGGCTGGTGATGTTTTTGAAGGTTCAACAGATAATCAGCAGCTTCATCTGGTAAAGCAAGAGCTTTGGGAATAATTCAATTAGTAGAAAAGTGTGAAAGACAATTGATCAATAAATACGTATTTTTCTCAAAAAAATTAAGATGGGTGATGCAGGGTATTTCAGATGGCTGAAGCTTGCTCTACAGAGAGATTTTAATTACAATAAACCCACACCTGGTATCAATGGATCTGGCAAAAGTTTGTAAGAATATTTGTATAGAATGTTAGTGTGATGCAATGCTATTTAAAAGATAAAAAGATAGCACATACAGATGACCCGATATTATGACAGTTCAGTAAATGGAAATTTGCCCTTACAAAATCCACAAAACATGAAAAATCTGGGGTTATGGATATGTATTCTTGTAATTTTAAGCATATTTATTTATGTTGATCTCTTTTCTACACCTGCAAGAATAATTTCTGAATAGACAACAAACCAACACCAGTAATCACACTGTGTCCACCTTTCACCCCACAGGCACTTAATTCCATCAGCAGCCTTAGCAACTGTACAAGTTCTAACTACTTCTTAATGGCACCAGGCAAGTTACTGCTCAGCTATCGTGGCATCTCCGCCAGCATTATTCTTGAAATGCCAGCGCTGCTGAGATTTGGGGTCAGTTGACATGCTCTTAAATTAGACAGGATGTTGGGTTCACTGTTGTACTAACAGCATCTTCTTCAAACGAAAGAATATTCTGAACACATACAAAAGCTAACAGTAATTCTTCCCCTCCTCACAGTAAAACTACCGTAACTGCTTTCAGGTTTACTAATCGTGGCCATTGGTTCCTATTTCTATCATTTGGTTCCAGAGGGTCCGACTCCAGAATCATCAAATTACACAAGATCAGTGAAATTTTGGGACCAAATACCAACTCATCAGGTGCCACATTGACACAGGGTCAATAATAAAAAGCAAGTGTAGCACAGGAAGTCTATAGGGGAAAAGAAAGCCTACTGCCAACAGCAGCCATCATCACTGTTGCTATGTATATAAAACAAGACAGACAAAAGCAGTTCAAAACACACAGGGAGGGAGGGGTGGTAGAGATTGTAAAAAAATGCACTGTGGTTGAGACATACTGATATTGAGTAAAGGAGCAATCAGAAATCCTACAGTCCTT